>NC_091977.1:438300168-438944098 GCF_044704955.1 Pristiophorus japonicus | reverse complement strand
AAAGAAAAAAGCCGGGAAAAATAATTCCAAAGCCCCCTGGATGTCTAAGGACTTACAGGGGAGCATTAAGAAAAAAAGGGACGCTTATGTCACATATCAACGGCCAAATACTTCGAATATAGAAAGTTAAGAGGTAAAATTAAAAAGGATATTAGTAATGCTAAGAGAGAGCATTACTAATGCTCTCTAATGATGGAAAACCCTAAGATGTTTTATAAATATAATAAGACTAAGGAAAGGGTAGAGCCTATTAGAGACCATGAGGGTAATCTTTGTGAGGAGGCGGAAGATGTTGGTAGGATTCTTAACAAATACTTTGCATCTGTTTTCACAAAGGAAAGAGGTAATGCAGATACTGCTATAGAGGAGGAGTGGATAAAATAAATATAGTGAGAGAGGAACTATTAAGGGGTTCAGCAGCTTTGAAAGTAGATAAGTTCCCAGGCCTGGATGAAATGCATCCCGGCTGTTGAGCGAAGTAAAAGAGGAAATAGCAGAGGCCTTGACCATTATTTTCCAGTCCTCTTTGGATATGGGCATGGTGCCGGAGGATTGGAGGACTGCTAATATAGTACCCTTGTTTAAGAAGGGAGAAAGGGATAGGCCGAATAATTACAGACCTGTCAGCCTAGTGTCAGTGGTGGGGAAATTATTGGAAAAATTCATGAAAGACAGGATAAATCTGCATTTGGATAGGCAAGGATTAATTAGGGACAGTCAGCATGGATGTGTTAAGGGAAGATTGTGTTTGACTAACGGGATTGAATTTTTTGAGGAGGCAACCAAGAGGGTGGATGAGAGTAGTGCGTACAATGTAGTATATATGAACTTTAGCAAGGCTTTTGATGAGGTCTTGCATGATAGACTGGTCATGAAGGTTAAAGCCCATGGAATCCAGGGCAAAGTGGCAAGTTGGATCCAAAATTGGCTTAGAGGTAGGAAACAAAGGGTAATGATTGATGGATGTTTTTGTGACTGGAAGGATGTTTCCAGTGGGGTTCAGCAGGGCTCAGTACTGGATCACTTGCTTTTTGTGGTATATATCAACGATTTTGATTTGAATATAGGAAGTACAATTAAGAAGTTTGCAGACGACACTAAAATTGGCTGTGTGGTTGATAATGAAGAGGAATGTCATGGGCTGCAGGGGGATATCAATCTACTGGTCAGGTGGGCAGAGCAGTGGCAAAAGGAATTTAATTCAGAGAAGGGTGAGGTGATGCACTTTGGGAGGGCTAATAAGGAAAGGGTATACACATTCAGCCGTCAGCGAAGAAAGGGACCTTGGAGTGCTTGTCCACAGATCCCTGAAAGTAGCAGGCCAGGTAGATAAGACGGTTAAGATGGCATACGGAATGCTTGCCTTTATTGGCCAAGGCATAGAATATAAGAGCAGGGAGTTAAGCTTAAATTTTATAATACTTTTATTAGGCCACTGCTGGAGTACTGCATGCAATTCTGGTCACCGTATTATAGGAAGGACGTGGTTGCACTAAAGCGGGTGCAGAGGAGATTTACTAGGATGCTGCCTAGAATGGAGAATCTTAGTTATGAGGACAGATTGGATAGGCTGGGTTTGTTCTCATTGGAACAGAGGAGGTTGAGAGGAGACCTCACCGAGGTGTACAAAATATTGAGGGGCCTGGACATTGTGGATAGTAAGGATCTATTTCCATTGGTGGAGGGGGCTATTACGAGGGGGCATAGTTTTAAGGTGGTTGGTGGAAGGTTTAGAGGGGATTTGAGGAGGGGGTGAGGATCTGGAACTCGCTGCCTGGAAGAGTGGTGGATGCAAAAATCCTCACCACTTTTAAGAGATGGTTGGATGGACACTTAAAGTGCCGTAACCTGTAGGGTTACGGACCTAGAGCTGGTAATTGGAATTAGATTAGACGACCTGTTGTTGGTCGGCGCAGATATAATGGTAAGTACGGCAGGGAATAGAATACGGCCAGGGTGATGATCTGGATTAGTTTCGATCGCCTGGCTGGGTCGGAGAGGAAGTTTCCCAGATTTTTCCTCCCTAAATTGGCCTGGGTTTTTAATCTGGTTTTTGCCTCTCCCAGGAGATCACATGGCTCCAGTGGGGTGGAGTGTAGATGTTTTTAGTATAAGGGGTGTTGCAGTTGTGTGGGGCGAACTGGTTGGGCTGGGTGTTCTTTGCCTTTCCGTCATTGTTCATGGGTTTGTGTGTAACCTTTAGGGCTGCTGACGAAGGGCCGTGCGGCTCTTTGTCGCCCGGTGCAGACACGATGGGCTGAAATGGCCTCTTGTGCTGTAAATTTAGATGTTTCTAATTCGGGATGGGCAATAAATGCTGGCCTTGGCAGCACCGTCCACATCCCTGGAACAAATTTTACAAAGCTTTTAGTTTGAAAGTCACAGGTGTTGAACAATTACAACAACATTTGTGCAACTTATCTTGGCATTCATAATAATGAACCTGTTGTGCATAGAAGAACTCCACGAGGCTAAGTACTGTGAGCTAAACTTAGTGTGACCTTAATCTTTATTACAACTCCAGAGTGCCTAAACAACATGGCAGCCGATCTTTTATACTGGGCCGTGTGCAGGCGACCATTAGGGCTCCAACAGTCATGCCTTCTGGTGGCAAGCATTTCACAGTTACACACATAACAGAACCAGTGCAACTTTCTAGTTTAGAAAGGCTGGTGTCCTACACTTTTTTTTGTTTCGATTCAATAAAATGAAGTAATGTGCTGAGCGTTTTTCAGAAACAGGATTCTGAAAATTTTATGAGAAACTTTACAGGAAAAATTGCAGACAGAGATCAACACCTGGCATTTTGGTGGAAATCAGTTTTAAGTGGCTTATCTTTAATATTTAATTTATCATGGGTATGTGACCAAGGGCCCATTAACTTGATGAGATCTCTTCAGAAGTCAGCATTTTACAAAATTTCAAAATAAATACAGATGAGAAAGGCTTTTGGCTGATTTTAGCACTTAAATCCAGGAGGATGCTGCAGTCTCCTCATCATTGCAGTCTGTTGTTTCTTGAAAAATTGCAGAGTTTTTGCCTATGCAATTCTACTTGGAAGTTCATTCCATGCATTAGTTACTCCGTGAAGAGGAACTTCCTAACATCAGTCTTAAATTTGCCTTCTGCTAGTTTGTCCTAATCTCTGTTTAGTTTGAAGCAATTTCCTGAATCTATCTTTCACAATATTTTTTATCTTATATACTGCTATATGATCATCCTTCTGACATCATTCAAAGCTGAAAAGCCCAACATGTTCCAGTCTTTCCTAAAAGCTCAATCATCTGATGCTAGCAATTCTTGAATCTTCTCTGTACTGCCTTCAGTGGTTGAATGTCTCCCTGTGTCTTGGTGACCAGAACCGGACACTTTATTCAAGATGTGGTCTGATGAAAACATTATACAGTTTCATATATGACAACCCGAAAAAACAGCAAACATTGACCAATAACTTCATAAAAGCTGATCACTCAAAAACTGCCCTGAATAAAAGCATGTGAAAGCAGCAATTATACTGAAAATGCAGTAGAATATGGGCTGATAATATCGTGGGTGAACCCAACATTCTTTTAATTCAAATGAAAATCTGAAAGGCGATAAAACCTCTAATCTGCATTTATATAGGCCTATAATATAAACAATTATCCAAGATGCTCCACAGATTTGCAAAGACAAAAATGGTCAAAGAAAGAGATTCAAGAGCATTGAAGGAACAGGATTTATTTTCTAACATGGCCTGGGGATTTTTCTCACCACCCACTCCTCCTCCGGAAAGTTTCAATTTTGGACGTTTTTTATTGTGTATTTGTAAAACATGCACTCCCATGTTCCGCCACCAGGGAGTGCATCCCCTGAAGTCCCAACGGATCCCAGCATCCTTTGGGAGCACTGTATATAAGCCGGCCCCTAAGGCCTGTTCCTCACTCTGGACTGTTTTAATAAAGACTGAGGTCACTGTTACTTTAACCTCCCTTTGTGCAGTCTCATCTGTGTTAGGAACACAATAACTGGCGACGAGTATACGAATCCAACGCAAAGATGCAGCAAACTGTGGGCATCCTGGAGAAGTTCTCGGAGGGTGAGGACTGGGAAGCCTATGTCGAACGGCTAGACCATTACTTCGTAGCCAACGAGCTGGATGGAGAAGGAAACGCTGCAAAAAGGAGAGCAGTCCTCCTCACGGTCTGCGGGGCACTGACTTACAGCCTGATGAAGAATCTTCTGGCTCCGGTGAAACCCACAGATAAGTAGTATGAGGAACTCTGTACACTGGTTCGGGAGCATCTTGACCTGAGGGAGAGCGTGCTGATGGCGAGGTATCGGTTCTACATGTGCCAGCGATCTGAAGGTCAGGAAGTGGCGAGCTACGTCGCCGAGCTAAGGCGACTTGCAGGACAATGTGAGTTTGATAGCTACCTGGAGCAAATGCTCAGAGACTTTTTTGTACTGGGCATTGGCCACCACCTGACGAAAACTTTTGACTGTGGAGACACCGACCTTCAGTAAGGCCATTGCGATAGCACAGGCGTTTATGTCCACCAGTGATAGCACCAAACAAATCTCTCAGCACACAAGTGCTAGCAATGTTCATAAATTAACTGGAACTGTGTTTGCGAGCAGAAACGTACAGGGCAGTACCCATGAGTCTGCAACTGCTAGCAGGCCTCGGGTGACCCAGATGACTGAGTCCCCAACAAAGGATGAATGCAAGGCAATTCACACCTTGGCATTGTGGAGGCTTCCATTCAGCCTATTCATGCTGCTTCAAGGGTATGTGGAACAATGGGGCACCTCCAACGAGCTTGCAAACGAGCTGCTAGCTCTACAAAACCTGCTAACCCATGTGGCAGAGGCAGATCGGTCCATGGTGGATCAAAGCAATTTCGAGCCTCAGGGAGAGGTGGCAGATGCTGAAGTACACTGGGTGCACACATTTTCGACGAAATGTCCACCAATAATGCTAAATGTAAAATTGAATGGCTTACCCGTAGCCATGGAACTGGACACTGGCGCTAGCCAATCCATCATGAGTAAAAAGATGTTTGAGAGACTGTGGTGCAACAAGGCACTCAGACCAGCCCTGAGCCCCATCCACATGGAACTGAGAACATACACCAAAGAGCTTATCACTGTCCTGGGCAGCGCCATGGTCAAGGTCACCTACGAGAGCACGGTGCACGAACTGCCACTCTGGATTGTCCCGGGCGATGACCCCACACTGCTTGGAAGGAGCTGGCTGGGCAAAATCCGCTGGAACTGGGATGACATCCGAGCGCTATCATATGTCGATGAGGCCTCATGTACCCATGTTCTTAACAAATTTCCTTCCCTTTTTGAGCCAGGCATTGGAAACTTTTCCAGGGCGAAGGTGCGAATCTACTTGGTCCTAGAGGCACGACCCATTCACCACAAGGCGCAAGCGGTACTTCACATGATGAGGGAGAGAGTGGAAATCGAGCTGGGCAGGCTGCAATGTGAGGGCATCATCTCCCCAGTGGAATTCAGCAAGTGGACCAGCCCGATTGTTCCAGTACTCAAAAGTGATGGCACGGTCAGGATTTGAGCCGAATATAAAGTAACTATTAATCGTTTCTCGCTACAGGATCAACACCCGCTACCTAAGGCAGATGACCTATTTGCGACCCCTGGCAGGAGGCAAGACGTTCACCAAGCTCGATCTGACATCGGCCTACATGTCGCAGGAGCTGGAGGAGTCTTCGAAGTGCCTCACCTGCATCAACACACACAAGGGACTGTTAATCTACAACAGATGCCCGTTTGGAATTCGGTCGGCTGCAGCGATCTTCCAGAGAAACATGAAGAGCCTACTCAAGTCGGCACCACGCACGGTGGTTTTTCAGGACGACATATTGGTCACGGGTCGGGACACCGTTGAGCACCTGCAAAACCTGGAGGAGGTCCTGCAGCAACTGGATCGCGTAGGGCTGCGGCTGAAGAGGTCGAAATGCGTCTTCGTGGCAACAGAAGTGGAGTTTTTGGGGAGTTTTTGGCCCAGAGACGCCAAGACCGAGGCCATCAGGCCACAGAACGTCACAGAGCTGCGGTCGTTCCTGGGACTCCTCAACTATTTTGGTAACTTCCGACCGGGGTTCAGCACCCTCTTAGAGCCCCTACATGTGTTATTGCGTAAAGGTGAGAACTGGGTATGGGGAAAAAAACAAGGAATTGCTTTTGAGAAAGCCAGAAACATTTTATGCTCAACAAGCTGCTTGTATTGTATAACCCGTGTAAAAGACTTGTGCTAGCATGTGATGTATCGTCGTATGGAGTCGGGTGTGTATTACAACAAGCTAACGTTGCGGGGAAGTTGCAACCTGTCGCCTATGCCTCCAGGAGCTTGTCTAAGGCCGAGAGGGCTTACAGCATAATTGAGAAAGAGGCATCAGCATGTGTGTTCAGGGTAAAGAAAATGCTGCAGTACCTGTTTGGCCTCAGATTTGAGCTGGAAACCGATCACAAGCCCCTCATATCCCTGTTCGCTGAAAACAAGGGGATAAATACTAATGCCTCAACCCGCATATCAAGGTGGGAACTCGCACTATCAGCGTATAACTATACCATCTGCCACAGGCCAGGCACCGACAACTGTGCGTATGCTCTCAGTCGGTTACCATTGCCCACCACGGGGGTGGAAATGGTGCAAACTTGTTGATGGTGGTGCAGCCCGCAGACTTGTTGATGGTCATAGAAGCATTTGAAAATGATAAATCACCTGTCACGGCCTGCCAGATTAGGACTTGGACGAGCCAAGATCCTCTGCTGTCCCTAGTAAAAAAAAACTGCATGGGAGCTGGGCCAGCATCCCCGTTGAAATGCAAGAGCAAATCAAAGCGTTCCAGCGGCGAAAGGATGAGCTGTCCATTCAGGCAGACTGCCTGTTGTGGAGTAACTGTGTAGTTCTACCCAAAAAGGGCAGGGAGATGTTCATCTCGGATCTCCACAGTATACACCCGGGTTATAATAATGATGAAAGCGATAGCCAGATCCCATGTGTGGTGGCTCGGTATCGACTCTGACTTAGAGTCCCGTGTACGGCAGTGCAGCGTGTGTGCTCAGTTGAGCAACGCGCCCAGAGAGGCACCACTAAGTTTGTGGTCCTGGCCCTCCAGACCACGGTCCAGGATCCATGTCGACTATGCGGGCCCGTTTCTTGGTAAAATGTTCCTGGTGGTGGTGGATGCTTTTTCAAAATGGATTGAATGTGAAATAATGTCGGGAAGCACCGCCACCACCACCATTGAAAGCCTGAGGGCCATGCCTGCCTGACATACTGTGTCGAATTTAAAGAATTCATGACCCACAATGGGATCAAACATATCACCTTGGCCCTGTTTAAACCAGCCTCCAATGGGCAGGCAGAGCGGGCAGTGCAAACCATCAAACAGAGCCTAAAACGAGTCACAGAAGGCTGACTCCAAACCCGCCTGTCCCGAGTACTGCTCAGCTACCGCACGAGACCGCACTTGCTCACGGGTACCCCCGGCTGAGCTACTCATGAAAAGGACATTTAAAACCAGACTCCCTCTGGTTCACCCCAACCTGCATGATCAGGTTGAGAGCAGGCAGCAGCAACAAAATGTAAACAATGGTCGCGCCACTGTGTCACGGGAAATTGATCTGAATGTGCTAAACTATGGACATGGTCCCAAGTGGATCGCGGGCACGGTAATAGCTAAAGAAGGGAATTGGGTGTTTGTAGTCTAAGTAGACAATGGACAAATTTGCAGAAAGCACCTGAACCAAACGAGGCTGTGATTCACAGACTGCCCTGAACAACCCACAGCAGACCTTTTTCGAGCCCACAAAACACACCCAAAGGATCAACGACACCACCCTGGACCAGGAAATCGAACCCATCACGCCCAACAGCCCAGCAAGGCCAGGCTCACCCAGCAGCCCTGCAGGGCCAACAACACGCCAGCTCAGCGAGGGCACAGCCAACACACCAGAACAGACATTTGTACCGAGGCGGTCCACCAGGGAAAGAAAGGCTCCTGACCGCCTCACCTTGTAAATAGTTTTCACTTTGACTTCGTCAGGGAGTGATGTTGTGTATCTGTAAAGCATGTACTCCGCCACCAGGAAGTGCATCCCCTGAAGTCCCAAGGGATCCCAGCATCTCTCGGGAGCACTGTATATAAGCCAGCCCCTAAGGCGCGTTCCTCACTCTGGAGTGTCTTAATAAAGACTGAGGTCACTGTTACTTTAACCTCCCTGTATGCAGTCTCATCTGTGTTCGGAACACAATAGTTTTAGTGCATGCTCTCGTATTTTGGAATTCATAATGCATATTGACATTAATATTTTTCTTCTTAAAAAAAAAATAAATAACTTTTGTTTAATTTTATTGAGAAGTCTGATTTAATTGTCATTTTTGGGGATAAGTTATTTTTATTTTTCTCTTTCTCTTTAAAACTACTTTCTCCAAGGAACAACAGATTATCTCCTCCTGGAAAAAAGAAATTCCCCTTAGCCTTGCAAATTTTTCCCCTTTTAAATATTTATCCAATTCCCTTTTGAAAGTTACTATTGCATCTGCTTCTCTTCGGCAGTGAATTCCAGATCATCATAACTCGCTACATTCAAAAAATTCTCCACATCTCGCCTCTGGTTCTTTTACCAATTACGTTAAATTTGTGTACTCTGGTTTTGCTAGGGTAAATAAGGAGAAACTGTTATCAGTGGTAGAAGGATGCATAACCATTCATGATTTTGAAACCTCTATTAAATCTCCTACTCTGCTCTAAGGAAAACAACCCCAGCTTCTCTAGTCTCTCCATCTGAAGTTCCTTTTCACTGGTGTATCAGCCTCGTAAATCTCTTCTACACCCTCTCCAAGCCTCCGCATCCTTCCTGTAGTGTGGTGCCCAGAATTGGACATAGTACTCCAGCTGGTTAACCAGTGATTTTTCAAGGTTCAGCATAACTTCCTTGCTTTTGTATTCGATGCCTCTGTTTATAAAATGAAGAATTCCATATATTTTTTAACAGCCTTCTCAACTTGTCCTGCCACTTGAAAGATTTCTGTACTTAGACACCAAGTCTTTCTGTTCCTGCATGCCCTTTAAAATTATACCATTTAGTTTAGAGTGCCTCCTCATTCTTCCCATAGAAACATAGAAAATAAGTGCAGGAGTAGGCACTTCGAGCCTGCACCACCATTCAATAAGATCATGGCTGATCACTCCCTCAGTACCCATTTCCTGCTTTCTCTCCATACCCCTTGATCCCCTTAGCCGTAAGGGCCATATCTAATTCCCTCTTGAATATATCCAATGAACTAGCATCAACAACTCTCTGCGGCAGGTTAACAACTCTCTGAGTGAAGAAGTTTCTCATCTCAGTCCTAAATGGGCTACCCCTTATCCTAAGACTGTGTCCCCTGGTTCTGGACTTCACAAACATCGGGAACATTCTACCTGCATCTATCCTGTCCCGTCCCGTCAGAATCTTATGTTTCTATGAGATCCCCTCTCATCCTTTTAAACTCCAATGTATAAAGGCCCAGTTGATCCAGTCTCTCCTCATATGTCAGTCCTGCCATCCCGGGAATCAGCCTGGTGAATCTTCGCTGCACTCCCTCAATAGCAAGAACGTCCTTCCTCAGATTAGGAGACCAAAACTGAACACAATATTCCAGGTGAGGCCTCACCAAGGCCCTGTACAACTGCAGTCAGACCTCCCTGCTCCTATACTCAAATCCCCTAGCTATGAAGGCCAACATACCTTCTTCACCGCCTATTGTACGTGTATGACAACTTTCAATGACTGATGAACCATGACACCCGGGTCTCGTTGCACCTCCCCTTTTCCTAATCTGCCGCCATTCAGATAATCTGTCTTAATGTTTTTGCTCCCAAAGTTTATAACCTCACATTTATCCACATTATACTGCATCTGCCATGCATTTGCCCACTCGCCTAACCTGTCCAAGTCACCCTGCAGCCTCCTAGCGTCCCCCTCACTGCTCACACCACCACCCAGTTTTGTGTCATCTGCAAACTTGGAGATATTACACTCAATTCCTTCATCCAAATCATTGATGTATATTGTAAAGAGCTGGGGTCCCAGCACTGAGCCCTGCGGCACTCCACTAGTCACTGCTTGCCATTTTGAAAAGGACCCATTTATCCCGACTCTCTGCTTCCTGTCTGCCAACCAGTTCTCTATCCATGTCAGTACATTACCCCCAATACCATGTGATTTGATTTTGCACTCCAATCTCTTGTGTGGGACCTTGTCAAAAGAATTTTGGAAGTCTAAGTAGACAATATCTCCCGGACTTCCCTTACCTTTTGAAGGAACGGGACAGGTTAGATGCGGGTAAGATTGTTCCCGATGTTGGGGAAGTCCAGAACTAGGGGACACAGTCTTAGGATAAGAGGTAGGCATTTAGGACTGAGATGAGGAGAAACTTCTTCACTCAGAGAGTTGTTAACCTATGGAATTCCCTGCCGCAGAGAGTTGTTGATGCCAGTTCATTGGATATATTCAAGAGGGAGTTCGATATGGCCCTTACCGCTAAGGGGATCAAGGGGTATGGAGAGAAAGCAGGAAAGAGGGACTGAGGGAATGATCAGCCGATCTTATCGAATGGTGGTGCAGGCTCGAAGGGCCGAATGGCCTATTCCTGCACCTATTTTCGATGTTTCTACATTCAATTTGTAAGACATGATCTTTTTATGAAGCCATATTGGGTGTCGCTAATATGTCCCCCTCTATCCAAGCATTCCTATATTGCATCCCTAATGATTCACTCAAGCATCTTACCTATTACTGATGTTAAACTAATGGGCCTACAGTTACCCGGGTCTGTCTTGTATTTTTTTAAAGATGGGGACGACATTAGCCTCCTTCCAATCTATAGGAACCATTCCAGAGTGCAGTGAGCTATGAGAAATACAGGCTAGAGGCTCGCACAGTACATGTCCCATCTCCGAGGACACAATAGATATCATCCAGCCAGACTATGCCATCTATTTTCAACTTATTAATTCTTTTGAAAACAATATGTTCATCTCTGTTAATATTACTAGTTTTAAATTATTAAAGTAACATTATTCAATTCTAATAGTAGAAAAGTAGATGGGGAAACATCTCCATGGGTTGGAGGAGAAGTGGAAGAGCAGGTGGATGTGTGTGAAAAACTTTCAATCGTGTGCACACACAGGCTGGGGTTTACTGAGCTCTTAAGTAGCCCATGCATGGAGGCATGGGAACACTGCAATCCAAGGTCCAGTTGAGATATAAGAAATTCACCAAGAAATCCAAAAGGGAATTCTTTACCCAAAGACTGGTGAGAATGTGGAACTCGCTACCACAGGGAATGGTTGAAGCGAATAGTATAGATGCATTTAAGGGGAGGCTCAACAAGCATATGAGGGAGAAGGGAATCGACGATTATGCGGATAGATTTAGATGAGGAAAGACGGGTAGAGGCCCATGGAGCATAAACGCGGGCTGGACTGGTTGGGCCGAATGACCTCTTTCTGTGCCGTATACCCTATGTAATCCTATGATTGATCAAAGCTATTGAAATGGAGCAGAAAACAAGATTGGGACCCCTGAGAGGAATTCCTGTATGGTGGAAAGCTGTTGGTGTGATTGAAGAATAAAATGGCTGCACCGATCAATAAGTTTTACACTTATTTTTTAAGATTGCATGGGGACCAACATGGCCATTCATTTAACTTGGATTTTTTTTGCGGAAATGTAATTTATTCAGAGATAAATGATTGAGTAGTGCAATAGGTTCCTTTTTCTGAAGTTTTTTTTTTAAAGAGGTGATGCTGTGCACTGTATGTGAAGAGTGAGAGTTATCTGACCAGTTGCTTTTCAGTAAATGTGGAATTTGAGCCAATCAGGATATTTCGTGTTTTATGGCGCTGTTAGACACTTTCCTTTGTGTTATGGACAGTTTGTCCAATGGACAGTTGCCAGATGCAGCACGTTTAATCATATAGACATATGAGTTAATTGTTTATTGTACCACCACTGTACTGTTGTTAAACAACTGATAATTAGATGTTTTGGGGTTTGTAAAAGATTTGTTGAACATTAAGTGCTAGCTAACAGTGGGTGTTTAAAATGATGTGCTGCCCAAGTGACAAAGTGGATGTTGTTGCAAGTGACCTTCCATTTGGAATGCCATATTAGCTGATGCTCTTCCAAGGTTTTCCACACATTATCTGGCTGGCCTAAATGGCTGGAAAGAAGAGATTTTCTTGTAGCTGCTTGCATTGTAAATCTGAGAGATTTTAAGATTGCTTACAGTGGTCTAAAGCGATTATTTCTCCGTTCTCCAAGTCTTTTTCAATGGTTTCTTTGGTTATTCAATTGAATTTATTGTATTTTTAATTTGCATTTTTGCTGACTGTTTTACCAATATTAACAGAAGCTGTCAACCTTAAATTGTAATTAATATAAAAGCATTTTTTTAATTAATTGTTCTTTAGATGTGCATCACATTGGCAAGGTAGTATTGATTCCCCATCCTTAGTTGCTCTGAAGGCATTAATAGTCAACCACGTAGTGTGATACTGGAGTCACATGTAGGCCAGACTGGGTGAGAGAGGCAAGTTCGGTTTCTTGAAGGACATTAGTGAACAGTTGCCTTAATGAAGAAGTGTTTGACCAACTTTTTAGCATTTGTTTAGAATCTCAATCATCTGACATAAATAATACTGCAATATGGCATTGTGCAACTTAGATATGCTATTTTACTCTCCCTAAAAGAATCACAGGTTTGTCGAACATATATTCATGATGAGGGTACTCTTTTTTTTTTAAATAAATAAAATTCAATTTGGTATACAAGTCTAATTAGCTGACGGGCGACAATTTTTTTCTTGTAATTTTATCTAAGGCATGGAAATATATATTACCAAGTAATGCTTGAAACAATTAAAGTGCAAAGAAACATTTTGGTTTTATTTGTGGCAATCAGAGTAAACAATGTTGTTGCTGAGAAATGGAAAATAATTTTGCACCCAGTGTCAGTACTGAATACTGTTAGGTCAGATCAATCACAGCGTAAGCCCCAATAATACATTTTAGTTTCAATCTCCAAAGAGCTGTCCTTCTACACCACTGTGACATTGCTGTTTACAACACCACTCATTCTTGTAGTCTGTGACTGATTTGGTCATTTAGTACTAATTACAGCACCTGTGAAGAGACTCTTGGTTACTCTACCAGAAAACAGCTAGACTTGATCGATGAGAACGACTAGGGGATCCAGGAGCTAATAAACCATAAACGCAAGGCATTCTTGAATTGGAAACAGCATCACAACTCGAAAGAAAGCGAACAGACCTACAGGCAACTGAAGGCCGAGGTCCAACAAAAAAACTCATGACTTAAAGAACAGATGGTGGGTGGAGAGAACGCAGGAGATCCAGCAACTAGCCGACAGTTAAGACATGTGCGGCATTTTTAGCGCAGTCAAGACGATTTACGGCCCAAGGTCCTACCCCACTGAGGGCTAAGAACGGTGAGGTACTCATCAGGGACAGAGAGGTACTCAGTGCCCGCTGGAAGGAGCACTCAAAGATCTCCTTAACCAAGACTTTGTCTTTGATGTGAGCATCCTCGACTCCACCCCACAGCATGCTACCCGCCACCATCTTGGCACAACACCAGCCCGGCATGAGGTTGAAAAGGTCATCCAGCAGCTGAACAATAACAAGGCCTCAGGAGCAAGTGGAATCCCCGCCGAAATACTAAAGCATGGGGAGAAGTACTCTTGGAGCGAATCCATGACCTCATCACTCTTATCTGGAAAGAGGAGAGCATGCTGGGGGATCTCAGACGCCATAATCGTGTCCCTCTTCAAGAAAGGTGACAAGTCTGATTGTGGTAATTACACAGGAGTCTTCCTGCTGTTGCCACAGGGAAAATTATCACAAGAATCCTCCTGAATGGTCTCCTTCCTGTGGCTGAAGAGCTCCTTCCAGAATCGCAATACGGATTCCGCCCACTTGGAGGCACAACGGACATGATTTTCACAGCGCGACAAATCCAAGAAAAATGTAGGGAGCTGCATCAACATCTGTACATAGCCTCCTTTGACCTCACAAAGACCTTCGAGAGGGATTATGCAGTGTCCTCCTCAAATTTGGCTGTCCTCAAACATTTGTCACCATCCTCTGCCTGCTTCACGATGACACGCAAGTCATGATCTTGACCAGCCGATCCACCACAGACGCAATACACGTGCAGACCGGGGTCAAGCAAGGCTGTCATTGCACCAACGTTCTTCTCAATCTTTCTCGCTGCAATACTTCTTCTAACCTCCAACAAGCTCCCCGTTGGAGTGGAGCTAATCTACAGGACAAACGGAAATTGTTCAACTTCTGTCACCTCCAGTCAAGTACCAAGGTTGTCTCAAACTCTGTCATTGAATTACAGTATGCAGATGACGCTTGCGTTTATACACGCTCAGAAGCTGAACTTCAAACCATCGTTGACACCTTCACTGAAGCATATGAGAGTCTGGGCCTTCCATTAAATATCCGTAAGACAAAGATTCTCTACCAACCTGCCCCCACTTCACAGCACTGCCCCCCGATCATCAAGGTCCATGACAAGACCTTGGACATCGTGGATTACTTTCCATAACTTGGGAGCCACCTATCAGCGAGGGCAGACATTGATGATGAAACCCAACACCGCCTTCAGTGTGCCATTGCAGCCTTCGGTCGCCTGAGGAAAAGAGTGTTTGAAGACCAAGATCTTAAATCCGGCACCGAGCTCATGGTCTACAGAGCAGTAGTGATTCCTGCCCTCCTTTATGCTTCAGAGACATGGACAATGTACAGTAGGCACCTCAAAGCACTGGAGAAGTACCACTAATGCTGCCTCTGCAAAATCTTGCAAATCCATAGGCAGGATAGGCGTACCAACGTCAGTGTTCTCCCTCAGGCCAACATCCGCAGTATTGACCACGCTCAAGCAACTCCAATGGGTGAGCCACGTAATCCGCATGCCTGATACAAGACTCCCAAAACAGGCACTCCACTTTGAGCTCCGTCATGGCAAGCGAGCCCCAGGAGGGCAGAGAAAACACTAAAAGGACCCCTTCAAAGCCTCCTTGAAAAATATGTAACATACCCACTTGGGAATCCCTGGTCCATGACCGCTCAAAGTGGAAAAGAAGCATTCGGGAAGGCGCCAAACACTTGGAATCTCTTAGTCGGGAGCATGCGGAAGTCAAGTACAAATAGCAGAAGGAGCGTACGACAAATCAACAACCCACCCACCCGTCCCTTCAACCACCACCTGCCCCATCTGTGGCAGAGTCTGTAAATCCCGCATTGAACTCATAAGTCACCTTAGAACTCATGTTAGTGTGGAAGCACGCTATCCTCGACTCCGAGGGACTGCCTAAGAAGGAGATTGTCCAAGTCATAATAATTAGGAATTTGGTGGATCGAAATTTGCTAACCTCATTTTACTTGCAGAAGGCTATTTTCAACAACCTTTGATGGATTCAGATCAAGATCCCAGAGGTGAAAGATGAACAATTATCCAATATCCTGCAAACAAACCGTTTGAATAGAGTTCTTAAAAAAACAAAGAACACATACTGTAGAGCAATACCAGAATTCTTTCTCCTGTAATTTAGTGTTGCAATTGTGCACCACTCTGAAAAGTACAAACCTGGGCCTCGTCATCGCAACCATGGATATGCTTGATTTATTTTACTGTAACGACTAAAATATCAATTGTTTAGATGTAAAAAATGTTGAATGATCATCTGTAAAATGTATTTTTTCTTTGTTGATGCTGACAAAAGGCAGATGAATGATCTTTGTTAATTCGATACATGAATAAATCTTTGGCCCAGAATTTGTGGTCGAATGCCTCCGACCGCAAAAATTTCTACGAAAGTACCTGGTGGTCTCGAGGATACGAGACTTCTGGTCCTGGCCCTCTATGCGTAGGCCCGTGCAGAGGCCCGTGTATTCCAGGCACGAAACGCTTCGTACGCATCACGGGGATCACATGGCCCGACCTTACCTATCAAAATGGAGTATTCCCATTCATAGTTTTAGTGAGTTCCGTTTGTACAGAGCTGCCATAAGTATGAATGGGAATATCCCCCACAACACACATTAAATAATTAAAAAAAACATATTACATATTTAAAATTAATTAAAATACATAACTAAATATTTTATACTTTTTTTTGTGGAAATTTTTAAAAATATGTTTAACAGGGCTAAAAATGAACTTACCTTAATGGGCAAGGTTTTTAAGATAAAAATGAGTGATAATTGTTTATTTTTCTAGTTTTTTTAAAACCTCTTATGCTGGTAAAAGTAGGCCTTATGCCTGCTTTTACCAGGCGTAACAATTTGAAGGACATTTGCTGGGCAGGCCAGCTCTCACAATGCGAAGGTCCTTTTCCTTCGGATGCATTGGATCTGTCAAGAGAATTCTTGACCGATCGCAAATTCCAGGATTAAGCGCATGCGCTTTGCATATCTAAACCCGGAACTTGCTTGCCCCTGGGGGCTGTGAATTCAGGCCCAGTGACTTATTTATGACGTAGCTTATTGCAAAGTAGAATTGCAGCAATGTATATATAGAGTCAGTAGAGCCATACAAACTTTCAAATGCAACATTTTTCAAAAATGTAACTAGTTAATGGGAATAAAGCTTGTGAGGACAGTGGTAAAGGTTTGTATATACTTAACTTACTTTTTAATTCGGACCACTATCATCAGCAAAGGAAAATGACATGGAAGTGTATTCTACAATGAATTCCTTTGTTGTTCATCATTACCAAACTGATTTCAACAGCTAGAGCATAATAACTTATCTGAAATGTGTGAAGCTTCAAGTGCTTACTTGTGCTCTAAGCTTTACAAATATGTATATTTGAAGAAGGTGAAGCATTTTGGAAAATCAAATATGATTAATGGCAAAGATATCTGATTAACAAATTTAAATCCAATTTATAGATCTCATGCAGAATTGTTCAAGGTTATCCTGTTGTAATTTGGATGCTGAGGTGTAGGAGAGGCGTACATTGATCATTGAAGGGATTTGGAATGAAATTTGTGACCGATGTGATGAGAGAGTTTGTTATTTGACCAGCACGAATTTCCCAGGAATCAGTGAGCTAATCAGGATTTTTTTAATATGTGACAAACATGTTCGCATGTGAGACAAGCATATCACAGTTCATGGAGAAAAGTTCATAACATGTAGAGTACATAAATAGTGTGTTCTAAACTGCAAGAAAATGAATCTATCTATCTTGTCATATACCAGTACAGGATCCTATTTAATGGCTGCCAGGAGGGATTTGCACCTGCATGATGTAGATATAAGGGAGATTGTCCTGTTTCACACATCAAGGCATCCTCGCCAAATGTCAGAGGTGCACCATTCCTGACAGCAGGTGGTGATCAAGCTTAATGCTCTGTGCACTTCCTGGAGACAGATTGATAAGAATTTGTAACCTTTCAGGAATCTGACAGTACAGGTGCAGAGTTGAAAATCCGGAGTTCCGGAGTCAGGACCAATCGGTGGCAGGGTCGTCCGGAATCCGTAAAATGTTCCGGAATCCGGACTTGCCGACCTCAGGGCTCCGCCGTCACTCGCCACTAGTATTACCACGGTGCCTCGCCACTGGCCCACTCGGACACCTCTTCCTTGGCGGGGCCTGCCCGGACACCACCTCTTCGACAGGGCCCGCCCAAACACCTCCTCTTTAGCGGGGCCTGCTCGGACACCTCTTCCTCAGCGGGGCCCACTCGGACACCTTTTCCTCGGCAGGGCCTGCCCGAACAGCTCCTCCTCGGCGGGGCTGAATTTCGCCCCCCAAAATTCTTATTTTAATCTTGGTTACTTAGAATTCTTGAAAAAAACTTTTTTTACTGAGCAACCTTTATTCACTCATCTAATGTATTGGAACCTGCAGAATGTATGGGGAATGAGTGTTTCCTCCATTAAACCATCTTCTTTCAAAAGTTGTAAAAAAAATCTTTAATGGATGGCATAATATGGTTTCTCTTAATTCCCCCAAAATTGTTTGATAATGGAATTACAATACCAGTTTTAAAAGGCACTCCAAAACTCCATTTCCTGCTCTACTTTATACCTGTAGTTATCTTTGCCAGACAGTTCAAACTAAGCCCATAATATGTTCACCAAAATAAAGGTGTTTGTCGAAACTAAATCTTAATCTATTCAATACAAATTACCGAAGTACCATACATCTTTTTTCCTGAAGTCCACATTTGATATAAAGTGTTGTTGACAGGAACCATTTAAATGCACAATTTTACAGCAACCACTGTTTAGTTGAAGCATATTGTCTTTGCTGTATCTAGATTTTACTATCATTGATTCCTTTGCAGTTTGTCTCCTGTATTATTGCTCTCTCGTACACACACTCTATTTCTCACACTTACCGGGATATGGGTCCATTGGCAGTGTTCAAACCATGGCATCTTGCCCAAGTGGGCCTTATTCATGTGTGAGCCTTGATAGTGATGGTCATTTAACTAATCACCTGCATGAGCATTACAGCTGAGTCCAATCCTGTCCTCAGCTAATGTCCATGCAGACAGGGGGTCACTGGATAATGATAATGGGAACCCTCTTTGATTTTCTCCTCCCTAACTCAGCACTAATGTCAATTCTAACAGACCGACCATCACACCCATCTTCCCAGCTAAAATCAGTTAACAGAGAGTGGGAATTATGCTCATAAGTTTGCCGATCAGTATGCCTGCTGGAGGGGCCTCCTTGTATACTTGTCAGTATGCACCACCAACACAATTGGAGAAATAATAAAAGATGAATGTATGTTAAAAAAAACCATGATTTTTGATTGCAACTTTTGATTTTTTAACAACTCAGGGACATAGAAATTTAATTGCACGGTGCCTCTTTTCCAGGCAAACAACAGGCTATGCAGGGCCCAATATGGCATTCAGCATGGGTGCGCTCAGTCCACACGAAGTGTGCCACACACTGTATTGGTTATTGTAGTTGTCCAAGGTGCCTACCTGAAACTAGCATTAACCTCTTCAGCAAATCAGGGCCTAGCATCGGTTTCAGTCCCCTTTGTGAAATTGGTGGGCAACTGAGTTTTCTCAGGTACACAACAGAAAAAACAGTGGTCATTAAAGGACTGCTGGAGGCTGTCATCCAAAAGGATGAACGTTAAATGTTTAAAATGTTCAAAGGTTTTTACTTTTCTAAATGTGGAGCCAGGAGGATCAGGAGGCTCCACTTTAAAACTGCAGGCTGCAGTACTCCCAAAATCTTCCAAAAGAAGTAAGCCATGCAGCTGTACAATTCTAACTATTTTAAGACATTACAATTTAAGCATCATACTTTCCTACCTAACAAATAAAGGCTACAAAGTAACATTACTACAATATAAAGTCAAATCATTAGCAGTACTATATTTGCACATTTCAGATCACTTCAAATCAGTTAGCAACACACTGCTACCAGTCTGATTAACCCTTTCCCTACATCTTGATTTCCAAATTAATGGACCGGAGTTTGTGGTCAGTGACGAACGAATGGCACTTGCACTTACACTTGCCCATAGACTTTTTATGGCCTTTTGCACTGGGAGTTCCAGTCAGCCAACTATTGAAGAAGCACAGTGCCCTCTACAGAGCATCTGGGACCTGTGTGAGCAGGGAAAGCAACAGTGTATCTCATTAACCAATCAGATTGAAGAATCATTAATGAGCAGCACAGAGTCTGAACCAAGAAGTGTAAGTTGGAATATTGAATTCAATGTCAAATCATGTACAGAAAACAAAATAAAGTGAGGGAAAGAAAGATTGGAATTAAGAGAGAGAGAAAGATAAAAGGGAGGGAAAGAAAAAGTTTAAAAAAAATGTAACCTCCAACAATAATTAAAATCTGAAGGAATGAGACTCAATATTTGTTGGTACATTTTTAGTGCCAGAGAGATCACACATTTTAAAAATTTACTTACATTCGAATGAACAACCCCATATTTTTCTTGCGAGTTTAATGTGTATCTACTAGGTAAATACAGGAACTTCACGCCATTTGATGTGTTTCAATGCCGAGTATCTGAGATACCATTCTCAGGCAGCTTTTGGAGGAACAGAGCTTCTCAGATACCAACTTCCTGATTTATACATTTAACTGCACATGTGCAGTCGCTGGAAGTTGCAGTCCGAGTTGCATGTTAATAGCGATGATTGCCGTGTCGGGCCCAATGTTAAAATAGCATGGAGTAATGGAGAAAGTTTCTGTACTGAGATCAAGATGTGACTTGGAGGAGAAAAGTAAACTTACAAAATCAGCTTTCTATTTCCAAGACTTAGTCGATACACATTAAACTCGCGAGAAAAATATGGGGTTGTTCATTCGAATGTAAGTAAATTTTTTAAATGTGTGATAACCTCTCTGACGGAGGAGGGTTAGAAAGGAGGATTCGTTAAAGTTACAAGAGACATCTTTTGCAAGGCAACAGATGGAACAGCTCTGCTGAAAGGGCAGGAAGACAGCAGTTGATCCAGTTTTGTTGCGGTGAAATTCCTGATTTTTATCTTGTTCAAGGTATCTTCACTATTTTTACCTGTGCACAAAGATATTGTTGCAGTCTTCAAATAATGTATTTGTTCTGATGAATGAAGAAGCACTGTTGCAATTGGTAAAATCTTCAAGGATACTCAGCTGTGTAATGTAACAGTTTTGATGCAGTGTTGAGTTTCGCCTATGTTGCTCCAACAGTGTAATGTGTCAATGTAAATCTTCAGTTATCTTGCCCAATTAATGCCAATTTTGAGTATATTTTGTGGTCTTGTGCCCACTGAGAGATGGACTGAACCCTCTGCAAATACATTACACTTATAATCCTTATAGATATTACAGAAATGAGATCAACCCTTCTGTCTTGACTGAATTTGAACCTTGGTCCCAACTTATATTGTTTTAACTCACCAATTTGCTCAAAACAGCTTTGGATCTACTGCACTGCTGGTCTCAGAGAAAAAATTCATTTTGTTCCACTAAGAAGCACTTTATGTTTGAATAATGCAGCGCACTTCTACCCAGAATTTGGTCATTAAATTATCAATGTTTTTGTGGTTCCAGAAATTGGTTTGGGAAAGCAATATTTTAAAACTGTAATTTCATCCATTGAAATAATTTCTGTCACTGTTTTAAGTATCATCTGCAATTAGAATGTTCTTAGGCTGCATTATTACATAAATACATTGTTTTGCTGCATCTTAATGTTATTGTAGACTCGATCAGAATCGAACTGCCTGCTTCCATCAAATATAAAAACTTTGAAATATGTCTCTGTTACCTTTTTTTTTTATGTTGCTGTTTTCACCATAAATGGAAGCTAGGAATAATGGATACGCTAAGTCATTATTTCTGAAAAGTGATTTGCTATTTTTCAGCTCTTTTCCAGAAATCAACAAAATTGTGGTACTTTGGGCCCAAATTTGCCCAGGAGTTGCACCATTTTTTTTGGAGTAACTTGATTTTTCTAGGGTTTCTTAAAAATCCTCATTCTGCACATTTAATTTGTGCCAGTATAAGTGTGTGTGTTAGGATTTTTTTTAGAAACATAGAAACAGAAATTTACAGCGCAGAAGGAGGTCATTTTGACCCATCATGTCTGCGCCGTCCGACAAACAGCCGCACGGCCCTTCGACAGCAGCCCTAAAAGTTACACACAAGCCCATGAACAATGACGGAATGGCAAAAAGCACCCAGCTCAACCAGTCCGCCCCATACCACTGCAACACCCCTTATACTAAAAACATCTACACTCCACCCCACCCGGAGCCATGTGATCTCCTGAGAGAGGCAAAAAACAGATTTAAAAACCCAGGCCAATTTAGGGAGAAAAAATCTGGGAAAATTTCTCTCCGACCCATCCAGGTGATCGAAACTAGTCCAGGAAATTACCCTGGCTGTATTCTATTCCCTACAGTACTTATCATCATATCTGCGCGGGCCAACAAGAGGTTATTCCATCTACTCTCAATTACCTGCAGGTTACAGCACTTTAAGTGCCCATCCAACCATCTCTTAAAAGTGGTGAGGGTTTCTGCATCCACCACTCTTCCAGGCAGCGAGGTCCAGATCCCCACTACCCTCTGCGTAAAGAAGCTCCCCCTCAAATCCCCTCTAAGCCTTCCACCAACCACCGTAAAACTATGCCCCCTTGTAATAGACCCCTCCACCAATGGAAATAGACCCTTACTATCCACTATGTCCAGGCCCCTCAATATTTTGTACACCTCGATGAGGTCTCCTTTCAACCTCCTCTGTTCCAATGAGAACAAACCCAGCCTATCCAATCTGTCCTCATAACTAAGATTCTCCATTCCAGGCAGCATCCTCGTAAATCTCCTCTGCACCCTCTTTAGTGCAATCACATCCTTCCTATAATACGGCGACCAGAACTGCACGCAGCACTCCAGCTGTGGCCTAACCAAGGTATAAAACAATGAAAGCATAATCTCCCTGCTCTTATATTCTGTGACTTGGCCAAATAAAGGCAAGCATTCATATGCCTTCTTAACCACCTTATCCACCTGGCCAGTTACTTTCAGGGATCTGTGGAGAAGCACTCCAAGGTCCCTTTGTTCATCTACACTATTAAGTGGCCTACCGTTTAATGTGTATACCCTTTCCTTATTAGCCCTTGCAAAGTGCATCACCTCACACTTCTCTGAATTAAATTCCATTTGCTACTGCTCTGCCAGTAGATTGATATCCTCCTGCAGCCCATGACTTTCCTCTTTATTATCAACCACACAGCCCATTTTAGTGTCGACTGCAAAATTCTTAATCATACTCCCTATATTCAAATCTAAATTGTTGATATATATATATACCACAAAAAGTAAGGGACCCAGTACTGAGCCCTGCGGAACCCCACTGGAAACATCCTTCCAGTCACAAAAACATCCACCAATCATTACACGTTGCTTCCTACCTCCAAGCCAATTTTGGATCGAACTTGCCACTTTGCCCTGGATCCCATGGGCTTTTATCTTCATGACCAGTCTACCATGCGGGACCTTATCAAAAGCCTTGCTAAAGTCCATGTATACTACATCGTACGCACTACTCTCATCGACCCTCTTGGTTACCTCTTCAAAAAATTCAATCAGGTTAGTCAAATACGATCTTCCCTTAACAAATCTGTCCTGACTGTCCCTAATTAATCCTTGCCTTTCTAAATGAGATTTATCCTGTCTTTCAGGATTTTTTCCAATAATTTTCCCACCACTGACGTTAGGCTGACAAGCCTGTAATTACTTGGCCAATCCCTCTTTCCTTTCTTAAACAAGGGTACTACATTAGCAGTCATCCAATCCTCCGGCACCATGCCCATATCCAAAGAGGACTGGAAAATTATGGTCAAGGCCTCTGCTATATTTCCTCTTTTACTTCGCTCAACAACCTGGGGTGCATTTCATCCGGGCCTGGGGACTGATCTACCTTCAAAGCTGCTAAACCCCTTAATACTTTCTCTCTCACTATATTTCATCCAGAATATCACACTGCTCCTCTATAGCAATATCTGCATTACCTCATTCCTTTGTGAAAACAGATGCAAAGTATTCATTAAGAACCCTACCAACATCTTCCGCCTCCACACAAAGATTACCCTCATGGTCTCTAAAAGGCCCTACTCTTTCCTTAGTTATCCTCTTACTCTTAATATATTTATAGAACATCTTAGGGTTTTCCTTAATTTTATTGGCCAAGAATTTCTCGTGCGCTCTTTTAGCATTCCTAATATCCTTTTTAATTTTGCCTCCTAACTTTCTATATTCCTCTAAAGATTCTAAAGTATTTAACCGTTGATATGTGCCTTAAGTGTCCCTTTTCTTCTTAATCCTCCCCTGTAAGTCCCTAGACATCCAGGGGGCTCGAATTATTTTTCGCCTTTTTCTTTAAGGGCACATGTTTGGCCTGAACCTTTCGGATCTCCTCCTTGAATGCCTCTCCCTGTTCCGAAACCGATTTACCCACAAAGTAGCTGTTTCCAGTCCACTATGGCTAAATCACTCCTTAACTTAGCAAAATTAACTTTTCCCCAATTCAGAACTTTTATTCCAAGCCTATTCTTGTCCTTATCCATAACCAACTTGAATCTGACTGAATTATGGTCACTGCCACCCAAATGCTCCCCCACTAATAGCCCTTCAACCTGCCCAGCTTCATTCCCAAGAACTAAATCCAAGACCACCCCTTCTCGTGTTGGGCTTGCTACATACTGACTAAAAAAGTTCTCTTGAATGCATTTCAAGAATTCTGCACCCAATATACCCTTCCCACTAAATTTGTCCCAATCAATATTTGGATAGTTAAAATCCCCTACTATTACTACCCTATGGTTTTTAGACTTCACAGCAATTTGCCTACATATTTGCTCCTCTATCTCCCTCCCACTGTTTGGGGATCTATAATATATCCCAGCAGTGCGATAGCCCCATTTTTATTTTTCAATTCGACCCATATGGCCTCAGTTGATGATCTCTCTAACATATCATCCCTCCTCACCGCTGTAATAGTTTATTTAATCAGAACTGCAACCCCCCACCCCCCGCTTTTTACCCCCCTCTCTATCTTGTCTAAAAATCCCGTAGCCAGGAATATTGATCTGCCAAACCTGCCCCTCTTTCAGCCATGTTTCTGCAATGGCTATAATGTCATACTTCCAAGTGTCTACTTGTGCTCTTAGCTCATCTGCCTTATTCACGATACTCCTTGCATTAAAGTATATACCATTCAGCATAGGAAGCTAGTGCCAAGCTAGTTTAAACACTCCCCAACAGCACCAGCAAAACTTCCCGCGAGGATATTGGTCCCGGCAATGTTGAGGTGCAACCCCTCCGATTTGTACAGGTTCTATCTCCCCCAGAAGCGGTCCCAATGCCTCAAGAATTTAAAGCCCTCCCTCCTACACCAATTTTCCAGCACGTGTTCATCCTCTCTGTCCTTCTATTCTTATACTCATTAACATGTGGCATTGGTAGTAACCCGGAGATTACTACCTTTGAGGTCCTACCCTTCAATTTTCTTCCAAGCTCCCTAAATTTTTCCTGTAGGACCTCATCCCTCATTTTACCTATGTCGTTGGTTCCGATATGGACCACGACCTCTAGCTGTTTACCGCCCCCCCCCCCCCCCCACTTCCAGGACCCCCTGCATCCGCTCTGTGACATCTTGATCCTGGCACCAGGGAGGCACAAAACCATTCTGAGTAACGTCTATGGCCGCAGAAACGCCTGTCTGTTCCCCTAACTATAGAATCCCCTATCACTTGGGCTTTTTTGTTCTTTGTCCCTCCCTCTGTGCAGCTGAGCCACCCCTGGTGCCTTGGAATTGGCTCTGGCTGCATTCCCCAGAGGCACCATCGTCCTTACCGATACTCAGAATTAAATATTGGTTTGAAAGCGAGATGGACTCATGGGGCGACTCCTGCGCTACCTGCCTAGCACACTTACTACGTCTGGTGGTCACCCACTTCCTCTCCACCTGCACGCCTTTAACCACCTCCTGAAACTTGCTATCCACGTAATTCTCAGCCTCGCTGATGCACCTTATTAACTCCACCCACTGTTCCAGCTCCGAAACGCAGAGCTCGAGCAGTTGAAGCTGGAAACACCTCCTGCACACATGATTGTCTCGGCTGCACGAAGCGTCCAGGACTTCCCACATGCCGCAGGATGTGCACTTCAAGGGGCTGAGCTACTCTGCCATCCCTCTAGTTAGGCTTATCTAGTTTAAAATTTACTTAAAAAGAAATCTAAGGACTGGACTTCTCCAAGGGACTTCTCCGAGGACTGGACTTCTCTGAGGGGCGTTACCAACTACCTCCGCCCGTTTTGGCCATTTAAGCCAGTTTGGACAGCTAATAGTTGCTCCAAACTAACAGACCAGAGTATGTGGCCAATCGTGGCCGCACAGAATACTCTTGCGGAGAGTTAAGAAATCAGCGCAGGTAGCCAATAAATAAAAAATAAAACTTAAGTTGTACTTTCCTAACTCAGCCCGGGAAGTCAGCGGGCCGACTCCGACTCCTCTCCGACTCCGACTCTCTCTCTCGAGGACTCCGACTCTCTCTCTCTCTCTCTCTCTCTCTCTCGGACTCCGACTGTCTCTCTCTCACTCCCGAGGACTCTCCGACTCTCCCGATGACTCTCCGACTCTCCCGAGGACTGGACTTCTCCGAGGACTTCTTCGAGGGATCTCCGGCTGGGGGCAGCAGCTACTGCGCATGCGCAAAACTTCCAGTGCACATGCGTTGAGCTGCTGGCACTGTTGTTCACGCAGGGCCCTAGCTCCGCACCTTAATGGACAGACCACGCCACGCCAAGCCATGGGAGAGGCCACAGAGCGGCAAGAATCTGGGCACATCTTTTCGGTGCCGTTTTCACCCTTGGAAGTTGGCACATCTCCGGTGAGTGCGTCGAAAAAACGGGTGGGCCAAATTTGGGCCCTTTAAGTGTAGGCTTTTTTGCAATTTGTCACAGATATTGTGCCTTGCCAAATCAGTAACACTCCTATTGGAGTAGGATTGTGGACCTTAAAAAGCAGCCGTTGCTGGCACAATGGCCCTGAAATTGCGGTCGAAGGCTTTCCGTGGGCGGATACCTCCGACCACAAAAATATTTACGAATGTGCCTGGCGTTCCCGGAGGAACGAATACTTCTGCTCCAAGGTCTCGATGCGCAGCCCAGCGCAGAGGCCCACGTATTCCAGGAGCATAAGCGCATCCTGGGATCACGTGGGCCTGGACCACCAATTACAATGTAGTATTCTCATTGATGGTAATTACTCTCGATGAGAATGCCCCTTTGTGGTGGCACCATACACTGAGTATACATTCAGACCTGGTTAATCCATATGCATTTGAGAAAATGTGATTTTGTTATGCATTAAAAATCAATGGACAGTGCATTCATTTTCATGAAATAATGTCATGAAACTGCGCAAAAAATTAAAAAATGTTAGAGCAACTTAGTGAAAGATTCATAATGGTTGTTCTGTCTTATTTGTTGTAACCTTGGGGCCCGAACTTGGTCAGAGTACAGCCCACAGCCACTTAGGTCCTGCCCGGTGGGAGTTTCCTGTGTGAAGTTCCGCCAGTGCAACTTCCTGCCGCCCGCCCATGCCGGAGGCTCCAAAAATAGGATTGTTCTTGTGTACGATCCTCTAAGATCGTGCTCCCACCCGCCAGAATGACCGCTGCCAAAAGGTGATCTGAGCTATCTGTAAATCGGGCGGCAGGGAGAATCGCGCAGAGTGCTCCAATGCTGCACATCCCGGCTAGCGTTCATATGTTGCACCGTTATCAGAAACTCAATGAGTTCTCAGATCGACCTAAAACTGCACAGAATGACTTCACAGATGTTAATGAAAAGTACTCCGTTGAAGGGCAGGTGTGTTATAGGAAGCGGCAACGAGTTCCGAAATACAGTAAAGGCTCCATGGAGATGTGCTATAAGGGTTTTTAGACCATTGCAGGCAGAACAGAGTTATTGACAGAATGTGAGTGCACAGATGGTATAAGCTTATGTCAAAATATATAGGCAATAATGAAATCATGTAATGCTCTGTCAGGTGGCAGGATGTGTTAGTGAGAACAGCATGAGCTCATGTAAGCCTTAATGTGTGCCCTCACAAGTTGTGCAACTGTCTCTCATTCAATAGCAGCCTTCCTGCATTGGTCACCCTTACTTGTCGTTGCGCAATCGCCTGATGACAGGACCTATTAAAGAGTCAAATCATATGTGGAGAGCAAAATATTCCTCAGACCGTAGTACATCTGAAGGAAATTTGTCTGTTTCTCAGCAGGTACCCCAGATGATGTAAAAGTGAGACACTGACCAAGAGTAGGTGAACAATGTGACTGTATTGAATAGTGCAGCATGCCAAAGTAACAGAACATGCAAACATTTGAATCCAACATATGTACATTATCTCAGAAACCAGTCAAGTCACATTCACAACGAACCATGTGAAACAACAGCTACAACTTAGAGTAAACAACATCTCCACCACCAACACCCAACCCTCTACCCACTACCACCACCTCTCTTCTCCACGCCCCCCCCTGCTCAATGTGAGGCCTATCGTCTTCATCATGGCGAACCGCACCCCTGCCCCTCACCGCCTCTGCTCCATGACGTTGTGCAGGAGGGCAGCTGGAGCGCTGCTGACGTGTTCATCTTGGAGAGAATGTAGGGGGCAAGATGGAAGCCGCTGGCATCTCCGGCTCCTCGGGACCTGTCACCCTCGATGGTGTGGGCTCGGGGGGTTACATGATATGTCCCGAAAGCATCTATTGCCACATGGCCTCGACAGAGTCGGTGTTGCGCTCCACCGCACTAATGAGCTGCGACATACTGGCAGTATGCTGCTCAGCCAAGGTGTGGATGCTGGCAGCTATCCCAGCCGTGGTCTGCAGCACATCTCAAACTCGGTCGATGCTCGTCCTCGACAGCTGGACCATTTCCTGAATTGCTGCGAGCCGTCCTGCATCCTCGTCGAATTGTTGCATCATCCTGGGTGCTTGCGGCTCTATGGCTTTTCCGGCACGGCCTCTGCGCCTCCCAGCACTTGTTCCTGTGTTATCCAATTCGAATCCCAAAAAGTCGGACCCCGACACTGATGTTGGCCGAACAGGTGGCACACATGTCGAGCCTGGACTCCTCTTGCAGCTCCTCGAACTCAAGTGGCTCCAACACTGGCACTTCTCCCTCCTCTCCCTCCTGGTCTTCATGTCTCTGGGTGGCGGAGGTGGATGTGGGTGATCTTGTGGCGGGGTGGGGGCAGCGGAGGGGCGGAGGCGTTGAAGGAAGGAGCTGGCGTATTGGGCTGCTGACAACTTCGAGGTGGAAGGCGTTGGTGTCGCACACTGCCTTTGGGTGTCGGAGGTGGATGGGGTGCATTGCTCGGTGCTGTCCGAATGAACATCTGCAAGTAGAGGACAACATTTAAGTGGATAGCCAAGGGTTGGGGTTGCTCAACCTGACGTGATCTGTATCATTTTACATTCTTTCTTCAAGGACTTCCATCGCTACATGAGCACACCATTAATGGCCGACTCACTGTGCGTTAAAAGGCTTTTGACTTAACATTGCATGACCTTGCATGACATGAGTGTAACGCAGACTGGAGATTAGTATAAGCTTACCATGCTTTAGCACAGGATCTGCAGCACCCTTTGTGGTGGCACGGAGGTGATCACCCACCAACGCAAAGGCACGCTCCTCTGGGCTGGTCAACTCGATGACATCTGGTGGGTCCCCGCCCGTGCCACTCAGGCTTGATGCGTTGGCTGATCTTTTCTTCTGCAGAAAGAAAAGTTGCAGCTTTTATCCGTTTTGCTCATGACGCGTGCGCGCGCGCACATGCTCCACCTCAAATACAAGTTCCTCCAGCCCCTCATTGAACCAGGGAGTTCTGGCCTTCGCGCCATCAGACTTCTTGGAAACTTCTTTTGCACTCATTATAACTTCCCAGATGGATGACTGATGATGATTTTGTTTCTCTCTTTCCAAATATGACACCTCTGCAACTGGCAGGTGCAAGTGAGTACACAGCTTTTATGAGCATGCGCAGCTGTGCCATCAGCCCAATCGCAGCAAAAGTGATGTTATCGCCCACAAGAAACTACAAAAAAAATCCCAAATCTCGCGCATGCGCGGTGCAAGGCCTGCAATGTTTGCTGAGTCGACAGGCCTGCACCTAGCGCCCACTGCTGCTGCCGCCCGCTCATACCTGCCGGCTCCCGCTGCCTGCCGCTGCCGCCGACAGAACCGCGGTGAAACTCCCGCCTGACTGGCACCAGTGGCACTGGGTGGCAAAAATTGAAGTTCCGCCTGGGGACCGCCGAGAAATGGGCGGGCCTTAGCTCACACCAAGTTCAGACCCTTGGACTGTTGATAAATTTTAAAAGTCCATTGGGTAGTGTTCCAACTAAAAAAAAAAATGACAGTTTGAAGATCTTTGAGGCGATTGAAAAATCTTCCTGTAGGCAAATGGTCTGATTGTTCTCGGTCTTCTTTCTATAATAATAATCGCTTACTCATCTTATCTTCTGAGTTCCCAAAGTCCTGCTTAGCTGTTTAAAGTGCCAGCAAGCTGCTATTGTTATTATTGAATCTACTTTAACGAGCCAGTATTATATAAAATAAACTTGCTTGCTCAACAGCTGACCAACATATTAACTCAACAGTAAACCGTTTAAAAGCTCCCAATCCTAATGCATTGGCCATCCTTCTTCCTAATGCTCAATTGTTTAAAGTGCTAGTGAACCGAGTGTTTGATTTAACATCAGCTGGTTATTGTATATTTAACACTGAATGTTCAGTATCTAACAATTTAAACAGTTGTGTAATATTTTGGGAATTCAAAGGCTAAGTACAATGAACTGCGAAGGACCAGGGAATGAAAACCTGGAACAATTGGATACTTTACCTGCAGTAAGCCTTTACGATGCCTGTGATGGTCTTCAAACAGTGGTAATTGATAAATTTATATTAAATTTTGCCATTCTTCATGGTAATCATATACAGCCAGGTTAAATTAAATTTGTTAATTGGCTTTCCTATTAAAAAGAGACATATTGATATGATATTTTGGTGTGGGCTGGCCATTAGAGAAATTGTAAATGGAGCCAAAAAGTGTATAATTGCTAACAAACAGCCTTACTCTGGACCTTATGATGCAGGGAAAGTCATTGATGAAGCAACTGAAGATCATTGAGTCGAGGGCACTTGCTGAAGAACTCCTGCGGTGATGCACTGGAGCTGTGATGATTGACCTCTAATAATCACACCCATATGCCTGTGTGTCAAGTATTGGAGAATTTGCCCATTGGCCACCATTAATCTCAGATTTGCTAGAGTTCTGTGGTGCTGTCATCATCATAGACAGTCCCTCGGAATCGAGGAGGACTTGCTTCCACTCTAAAAATGAGCCTTTAGGTGGCAGAACAGTCCAATACGAGAACCACAGTCCCTGTCACAGATGGGACAGATAGTCGTTGAGGGAAAGGGAGGCGTGGGACTGGTTTGCCGTATGCTCTTTCCGCTGCCTGCGCTTGATTTCTGCATGCTCTCGGCAATGAGACTCGAGGTGCTCAGCGCCCTCCCGGATGCACTTCCTCCACTTAGGGCGGTCTTTGGCCAGGGACTCCCAGGTATTAATGTGGATGTTGCACTTTATCAAGGAGGCTTTGAGGGTGTCCTTGTAACGTTTCCTCTGCCCACCTTTGGCTTGTTTGCTGTGAAGGTGTTCCGAGTAGAGCGCTTGCTTTGGGAGTCTCATGTCTGGCATGCGAACAGTGTGGCCTGCCCAGCGGAGCTGATCAAGTGTGGTCAGTGCTTCGATGCTGAACGTGGTGAATGATGCCAAAGGTAACGACACCCACTTCTCTTTTGCCATTCAGGTCTTGTATCCATGCTTGGGATCAAGGCTGTGATGCAGTCTGGAGCCAAATGGTACAGGTGGAACCCAACCCGACTGCAAGCAAGCAGATTATTCATGAACAGGTGTCTCTTGATGGCGTTGTTGATTTATTTCATCACTTTGCAGATGATTAGGAGGAAGTTGATAGGGCAGTTAAGGGGTTGATTAGATTCACAGACTCATACAGCACAGAAGTAGGCATTTGGCCTATCGAGTCTGTGTCGGCTGTTTGAAAGAGCGATTCAATTAGTCCCACCCCCCCCCCCCTGCTCTTTCCCCATGGCCCTGCAAATTTCTCCTTTGACTTTTACTTTTTGTAGCTGTGCATACCGCGACAATTTTCCGCATTGTCGGATAATGTCATATCAACACTGAAATAGTTTGGCTGGGAGGTGGCTAGTTCTGGTGCACAAGTTTTCAACACTACAGCCAGGATGTTATCCGAGCCCATAGCCTCCTCTGCGCTGCTTCTTAATGCCACATGGAATGAAATGAATCATTTGGACTTTGGCATCTATGATGGTGGGGATCACAAGATAGGATTTTTCATTTCGCATTTTTGGCTGAAGATATTTGCAAACACTTCAGCCTTCTCTCCATATTTGTGCTGGGCTCTGCAGTATGTTCCTGGAATATCATCCTCCCTTTAGTTTCCTGATGTTTGACATCATTCTCGATTGGATGTGGTAATGTTGCAGAGCCTTGCTCTGATCTGTTGCTAGTGGCACCACTTAGCTCTGTCTATATCCCGCTGCTGAAGTAGGATTCGCTATTGGTACCTTATTCTCAGGTATGTCTGTTGCAGCTCCCATACTCTCCAATGAACTGGATGGGCTTCTGGCTTGATGGTGATGGAGGAATGTCTCAGACCAACAGGGTACAGATGGTGGTGGTGACGGTATAGGATTTTGCTGCTGATGTGCAGTTTTGGGCTACTCGGTCTGTCCTTAGTCTGTCCCACTTTAACATAGTTATAATGCCACAGTACATGAATGCAGGTATCCTTGCTTTATCTTCACAATGACTGTATAGTTATCACTTCTGCCACTGCTATCATGGACATATGTGGCATGGTTTTAGCAGGTTACTCTCTTCTGTTGGCTCCTTCATCACCTGTTGTTAGTGGAAGTATTACCGAAAAAGAAAAGACTTGCATTTATATGGCACCTTTCATGGCCACCAGATGTCTCAAAGCGCTTTACACCCATTGAAGTACTTTTGGAGTGTAGTCACTGTTGTAATGTGGGAAACACGGCAGTCAATTTGCACACAAGCAAACTTCCACAAACAGCAATGTGATAATGACCAGATAATCTGCTTTTGTTATGTTGATTGAGGGATAAATATTGGCCAGGACACCGGGGATAACTCCCCTGCTCTTCTAAATAATGCCGTGGGATTTTTTACATCCACTTGAGAGAGCAGACAGGGCCTCGGTTTAAAGTTTCATCCGAAAGATGAAATACCGAGCCAAAGTTGGTGGTGGAAGTGCCCCATCTAGAACACATTGTTTGCCTTCGCTTCTTTTGCTTCTTCCAATTGGTGTTCAACAGTTGGGCGTAGGTGGAGTGGTGGGTGGGGACAGACAGTAGATGGTAATCAGCAGTTTCTGTGGCCTTGTTTGACCTGAAGTCGCAAAACTTCATGAGGTTCGGAATCAAAGTTGAGGACTCTCAGGGCCAAGCCCATCCAACTTCTTATACAGTTGTGTCTCATGGGAATGTTGGATGATCGACTAGTCACCAATCTGGGACCCAAATGTTAATGAGGTGGACTTTCCAGGCTTGGTTAGGCTGGAATTGCTTGAATTTTGTTCTTATTCGATACCTGAGTCATTATGAAATAGGTCCATCTGATAGTTATTTTATTCTATTTTATTGCAGTTGATTTGCAGCTGAGTGGCTTGCTAGCACATTTCAGACATGCATTAAGAGTCAAGCACATGTTATGAAACTGGAGTCACGTGTAACCCAAATCAGCTAGGGGCAGCAGGGTCCATAGCTTGAAGAACTATTTGGGATTTTACTGGCTTCCATGGTCATTTTTCAGGTCCTGCAAGTTACCAGTTTTATTGGTGACATTTTCACAACTTGCATGGTGAGATTTGAACTCATAACTTCTCGGTTGTTAGTCCAGTAGAAGAACCACTTTTACTTCTGTATCCACTAGAAACTGAGCCTACAAATGATAATGCTCAGAGAACGTACCTAAAAAGATACAGATTAACAGAAACTGGATGTCTGCCCCCCAAGATTGGTACACAGCCGATCTAAAATATATGTTAAAGCTGCATGTCCTGAGTTGCCATTGTTTTTAGAGACAGAAACAAAAATGTGCCCATTTTATATTTACACATTCCATAGTTTTAGTTAATAAACATAAAAGGCATCAAGCACCAAACACTGGTCGTCTGGTGGATTGCAGCAATGACTTTGTACCTTAAGTACCCGAGTATAAATGTGGTGAGAATGGTAAGGGGTATCTTTATCAATATTCAGCTGGACCAAACCAAAATCAATTTGAGGCCTTTTTATCTTTCTTCCCTGAGAAGATACTGGTCTAGAAAATGCATGGACCATATTGGGATCGCACCTGCCGATGTCCACTACCATTGGCGTTAGCAGGGTCAACAGGTAGATCATTTCCAATCTGGCTAGGAGGCACTCACACCAATACATGCACATTTCTGGCCCACATGGCCAGAAAATTTAGCACCTGGCTGACATTGGGGCAGGGCGGAGGTGTTTCCATGCTGCCCGAAGACTTCCCATATAGGAGCGATTATCCAAATTTTTAACAATCCACTGAACTTTGCTTGAAAATCCAGGATTCTTGCCTTGGTGTGGAGCCGTGCCCCGCCTTGGTGTGGCCTAAATGCACCCATTTGGAGGCACATCTCATTTCGCTCAGCATATTTCTCTCCAGTAATACACTGGGTCCCTTCCAAATCAGGAAAGTGTGTGTTCTCAGCTGAGGAGTCCTGTTCCCTATCGAGTCATTGGCCTTATCATGGGAAGGCAGAGGCCCCTTGCAAGGCTGAATGTGAGCTCCCAAAGTTGACTGGCACCCAGCAGGACCAGGTCCTTGCTGTTTTCTAATGGATTTCACCAGACTCTCATCAGAGTTATGGCACAATCTTCAAGGAAATTCAAGGGCTTTCTTTAAATTGAGACTGAAATAACGGTTTGAAACATATTACTGAGGCAGTTAATATTTTTTGATTCGATTTTTGTAAGCATTGCCGTACTCCAATGTTATGGGAATGTCTGATTAACAGAGGATCAATAACTCCCTCCACCCCCCCCCCCCTCCCCCTGACACTTTTTAGAATAACGTACTGAAGGAAAGAACCTGAACTTTGAAATGAGGGAAAGATAAATTATAAATGCAGATGAAAAGCTAGTTATTTATTTCCCTTAACTCGGATAATACTCTTAAGTTGTAATATTTCTAAGTCTCTGGCATTAAATTGACAGCAAGATCAATTGTGTTAAAACAATTTGGAATAAGTTCACACACATGCACGTAGCCTATCAGACAAACAGCAGTCGAAGATTATCCTATGGATCTACTTAGTTACAACAGGTACAATGATGTTGCAATAATGAACTACAGATTTATAAAGATGTATACTTCCCTCTGGCAAAGAAAAAGCAAATGGCGTTCTTCCTTGCTTCTGGTTCTGTGGAGGGAGACTTCCTGCTTTGCTATGTGCTAAGAGGAGGCGTAGCAAGCTTTACACTTGGGTTTTTATCCTCATATGGTCCATTGTCTCTCAGAAAGCCCTAGGATTAGGTCTTGGTTCCAGGACAATTCCTTACTGGCTTTCCTCACACATATCTGTCTGGAGGACAACTCCAACAGCGACAGGCCGGAACGCCGCATCGCCATAGTTGCCTGGGAACTTAGACACTATGATATTGACATCACTGCCCTAAGCGAGACCTGGCGGGCAGGGGAAGGTCAGCTCAAAGAACAAGGTGGAGGTTACACTTTCTTTTGGAAAGGGAAACCAGAGGAAAAACGTCACCTCCACGGAGTCGGCTTCACCATCAAAAACGAGCTGGTCGATAGCCTCAAAGACTCCCCCTGCGGGGTTAACGAACGCCTCATGACTCTTCGACTCAGCCTATCCTGGAATCCATGCACCACAGTCATCGGTGCATATGCCCCAATACTCGATGCAACAGATGAGACCAAAGAGGGTTTCTACTCCAACCTCAAAGTTCCTGTCCCGCGTCCCTGCGGACGACCAACTGATCCTCCTCGGTGACTTCAATGCCAGGGTCGGCAAGGACACAGCCCTCTGGGGAGGCGTGATTGGCAGAGAGGGAGTAGGGAAAGCCAACTCCAGTGGTACCCTACTCCTGACAAAATGTCTAGAACATGAACTTGTCATCACCAACATCTTGTTCCACCAGAGGGACAAATACAAGGCATCATGGCAACTCCCTCACTCCAAACACTGGCACCTGCTCGACTATGTCATTGTCCGAGCCAGGGATCACAAGGATGTGCGTATCACCTGTGCCATGACAGGAGCTGACGACTGCTGGACGGACCACTACCTAATCCGATGCGTCATTGACATCAAAATGGCCTCAAAGCGGAGGGGGCAGCAGAAGCAGTGCCACAAAAAAAGTCAATGCCGGGGCATTTAAGGACCTAGCTAAGAGAGTTCTATACAGTCAGCACCTCACAGCTAACCTGGCGCGCCTTGATGACCCTGAGACGCAGAATGCCCACAGCGCTTGGTCTGCCCTCCAGGCCTCCATAACCAGTGCCTGCAAAGAGACGCTCAATCACTCAACCAGGAAACAACAGGATTGGTTTGATGAGAATGATCAGGAGAACCAAGAGCTAATAGATTGCAAGTGCAGGGCATTTCTGAACCTAAAGAAGAGGTGGTGGAAGGAGAAAGCACAGGAAATGCAGCAGCTGGCCGACAGCCATGCTGTGCGAGGATTCTTCATCATCGTTGAGGCCACCTACGGTCCAAACTCCCAAGGCCCCATCCCACTGCTGGCCAAGAACGGGGAAACTCTCATCAAGAACACCAAGGCAGTCGGAGCCCGCTGGAAGGAGCACTTCGAAGATCTCCTCAATCGAGACTCTGCCTTTGACTCGAGTGTTCTCGACTCCATCCCGCAGCATGCTACCCGCCACCACCTCAGTAAACCCCAACACTGCATGAGGTAGAAAAAGCCATAAGACAGCTTAAGAACAGCAAGGCTATGGGAGCGGGTGGAATCCCGGCTGAGGCACTGAAGTATGGCGGAGAGGCACTACTGGCACGAATAAATTACCTCATCTCTCATCTGGAGGGAGGAGAGCATGCCGGGAGATCTCAGAGATGCAGTGATCATGACCATCTTTAAAAAAGGGGACATGTCTGACTGCGGCAACTACACAGGAATCTCCCTGCTATCAGCCACTGGGAAAGTCGTCGCTAAAGTCCTCCTCAGCCGTCTTCTCCTTGTGGCCGAAGAGCTCCTCCCGAAATCGCAGTGCGGAATTCGTCCCCGACAGGGCACAACGGATACGATTTTTGCAGCGAGACAGCTGCAGGAAAAAGGCAAGGAACAGCTCCAGCCCTTATGCATGGCCTCCTTCAAACGTAAAAAGAGCTTTGACACTGTCAACCACGAGGGTCTATGGAGCGTACTCCTCCGTTTCGGGTGCCGCTAAAAGTGCATATTGGACTGTACAGCCACCTAAGAACTCATGTTAAGAGTGCAAACAAGTCTTCCTTGATTCCGACGATGATGATGTCTGTCTGGAGGACTGGTGCCATTTCTTGATTCGGTTAATTGCTTTCCAATTCGCACATTTTAGTTTTTATGGGTTTCAAAGCCATGCTTCCTTTGTCCCTTAAGCACTGCCCAGCCAGACAAGACATGAACTTGGGAGGTGTCCATTTTGTCTCTCCAAACTGCAGCATCGAAACATAGAAAATAGTTCGGCCCTTCAAGCCTGCACCACCATTCAATATGATCATGGCTAATCATGCAACTTCAGTACCCCATTTCTGCTTTCTCTCCATACCCCTTGATCCCTTTAGCCATAAGGGCCACATTTAACTCCCTTTTGAATATATCTAAAGAACTGATCTCAACAACTTTCTGTGGTAGAGAATTCCACAGGTTCACAATTCTCTGAGTGAAGAAGTTTCTCCTCATCTCAGTCCTAAATGGCTTACCCCTTATCCTTAGACTGTGACCCCTGGTTCTGGATTTCCCCAAACATCGGGAACATTCTTCCTGGATCGAACCTGTCCAATCCTGTCAGAATTTTATATGTTTCTATGAGATCCCCTCCCATTCTTCTAACTTCCAGTGAATATAAGCCTAGTCGATCCAGTCTTTCTTCATATCTCAGTCCTGCCATCCCGGGAATCAGTCTGGTGAACCTTCGCTGCACTCCCTCAAGAGCAAGAATGTCCTTCCTCAGATTAGGAGACCAAAACTGTATACAATATTCAAGGTGTTGCCTCACCAAGGCCCTGTACCACTGCAGTAAGACCTCCCTGCTCCTATACTCAAATATACTATGAAGGCCAACATGCCATTTGCCGCCTTCACCGCCTGCTGTACCTGCATGCCAACTTTCAATGACTGATGTACCATTACACCCAGGTCTAGTTGCACCTCCCCTTTTCCTAATCTGTTACCATTCAGATAATATTCTGCCTTCCTGTTTTTGCCACCAAAGTGGATAACCTCACATTTATCTACATTATACTGCATCTACCATGCATTTGCCCACTCACCTAACCTGTCCAAGTCACCCTGCAGCCTCTTAGCATCCTCCTCACAGCTGACACTGATACCCAGCTTCGTGTCATCTGCAAACTTGGAGATATTACATTCAATTCCTTCGTCTAAATCAGTAATATATATTGTAAATAGCTGGGGTCCCAGCACTGAACCTTGCGGTACCCCACTAGTCACTGCCTGCCATTCTGAAAAGGACTCTTGGCTTCCTGTCTGTCAACCAGTTCTCTATCCACGTCAATACATTGCCCCCAATACCATGTGCTTTAATTTTGCACACGAATCTCTTGTGTGGGACCTTGTCAAAAGCCTTTTGAAAGTCCAAATACACCACATCCACTGGTTCTCCCTTGTCCACTCTACTAGTTACATCCTCAAAAAATTCCAGAAGAAGATTTGTCAAGCATGATTTCCCTTTCATAAATCCATGCTGACTTGGACCGATCCTGTCACTACTTTCCAAATGCGCTGCTATTACATCTTTAATAATTGATTCCAACATTTTCCCCACTACCGATGTCAAGTGAACCAGTCTATAATTCCCTGTTTTACTCTCCCTCCTTTTTTTAAAAAGTGCGGTTACATTCGCTACCCTTCAATCCACAGGAACTGATCCAGAATCTATAGAATGTTGGAAAATGACCACCAATACATCCACTATTTCTACGGCCACTTCCTTAAGTACTCTGGGATGCAGACTATCTGGCCCTGGGGATTTATTGGCCTTCAGTCCCATCAATTTCCCTAACACAATTTCCTGACTAATAAGGATTTCCTTCAGTTCCCCCGACTCGCAATACCCTCGGTCCCCTAGTATTTCCGGAAGGTTATTTGTGTCTTCCTTATTGAAGACAGAACCAAAGTAGTTGTTCAGTTGGTCTGCCATTTCTTTGTTCCCCATTATAAATTCACCTGATTCTGACTGCAAGGGACCTACATTTGTCTTCACTAATCTTTTTCTCTTCACATATGTATAGAATCTTTTGCAGTCAGTTTTTATGTTTCCTGCAAGCTTACTCTCATACTCTATTTCTCCCCTCCTAATTAAACCCTCTGTCCTCCTCTGCGGAATTCTAAATTTCTCCCAGTCCTCGGGTTTGCTGCTTTTTCTGGTCAATTTATATGCCTCTTCCTTGGATTTAACACTATCCCTAATTTCCCTTGTTAGCCACGGTTGAGCCACCTTCCCCGTTTTATTTTTACGCCAGACAGGGATATACAATTGTTGAAATTCATCCATGTGATCTTTAAATGTCTGTCATTGCCTATCCACCGTCAACCCTTTAAGTATAATTTGCCAATCTATCCTAGCCAATTCATGTCTCATACCATCGAAGTTACCTTTCTTTACGTTCAGGACCCTAGTCTCTGAATTAACTGCGTCACTCTCCATCTTAATGAAGAATTCTACCATATTATGGTCACTCTTCCCCAAGGGGCCTCGCACAACAAGATTGCTAATTAATCCTCTCTCATTACACAACACCCAGTCTAGGATGGCCAGCTCTCTGGTTGGTTCCTCGATATATTGGTCTGGAAAACCATCCCTTTTCCACGCCAGGAAATCCTCCTCCACCGTATTGCTACCAGTTTGGTTAACCCAATCTATATGTAGATTAAAGTCACCCATGTACCTTTTTTGCACACATCCCTAATTTCCTGTTTGATGCCATCCCCAACCTCACTACTACTGTTTGGTGGTCTGTACACAACTCCCACCAGCGTTTTCTGCCCTTTGGTATTCCGCAGCTCCACTCATAAAGATTCTACACCATCCAAGCTAATGTCCTTCCTTACTATTGCATTAATTTCCTCTTTAACCAGCAACGCTACCCCACCTCCTTTTCCTTTCTGTCTATCCTTCCTGAATATTGAATACCCCTGAATGTTGAGTTCCCAGCCTTGGTCACCCTGGAGCCATATCTCCGTAATCCCAATTACATCATATCCGTTAACAGCTATCTGCACAGTTGATTTATCCACCTTATTACAAATGCTCCTCGATTTGAGACACAGAGCCTTCAGGCTTGTTTTTTTAACACTCTGTCCTTTTAGAATTATGTTGTAATGTGGCCCTTTTTGATTTTTGCCTTTGATTTTTTTGCCCTCCACTTTTCCTTATTTCCTTTCTACCTTTTGCTTCTTCCCCCATTTTACTTCCCTCTGTCTCCCTGCTTAGATTCTCATCCCCCTGCCATATTAGTTTAAACTCTCTCCAACAGCTCTAGCAAACACTTCCCCTAGGACATCAGCTCCGGTCCTACCCAGGTGCAGACCGTCCGGTTTGTACTGGTCCCACCTCTCCTAGAACTGGTTCCAATATCCTAGGAATTTGAATCCTTCCCTCTTGTACCATTCCTCAAGCCACGTACTCATGTTAACTATCCTGCTATTTCTACTCTGACTAGCACGTGGCAGTGGTAGCAATCCTGAGATTACTCGCTTTGAGGTCCTATTTTTTAACTTAACTCCTAGCTCCCTAAATTCAGCTTGTAGGACCTCATCCCATTTTTTATCTATATCGTTGGTACCTATATACACCATGACAACTGGCTGATCACCTTCCCCCTTCCTTGCAGCTGCTCCGAGACATCCTTGACCCTTGCACCAGGGAGGCAACATACCATCCTGGAGTCTCAATTGCGGCCGCAGAAACGCCTATCTATTCCCCTTACAATAGAATTCCCTGCCACTATAGTTCTCCCATTCTTTTTCCTGCCCTCCTGTGCAGCAGAGCCACCCATGGTGCCATGAATTTGGCTGCTGCTGCCTTCCCCTGATGAGCCATCTCCCCCAACAGTATCCAAAGTGGTATATCTGTTTTTCCATATAATCTGCACTTTCAACATTTATACATACACAGAATCAATTTTATCATTAATAAACACTTTTATTTTTATAAAGTGAACTTTTCGAAAGTGCAGTTCGGCTTTGCAAATTACATCTATTTTGCAACTTGCACTTCTGAAATAAGTTGACAAAATTGTAAAAATGAACAATGAAGGTTATATAAAAATTTCTGCATATGGGTTGGAGCATTTGTCATTGTTACATAATTTCAACGTGACTTCATTTTGAGTACTTGGACCCTCAGGTGTTGTAGCATGCTTCTGTTTGATTTCTTGCTCACTTATTTTTGTCAAAGAAGAATTTAAGTCAGGATGAATAAATGTAAAAATTAGTCATGCTGCAAGGATCTTTGGCTGCATGACTCCTACCTAATAGTTAAATTACTACTAAATCTGTCACAAACAAAACAATTTTAAGTAGGTGTGGTTCCATGGATCAGCTCTCACTTATCCTCCTATATATTGCATGCAACTCCTTGTTGACATACTGCATGAAAAGCCACTTGGCAGCAGTCCCGAGATCATCAAGTCACAGAGAGGTTGGAGAGAAGTTCGGAGACAAATGATAAGTCATCATATTACAGTAAAATACGAGGGGCTAAACTTTCACCTTCATTTTCGGCAGTTTTCTCAGCGGTACAGCTGTTTATGCGAGAGAAATCACCCGGCGAAAGTTTCCCCATTTGTTTTTTAATGATACCGCCCAAATCTCAAACCACCGATGTGCACTGCCAAGAAAATCGGCAGGCGTAAGTTTGGCCTCAATGGAAGCCCATCCAGATCGCTGTGGGAACCGCCCTGTGCAAGTTGCTTAAACCGGGCGGTAGGTGAGTACTCTGCAAAGAAAGGTAAGTTAAAGGTTCGTTTTTTTTTTAATTGTAAAACAGCGATTAGCTTTAAAAGAGTCTTGGGAATGCTTTTTAACTTTTTATTTTTTTTTGTGAAAATTTTTTCTTTAACTTTTTCTGAGGGAGGGGGCCTTAGGCCCAACCGCAGCCTTGGACTATATGTTTTTTTAAATTTTAAGAACCGCCCGTTTTACTTAGTTTCCCCTTTAACCGCCGAGAATAATGGTGCAAGATCCATTTTCTTGCCGGGTGATTATTTTTAACTCAATAATAACCAGGGTTACTTACAAAATGTTAGCAGAATTTCTGGGTGGGCAATGGGGCGTTGAGGGGCTGTTGGGAAAATCTAGCCCTTGAGGGCTAACAAAATTGAACACTAAGCATACCATACCACCCAGGCTGCGCAGAGTTTATATCTCCTTGTCTGATGAGTGTAGAGGAGACTGTGGCCGGATACGTATACTCATGCATATTATCTAGTCCTGCCTTCAAATCCACTTACTCAAAACAGTAGTCCCTGATCCAGTCACACACTCTCTCCTATCTGGTTGCATGGAAAGTGCAGAAAGGCATGCAAAGAGCAACAGTAGGCATATCTTCGTATGAATCTTGTGAAGCGACAACATTCCATATACGAAAAGTAACCTGCTAAAAACAGCTCTGTTGTGTATGGAGAAGGAGTCAGACTGAACACTGAGCTCAAAGTAAAGTGTGACCGTAGTCTTTTATTGCAGGTCTCCAGAGTGCCTCTCCAACCTGTGATGCCTCCTTAAATACCTGTGCTCCCAAGGGATTATGGGATCCCTTGGGACACCAGGGGATGAGCCCTCTGGTGACTGTACAGAGTAAATACAAGTCCACATATATAACAAGCTTGATCAATGAATCGGAGCAAAGCTCTATAGCTCTACCCCTTCGAAACCAAAATGATGACCAACAAACAATCAGGCAACCATGAACCATCCTCGTCCTATGAGTACAACAGACAAGGCTAAAGTGCTAGTTAATAATGCCAAGTTAATAATCCTCCTTGGCCTCTTCCGAGTTTCCGCCATCGTAGCCAGTTTGGTTAACTCCGCATGTTGCTAAGAAGTGGTCAAGTGCACTGGACACTGTCAAGATTATGTTACTTGACAATATCCTGTCTGTGGTGCTGAAGACTGCATCAGATTATCTGTGACCCCAGTCACATTGTTGCAGTACAAACAAGACATGGGCGTCACCCCAACACTGTGGATAATTGGCCATTGTGTTCTCTCCACAAAAAGCAGGACAAATCTAACCTGGCCAATTGCCACCCCTTTCTGTTCATCAGCAGAGTGATGGAAGGAGTCACCCATAGTGGCATTTAGTGGCACCTACTCACCAACAACCAACTGGCTGTTACTTTGATTTTTGCTGGAATTTCTCACCCTCAGACCAGACCAGACCAGACCACATCACAGGACATGGACGAAAGAGCTGCATGGCAGAGGAAAGCGAAGAGTATTTACCCTCGATAGCGAGACAGTATTCAACCAAGTATGGCATCAAGGAGCCCTATCGAAACGGAGGTTAATGGAGGTCAAGGGGAAACCTCTCGAGTGGTTGGAGGCACACGTCAGAATATGGCCAATCATCAAAGACCCTGGACATCGCTGTAAGAGTTCCTCAAGAGCAGCGCTCTCAACATAATAATCATAAACTGCTTCATCAATGGCGCCTCTCCATCATAATACCAAAAGTGGGTGTTCACTCACAATTCTACAGTTTTTAGCTCTATTCAAAGATAATGAAACTGTCCATTCAAGCCTACAGTGGGAACTGGACAATATCCTGTTTGGACTGACAAGTGGAAGGTAACATTCATGCCACATACGGGCCAAGCAATGACGATCTCCAACCAAAAAAAACCCAACCACCTTCCCCTGACATAGCATAAGAAATAGGAGCAGGAATAGGCCATTCGAGACTGCTCCGCCATTCAATAAGATCATGGCGGAGCTTCTACCTCAACTCCAGCTTCTCGCACAATCCCCCCATATCCCTAGATTCCCTTAATATCTAAAAATCTATCGATCTCTGTCTTGAATATACTGGGCATTCACAGCCACATGGGGCAGAGAATTCCCAAGATTCACAACCCTCTGAGTGAAGAAGTTTCTCCTCATCTCAGTCTTTGACTGCCGTTGCCTTATTCTGAGACTGTGACATCTAGTTCTAGACACCCCAGCTAAAGGAAACATCCTCCCAGCATCCAAGCTCCCTGTCGAACCCTGCAAGCATTTGAAATGTTTCAATGAGATCATGTCTCATTGTTCTAAATTCTAGAGAATATAGACCTAGACTTTTCAATCTCTCCTCCTAGGACAATCCCCCTACCCGCCCCCCCCCCCCCCACCCAATCCCAGGAATCAGTCTGGTGAATCTTGGTTGCACTCCCTCCAAGGCATGTATATCCCTCCTTGGGTAAGGAGACCAAGACTTGTACACACTACTCTGGTGTGGTCTCACCAAGGCCTTGTATAATTGCAGAAAGGAATCTTTTCTCTTATACTCCAATCCTTTTATAATAAAGATGAACATACCATTTGCTTTCCTAATTGCTTGCTGTATCTGCATGTTAACTTTCAGTGATTTGTGCAGAAGGATACCCAGGTCCCTCTGAATACCAATATTTCCCAATTTCTCGCCATTTAAGAAAATTTCTGTTTTTCTATTTTTCCTACCAAAGTGGATAACTTCACATTTTTCCACTTTATATTCTATCTGCTGTGTTCTTGCCACTCACTTAGCCTGTCTATCTCCCTTTGCTGCCTCTTTACATCCTCCTCACAACTTACTTTCCCACCTAGCTTAGTATCATCAGCAAATCTGGATACATTACACTCGGTCCCCTCATCTAAGTCATTGATATAGATTGCAAATAGCTGAGGTCCAAGCACTGATCCTTGCAGTACTGGACTACTTATAGCCGCCAGCCCAAAAACAATCCGTGTGTTCCTCGGGCTAGAAATTCATTATAGCCCAGGAATGGGCGGTATCTTAAGAAAAATTTGAGAATTAGCGCAAGGTGCTACTACTTTCGACTGCCACAAAATTAATTCTCATTGCTCAAAGAAATTATTGGGGCGCTAAATCAAGTCTTATAGGCCTAGCTCAGTGGCGTTACAGTCAAAGGATGAACCAATATCGGGTGCAGTCTAATCTCAACTAATAATTGCCACAGGCGTTTCCCAAGGGGAGGTTCATTGATACTGTATCATCATCATCATCATCATCATCATCATCATCATCATCATCATCATCATCATCATCATCATCATCATCATCATCGGCAGTCCCTCGAAACGAGGACGATGTGCTTCCATGCCAAAAATGAGTTCACAGGTGTTTCGAATGAAGAACCCGAACTACATTCTCAAGGGTGGAAGATGCCTGCGTGTGGATTTTTTAAAAGTGTGGTAGCCGTTGCACACCAGCCACCACACGGGCTTGACAGCTAGGTCTTGGTCCAGTGGCAAGGATTACCCAAGACAACTGGAGACCTGCTCTGCTGCACGGACCTAGTGTCCGCACACATCGCACTGTGGGCCCGGCCGCGCTGCCTCTGGGACCCTGGCCCAGAACTCGTGCCTCCCCTGGGCCCCGATCACATCCCTCCACAGTCTCTCACAGCTCCTTCGCCCCGACCTCGCCACTCCTGCTGCATCTGCCCACACTCATCACCAACCTGGACCTTGATGACGTCACTCTTCGCTGCCGTTGCCCTCCTGCACCAGCTTGCGCTGTACCTTTGAAGTGGTACGCTGCCCATGGCCGCTGCTCGCCGCTCTTTTTATGGCCCCGACCTGCCGCTGATGGTTTCTCACAGGTCGGGGCCTCCACAGCTCCTCATTCTCAGCATTGTAGCTGTGTAGATGCCTCAACAAGGAGAAGCACAACAAGGAGAATGAGCTGGAGGACTGAAGCAGGTGTGCTCATGGCAGATCCACCTCAGTCAGGTGGTCAGAGTGATTGAAGACTTGAACAAATGCTACATACCACCACGTCTCACACACTGCCCAAAGCACCAGACCCCCAGCACTCGCCCACCAACAATCTCTCCCAACCAACACTCACACCCACATCTCACGTCTTGCACACAATGATAGCAATTTAACTATGGCAGGCACAAGGGTCATTAGTTATTAGAATGAATGTGATCTGTTTATGAATAAATTTATTGATGGCGTTTGCAATATTTTGTGGTCTCTCTCATTTCACCTTTGCACCCAGAAGGATGCTGTGATATGGCATGACACAGGGATGGTATGATGGGTATGTGGTGAGCAAAAGGGATCTGGGGTTTAAGTCGTCATGGTGAAAGCCCTGATGTCCCTCCTCATCCCTCCCGCACATATTCCTGCATTTCAGGCTGTCTATGCTCCCTCTGCCGTAGATCCTACAGCCCTTATTAATGTTGCCAAGTGTATAGTTTGAGTCTTTGAACAATAAATGTATCCACTTTGCACTTGCAGAACAATGCTGATTTTAAAAAAACCTTGAAATTACTCATTCAAACTCATCCACTAGCAGAAACTGACAAGAGACCACAGAAACTAACCTGCCCTGACAGCTGGGAGTGGTTAATGTGGATGCCTTTAAATAACATCCCCACAGCCGGCGTCCTGCAACTGTACACCTCCTCTCCCTATCGCTGTCTGGTCAAGGTGCAAAGGTAAGTGTCCATAATGAATTTGGCAGATCGGGCACCCAGTCAGCGTTGCACGCTCATTGACGTCATGTTCTGTACGGTGTTGAAGTCCCCTGCGGTACCTAGTACCGGCTGTGCAACGGGGGATCCGGATTTGCTGTGTGCCACCGGATTTGCCTCGTCCCAGCACTACTGCATCAATGCCCCGTTACTGCCCTCTGCAGGCGCTAATGGGAGGCGCTAACCAACTGAATTTTTCCCTCCTACTCTCTGTTTCTGTCCGTTAACCAATCCTCAATCCATGCTAATATATTGCCCCCATATTGAAAGGCTACCTTGACTCATCTCCCACCATCAACATCTTGCGAGTCACCATTGATCTGAAGCTTAACTTAACCGTGCAGATCCACAACATGGCTACAAGAGCAGAATAGAGGCTGTGCACATTATCCTGCTCTCGAATGAAGTGCAGTAACTCATCAAGATAACATTGACATCTCTCCCACCGAGAAGGATAAGAACTGTTACATCATGGGAACTTCGTCACCTCCAAGTTCCCCTTGAAGTCAAACAGCATTCTGACTTGGTCATTTCTTAAATGTTTCTGGGTTAAAATCCTGGAATCCTTATCTAACATTATTGTAGGAGCCCAACAACTTCTCTGGGAACTAGCGATAGGCAGTACATGTGGCTTTGCTAGCGCTGGCCACATCCCGAGATCAAATCACAGAAAACACTGATTTTGCATAAAGGTTTCCCCACAGAGGTGAGAGGAAAGGCAAAAGGGGAGCTTCACTACAGATGCACTTATGAACTTCTGGGTGGCTAGTTCAAAGTGGGACTAAGAGCTGAAGAAATAAAGTCTTATGACAAGAAAAACACATTTAGCCCACTGGGTTCATCCCTAAAAATATTAATGTGTGGTAATCGTTGCAGGAAAACTGGAAGAAATACAAATAACTATGCTCTTAAATGCCCCGCCCCCCCCTCCCCCACTGTTGTGCAGGCCCTGTTTGGGCGGGCCCTGACGAGGAGGAGGTGTTGGAGTGGAACCTTGCCGAGGAGCTGTTCAGGCCAGCTGGCCCTGTCGCGGAGGAGGTGTTCGGGGTAAGGGCAGCTGTGGCAGGCGAAGCGAGCAGCGGCGGGGCCCCAGGGTCGGCAGGTCCGGATTCCGGGCAACCCTGCCGCCGATCGGTCCAGAGTCTGGATTCCGGAACTCCGGATTTTCGACATTGCACCTGTATAATGATTCCAGCTGAGGTGTGAGCACAACTCATCATTGATTGAATAATGCCCAGAAATCCCGGTTTCTCCTTCTCGCGGGCATTCGACTGGATTCTAGAATCAAGAAGCGCACGTACCTGAAGCTGCTGTGCACACGTGAGATCCCAGTCCGGAGGCCTCTCCTGACTGCACGTCACAGCGCATGCACGTCAGGACGTGCGCAGGCCTGGAGTCACATGGCTCTGGGCAGCCAATCAGATATAGTATATTCTCATTCATAGTAATAGGAATTTCGTAAGTCCAAAAGTCCTATTGCCATGAATGAGAAACACACCCAAACACTACATAAAAAATTTTTTTTTAAAAACACCTCACATAAATACACTACAGAAATTAAAGTTGATAAAGGTACAGCAGTTATCATGGGTGACTTTAATCTACATATTGATTGGGTTAACCAAACTGGTAGCAATGCGGTGGAGGGAGGATTTCCTGGAGTGTATTAGGGATGGTTTTCTAGACCAATATGTTGAGGAACCAACTAGGGAGCTGGCTATCCTAGACTGGGTGATGTGTAATGAGAAAGGACTAATTAGCAATCTTGTTGTGCGAGATCCCTTGGGGAAAAGTGACCATAACATGGTCGAATTCTTTATTAAGATGGAGAGTGACACAGTTAATTCAGAACCTAGGGTCCTGAACTTAAGGAAAGGTAACTTCGATGGTTTGAGGCGTGAATTGGCTAGAATATACTGTCAAATGATACTTAAAGGGTTGACGGTGGATAGGCAATGGCAAACATTTAAAGATCACATGGATGAACTTCAGCAATCGTACATGCCTGTCTGGAATAAAAATAAAACGAGGAAGGTGGCTCAACCGTGGCTAACAAGGGAGATTAAGGATAGTGTTAAATCCAAGGAAGAGGCATATAAATTGGCCAGAAAAAGCAACAAACCTGAGGACGCGAGGAAATTTAGAATTCAGCAGAGGAGGACAATGGGTTTAATTCGGAGGGGGAAAATAGAGTACGAGAAGAAGCTTGCCGGGAACATAAAAACTGACTGCAAAAGCTTCTATAGATATGTGAAGAGAAAAAAATTAGTGAAGACAAACGTAGGTCCCTTGCAGTCGGATTCAGGAGAATTTATAATGGGGAACAAAGAAATGGCAGACCAATTGAACAAATACTTTGGATCTGTCTTCACGAAGGAAGACACAAATAACCTTCCGGAAGTACGAGGGGATCGAGGGTCTTGTGAGAAGGAGGAACTGAAGGATATCCTTATTAGGTGGGAAATTGTGTTAGGGAAATTGATGGGATTGAAGGCTGATAAATCCCCGGGGCCTGATTGTCTGCATCCCAGAGTACTTAAGGAAGTGGCCCTAGAAATAATGGATGCATTGGTGATCATTTTCCAACAGTCTATCGACTCTGGATCAGTTCCTATGGACTGGAGGGTAGCTAATATAACACCACTTTTTAAAAAGGAGAGCGAGAGAGAAAGCGGGTAATTATAGACCGGTTAGCCTGACATCAGTCGTGGGGAAAATGCTGGAATCAATTATTAAGGATGAAATAGCAGCGCATTTGGAAAGCAGTGACAGGATCGGTCCAAGTCAGCATGGATTTATGAAGGGGAAATCATGATTGACAAATCTTCTGGAATTTTTTGAGGATGTAACGAGTAGGGTGGACAAGGGAGAACCAGTGGATGTGGTGTACTTGGACTTTCACAAAGCTTTTGACAAGGTCCCATACAAGAGATTGGTGTGCAAAATCAAAGCACATGGTATTGGGGGTAATGTACTGACGAGGATAGAGAACTGGTTGGCAGACAGGAAGCAGAGAGTCGGGATAAACGGGTCCTTTTCAGAATGGCAGGCAGTGACTAGTGCAGTGCCGCAGGGCTCAATGCTGGGACCCCAGCTCTTCACAATATACATCAGTGATTTGGATGAAGGAATTGAGTGTAATATCTCCAAGTTTGCAGATGACATTAAACTGGGTGGCGGTGTGAGCTGTGAGGGGAACGCTAGGAGGCTGCAGGGTGACTTGGACAGGTTAGGCAAATGCATGGCAGATACAGTATAATGTGAATAAATGTGAGGTTACCCATTTTGGGGGCAAAAACACGAAGGCAGAATATTATCTGAATGGTGGCAGATTAGGAAAAGGGAAGGTGCAATGAGACCTGGGTGTCAAGGTTCATCAGTCATTGAAAGTTGGCATGGAGTTACAGCAGGCGGTGAAGAAGGCAAATGGTATGTTGGCCTTCATAGCGAGGGGATTTGAGCATAGGAGCAGGGAGGTCTTACTGCAGTTTTTACAGGGCCTTGGTGAGGCCTCACCTGGAATATTGTGTTCAGTTTTGGTCGGCTAATGTGAGGAAGGACATTCTTGCTATTGAGGGAATGCAGCGAAGGTTCACCAAACTGATTCCCGGGATGGCAGAACTGACATATGAGGAGAGAGTGGATCAACCGGGCCTTCATAAATTGGAGTTTAGAAGGATGAGAGGAGATCTCATAGAAACATATAAGATTCTGACGGGACCGGACAGGTTAGATGCGGGTAGAATGTTCCCGATGTTGGGGAAGTCAGAACCAGGGGGCACAGTCTTAGGATAAGGGGAAGGCCATTCAGGACTGATATGAGGAGAAACTTCTTCACTCAGAGAGTTGTTAACCTGTGGAATTCCCTGCCGCAGAGAGTTGTTGATGCCAGTTCATTGGATATATTCAAGAGGGAGTTAGATATGGCCCTTACGGCTAAGGGGATCAAGGGGTATGGAGAGAAATCAGGAAAGGGGTACTTAGGGAATGATCAGCCATGATCTTATTGAATGGTGGTGCAGGTTCGAAGAGCCGAATGGCCTACTGCTGCACCTATTTTCTATGTTTCTAGAAATGTTTTTGAAAAAAAAAATTGCCGATTTAAAAAAAAAGTTTAATTATGGTTGAAAATACAATTAACTGAGTAGGCAGGGTTTTTCGCATAAATATTTATTTTTAAATTTTATTTTAATATGTTTTTGAGATGTTTTAAAATTCTTACGCATAGCTTACTTTTACCACTGCAAGAGTTTTAAGGACATTCGCGCAGGGCAAGAGATGGGCAAATTGCCCAGTCTCTGCTGTGGGAATGTCCTCGCTCCCAATATATGGGAGATCTGTCAAGATTGGAAAAGCCGGTTTTCAGTGCATGCGCATTGCGCACCAAAAACCGGCTTTTCCGATGCCTTCCCAGGTCCGTAGAAACTCCGTACGGACCCGGGCGGCCGCGATTTCTTGGTCAATAATAAATGGATAATTACATCTTTTTTGTTGTGTTAAGTACATTACTCGTGAATTCTGCTGGACTTTTGCGCTGCTTGACCCACACATCACTACAATAAGTTGATGTAGTCTGAGAAGGAAAATATGAATGATTAGCTTAAATATAATATTTCTACTTAATGCTATTTTTATCGAGTTTTCTTGCTTTTTATAAATTTATATATATTTTCAAGAATTATCATAACTATAGGTTCAAAAGAATGTAATTTTTCATTATTTGGTGCTCCAGATTTTTACAGTAACGCATGACTTACAAATTCTCTTCACCAGCACGTGCAGGTAAATTTCAATGTAGGTTGGTATCAATGGGCTAGAGTTTCCCTAACCTATTTTTCTGCCGCTCTCACCCAAATTGCCGCTTTTGTCCACCTCCGAGCACGCCAAAAAAAGAAGTATGTATTCTGGCCGCTCTCCAGCCTCTCCCTGGTGGTGGCGTAGTGTGGCCCAATGGATTGGGGGCGGAGCCAGATCCCAGTGCTGAAAACAGTGCCAGTACCTCTGCACATACGCACTTGAGTCTGCGCACATGTGCAGTAGCTCCTGACAAGCCGTTTCTGCAAACGCGCGCAGGTTGTGTGGGAGGGGTCCGAAGTTCGCCGTCCTGAGCCCTGGCCAAATGGGCTCCCTCATCGGTGGCCGGCTGCGTTCCCTAAGGTAGGACTTCTATTTTTGTATTTGTTATTTACTGATTGACTTTGGTGCTTTAGCTGCAGCGTTCCTTCTATTTTTTTATTTGTTATTTATTGATTGCTTATTACTTTGGTCTTGGTGCTTTAGGTGCAGGGTTCCTTTTATTTTTTATTTGTTAACTAATTGCTTATTTTTGTGCTTTGTTTGATGCTTGGTGGTGCTTTAAATGTGGTTACTTGCGCCGATTCCTTAACTGTAGGTAAGGATTTTCTGTGCAGACAGAAGTGGCAACATACGCTGGCCTAAGTTAGTTTGGAGTAACTATTTGCTGGCCAAACGTCTAAAACAGGCTTGAAACGCCCACTTTTGGAAAAAAAAAACAGAACTAAAAAAAAAACCTAACTAACTCACTTACACTGGCGCAAATTAAATGGCCAGAATTGCAACTAAAAAGATAGTCCAGAAAAATCAAGTTGCTCCAAACAAAAAAGGAGCAACTCCTGGGGAAACTTGGGCCCAAATGATTCTTTTCATAGGTGTTGATTATCGTTAATTAGATCTAAGTAGAACAGTGCAGCTAAAAATAGCAGCAAGTGAGAGAAATGAAAATGCACATATAAATGCTGAAGCAATTTTCGACTGAGATTTTCATAAAATGGCATGATTGAATCTCTTGTCAGAACTCTGACAATATACGCTGGGACAAAAGGAATCTAATTTATAACCACAGTTTTAAAGAAGCAATTGCTTTGGAAAGGCATTAAAAGTTTTGAAGAAATGGCAAGCTGATTTTTCTGTGATGTCAAATATAACTTAATAGAATGTCGCAGACACAAATTGGTTCAACAGTTAAATTATCAGAAAAATAAGTAATCATGAACATAAAAGCACACCAAACTCTACTTTTGTAGTTCTTTTGTAGTAGTGCTACATGCTCAGGGATGTATATTTTTCAGTGTCATTTTCCACAGGGTCACTGAAATTCCATAATACTGCAGTGTTCAGCAAATTGCTACAATTTTCTATGAAGTCTTAGCAACCTTAAAAATTCATTTTTGTTAAAAAAAACAGCAGCTGAAGATGGCCGAGTACTTTCAATATAAGTTACTAATCTTTATGCCTAACTATTGTAGAAAACCACATTTAAAAATGTGGGGTAAAATATTCTATAGCATTATATTTGGGAAATTATACCTGAATTTATGCCCATTCATGTGACAATTTTGCAACGAGTCAATTTACACCAGAATTTCCTGTGCATCTAATTAGATTATGCCAGAGCATCAAAAAAACAACGCAATGTGAAAATGCCCTCTGCATCCATGATGTATCGGATGCAAATTTACACCCATTCTGAATCTGCTTAAATGAAGGCAATTTGTGTTGTGTGCTTTTTTGTATCGGGGTAGAGCTATGTTAATGAGCGGCAGAACGTTTGATCTAAGATTTCGAAGTGGCACAAAAGATCGAGGATATTCGGACCAAGAGTAAGAATGAACGTAAATCACTTGCACCTGAATTTCCTCGATTGTTTGTGGCAGAAATCAGCATTGCGTTCCGATTGCACTTTTTTTTGCAGACAAATTGAAAGGAAAAACTGGGCCTATTTCAAAATATTTGCCTTTTTTTAATCTGCTTTCTTTTTTGTAAAGTTTTACTATACCCTCTTGACAGGTAGCAATTATTCTATAGTCAGTGACCAGACGAATCAGTGAATGGCTCTATTTGAAATTCTGCTGATTGCAATTCCAGCTGTTATGGGAGGTACAGTATTGACCGAGCAAAACTTAATACTTGTGCAACATCACAGGTGAGAATCATGACAACAGTCCTATCAAGTATGAACATCTGAATTTAATGGCCAGGAAAAGACCAGCTGGTGCATTAAGCCTGCACCACATCTCATGATGGCTGGAGCATCATGACAAAACAGGTCCCCCCTCTTCCTTCGTGTCATCTGTAAATTTACTGACCATACTTCCAAAACAGCTGTCCAGGTCTTTTCACCAGTGAACAATAGCAGGCCTAGGATTGATCCCTGGGAGACACCACTAGTAACATGCCTCAAGGCTGAACCACATGCGTGAACTACAATGTTTTAGTTAGTCTGTACCTCATCCAACACATTACATTTCTACTGATAACCACAAGATCCTATCTTGTGAAGTAACCTAGTTTCAGGTACCTTATTAAAGGCTTTCTGAAAGTAGTTAGACGATGTCTACCGACTTTCCCTCATCCACTACCCTAGTGACTTCTTCGAAAAAAACTCTTGAATTTGTATGTCATGACCTATTTTTCCAGAAGCCATAGTGTGTGTGGTTTGTTGAATTATATTTTAATATGTACAGTATTTTTGAATTTCCCATAAGTCCCCTAAAATCTGTATAAAAGAATTTGGAGACTTTGTATAACTTAGATACTCCATCGGGAAATTGCTGACAGTGAGAAATGGTCAGCATACGATATGTTTCAAAAAGATAAAGTGCAGAGCGAATACTTTCAGTATAAAGTAGGCATTATAAAGATATAATTTTAAAAAACGTAATGGACTGCTGCTAAATTTTAGTGAATCAGACATCTTCCATGCTGGCTCAAGTGGTGATCTGCAGAATTCCCAATGCTTACCGGTCTTGTTGCCGACTTCAGAAGATTGGCTTCCTGTCGCGAGGGAATAGTAAAAATGGCTTGTCTCCGCAGGAGGCAAAGCAGATTAAAACTGAATTTTTGTTTTATATATATGTGATCTTTTTAGATTTGTCTTCTTACAGTACGTGCATGGGCGAGAGGAATGCAGATTACTTTGAAAGTACATTCGGGTAGAGTCTATCTGAGGTGTTTTTAAAAAAAAAAAAATAAACTCGACTTTGTGAGATTATTGAGACTTTTCAAGGTCATACAAAACAGCAGCAATTTGCTCAAAATTGCATCAATGGTTTAACATGTGAAAACACCTCTCTAACCCTTGCTGTTATAATGAGGTGCCAGTATCTAAGAAAAGCATGAGTGGAAGCTTTTCAATAAAATTACTAGCTTTAAGTTTTCAAAAGGTCAAAAGAAAGTATTTCACATTTTGGTCTTCAGTCAGATCTGCAATTTTGATAAATAGCAGTAAAGGATCTTCTCGGAATAAGTGACCATAATATGGTTGAATTTCAAATTCAATTGGAGGGTGAGAAAGTTGGTTCTCAAACCATGGTCCTAAGCTTAAATAAAGGAGACTACAAAGGTATGAGGGAAGAGTTGGCTAAAGTGGACTGGGAAAATAGATTGAAGTATGGGATGGTTGATGAGCAGTGGCAGACATTTAAGGAGATATTCCATAACTCACAACATAAATACATCCCAATGAGAAGGAAAGACTAAGAGAAGGGATAACTATCCGTGGCTAACTAAGGAAATAGGGGAGGGTATCAAATTGAAAACAAGGGCATACAATATGGCCAAGACTAGAGAGAGGCCAGAGGATTGGGAAACTTTTAAAAGCCAGCAAAGAATGTCTTAAAAAAAAATGATAGAGAGGGAAGATAGATTATGAGAGTAAACTGGCACGAAATATAAAAACAGAAAGTAAGAGTTTCTACAGTACATAAAAAGGAAAAGAGTGGCTAAAGTAAATGTTGGTCCCCTCGAGGATGAAACTGGGGGATTAATAATGGAGAACAGGGAAATGGCAGAGACGTTAAACAAATATTTTCTATCTGTCTTCAGAGTAGAAGACACTAAAAACATCCCAATAGTGGATAATCACGGGGCTACAGGGAGGGAGGAACTTAATACAATCACGATCACTATTGAAGTAGTCCTCGGTAAAACAATGGGACTAAAGGCGGACAAGTACCCTGGACTGATGGCTTACACCCTAGGGTCTTAAAAGAGGTAGCTGCAGAGATAGTGGATGCATTGGTTGCAATCTACCAAAATTCCCTAGGTTCTGGGTCGGTCCCAGCGTACTGGAAAACCGCAAATGTAACGGCCCTATTTTAAAAAAAACCGAAATAGACAAAAAGCAGGAAACTATAGACCAGTTAGGCTAACTTCTATCGTTGGGAAAATGTTCGAGTCCATGATTAAAGAAGCAGGAGCGGGACATTTGGAAAAGCATAATTCAATCAAGCAGAGCCAGCATGGTTTTATGAAAGGGAAATCACGTTTGACAAATTTGCTGGAGTTCTTTGAGGATGTAACGAGCAGGGTGGATAAGGGGGAACTAGTGGATGTGGTGTATTTGGATTTCCAGAAGGCATTCAATAAGGTGCCACATAAAAGGTGACTGCACAAGATAAAAGTTCACGGGGTTGGGGGTAATTTCTTAGCATGGATCGAGGACTGGCTAACTAACAGAAAACAGAGAGTCGGGATAAATGGGTCATTTTCCAGTTGGAAAACAATAACTAGTGGGGTGCTGCAGGGATCACTGCTGGGTCCTCAACTATTTACAGTCTATATTAATGACTTGGATGAAGGGACTGGATGTAATGTTGCCAAATTTGCTGATGACACAAAGATGGGTGGGAAAGCAAATTGTGAGGAGGCCACAAAAAATCTGCAAAGAGATATAGACAGGCTAAATAAGTGGGCAAAAATCTGCAGATAGAGTCTAAGGTGGGAAAATGTAAGGTATCCACTTTGGCAGAAAAAATAGCAAAACCAAATTACAATTTAAATGGAGAAAAACTGCAAAGTGTTGCAGTACAGAGTGACCTGAAGGTCCTTGTATATGAAATGCAAAAAGTTAGTATGCAGGTACAGCAAGTAATCAGGAAGGCAAATGGAATGTTGGCCTTTATTGCAAGGGGGCGGGGGGGATAGAGTATAAAAGCAGATAAGTCCTGCTATACCTGTACAGGGTATTGGTAAGGCCACACCTGGAGTACTGTGTACAGTTTTGGTCTCCGTATTTAAGGAAGGATACACTTGCATTGGAGGCTGTTCAAAGAAGGTTCACTAGGTTGATTCTGGAGATGAGGGGGTTGACTTATGAAGATAGGTTGAGTAGGTTGGGCCTATGCACATTGAAGTTCAGAAGAATGAGAGGTGATCTTATCGAAACATATAAGATAATGAGGGGGCTCGACAAGGTGGATGCAGAAAAGATATTTCCACTCATATGCGAAACTAAAACTAGGGGACATAGTCTCAGAATGAGGGGCCGGCCAATTAAAACTGAGATGAAGATGAATTTCTTCTGAGGGTTGTAAATCTATGGAATTTTCTGCCCAAGAGAGCTGTGGAGGCTGGGTCATTGAATATATTTAAGGCGGAGATAGACAAATATTTGAGCGATAAGGAAGTGAAGGGTTATGGGGAGCGGGCAGGGAAGTGGAACTGAGTCCATGATCAGATCGGCCATGATCTTATTGAATGGCGGAGCAGGCCCGATGGGCGAAATGGCCTACTCCTGCTCCTATTTCTTATGTTCTTATTATCAATGATATTGGTGTAATAGTCTTTTAATCCAGTATCCATATATCCACTATTAATCATGCTTTGAACAGATGATGCTTCTAGTCACTAGCTAAGTACTGAAATGGACAACGTGGGCCACTTCCCCTATCTCGGGAGCCTCCTATCAACAAGAGCAGGCATTGATGATGAGATCCAACACCGCCTCCAGTGCGCCAGTGCAGCCTTCGGCCGCCTGAGGAAAAAAGTGTTTGAAAATCAGTTCCTCAAAACTGTCACCAATCTCATGGTCTACAAGGCCTCCAGCGATGTCTCCGCAAGATCCTACAAATCACCTGGGAGGACAGATGCACCAACGTTAGCGTCCTCGACCAGGCCAACTTCCCCAGCATCAAAGCACTGACCACACTTGATCAGCTCTGCTGGTCAGACCACATAGTCCGCATGCCAGACACGAGACTCCTAAAGCAAGCGCTCTACTCAGAATTCGCAAACGAGCCAAAGGCGGGCAGAGGAAACGTTACAAGGACACCCTCAAAGCCTCCCTGATAAAGTGCGACATCCCCACTGACAACTGGGAGTCCTTGGCCATAGACCACCCAAAGTGGAGGAAGTGCATTCGGGAGGGCGCTGAGCTCCTCGAGTATCGTCGCTGAGAGCATGCAGAAATCAAGCGCAGGCAGCGGAAGGAGCGTGTGGCAAACCAGGCTTGCTGCCCACCCATTCCCTCAACGACTATCTGTCCGACCTGTGACAGAGACTGTGGTTCTCGTATTGGACTGTACAGCCACCTAAGAACTCATGCTAAGAGTGGAAGCAAGTCTTCCTCGATTCCGAGGGACTGCCTATGATGATGACTGAACTATCAAAGAGGCATTGTTGTTGCAACCTTTATTTGTGGAATGGAAGTTGGAATTAAAATAAGGAAAATATTTAAAATAAAACCAGACTTTTAATAATTGATGAGAAACATAATTATAGTTGCCTTCAAGCTGTCAGAGCAATGTTTTGTCAACACATAAATTGTTAATATTTCTAATTACCATACATAATGTACACAGATGCTATTTAGGGATAGTAAATTTTTAAAATTTAACTTTTTAATTTAAAGATGTGGGAAAGCACATGTGATGCACATTAAAATATAAGGGCCCTGAAATTCCGGTCGGTGGCTTCTTTCGGATGAACGCTTCCGACCGGAGAATTTTTACCAATTTATCTGGTGGTCCCGGAGGAGCCTGCGATTCCGGTGGGGGGAGGCCTTCTGTTCCCGCCTTGCGAAGCATGCTCCCGTCCTCCAGGTTTCAACACAGAAGATGCAGTCACGTGTGACTGCTCAACCAATCACGTACAGTATTCCACAGCTTTCTCATTGATAGCAATGAGAACTCTGCATCTACGAGTTCTCATTGCTAAAAATGAGGGGGAAAAAACAAACACACTAAACACCAAAATAAAAAGCACACCTCACATAACTAAAATTAATTGAAATTAAAGTTAATAAATGTCTTTAAAAAAAAATTAAATTTTTTTTGAAGATTTTTTAATTGTGGTTTAAAATAAACTTACCATAGTGGGCAGCGTTTTTAACAATAACATTTTAAAATTTTATTTTATGATGTTTTTGTATGTTTTAAAACTTGTACGCCTGTAAAACTAGGCTATGCACCTGGTTTTATCAGGCGCAAGAATCGTGAGGACATTTGCTGAGCAAGATATGGGTAAATACCGCAATCTTGCCCATGCAAATGTCCTCGCTCCCGAGATACGGAGGATATGTCAAGCTGGAGCTTGACAGATCGGAAAAACTGGTTTTCAGTGCATGCCCGGGGAGGCCGGGATTTCCAGGCCAATATCTTCGGTTTTTTGTAGGACGATATTTATGTGCGCTAACAAATTTTGCAGCACCCTGGAATATTAAATCTATTAAGGTGTGGCACTCGAGCATTATATATTTTAATTATAGGCAGTTTACATGGATTTATAGGTTTTCATTTCAAATATTAGGGTGCCGGCCTCTACTCAGTAGTACCACTTTAGCATCTAAGTCAGAAGTTGTTGGTTCAAGCCCCATTCCAGAGATTTGAGCACATAATCTAGGCTGCCATTTTTATGCAGTACTGAGACCCGCTGCATTGTTGGAGGTTCTGATTTCCCAATGATATATCAAATTGATGCCTCGTCTGCCTGCTCAGGTGGATCTAAAATATCCCATTGCACTATTCAAAGATGAGCAGGGGAATTCTTCTGGTGCCCTGGTCAGTATTTATTGATCAATCAAAACCACTAAAAACAGATTATCCAGTCATTTTATCTTATGCTATTACTGTGTGCAAATTGGCTGCCACGATTGCCAACATTGCAACAGTGACTTCATTTCAAATGTACTTCATTTGCTGGGAAGCGCGACATGATACCACGAGGACGTGAAGCACATTTCTTTTCCTTTCCTTCAGCACCTAGAAAGTGTATCAGAACTATTTCATTGAACAAGGGCTCACAAAGAAGTATTTGTTTCTCTCTGATTATTGCTATGTAATGCACCATATTGCTTTCATAATTGTATCTCTGTGGAGAATAGCTCTTTTCATCCTGGCTTGACATACTTTGCAGTGCACATTCCTCTGTATAAAGTTGAAGAAGATTGATTTTGCTAAACCACTATACTGCACAAAGGAAAATATATCCCATTCTGTACAAACTGAAGCAGTCTTGCAGGCATATTGCATTGTTGGGAATTTGAATGGAACAGATCAATCAAACACTTGAAACAAGAAAAGGCCACTCGGCTCATTTAATATAAGATTTGAGTATAGGAGCAGGGAGGTCTTACTGCAGTTGTACAGAGCTTTGGTGAGGCCATACATGGAATATTGTGTTCAGTTTTGGCCTCCTAATCTGAGGAAGGACGTTCTTGCTATTGAGGGAGTACAGCGAAGGTTCACCAGATTGATTCCCGGGATGGCAGGACTGACCGATGAGGAGAGACTGGATCGACTGGGCTTGTATCTACTGGAGTTTAGAAGAATGAGAGGGGATCTCATAGAAACATATAAAATTCTGATGGGATTGGACAGGTTAAAGGCAGGAAGAATGTTCCCATTGCTGGGGAGTTCCAGAACCAGGGATCACAGTCTAAGGATAAAGGGTAAGCCATTTAGGACCGAGATGAGGAGAAACTTCTTCACTCAGAGAGTGGTTAACCTGTGGAATTCTCGACCGCAGAAAGTTGTTGAGGCCAGTTTGTTAGATATATTCAAAATGGAGTTAGATATGGCCCTTATGGCCAAAGGCATTAAGGGGTATGGAGAGAAAGCAGGAAAGGGGTACTAAGGTTGAATGATCAGCCATGATCTTATTGAATGGTGGTGCAGGCTCGAAGGGCCGAATGGCCTGCACCTGCACCTAATTTCTATGTTTCTATTCCTTCCATAGAGTTGCCTTTAAGAATATCTTTACGAATATCTTTCACCACATATGGTAGAATTTTCTGATAATTTTGGCTATGGTAACTGTTCCTGCCCAGGGATATTGGGCCGAACTTGGTGAACTCACCACCCGCTGCCGCCGAGTTTTCTGGGCGGTCTCCCCTCCGAGCGGGTTTGGTTTAGGCCTTCCGCCGGCAGGGAGGGAAGACCATTGGGTCCACCCGCTGACGCGCATTTCACATAAGAGTCCTCCCGCCTGCCGAGCTGCCAGTTTGGTCTGGGCGGGAGACCGCTGCATGGAGACAGGTCTAACCTCAACGGTAAGTATGAAACCTGCAAAAGAAGGTTAAAAAACTTTTCTTTATTTTTTTTCAGCGATTCAGATGGATGGGGTCCCCTGAAGCTTTTCCAGTGTTTTATATTTTTTGGAATTTTTAATTTTCATCTGTTTCCCCCCCCACCCCCCCGGCCCCGATTCAGTCCTCAGCGGTACTTTGCAGAGGATTGCATTTGCCGCTGGTGTTGGCATCTCCCGCCCACTGCTGCCACATTCATGGCGTGTCCTTTTTTTGCCGCCGGGCGGTCTTTCCAGGACTTTTTCATAAAAGTTCCGCCTAAAGTGCCGTCAGGGTCTCAGTGGTTCTTTGGGCAGAACTTCGGTGGAACTTAACTTTCACCAAGTTCGGGGCCTGTGTGTTGTTCTCTTATTGTGGTGTGACAAGAACCTCAGACCTCCTGTGACCAAGAGAGTAAGGGCAGGCACCCTCGTTCCAAGATTTTCAATAAGTTACCAGAAAGCAGACAGCAAATTTCCATCACCAATGGAAGGCAAAAAGAGCATTGTGGATGAAATTAGAAACCTGTGGCATTTAGTGAACCTGTGTCTTCCAATACAATGGTATCAATTGTTGCACTGTGCTACCAGTCATTGTGACATTAAACAAAGATTTAAACTTTTAACTGAGATTTTAATTGAGATATTGGGCTAGATTATACACTATTGCGCAGATCGCCCAAAAATGGGCAGTAAAAATGGGTTTTCAGATCGCTGGCTTGTCGCCCATTTTCAAAGCCAGCCCCTAGTCTGCATTTTAAAAATTGGGCATTACCATGAGCGATCTAAAATGGACGTTAACGATAAATCTCTGACCTTCTGTCGTAAAGTGTCACTGTCCTTAGCAATGGCATGGCAACGCTCGTTTCCTGTGATTCAGGAAGTCGGGGGGTCATCATTACAAGTGCAGAAGAGGAGATGGAGAGAGAGGGAGCAGAGAGGGACTGAAAGTGTGTGTGGGTGTGGTGTGTGCTTATAGAAACATTTAAAATAATGAAAGGGATGGACAAGATAGAGGCAGAGAGGTTGTTTCCACTGGTCGGGGAGACTAGAACGAGGGGGCACAGCCTCAAAATACGGGGGAGCCAATTTAAAACCGAGTTGAGAAGGAATTTCTTCTCCCAGAGGGTTGTGAATCTGTGGAATTCTCTGCCCAAGGAAGCAGTTGAGGCTAGCTCATTGAATGTATTCAAGTCAAAGATAGATAGATTTTTAACCAATAAGGGAATTAAGGGTTATGGGGAGCGGGTGGGTAAGTGGAGCTGAGTCCACGGCCAGATCAGCCATGATCTTGTTGAATGGCGGAGCAGGCTTGAGGGGCTAGATGGCCTACTCCTGTTCCTAATTCTTATGTTCTTATATATTATGGCTTCGGGGGAGGCACGAGAGAGATTCACCAGCAGCAAAAAGCCTATTAAGCACTAAGAATATAGTTGGCACCGAGTTTTTGTCCAACAAAAAATATATAAATTGGAAGGGATGGAGGAGACCCGGGAGCTGTTAGCCAGGAACACTGGTGGCAGAGGGCTCCCAGTGGTCCTGGAGCGCGGCACTGCACCCCAAGGTGCCGCACCCACATTGCCAATGACACGAGAGCCAGGAGCAACATCTTGCTTCTGGCTCGGAGCACGTTCTCACCTCGGGACCGTCCTCTCCCATATCCGTCCAAGCAGTGGTTCTGCCGTCATCCCCCCCCAATGAAGCAGCGCCCGAGGAGCTCTTCGGCCAGGCGGCTTGGAGTCAGGAGGGGAAGGGAAAGGGGTAGAGGTGGAGAGGAGAAGCGGGGTAGAGGTGGCGGGTGGGTGGGGGGGGGGGGGAAGGAAAATGAGGTGCATGGCCGCAGGTGTTGTCTGGGGCATATTTTTAGGTTGCTGCTGCTATTTTGGTGGGAGGGTCGGGGCAAGGGTTGAGGGAGCTACCTTGGTTTGCATTTGTGTCCTGTATTGCGGGAAATGGGGACCATTGTAAGGATGTAAATGTGATCAATTTGTTGTGGACTGGGGTGGGATGGTTTTTACAAATATACTTATGATTTCAGGCAAATGGTCGGATTAATTTTTATTTAACATAACCTTGTTGCCCATTGGCTCAGATAGCTGCACCATTACACACTGGTGATTCCTTAACATGAAAGGGTATAATTACACTTAACTTGAATCAACCTAAACTTTAACTGCCACCAAGGTAATGCCCACCATTGATGTATGACCTGCACACCCAGCAGTGTGTCAGCTTTATAAATACCACCAATGTTCTTTCAAGCAAAGCGCTCATTTATGAATTCCTGACGCAAGAGTCTTGCAGCTATGATGCCACCATGGGTCCTTTCCTGCGGTCTACAGGGGGTCGGGGGCATGACTTCAGCGTCAGCCTGATTGTGTGGCCCGATGTCAGCATCCATCTCCTCGTCCTCCTCTTCCTCTCCTGAGGTGGACCGTCAGACCCTTCTGGCAATTCTTGTCCCCTCCTGATAGACAAGTTGTGCAGCATGGAGCACACCACCACGAATTGAGCTACCTGCTCAAGGTCGTATTGGAGCTCACCTCCTGATTGGTCCAGGCATTTAAAGCGCTCCAGTGTTTTTCTCGACGATATTGCGAGTGGATCTGTGGCTCTCATTGTATCCCTTCTTGGCTTCGGTGTGGGTGTCACGCAGGGGAGTCATCAGTCAGGTGGCGAGACCATATCCTTTGTCACCAAGCATCCAACATTGATCTTGTGGCTGATTGGTAAGCAAGTCAAATACAGTGCTCTCACGCAGGATGTGAGCATCATGGATGCTGCCCAAAAATTTAGCATTCACTGCCATAATAATTTGCTGGTGGTCGACAAAGAGTTGGACATTCAGAGAGTGGAATCCCTTGCGGTTCCTGAAAACCTGAGCATCCTGAAAAGGTGCCCGCATCGCGATGTGCATGCAGTCTATTGCTCCCTGCACCTTGGGGAAGTTAGCAATTCGGTAGACTCCAAAAGCCCTCTCAGTCTGAGCCTCCCTGGTCATAGGGAAGCTGATCAAGTCCATCCTGCATGCTTACAGGCCTTCAGTGATCTTTCTCATGCAGCAATGTGTGGCATGCTGAGATATACCACAAATGTCGCCAGCTGAGGCCTGAAAGGAACCCAACACCTAGAACGATAGTGCCGCGGTGACCTTTACCTCGACGGACAGTGCTGGCAGGCTGCAGATCTCCCCTTATGAGCTGGCATATCTCACTGATAACCTCTTTGTGGAAGCGCAGTCTCCGAAGGCATGTGGTGTCACACAAGTTGAGGTAAGACTGCTTCTCCCTGTACTTGCGGGAGGTGTAACATCTGGTCCTCCTCATCAGTCTGTCAAGTCTTACATTGGGCACAATATGTTGTCGAGTGTACCTTCTGCCATCTCGAGTCTGCAGCATGTGCGTGGTCAGCAAGAGAAGGTGAGAAATGACAGGCCCCATTCCAATTGATAACTGTTTTCCACTGATTGTTCAATCCAGGAGATTCATTATAATTATTATTATTATTATAATTACACTTTGCATCAGTACAATATAAAATGCAATTTACTCTTGCTGCAGCTACCAAACTGTTCCAGTGCTTCCGGCACCGGTCTGACCCCCTCGCCTCATGGGAAGCCGAGGATACCACATCTGCGATCTCGGCCCAAATCTTCCGATACACAAGGGGGGTGGGGGTTTCCCATGAACACCCCGGTCAATTGGCCCATTGGGACTGCACCTCATCAACAAGGGCCTCATTGGCCTCTTCACTGAAGGGTTTCGCCCTCTTTCTCTCCCCCTCAGCATCATGATGGATTTCAGACATTTTTACAATTATATAACTTTTAACTCTATTTTATAAAGTCTGTCAACTGTCTTATAAGTCTGTAAGCCTGATCTGTAAACCTCTTTTCTGATCTGTAAACCTCTCCTCTAATTCACTGCCTTCTTGGTATCTCCTCCCTCTCTCTTTCTCTTTCTGGCCCTCCCTGTGTCTTCTGCGCATGTGTGGATGACCCCTGACCTCCCGAAACACGGGAAAACCAGACATCAAGAAAAAAAAATCGCATGAGCAAAAGGCCGTTGCTAGGGAAGCTTTTGCCTTCCACATCGCTGGCCGTTTGCTGGGCGCACGTCACATCGCTGACCTTTCGCATCACCCATTTCACATTGCTGGCCTATCGCCGTGTGGAAAATCGCGATCCAAAAAATGGGCGATGTTCCAGCGACCGGTAAGGCAGAGACATCGAACATCGCTAGAACATCGCCCATTTTTTGGGCGATAGCCAGCAAAGTGAAAAGTCCAGCCCCTGGTAAATTCCAATCATCCACAATATATCGCCTCCAAACACCTCCAGAGTACATCTGAACACCCCAAGGTTGAAGCAGAGCAGCCTTTTAAATGATGCGACCTGCGATTCAGAACATGGCATCCATACCGCTGTGAGTAGTTCAACTTTTTCCCAGCGGTTTTTTCAGCGAGCGATATTGTTGGCGAGATGTGTGCGAGGTGCCGAAAATAAGAATGGGCGACATACTGGGCGTTAGTTTCGGCAAATGTGATCTTTACGACAGAAAACAGTGGCCGGTCAGTATTATTAAATCGCGGCATTAATTGTGTGCCGAAAGTAATGCTCGGAGATATTATGGGTGTTGGGATTGCCCATTCTGATGATTCCGCCCCAAAAAAGTGGGCGGGGCAGTATTATTTTTTCTCACCGTAACACACGCGCGGAAAGTAACGCTCGCCAATAAGTGACCAAGAAATGGGCGTCGGTTTCCATTTTGTGCCTAAATGGGCGAATAATGGGCGTTGCACCTCATTTCAGTGTTAAAATGGACGTTAAGTGGGCGGTCTGCATTCAAAAATAATGGAAAATCTAGCCCATTATCCTGGAACTTAAATGCTAAAATGACACTGTTGGGAATATATTTCCATAAAATATGAATAATTATTGCTTATCGTTAGTACCTAAAGTTCCAAACGCAGGGAGCACCAGCTTTATTTTCGCTTTTTTGGGAAAATGCAATATATTGCAGTCTCACTCCAACTGTGCAAATCTTCGAGAATTTGTTGTACATATTTTGAAGGCATCCCAGAATTATGTAATCATGACTACTATATCTTAAAATTATGCAGAGTCCTTTCATAAATTAAAAGGTATTTTAGCCAAGGTTGTTTGAGATGAAGTAATGGCATTCTGCATAGGTTTCATTGTTTCAATCAGCTAGTGCTGAACTGGAATATTTGTATTGTTTGAATTTTGTCACATAAGTTATCATGAACAGTTCTTCCTTCGTGTGCTGCTTCCCCCAACAGATATACTCATTTTGTTAGAGATGGTAAGGGTATGATCATATTTTGGAAGGGGAAAAGGATGGCACATTAAGTTTGGTTGTCTGGGCAGCTGTGATCATCGCATCTTCAGAAGATAAGATAAGGGGGCCAGGTCAGGGATTTATGTTCTATGTATCTTTGAACATTACTTTGAAACTGCAATGACTGACTAGTACTTAAGATTTAATTAATGTCTTCCATTCATCTTTCAAAGATCGGATGCTGTGATCTGATGTTTGATGTTATGTCACCTGAGAGAAACAATCACATTTCATGAATACACGTCCCACCCAATAAATGAAGTACCCATGTTATGTTCAGAAACAACATCATTTGATCTTTCTAGTGATAGCAACTTAGAAGCAGAATCTCATCCAATGTATATGTATAGATATTCAGCATTTCTTTCTGGGCTTTTGATTGGTTCCCATCCTCAGGAATTGGCGAAGTGTTTTACAGCAAATGAATTATTTCTGAAGAGTAGTCACTGCAAGTTAACAGTGAAACCAGTTTACACACAGCAATGAGATAAATCACCAATTATTCAGTGTTACGCTATTAGTTCAGGAATGAATGTTGGGCGAAACACTAAGAGAACTCACCGTTCCTCTTCAAATAGTGCCATGGTGCCTTTTACATTCATGTAACTAGGCAGATGAGGCTCAGGGATCAGTACTGGGCCTTCAACTATTTACAATATATATTAATGACTTGGATGAAGGGACCGAGTGTAATGTAGCCAAATTTGCTGCTGATACAAAGGTAGATGGGAAAGCAAGTTGTGAGGAGGATGCAAAGAATCTGCAAAGGGTTATCGATGGGCTAAGTGAGTGGGTAAAAATTTGGCAGATGGAGTGTAATGTGGGAAACTGTGGTTATCCACTTTGGTAGGAAAAATAGAAAAGCAAATTATTATTTAGATGGGGAGAGCTTACAGAATGCTGCAGTACAGAGGTATCTGGGGATCCTTATACACGAAACATAAAAGGTTGGCATGCAGGTACAACAAGTAATTAGGAAGGCAAGTGGAATGTTGGTCTTTATTGCAAGGGGGATGGAGTATAAAAGTAGGGAAATCCTGGTACAACTATTCAGGGCATTGGTGAGACCACACCTGGAGTACTGCGTACAATATTGGTCGCATTATTCAGACTGGGAGAGGGGAGGCAGAGAGAGAAAGAGAAAAAGAGTGGGGGGAGTGAGCGAGACTGGGGGTGGGGGGGGTGCGAGAGAGATTGGGGGGAGGGGGAAGAGGGAGACATGGTTGGGGGGAGAGGGACACACACTGGGGGGGGGGGGGGAGGGGAGAAAGAGAGAGAGAGTGACTGGGGTCGAGAGAGAAGGGCAGAGAGACTTGGAGGAGGCAGAGAGGGGGGGGAACTCAGAGAGGTCAAGAACTTGGTATGGGGGGTGGTGGGTAAAGAGCACGGAGAGCACAGTGGGGCTGGTGAAAGAATGTGATCCAGGTCTAAGGGTGGGGGTGGGGGGAGGAGGTCAGGTACTTGGGCCGGGTGGGGGTGGGGGAATGTCAGGGACTTGGGTGGCGGGGGATGAGGGCAGGAACTTGTTTGCGTGGGTGGGAGAAGGTGTTAACCCGTGAGATTGAGCCCTGCCTGTTCCAAGTGAGCTCTGTTCTGTCTGGAGTCGGCAGTCGGAATGGCTTGAGTTACACTTTGCAAACTCACTGATTACGTAGGTAGGTCGGTTCTATTTACACGTTCCAGAGAAACTGCTGGTTGTGTCTTATCCTCCAAGGGGACCAATCAGCAATCAGGTCTTGTGATCAAGGGGATCCAATCAGAGGTTTAGGTGTTGCAAACTAGCACGTCCGAGTCTAAACCAGGAAGTATAAATTAGATTTAATTCATTGTAAAATCATGTATAGAAAGTAAAATAAAGAGAGAGAGAGAAAGATTTGAAAACAGACTTGGATTAACATGGCGTCTATCATGATCACCGGATGTCTAAAAGCGCTTTACAGCTAATGAAGTACTTTTGGATTGGAGTCACTGTTGTAATGTGGGAAACGCAGTGGCCAATTTGCACACACTAACTCCCAGAAACAGCAATGTGAAAAAGACCAGATAATCTGTTTTTGTTATGTTGATTGTGGGTTAAATATTGGCCATGACACCGGGGATACCTCCCCTGCTGTTCTTCAAAATAGTTCCATGGAATGTTTTACGTCCACCTGAGAGGGCAGACAGGGTCTCAGTTTAACATCTCATCTGAAAAATGGTACTTCCACAATGCAGCACTCCCTCAGTACTGCACTGAAGTGTCAGCCTAGATTTTTGTGCTCAAGTCCCTGGAATGGGACTTGACCCCGCAACCTTCTGACTCAGAGGCAAAAGTGTCAGCACAAATAGTTACAAATGGATATGATCTGGTAGCCATAACAGAGACGTTGTTGCAAGGTGACCAGACTGGGAACTAAACATTCAGGGGTACTTGACAATTCGGAAGGACAGACAGAAAGGAAAAGGAGGTGGGGTAGCTCTGTTGATAAAGGATGGAATCAATGCAATAGTGAGAAATGATATTGGCTCAAATGATCAGGATGTTGAAACAGTTTGGGTGGAGGTCAGGAATAATAAGGGGAAAAAGTCAATGGAGGGCGTAATCCAGAGGCCCCCTAACAGTAGCAACTCTGTTGGTCAGAGTATAAACCAAGAAATAGTGGTGGATTGTAAAAAGGGAACAGCAATAATCATGGGTGATTTTAACCTCCATATTGATTGGACAAATCAACTTGGTCAGGGTAGCCTTGAGGAAGAGTTCATGAAGTGCATCAGGGACGGGTTCCTTGAGCAGTATGTAACAGAACCAACCAGGGGGGCAGGCTATCTTAGATCTGGTCCAGTGTAATAAGATAGGATTAATAAACAATCTCCGAGTAAAGGATCCCATTGGAATGAGTCACCATAACATGGTTGAATTTCAAATTCAGATGGAGGGCGAGAAAGTTGGATCTCAAACCAGCGTACTAAGCTTAACTAAAGGAGACTATGATGGTATGAGGGCAGAGCTGGCTAAAGTGGACTGGGAAAATAGATTAAAGTGCAGGACGGTTGATGAACAGTGGTGTACATTTCAGGAGATATTTCATAACTCTCAAGAAAAATATATTCCAGTGAGGAGGAAAGGGTGTAAAAGAAAAGATAGCCATCTGTGGCTAACTAAAGACATAAAGGATAGTATCCAATTAAAAACAAGGCATACAAAATGACCAAAACTAGTGGGAGGACAGAAGATTGAGAGGCTTTTAAAAGCCAGCAAAGAATGACTATAAAAATGATTAAGAAAGGGAAGATAGACTATGAAAGTAAACTATCACGAAATATAAAAACAGATAGTAAGAGTTTCTACAGGTATATAAAAAGGAAAAGAGTGGCTAAAGTAAATGTTGGTCCCTTAGAGGACGAGATCAGGGAATTAGTGATGGTAGACATGGAGATGGCAGAAACTCTGAACAAATACTTTGTATCAGTCTTTACGGTAGAGGACACTAAAAATATCCCAACAGTGGATAGTCAAGGGGCTATAGAGGGGGAGGAACTTATCACAATCACTAAGGAGGTGGTACTCAGTAAGATAATGGGACTAAAGGCGGATAAATCCCCTGGACCTGATGGCTTGCATCCATCGGGCCTTAAGAGAAGTAATATTTCTTATTTGCTAACCCATGGATATTTTTAACTGAGTAGGAGTAACACTGAACATTCAAATTTCAAGGCAAAAGATTGCTTTTTGATCTCGTACTGACTGAATATCCACGCTGCAATTTCACCGAAGGGCGAGGATTTCCAGTCTTTGCCAGATTATCTGAATGGAAAATAATCGTGAGCAATTGGACAGCATAAAAAGATCTATTTGGACAGTCCATTGTGTGCCAGAAAAGATTTATATTGTTATATCACAAAATATCACTAGCATATTTAATTAAATAACGTATGAAGATATCTTGGTAGCCCCTACTGAGCCAAATGTATCTCTATTTTAACTCCTTGAGTCCAGTATCAAACGACAAAAGAAAGGGACCTGATCTTGTTTTTTTGGGGAGAGGATATGTATCGCTCCTTTCTCAAAAATGTCTTCTGGTGGGTTGACCAATGTACAGCATAAATTAAGACTTTAGGAATGTTTGTTTTCCTGATGGAGGATAGCATGGGTGTTGAGAGAAATGAGGATGGGGGAATCAGGAAAAATGGAAAACTTGTTAATATCGAAGTCACCAAAAGAACAGTTTTTATTGAAGTCAGACTTGGATTATAGCTCTATTTTCCTCCCAATATATTTTACTTCATACTTTTACAGATCTGAAACCTCATGTATTAAGCAGCAAGATCTGACAGTTTATAAATTGGGGAAAAATAAATACTATCTGACTCAACATGAAGAAAAATCTATGTCAGATCATGACATTGTGAAATATAGTATCTTCTATATGTATTGTATGCAGGAAAAAACACCAATCCTGATGGGTTATTAAATAATAACAGAAAATGCTGGAAAAACTGAGCTTGGGGGTATTTGTGCACAAATCATTGAAGGTGGCAGGGCAGGTTGAGAAAGCGGTTAAAAAAGCGTACAGGATCCTTGGCTTCATAAATAGAGGCATAGAGTACAAAAGCAAGGAAGTTATGATGAACCTTTATATAAAACATTGGTTCGGCATCAACTGGAGTATTGTGTTCAATTCTGGGCCCTGAACTTTAGGAAGGATGTGAAAGCCTTAGAGAGGGTGCAGGAAAGATTTACGAGAATGGTTCCAGAGATGAGGAACTTCATTTATGTCGATAGAATAAAGAAGCTAGAGTTGTTTTCCTTTAGAACAGAAAAGGATGAGAGGAGATTTGATCGAGGTGTTCAAAATGATGAGGGGTCTCGACAGAGTAGATAAAGAGGAACTGTTCTCATTGGCAGAAGGGTAGAGAACCAGAGGACACAGATTTAAGATGAATGGCAGAAGAACCAAAGGTGACATGAGGGAAAACTTTTTTACACAGCGAGTGGTTCGAATCTGGAATTCACTGCCTGAAAGAGTGGTGGGGGCAGATTCAATTGTGGCTTTCAAAAGGGAATTGGATAAGTACCTGAAGGAAAAAGAATTGCAGGGCTACGGGGAAAGGGCAGGGGAGTGGGACTAGCTGAAGTACTCTTGCAGAGTGCCGGCACGGGCTCAACAGGCCGAATGGCCTGATTCTCTGCTGTAACCATTCTATGATTCTCGGTCAGGTAGCATTGGTGAAGAAAGAAAACGGAGTTAACATTTCAGGTCGATGACCTTGCATCAGAACTGGAAAATCTTTGAGATGCAACCGAATTTAAGCAAGTACAGAGGCAGAGAAAGGGGGTTGGAGGGGAGGAAAGAACAAAAGGGAAGGCCTGTGACAAGATGGATGGCAGGAGAGATTACATGACAAAAGGGATGAGAGTGCAAGACAAAAGGGGGTAGTAATGGGATAAGTAAAGAAACAAAAGATGGGTCAAGAAGAGGTGTCAATGGGAATAGCAGAATCAGCACCTGCTGACTGAAAAAATGGAGGCAGAGGCTATGATCTGAAATCATTGAACTCCTCGTTGAGTCTGGATGGGTTATGAGTTCTTTCCTAAATGCCAGTGATATTTTGAACAAAAAAGGCCTATTCTGAAAAGTAATATTTTGATATTTAATTGCTGTACATAATACTCTCAGTATTATTGGTCAAAAAAACTTCATAAAATTCACATTGTACTAAATGTTTAATTCATGTTGCAGCTTTTTAAACGATTCCTAGTAAAATTATGGTAGAACAGATCGCAACCTGGGAACTACTGACACCTCATTCAGTTTAACCATCTTTCTGTTTGTCAAGGTGTATTGATATGAGATAATTAGCTCAGGGAACTACAAGACTCTACATGGTTGTGCACAACTAGGATTATGGTGGAAAAGAACAGGGAAAATAACATTTAAATTAGTTTTTCCTCCTCACAGCAGTGCCTTTATGGTGTAAAATTCAAGGTTTTTATTTCGAAGGAGACAAAAAGGCTGCATTACACTAGAATCATAGAAATTTACAGCATGGAAGGAAGCCATTTTGGCGCATCGTGTCTGCACCGGCTGACAAAGAGCCATCCCGCTTAATCCCACTTTTCAGCTCTTGGTCCATAGCCTTGTAAGTTACGGCACTTCAGGTGCATATCCAAGTACTTTTTAAATGTGGTGAGGGTTTCTGCCTCTACTACCCTTTCAGGCAATGAGTTCCAGACCTCCACCACCCTCTGGGTGAAACAATTTCCCCTCAAATCCCCTCTAAACCTCCTACCAATTACTTTAAACCTATGGACCCTGGTTGTTGACCCCTTTGCTAAGGCAAAGAGGTCCTTCCTATCCACTTTATCTAGGCCCCTCATAATTTTATACACCTCAATAAGGTCTCCCCTCAGCCTCCTCTGTTCCAAAGAAAACAAACCCAACCTATATAATCTTTCCTCATAGCTAAAATTTTCCAGTCCAGGCAACATCCTCATAAATCTCCTTTGTACCCACTCGAGTGCAATCACATCTTTCCTCTAATGTGGTGACCAGAACTGCACACAGTATTCTAGCTGTGGCCTAACTAGTGTTTTATACAGTTCAAGCATAACCTTCCTGCTCTTGTATTCTATGCCTTGGCTAATAAAGGCAATGATTTTATATGCCTTCTTAACCACCTTATCTACCTGACCTGCTACCTTCAGGGATTTGTGGACATGCACTCCACGGTCCCTTTGTTCCTCTACACTTCTCAATGTCCTACCATTTAATGTGTATTCCCTTGCCTTCTTAGCCCTACCCAAATGCATTACCTCACACTTCTCCAGATTGAATTCCATTTGCCACTGTTCTGCCCACCTGACCAGTTCATTGATATCTTCCTGCAGTCTGCAGCTTTCTTCTTCATTATCAACCACACAGCCAATTTTTGTATCATCTGCAAACTTCTTAATCATACCCCCTACATTCAAGTCTAAATCATTGATATATATCACAAAAAGAAAGGGACCAAGTACCAAGCCCTGCGGGACCCCACTTGAAACAGCCTTCCCGTCACACAAAGACCCATCAACCATTTTCCTTTGCTGAACCAATTTTGGATCCAACTTGCCACTTTGCCTTGGATCCCATGGGCTTTTACTTTTGTGACCAGTCTGCCATGTGGGACCTTATCAAAAGCCTTGCTAAAATCCATATACACTACATCAAATGCACTACCCTCATCGACCCTTGTTGTTAGCACCTCAAAAAATTTAATCAAGTTAGTCAGACACGACCTTCCCTTCCAAGTGTAGATTTATCCTGTCGCTCAGAATTTTTTCCAATAATTTTCCCACCACTGAGGTTCGGCTGACTGGCCTGTAATTACTCAGTCTATCCCTTTCTCCCTTTTTAAACAAAGGTACAACATTAGCAGTCCTCCAGTCCTCTGGCACCACACCTGTAGCCAGAGAGAATTGGAAAATTATGGTCAGAGCCTCTACTATTTCCTCTTTTGCTTCTCTTAACAGCCTGGGATACATTTCATCCGGGCTTCGGGATTTATCCACTTTCAAAGTTGCTAAACCCCTTCATACTTCCTCTCTCGCTATGTTTATTTCATGTAATATTTCACAGTCCTCCTCCTTGATTGCAATGTCTGCATTGCCCCTCTCTTTTGTGAAAACAGACGCAAAGTATTCATTAAGAACCATATCCACGTCTTTTGCCTCCACACACAGGTTACCTTTTTGGTCTCTAATAGGCCCTACTCTTTAGTTATTCTCTTCCATGTTAATGTATTTATAAAACATCTTTGGGTTTTCCTTAATTTTACTTGCCAAAATCTTTTCATGCTCACTTTGGTACCCTAATTTTCTTTTTAATTTCACCACTACACTTCCTATACTCCTTTCGAATTTTTGCATTATTGAGCCCTCGGTATCTGTAATAAGCCTCCCTTTTTTTTCTTTATCCTTCCCTGTATGCCCCTTGACATCCAGGGGGCTCTAGATTTGTTAGTCCCACCCTTTTTCTTTAAGGGAGCATCCTTGCTCTGAACCCACACGATCTCCTCCTTGAATGCCTTCCACTGCTCTGTCACTGATTTACCTTCGAATTGCTGTTTCCAGTCCACTTTGGCCAAATCCCAACTCAGCTTAGTAAAATTGGCTTTTCCCGAATTGAGAACTTTTATTCCTGGTCTATCTTTGTCCTTTTCCATAATTACCCCAAATCTAACTGAATTATGATCACTAGCACAAAAATGCTCTCCCACTGATATCCCTTTCACCTGCCCAGCTTCATCCCTGAAGCTAAGTCCAGAACAGCCCCCTTCCTCGTTGGGCTTGCCACATACTGGCTAAAAAAGTTCTCCTGAATGCTTTTTTTTTAGGAATTCTGCACTCTCTATATCTTTTGCACTAATTCTATCCCAGTTATTATTAGAGTAGTTGAAATCCCCTACTATTAATGCCCTATGGTTTTTGCACTTCTCAGAAATGTGCCTACATATTTCCTCTTCTATCTCCCTTTGACTGTTTGAGGGTCTATAGTACACTCCCAGCAGTATGATCACCCCTTTTTTATTCTTCAATTCAATCCATATGGCTTCATTTTATGATCCTTCTAACATATCATCCCTCCTCACAGCTGTGATTGCTACTTTAATCAATACTGCGACCCCCCCTCTTTTTTAACCCCATTCTCGATCCCTGAAAACCCTGTAACCAGGAATGTTCAGCAGCCATATCTGCCCTTCTTTCAGCCATGTCAGTAATAGCTATAATATCAGACTTCCAAGTGTCTAACTGCGCTCAGCTCATCTGTCTCATTTCCTAGACTCCTTGCATTGAAGCATATACCATGTAGCACTACCAAACCCCTTTGTTGTCTATTTTCTACCCTTTGTTTCATCTGCCTTCCAAATTCACTTTCTAATTTTCTGCTTTCCAATTCCAGCTTTGCTTCTTTCCATTCTGAATCTATTCTCAGGTTCCCATCCCCATGTCAAACTAGTTAAAACCCTCCCCAACAGCACGAGCAAGCCTCCCTGCGAGGATATTGGTCCCGGCTCTGTTGAGGTGCAACCTGTCCGGCTTGTACAGATCCCACCTCCCCCAGAAACTGTCCCAATGCCTCAGGAATCTAAAGCTCTCCCTCCTGCATCATCTCTCCCGCCACGCATTCATCTGCTCCATCCTCCTATTTCTGTACTCACTAGCACATGGCACCAGCAGTAATCCGCAGATTACTACCTTTTGAGGTCCTGCTTTTTACTCTCTCTCCTAGCTCCCTAAAATCTGCCTGCAGGACCTCATCCCTCTTTCTACCTATATCATTGGTACTTATAATGGACCACGACTTCAGGCTGTTCACCCTCCTCCCTCAGAATGTCCTGGAGCCGTTCAGTGACATCCTTGACCCTGGCACGATGGCGGCAACATACCATCCTGGAGTCACGTCTTTCGGCTGAAGAAACGCCTGTCTATTCCCCTAACTTTTGAATCCCCTACCATTGTTGCTCTTCCATCCTTCTTCCCCAACAGCCCCCCCCCTCCCCCCCGTGGTGAGCCACCCATGGTGCTGTGGACTTGGCTTTGGCTGCACTCCCCAGAAGAACCAGTATCCAGAACTGAAAACCAGTTAGCGAGTGAGATGCATAGAAACATAGAAACATAGAAAATAGGTGCAGGAGCAGGCCATTCAGCCCTTCTAGCCTGCACCGCCATTCAATGAGTTCATGGCTGAACATGAAACTTCAGTACCCCCTTCCTGCTTTCTCGCCATAACCCTTGATCCCCCGAGTAGTAAGGACTTCATCTAACTCCCTTTTGAATATATTTAGTGAATTGGCCTCAACTACTTTCTGTGGTAGAGAATTCCACAGGTTCACCACTCTCTGGGTGAAGAAGTTTCTCCTCATCTCGGTCCTAAATGGCTTACCCCTTATCCTCAGACTGTGACCCCTGGTTCTGGACTTCCCCAACATTGGGAACATTCTTTCTGCATCTAACCTGTCTAAACCCGTCAGAATTTTAAACGTTTCTATGAGGTCCCCTCTCATTCTTCTGAACTCCAGTGAATACAAGCCCAATTGATCCAATCTTTCTTGATAGGTCAGTCCCGCCATCCCGGGAATCAGTCGGGAATGCACTTGAGACTCCTGCCCTACCTCCCTCGTCCTTCTAGTCTTTCTGGCATTTACCTCTCTGCCTGCACACTCTTTAGCTGTGGGGTGACCACTTCCAGGACTGTGCTATTCACGAAGTTTGCAGCCTTGCGGATGTACTGCAGTGATTCCTGCCATCTGAAACCCAGAGCTCGAGCTGCTGTAGCTGGCGACACTTCCTGCACATGTGGTCATCCAGGTCATGGGAACCGTCCAGGACTTCCCATATGGCACAGGATGTGCATTCCACGGGGCTGAGCTGCCCTGCCATGTCTCTGTTTAATAGACTAAGAACTAACTTAGCAGAAATAAACGGAAAACTTTTTGAAAAACTTTTTTTAAAAAAACACTCACCAGCTACTTTCCTTGTGCCTATGTCACCTCTTTATTCTGACATCACTCTTTCGAATTCTGCCTCTGTTGAGAGTCGCTCCTGCTCAGGTCTGCTGCCTCCTGTCTCGGGCCTGCACTCCCCGCTCTCCTTTTATTGCCGCTCAGCCTCCACTCTGCTCCCGCTCAGCTCTGCTGCCTCTGGTCTCGGGCCTGCACAAATTGTTAACTAACATGCTCATCTCTGCAAAATATCTCTTCTTTTGCTATTTGGAATTTAGATGATTAAGATAAAAAATCAGATTACACAAGATGAAATTTAGTTGTTGTGACATTTTTAAACTTGTTTTTCATTAGTAAAAGCCTACATTGGGTGTGATACTAAGCTGAAAAGTTGAATATACATGTGATTGACAGGTTCATTAAGGTTGGAGTTACGTGTAAAGTGAGAGAGTTTTCTGTTGTACAAGAAATTCAGATCTGATATGACAAAAATGTTGGATCCTTGTCAATTTTTCAGTGTCTTTGTCAATTCAACATTATTGAGTTTAACAAAAATGCCACTGAGTCCAGATTTAAGTTCAAGTTTGATGATTTAGTGTCACCTTGGGTAGAACTGAAGTGAAAATATAATGTAGGGCACTTTTTCTCATTTCTGACATGAATTTTTCTATTAATTCATGGGATTATGGACATGGTCGGCAGTCTTGCCAGCATTTTTTGCCCATCTTAATTGTCCTCGAGAAGGTGGTGGTGAGCCGCCTTACTAGGTCTTGTCAAAGGGCAGTTAAGAGTTAACCACATTGCAGTGGGTCAAGAGTCACATAAAGGCCAGACCGGGTAAGGACGGCAGATTTTCTTCGCTAAATGACAATCGTGAACCAGATGAGTTTTTAACGACAATCTGGTAGTTTTGTGGTCCCCATTACTGACACTAGCTTTTTAATTCCAGATTTATTTTAGTTGAATTTAAATTCCCCAGCTGCCATGGTGGGATTTGAACTCATGTCTCTGGATCATTAGTCCAGGCCTCTGGATTACTAGTCCAGTAACATAACCACTATGCTACCGTCACATGAGATGCAGTTTAATTTTTTTCAAAACCATTAGATGGCACTTTAAATTTTAAAAAAATACTCAATTTCGATAAGCAGCAATACCAACTTGAAACATGTTTCAAAATAAGGAAGAAAGAAAGGAACAATGTGAAAAGAGTTATGGGGTACACAGAAAACATACAAAAGCAAAATACTGTGAATGCTGGAAGTCTGAAATAAAAGCAGAAAGCATGTTCGAATATGAAACGTTTTTGAATGTGTTTGAAATCAACGAGATAGGCGGTAAGGCAGAGGCAATTCGGGAATGAGTTCCACAGGACAATGGCCTATGACTGAAAGAGCAGTCTTTGCGGGTATGTTAGAGGGAGTGAAGGAAAAAGCGGCGATCATTGAGGACCACAGGGTTTCTGCGCGAGTGTACAGCTGTCGGAGTTCAGAGGTAAGGTGTAACAAAGCATTGCAGGGATTTGAAAGCAAGAATAGGGAGCACTGGAACTTTGTGTTACAAATTCAAGCTTTATCATGTGAAATAGGGTTCTTTCATTTAAGAGAACTAACTATCTTCTTGTTCGCAATGATTTGCACTTTTCCTAAGTTGACCCATGTCCCCCATGATCCAAAACTTGCAATCTTCGGCATGTCGTGAACAAGAATAAAAATAGAATCATAGACTCTCACAGTACAGAAGGAGGCCATTTGGCCCATCATGCCTGTGCCAGCTCTTTGAAAAGAGCTATCGAATTAGTCCCTCTAATCTGCTCTTTCCCCATGCCCTGCAATTTCCTTTTGGTCACGTATTTTTCCAATTCTCTTATGGAAGTTTCTATTGAATCGGCTTCCACCACCTTTTCAGGCAATGCATTCCAGATCATAACTCAATGCATAACAAAATTTTCTCCTCATCTCACCTCTGGCTCTTTTGCCAATTACCTTAAATCTGTGTACTCTGGTTACTGACTCTTCTGCAAGTTGAAACAGTTTCTCATATTTTCAAACTAAAGCTTACCATTTCACAGAGATACTTTGCACCAGAAGTTGCATGGGTTGCCCACCATGCATTTGCCTTATCTCCTATAATGGGAATGTTTTTTTGTTAAGCTGCATGATTGATAAGGACAATTCCAGAACTGAGAGGTTATAACTGTCAGGAAAGATTGGATAGGCTAGGACTCTTTTCTCTCAAAGAGAAGACTGAGAGGTGACCTAATAGAGGTCTTTAAATTTATGAAGGGATTTGATAGGATAGATGTCGAGAAGATATTTCCATTTGTGAGATGAGACCAAAACTACGGGCCAGAAAAATAAGATAGTAATTAATAAATCTAATAAGGAATTCAAAAGAAACTACTTTATCCAGAGAATGCTTAGAACGTGGAACTTGCTACCACTTTAAGTGGTTACGGCAAATATCATAGATGCCTTTAAGGCGAAGCTCAATAAATGCATGAGGGAGAAAGGAATAGAAAGATATGCTGATAGGTTGGATAAAGTAGGGTGCGAGGAGGCCCGTGTGGAGCATAAGCACTGGAATAGACCAGTTGGGCCAAAGGGCCTGTTTTTGTGCTGTAAATTCTATGCATTTTCTGAATGGCCGGGGTTGCGGCGGGCGCGTGGCCCCAAAATAATTTAGAGGGAACCTTGCTCACAGACCAAGAGACGTATTTATACAGAGCTGCTACATTAAAAACAAAATAAAGCATTTTGAACATTCAGCCACTTGATAAACCGCAGTTTACATAGCCAATTAATGATTTCACTTGGCATAATCAGATGAGCACTAGAATGAGTTCCCTGCATCCAGACTGTTTTGCAAATCAAAGCATATGACCTGCTTGCTGCGAATTAGAGATAACAACTATATCTGCAAGCTCACATTCTTACACACGTTGTCCTGCAAAGGGTCCATAATGTGGTGCCTTAAGATTTGAAAGGTAACTGTGGGGTTCAACTCAAATGAGCTAACTGAGATTCCCATTGAGATACCAATAGCTAAAGTCTGGTATCATGAGGAATTTTACGGTTTAAAGCTCACCCAAACTTAGTATCTGTAAAGTCCTTACCCTACAGTATGAAACCACATCAGGCACATTCTGAGGACAAGGTCACTCTGTGACCTTAACTCTTTATTCACAGGACTCCAAAGACGATGACCCTGCGTGGGATCTCCCTTTTTATACCTGTGTGATCAGGTAAGGAGTGTCTCCCACAAGTTCACCCCTTGTGGTCAAGGTGTGCATCTAGGTTAATTGTATACAGTAATACAGTGGTGTTACATTGTGGTTACATACATGACAGTATCCATCACACTTACCAAGGTTAGGAGTAATGGGACTTTACAGGGCGAAGACACAGGTCTTGAAATTTTGAATTGAGTTACAATTTGTGGAATGTAGCTAAATGGCCATTTGAGAAGTCAAGCCTCGAGTCAAATAACCTTCAAGCTGCATTCCACAATTATTGATTGATAGATATTTGGAGAACAGCCTTGGCATTCATGGAGAGGACAAGAAGTAAAGATAGGTGTGAACATTTAAAACGGTGTTCAAAAGAGTTCAGGAAAATAAAGTGTATTATGTTTTTGGCAGTGGTAAGGGGAGGCAGAGTCAGAAGATACTGCAAGGGTGTATTAAAGAAGATTTTGGCAATGTGATGGGTTTACGAAAGAAAATACACCTCCGGACCAACCAATGCACCAAAATTTCACACTCCAGATTTAGCCTGATGTTGCAGCTAAATTGATAGAGGCATAACCAGAAGCACATAGGTGTTGTTGTGAGCCAAAGAAACGGGTTTCAGTCTTTCTGAAATGAAGCTGCAGAAAATGTTGTGTCATGTACATCTTAATGATTGATAGATATTTAAAGAATTGCCTTGGCATTGAAGAAGAGGAAGAGAAGTAAAGCTAGGTGTAAACATTTAAAACGGTGTTCAACAAAGTCCAGGAAAATTATTTTCGCTAAAAACATAAGAACAAATTCAACACTAATGAGACACCTTGGATAAATAAAGCCTTAAGGGAAAAAGTGAAGGTGAAGAAAGAGGCATACATTAAGTACATGGACTGTAGGGGAAAGCATGGTAAGGGAGAATACGATGAGATTAGGAGAGAAGTCAAAAAAACAATGAAGTCAAAAAACATAGTTCAAAGAGGAACTATGAAATTAAATTATCAAGGACATAAAACAAAATAGTAAAATATTTTAAAAGCACATAAATAAAAAGTGGAAGGTCGGAATGGGAATAGGAATACTTGGGGATAGACAGGATAATACCACAGGTAATGACAGAGATATGGCAGAAATATTAAGTAATTAATTTGCTTCAATATTTACCAGGGAAATAGACCAGGTGGGCATGATCGTGAATGATGAGATTAGTAATGAGATAACTGCATTTAAAATAAAAAGAGGAGATATATTAAATAAACCAATTAAACAGAGGATAAAACTCCTGCTCCGGACGATTACATTTAAAAAAAAAATCTAGGAAAGGGATAGAAGATACATTACTGCACACATTTAATAATTTGTTAGAAAAAGGTGTAATGCCAGAGGACTGGCCAATAGCAAACATCATACCTATATTTAAGAAGTGAACTAGAACTTGTCCAGGGAACTATAGGCCAGTCAGCTTAACATCGATGGTAGGAGAAATAATGGAATCCCTACTAAAGGAGAAAATCGAAGAATATCTGGAAACCAAAAATAAAATAATGAATAGTCCATATCGATTTCCAAAGGGATAGTTTTGCTTGACCAACGTCATTCAATTTTTTGAAAAGGTAACAGAGTAGACAAGGGCAATGCAGTAGATGTAATTTATCTAGATTTTCAAAAGGCCTTCGATAAGTTACCACATAATAGACAAGTGAATAAGGTCACAGAATGCGAAATCAGGGGACAAGTCGCAGAATGGATAGCTAGCTGGCTTCAAGTCAGGAAGCAGAGAGTAGCTATTTAGAGTGGCAGAAGATGGGAAGTGGTGTTCCACAAGGATCAGTGCTAGGACAACTTTTGTTCACAATTTATATTAACGATTTAGATTTTGGAATCAAAACAACAATTTCTAAATTTGCGGATGACATTAAATTGGGGTGGGAGGGGGCGGGGTGGGGGGGGGGGGGGATAGTCAACACTGAGGAGGACTGCAACAAATTACAGGAGGACATTAATAAATTTTACAAAATTGGCATATATTTGGCAAATTCATTTCAACACAGATAAATATGAGGTATTACATTTTGATAGGAAGAATAGGGAGGTCAGTTATTACTTGGAGAAAGCGAGTCTGGATGAGGTGGAAGAGCAAAGGGATCTCGGAGTAGAAATTCATCAATCACTAAAATTAGCGACACAGGTTAACAAGGTCATAAAGAAACAAACCAAGCACTAGGGTTTATTTCTAGGGGAATAGAATTGAAAAGTAGTGAAGTTATGCTAAACTTGTATCGAACCTTGGTTAGACCACACTTAGAGTACTGTGTACAATTCTGGTCGCCATATTATTAAAAAAAAAGATAGAGGCACTGGAGCGGGTGCAACGAATATTTACAAGGATGATACCAGAAATGCGAGAGTACACCAATCAGGAAAGGATGAACAGGCTGGGTCTCTCTCCTCTTGAAAAGAGAAGGCTGAGGGGTAACTTAATAAAGATCTTTGAAATTATGAAAAGTTGTGATACAGAGACAATGTTCCCACTTTTGGGTAAGAGCATAACTAGAGGTCATCAATATAAAATAAGTCACCAAGAAATCAAATAAGTAATTCAGAAGAAACTTCGTTACCCAGAGAATGTAGAATTCACTATCACAGGGAGTGGTTGAAGCGAATAGTATAGATACATTTAAGGGCGGTTAGATAAATATATGAGGGAGAAGGAAATAAAGGGTTGTGCTGATCGAGATGGATGAGGAAAGATGGGCGGAGGCTCAAGTGGAGCATAAACGCTGGCATGGACTGGTTGGGCCGAATGGCCTATTTCTGTGCTGTCTATCCTATGTAATGTATTTGCATGCTGATGCTGACCTCAAACTGGATGACATTGCTTGGGGAGTTATAGTTAAGAGCAGGTGACCAAGAATGGCGACCTGGGTACCATGTGGACATAGGAAGAGAAAAAATTGGATCAGATGCAATGTGTTCATTGAAATAGCTATGAGTGTAAACAAGAGAGAACAGTGACGTGGATGAGTGTGTAACCTTGGGAGAGATGTTAAAGGACAATTTAGTGTTTGATTGTATCAAAGTCAGTGGAGACGTGAAGATATGACAATGGGTCATGGTCACAGTTGTGAAGAATGTAATTTGTGATTTTGATCAGCGCCGCTCAATGTGTGGAAGGCGGATCGAAACAGAGATGGGATCATGCCTGTGAAGCAATGATGGAAAATGGAGAGACTGAGAGTTGTCTTTTGAGGAGGGGTAATGGCAGAGGGTAGAGATAGATTGATGTTGGTAAGAATGGGTCTGAAGAGGGAAAGAATACCGTAGAATGCAGTCAGTAAGATACTTTTTATTGGTACTGAAATTCCGAGGAGGGCGTCCCACGGGTAAATCCTGAAAAAATAAAAATAAACTGCACACTTACCTGGAGCTGCTGCGCACGTTGGGACTTCCGATTCACAGGCCTCCTCTCCCAATGATGCGCAGCGCGTGCACGTCAGGACGTCCGCAGGAGTCACGTGTGCCTGGACACCCAATCACAGGTAAGTGTTTTCTCATTCATTGTAATAGGAGATTCGTAGGTTACAAATCTCCGAAACTATGAATGAGAAAAATCCCAAAACACACAAACACTTTCCAAAACATTTTTAAAAACACCTCACACAATAAACTAATAGAAATTAAAAATGTTACACGTTTTTTAAATTTAAAAAAATTCCCGATTTTTAAAAAAAGTTAGCATTAGGGTTTAAAATAAAATTATCTGAGTGGGCAAAGTTTTAACATAAATGTGTTTTTTTAATTTGAATTTTAATCATGTTTTTTCTATGTTTTTAAACTCTTAGGCCTGTAAAAGTAGACTATATGCCTGCTTTTTCAGGCGCAAGATTTTAAAGGACATTTGCAGGGCAAGATATTCATCAATATCGGAAATCTTGCCCTCCAAGTGTTCTCGCTCCCGAGATGCGGAGGATCTGTCAAGCCAGAAACTTGACAGATCGGAAATGCCGGTTTTCAGCGCATGCGCATTGCACGCTGAAAACTGGCTTTTCCGATGCCTTCCCGGGTCCATAGAAACTTCATACGGACCGGGGACATCGGAATTTCAGGGCCAATGTTTAAAAACAGTTTTCACATTTCATCATTTAAAGATTGTAAACATTGTTAAATGAATTGTACAGTGTGCACATCCCCATTGTGAAAATGTATCGAATGACTGAAAGATGTGATTTTTGGAGTGGTGGATTGTGCAAAGTAAACTTTTGGATATAAAATGAATATTCATTATTTAGCTATTTATCTATCATAATCAGAAAATTTACTTATGAATAGTTCCCCTCACATAGGCCCTAAGTTTCCACACTCGGCGAAAAAGGCGCACCTCAGAGCTGGGCTCCTGTTTTTCGCGCCGGAAAAAAAGTGCGGTATTCTCGAGCTCCTTGGAGCTCGATGTCTGCTTGGCGTGGCGCACAGGGGGCGGAGCCTACCACTCGCGCCGACTTTGTAAGTAGGAGGGGGCGGGTACAATTGAAATGAGGCTTCTTGGTGGCCGGCAACCCTGCGCGTGCGCGTTGGAGCGTTCGCGCACGCGCAGTCTGAAATAAACATTGGCACTCGGCCATTTTTAAAAGTGCTGCAGAAAAAGTGAAGATTTGTTTCTTTGACCCCTGCAAAGGCTTGTATTCTGCATGTGGAAACTTGGGGCCATAAATTCCACATTTTGTGGCTGGCTAAACATAGTGTATATGTATTTTGTAAGCTAACTTTTGCTTTTCTTCTTTGACTTTAATGTCTTTATTCTCCATTGCTTTGACATAAGATGCCTCCTGGTCTTAAGCCAAAATTGCTCTGTATATATTTACATCAAAATGTGTACAACCTTGGGGTAATTAGCCTTCTGATAGTTCTTTTTGTCTCCCTGGAGAAGTGCATGACCTCTGCTTTGTTGAGATCAGAAACTTGTCAAATAGTAAATCATGATTCTTAATTCTTAAAGCAGTGCTTCTTAAAATAGGAAAAGTGCAAAAGTGATTCTGGAATATTAAGTGGTAAATCATCATAGGCAGCCCCTCGAAATCGAGGAAGACTTGCTTCCACTCTAAAAGTGAGTTCTCAGGTGACTGTACAATCCAATACGGGAATTACAATCTCTGTCACAGCTGGGACAGACAGTCGTTGAAGGAAAGGGTGGGTGAGGCGTCTGGTTTGCTGCACGCTCCTTCTGCTGTGCGGCGAGGACAGCGGTGTGGCCCTGGACAACGTGGACCACTTCCCCTATCTCGGGAGCCTCCTATCAACAAGAGCAGGCATTGGTGATGAGATCCAACACCGCCTCCAGTGTACCAGTGCAGCCTTCGGCCGCCTGAGGAAAAGAGTGTTTGAAGATCAGTCCCTCAAAACTGTCACCAAGCTCATGGTCTACAGGACCGTAGTAATACCCACCCTCCTGTATGGCTCAGAGGCGTGGACCATGTACAGTAGACACCTCAAGTCACTGGAGAAATACCACCAGCGATGTCTCCGCAAGATCCTGCAAATTCCCTGGGAGGACAGACGCACAAACATTAGTGTCCTTGTCCAGGCCAACATCCCCAGCATTGAAGCACTGACCACACTTGATCAGCTCCGCTGGGCAGACCACATAGTTCGCATGTCAGCCAAGAGACTCCCAAAGCAAGCACTCTACTCGGAACTCGTCCACGGCAAACGAGCCAAAGGCGGGCAGAGGAAACGTTACAAGGACACCCTCAAAGCCTCCCTGATAAAGTGCGACATCCCCACTGACACCTGGGAGTCCATGGCCATAGACCACCCTAAGTGGAGGAAGTGCATTCGGGAGGGCGCTGAGCTCCTCGAGTATCGTCGCTGAGAGCATGCAAAAATCAAGTGCAGGCAGCTGCCCACCCTTTCCCTCAACGACTAGCTGTCCCACCTGTGGCAGAGACTGTGGTTCTTGTATTGGACTGTACAGCCACCGAAGAACTCATGCTAAGAGTGGAAGCAAGTCTTCCTCGATCCTGAGGGACTGCCTATGATGATGATGAGTTCCGTGTAGAACGCTTGCTTAGGGAGTCTTGTGTCAAGCATGCGAACAATATGGCCTACCCAACGGAGCTGGTCGAGTGTGGTCAGTACTTCGATGTTGGGGATGTTGGCTTGATCGAGAACACTGACATTGGTGCGTCTGTCCTCCCAGGGGATTGCAGGATCTTGCGGAGACATCGTTGGTGGTATTTCTCCAGCGATTTGAGGTGTCTACTGTATATGGTCCATGTCTCTGAGCCAGACAGGAGGGTAGGTATTACTACAGCCCTGTAGACCATGAGCTAGGTGCCAGATTTGAGGGCCTGATCTTCGAAAACCCTTCCTCAGGCAGCCGAAGGCTGCGCTGCCGCACTGGAGGCGATGTTTAACCTTGTCGTCGATGTCTGCCCTTGCTGATAATAGGCTCCCAAAGTATGGAAAGTGGTCCACGTTGTCCAGGGCCGCGCCGTGGATCTTGATGACTCAGGGACAGTGCTGTGTGGCGGGGTCAGGTTTGGTGGAGGACCTTTGTCTTACGGATGTTTAGTGTAAGGCTCATGCTTTCGTACGCCTCAGTGAAGATGTTGACTATGACTTGGAGTTCAGTCTCGTGAGTGTGCGTAGACGCAAGCGTCATCCGCGTATTGTCGTTTAACGACAGAGGATGGGACGGTGTTGGACCTGGCCTGGAGGCGACGAAGGTTGAACAGGTTCCCACTGGTTCTGTTGTTTTAGTTCCACTCCAGAGGGGAGCTTGTGCTAAATATATAGCTATATAGACTGTGTTCTATACAGCAGTCAAAAGAAACAAAACCCTGATAAAAGTTTAATTGTAACTTGGTGTAGAAACTGTTGTGTATCTATAAAGCATGCACTCCAATGTTCCACCACCAGGGAGCTCATCCCCTGAAGTCCCAAGGAATCCCAGCATCCCTTGGGAGCACTGTATATAAGCCAGCCCCCAAGGCCTGTTCCTCACTCTGGAGTGTCTTATTAAAGCCTGAGGTCACCGTTACTTTAACCTCCCTGTGTGCAACCTCATCTGTGTTAGGAACACAATAGAAACATCGAAAATAGGTGCAGGAACAGGGCATTCGGCCCTTCGAGCCTGCACCACCATTCAATATGATCATGACTGATCATGCAACTTCAGTACCCCACTCCTGCCTTCTCTCCATACCCCATGATCCCTTTAGCCGTAAGGGCCTCATCTAACTCTCTTTTTTGAATATATCCAACGAACTGGACTCAACAACTTTCTGTGGTCGAGAATTCCGTAGGTTCACAATTCTCTGGGTGAAAAAGTTCCTCCAAATCTTAGTTCTATATGGCTTACCCTTTATCCTTAGACTGTGACCCCTGGTTCTGGACTTCCCCAACATTGGGAACATTCTTCCTGCATCTAACCTGTCCAATCCCATCAGAATTTGATATGCTTCTATGAGATCCCCTCTCATTCTTCCAAATTCCAGTGAATATAAGCCTAGAAGATCCAGTCTTTCTTTATATGTCAGTCCTGCTATCTCGGGAATCAGTCTGGTGAACTTTCGCTGCCTTCCCTCAATAGCAAGAATGTCCTTCCTCAGATTAGGAGACCAAAACTGCACACAATACTCAAGGTGTGGTCGCACCAAGGCCCTGTAGAACTGCAGCAAGACCTCCCAGCTCCTCTACTCAAATCCTCTCGCTATGAAGGCCAACATGCCATTTGCTTTCTTAACCGCCTGCTGTACCTGCATGCCAACCTTCAATGACTGATGTACCATGACACCCAGGTCTCGTTGCACTTCCCCTTTTACTAATCTGTCGCCATTCAGATAATAATCTGTCTTCCTGTTTTTGCCACCAAAGTGGATAACCTCACACTTATCCACATTATACTGCATCTACCATACATTTGCCCACTCGCCTAACCTGTCCAAGTCACCCTGCAGCCTCTTAGCATCCTCCTCACAGCTCATACTGCACCCAGCTTAGTGTCATCTGCAAACTTGGAGATATTACATTCAATTCCTTCGTCCAAATCACTAATGTATATTGTAAACAGTTGGGGGCCCAGCACTGAACCTTGCGGTACCCCACTAGTCACTGCCTGCCGTTCTGAAAAGGACCCGTTTATTTCTACTCTTTGCTTCCTGTCTGCCAACCAGTTCTCTATCCACGTCAATACATTACCCCCAGTACCATGTGCTTTAATTTTGCACAATAATCTCTTGTGTGGGACCTTGTCAAAAGCCTTTTGAATGTCCAAATACATCACATCCACTAGTTCTCCCTTGTCCACTCTAGTAGTTACATACTCAAAAAAATTTTAGAAAATGGTTTGTCAAGCATGATTTCCCTTTCATATATCCATGCTGACTTGGACCGATCCTGTCACTGCTTTTCAAATGCGCTGCTGTTACGTTTTTAATAATTGATTCCAACATTTTCCCCACTATCGATGTCAGGGTAACCGGTCTATAGTTCCTTGTTTTCTCTCTCCCTCCTTTTTTAAAAAGTAGGGTTACATTAACTACCTCCAATCTATAGGAACTGATCCAGAGTTTAAAGAATGTTGGAAAATGACCACCAATGCAATGCGTTCACTATTTCCAAGGCCACTTCCTTAAGTACTCTGGGATACAGACTATCGGGCCCTGGGGATTTATCGGCCTTCAATCCCATCAATTTCCTTAACACAATTTCCTGACTAATAAGGATTTCCTTCAGTCTCCATCTTATGCAACGATACAGTGACTGCACAGAGAGTATATCTATAGTCTGCATACAAAACATCACTCTCCCCAAGTCCTTTGTGCCAATTACCTTTGCACTACGTGCTCTGGCTGAGCTTTCCCCAGATATAAGTGCCAATAGCCCTTTCACCTTGGCTGTGCTTTGGCTTGGCTCTCTCCCTGTTAACTCCCCAAGTCCTTTTGCCACAGCGTTGGGTAGTGGTTACCAGCTTGGATGGTTCGATGATGCAGTGGAGGTTCCAGTGGGTTCTGGGTGTGATCCATGTGTGTGTCGATGGCTACATACATCCATTTCCCCCACCACCCCACCACAGTGCGATCATGCAGCTGGCCCGTTACATTAACATCGAGGATCAGACACAGTGCAAGTACAAAGAAAGGAAGAAGAAAAAATTTAACAGCTTGTATCGTGACACCTTCGTTCAGTGACTTACATTCGTTACGTTTTACGGTCGTGCGCCAGGATTGGGTAGATTGCATTCATGGTTCAGTCATGGTCAGTACTGAGGTAGCAGTACAGGTATGCGAACAAGCTAGTTCCAGAGCAACCGGACGGGGTCCTAGTCGTTTGATGGCGGCGCTGCGCCCCCTGCTAGCGGGGTGGGCTTGGTTCGCTCACCTTGCCAGAACTCGGGGCCTTTGCCATTGCCTGGTGGTGGGCAGAGCCACAGATGTGTCTGCCTGCTCTCTAACGGTGTTGGGAACCTGGCTGTTCCAGGTCCCGTTTGGGGAACTCGTTGGTTCTGACCTTTCGCTCCCGGACATGGCCGAGGTAACGACTGGGTCTGGGGGCTGCGCCGTCTCCACCCTGGTGGTGGGCAACGGTAGCCGACCGCGCGTATTGGCGCCGTTTTTTTTCCAGGTCTGTGGCGAATAGTGCCATCGGGTGCCTGCAGCATGGGATAGACCTGGGGCAGGGTATCAGGATTAGTGCCTTCACCCTCCTGATGTCGCCGGCCCATAACTTGTGGGGACACCTGGGGCAGACCCTCCTGAATTCGCTCACTTGCTACTTTTGGGGACACTCTATTCCTGACATCTCGCAACAACATTTTGTTCTTTACATTAGGAATAGTACGGACATCTTGCAACAACATTTTGTTCACAATCTTAATCGGTTCGTTACATTTGATTGCCATGCATACACTGTCTCTTTAAGTTCAGTTGGTTGCAGGTCTCCTTTCAGAGAACCCTGCTGGCTTTACCCCAATCAAATCTTTTGTTAGACACCATGTGTTGGTCCCTCAGCGTTGCACCTCGTGGTATGGCCGTGGCCATCTTTTTTTTCAGCCACGCTGCACCTTGCTGCAGCAGGGATGCCATCTTGCCTCTGTCCTCAAGGTCGACTGCCTTGATCCTTCTCTCCCGTGATTCTGCCACAAAAGCTGGAAGAGTGTCTGTCAATTCGATCTTCCTCCCCAGGAGTCCTGCCATCGGAGCCAGGAAGGTACTTTTAGGTCATTTCGGTTGAATCATTGCCACGCAGTCATGATGGACGATCTTTGTCTCAGGTGCTGCGCTGGTCTGTTCTCAGGTGCCTGGCCCAAGCGATGGTGAGGTTTTGCTCTGCCTCTGAGCACAGGGGAATGAAGAAGTCTTCCCATTTCCACTGGATCTTCCCCATCCACCTTCTTCCCAGTAGCGTTGGACCATCACCTGCAACAATCCACAGAGGTAACTTGTGCACCACGCCATTATGGATTACACTTACATCCGCACTACCAAGGGCTGGGATCAGCTCCTTGGTGTAGGTGCGCAACTTTTCCTGTACTGGAACCAGCTCGGGTCATTTTTCGTTCCATAGTGCCTCAAAGGCATCCTGGATCATCACTGACTGGCTCGCTCCCGTGTCCACTTCCATGAAGACTGGAACGCCATTTATCTCGACTTCCATCTTCACTGGAGGACAATTGGTGGTGCAGGTACACACTCCATATACTTCTTGGGCCTGAGCTGCCTCTCTGACCAAATCATCATACTCCCGCTGGATTCACTGTCATCTACCGAGTCCTTTGCTAGACGGTGAGTCGTATTTCTTTTACACATATGCTGGAGGTGGCCCTTTGTGTTACAGGCTTTGCATATGTACTTAGCAAACCGACACTGGTGAGCCCTGTGGTTTCCTCCACAACGCCAGCATGGTGCTACTCAATTAGCACCCCTCGGCAGACTCTGAGTTCTGGAACCCTGAGGTCTGTGCTCTCTGCCCTGGGCAGAGCCACGTTCTACAGTCTTGCCTGTGAAAGGCACCATTCTGTGTACAGTACTTGTCGGGATTGAGACCACAGGATGAATAATTTGCTTGCTGCTGCAGGTCGAGGTCATGAACGCCTGACTGATGCTGATGGCCATCTGCAGGTTGACTGTGGTGTCGGCAGATAATGGCTTGTGAAGGAGGCCCTCGTGGCCAATTCCCATAAAGAAGATGTCTCGCAATGCTTCATTGAGGTGCGTGCCAAAATCACACTGCCTCAAGACTCCTGAGGTTGGCAGCATATTTTGACATCTCCTGGCCCTCAGGTCTGCGGTGAGTGTAGAATCTGTGCCTGCCCGTGAGGATGCTCTCATTTGGTTTTAGTTGTCCGTTAATTAGTTCAGTCAGCTCATCGTATGTCTTATCCTTGGCCTTTGTGGGTGCCAGCAAATCCATGTCGAGGCGGTAGACCTCGGGCCCACAACTGGTCAGCAGTATAGCCTTGCGCTTCTCCGCCAATGTGTCCGTCTCCCCTGCCAGGTTGTTTGTCACAAAATATTGCTCGAGCCTTTCCGTGAAGGCATCCCAATCATCACCCTCTGCAAAGTCTTTTAGTGTGCCAAAGGTAGCCATAATCGCGTGAAAGTCTATATACTATATGTCTGTTATGTACTTATGAGTGACTCCACGAGGCGATGTGTTGTACTCAAACTGCAGTGACCTTGGTCCTTTATTCGTAACTCCAGAGTGAGCCAGCCTCATTTTATACAGCACCCCTTTTACCCCTTTTATACAGCACCTGCCACCATGGCAGGAAACCCCGGTCTCCACCAGTTGCACCCTCTACTGATGCCACCATAGTATATACGCAGTGTAAACCTTATTGATAGTACATCAGGTAAACAAGTCTCCATCTTATGCAACTATACAGTGTCCACACAGAGAGTATATCTATAGTCTGCATATCTATAGTCTGCATATATAACAGACATTGCACTTGGTTTTTGTTCTCCCCCTTCATCTCCCACCCATAGTGTAACAGGGATCTGCACAACGCTATGTCTGAAGTAGCAGTCTAATATTATTTAAATAGAGCATATGCGGCATTAATGGGTAGTTAAAATTGTTTGCTGCAAGCTCCAGATTAGAGTCCATTAACATGAATACTGAAGGTTTGTTTAATTAACTTGTATAATTAATGATGGTGTTGAGAGAAGATAAGATTTACAGGCCGAGCAACCAGAGGAGGTGCATTGCCTCATCAGTTTATTTGATGTATTGAGGAGTTTGAAGCAATGCATTCAATTCGATTCTTAATTGCCTTTCTAGCCATCACATCAGCTATGTAGTATCATACATTGGAATGTACTTTGTCAGAAAGTGTTTATGTGACACTAATGAAATTTTAGTAATGAAATTGACCTATCAAAAATTGCTGTCTTGCATGTGTTGTGCATTAATTTCCTAGCACCTCTCCTGCTTAGATTAGAACCTTACATAATTTGTCAGAACAAATGAAACCGACAGGAATAACTGAATGAATGAAATCTATGATGCAGATTTATGGGCTCAATTTTCCCCAGTACCGTTTTTTGGCGTACTTGAAGAGTTACGTCCGTTTTTTGGGGGTCCAACTACGCCCCCAAAAAACCATCCAACTTTCCTCATTTGAATTGTTGATTTTGGCGCCGCATAGCCTCTCCTTCAGCTTTGGGGGTGGAGCCTAAGATCTGCACCAAAAAGATCTATTTGCCAGGGTAACGAAGGACACACTACAGGCTGAGGCTGGAAAGTGAAACATGCAACACATTCTGGCCAGCTCACAGCAACCTGCACAAGCACCTTGCACATTGCAGCAGCTTACCAGCATTAAATTATGAAAGAGTTTAATCCAAAAGTCGATTTCTCCCCTGGTGCCGCTCCTAACCCTGGCCAAAAGGCCTCCCTCCCTCCCTCCCTCCCTCCTCCTCTCGGTGTCGCTGCTAGCCCTGGCTGTGAAAGGTCTCGCTCCTCCCAGTGCTGGTTACCACTGCTAGCCCTGGCTGAAAGGCGCCTCTCATCCCAGTGTCGGTTGCCGCTGCTAGCCCTGTCCGAAAAGCCTCCCCCCCCCCCCCCCCGTCGCAGGTGCCGTTCCTAACCTTGGCTGAAAGGCTTCCCTCCCCTCCAGGTGCCGCTCCTAATCCTGGCCAAAAGGCCTCCCACCCTTTCTCCTCCGCCCCCCCACCCCCATGTGGATGGCGTGGCCCACCCAACGGAGTTAATTGAGCGTGGTCAGTGCTTTGATGCTGGGGATGTTGGACTGAGCGAGAACACTGACGTTGGTGCGCCTATCTTGCCAATGGATTTGCAGGGTCTTGCGGAGGCAGCGTTGGTGGTACTTCTCCAGTGCTTTGAGGTGCCTGCTGTACATACTCCATGTCTCTGAGGCATATAGGAGGGCCGGTATCACTACTGCTCTGTAGACTATAAGCTTAATCCTGGGTTTGAGGTCTTGGTCTTCAAACACTCTCTTTCTCAGGCAACCGAAGGCTGCATTGGCACACTGAAGGCAGAGTTGGACTTTGTCATTGATGTTTGCCCTTGTTGACAGTAGGCTCCCAAGGTATGGAAAATGGTCCACGTTGTCCAAGACCTCGTCGTGGATTTTGATAATCAGGGAGCAGTGCTGTGTGGCGGGGGCAGATTGGTGGAGGACCTTTGTCTTACGGATGTTTAGTGTAAAGCCCATGCTCTCATATACTTCAGTGAAAGTGTTGATGATGGCTTGGAGTTCGGCCTCCCAGTGTGCGCAGACGCAGGCATCGTCTGCGTACTGTAATTCAATGACAGAGGATGGGACGATGTTGGATCTGGTCTGGAGGTGGCAGAGGTTGAACAGTTTACCTTTTGTTCTGTAGATTAGCTCCACTCCAGCGGGGAGCTTACTGAGGGTGAGATACTCTACAAACCAGTCTTGTGTTTCATTGTAAATATGACAGAGCTCTGTGTAATGATATTTGTATGGCGGTTCCCTCTATATTGAAAAAAATCTTTGCATATTCCCTCATGTCTCATGTGGAAATGCATAATGTATGACGAGTCTTTACAGGCACTTCCACCACTGAAGACAACATAGTAAAGCCTGATCCTGCCCTCCTCTGACAATTCATTCTACCGATTCTCCAATTGGAATTATTGAAAAGAAATCAGGTGAAACCCTCGGGCTTTTTTTCCTTTGCCTTACCCAAGGTTGCTGAGGCCAAACTGGACCACCCTTGTGTAACCTGACTGAGATGAGCTAACTCAGCACAGACTAGGAATCAAACCTTCTGGTCTGTGGTTTTGTTACGTGGTACTTTTACCAACTGATCCATTGAAGAGCTATAAGGAAATAGAGCATTGCATCTGAATAGCACCTCAAGTCTTTGATAATTATAGTTTGACTTCTATCTGTTGCTTTCCCTTAATAGCGTGACAGTTTGCCATATGGGTAATTGAAAATGTGCTTTTTCTGTTCCCTAAAGTTTGTGTGACACAATTGAAATAAATGTGATTGTTTTGGAGTTGAAACTAAAAAGGAACAACTCATTTTTGCTGGACCAGCCAGTATCATCTCTTATCTTGCTTCTCCCATCATCCCCCCGCCTCCCACCCCCAGCACTTTGTGAGAGTCCAGTAACTTGGTTACTCATAGCTCATGACTATCCTCTTTTGGTCCCTGCTTTCTCTTCCTTGGACATAAATCCCCTCTTGGATTTCTTCTAATTAATTGTACTTTATGTTTAGTAAAGAGGTAGTACCTTTATTTGGTGCTTTTGTGTGGAGGCCCCGACCTGCGTGAGAACACCAGCGACAGGTCGAGGCCATAAAAAGAGCGGTGAGCGGCGGCCCGGGAGCAGCGTGGAGGCGTACCACTTCAGGGAGCTGGTGCAGGAAGAGTGACGTCATCAAGGTCCAGGTCGGTGATTGGAGCGTGGGCAGGTACAGCACAAGCGGTGAGAGACTGTGGAAGGATGTGATTGGGGCCCAGGAGAGGCGCGAGTCCGGGGTCCTGGGGCTGCACGGGCCAGCCCACACTATGATATGTGTGCGCACTAGGTCCATGCAGCAGAGCAGGTCTCCAGTCGTCTTGGATAACCCTTGCCACTGGACCAAGACCAAGCTCCGTAAAGCATGTGTGGTGGCTGATGTGCAACGGCCACCACACATTTAAAAAAAATCCACACACAGGCATTTTCCACCCTTCAGGATGTAGTTCAGGATCTGGAATATTAGGTCCATCATTGAAACACCTGTGGAATTCATCCTTTTTTGGCGTGGAAGCGAGTCATCCTCATTTTGAGGGACTGCCTATGATGATGATGATGATGATGATGCTTTTGTGTCACCTTTAAGAGCCTCTCATTAGCCCAACTGCAGCTTGTGCTCACTGACATATTTTGGCTTCTGGTTAAGCAATGCCTCGATCTCAAAATTCTTATCCTTATTTTGAAATCCCTCCATGGCCTCGCCCTCCCTGTCTCTGTAATCTTCTCCAGCCCCACAACCTCCCGAGATGTCTGCGTTCCTCTAATTCTGTCCTCCTGTGCATCCCTGATTATAATCGCTGGCTGTGCCTTCTGTTGCCTAGGCCCCAAGCTCTGGAATTCCCTACCTAAACACCTCCATTTCTCTACCTCTCTTTCCTCCATTCAAGACACTCCTTAAAACGTACATCTTTGACCAAGCTTTTGGTCACCTGTGCTAATTTCTACTTATGTGGCTTGGTGTCAAATTTTTATTGCATAATACTGCTGTGATGCGCCTTGGGACGTTTCACTACATTAAAGGCACTATATAAATACAACTTGTTCTTGTTGTCGTTATCATTCTCTGTCGCACTGCTGCTCCTCCATGACTGTATCCAGTCATTTCTTACTTTTGTTATGTCTTTAGATAATGACTCCACGAGGCAATGTGTTGTACTTGAACTGCAGTGACCTTTGTCCATTTAATGTAACTCCAGAGTGAGGATCACACATAGTGGCCTGCCTTTTCTACTGGGCCTGGCACACCTGTACAGGTAACGTACAAGCACTGCAGTGCCCTCTGGTGGCACACCTTAGTGACCATCCAGCTCGTGTACAAGTTTCCCATAGTTGTGCTCTCTGGTGGCACATCATATGTAATAGGACAAGCAGTAGACATGTTTGGATACATGACATCACTCTCCCCCAAGTCCTTAGTGCTAATCGTCTTCATGCTCTGGGTTTAGCTCAATCTGGTTGACCCTTGGAGGGTCGTTTCAATCTTGGGTAAGTGGGTGGTATTTTGTTGGCAGTAGAGATGCTGGTGGTTTCTGTTTGTGCGTCCATGACCACTCCATTCTCTCCCCCCACATATAGGTTATGCCCTAGGCTCATTACATTCATATACATTCAAGTCCAGGAAAAAAAATTTGCATTTACATCATTACATTTATGGTACAGTTGTGAGGCAAGTACATTTGACTGGTGAGGTACATATTTGATACATACTTGAAATCAGTACTGGTATCAGCACCGGTGAGTGAGGACAAACGAGAACCAGAACTGCTGGATGGTGTCCAGGTAGTCTGGTGACGGCGCGGTGCCCAGTGCTGGCAGTGGGAACCTGGTTGGCTCAAGTTGCCTGCTCTCGGGGCCATTGCCGTTGCTCCTAGCGTCGGGCAGATTCACAGATGCCTGTGACCTCCCTGTCCTCTCCTTGCGCCCCGGGTCGCTGCTGCTCCCTGAGGAGCAGTCGTCTAGCAGTGCGCAGGGAACTGCTGACTCGCTTGCCTAGGCATTATTTGGTTTGGGATCCTGGCTGGTTCCGGTCCCATTTGGGAGAACCGTTGCGGGTGACCCTTCGTTCCTGGGTGTAACCTTGGTGACGATAGAGTCGAGGGGCTGCGCCTTAGCGCGGTTTTCTCTTTCAGGCTCGTGGCGGTTGGTGCCATCGGGTACCTGAGCGGTGGAGCCGATCAGGGGCAGTGTATCGATACCAGTGCCGTTGTCCTCCTGAGATCGCTTGCTCTGCAGCTTGTCTATATTAGCTGCTTGTGGCCACACTCCATGGTGCATCACTCTGGTCCCAGGGACGCATTGGGTAGCTCACTGGACCTGTGTGCTCCCGACGGGTGTTTTCCCGCTACATTAACCGAATGCAGTTGAAATCCTACATCGCACAATGCTTCATTACTCATTGCAGACAAGCTGTAGCTCCGATCGCAATCGCACAACTTTTCTTTGCTTATTACATGTATAAAACTCTTGATCATCAATTACAAGCTTTACATTTAATTCACAGTTGCTATTACATTGATTGAGAATGTGGAACTGTCCCTTTAAATATGGTGGGTTGCTGGCCTCCTTTAAGAGAGCCTTGCTATCTTTACCCCAATCCTCTTCTTGGCTTGGTACCAAGTGTTGCTCCCTCAGCGCTGCACCTCGTGGTCTGGCCGCCGCCATCTTTTCCTTCAGCGCTTCACCTCGTGGTTTGGGAGCCATCTTTCTTCCAGCCACGATGTCGGCTGCTGTGATCCTCTTCTCTCCGGGTTCTGACACCGAGGCTGGGAAGTCGCCTTTGGATCCGATTTTCTTCCTCTGGAGTCCTGCCACTGGAGCCTGGAAGGTGTGTTCGGGTTGTCTCAGCTGGATCATTTCCACGCAGTCGTGCTGAGCAGTCTGTGCATCGGGTGCTGTGCTGGTCTGCTCTCTGGTGCCGGATCCAACCTCAGGTGGGGGCTTGCTTTGCCTCTGAGCACGGGGGACGGCGATCGCTGGAGGGATGAAATCTTCCCAGCTCCAATGGATCTTTTCCATCCACCATCTTCCGAGTAGCATTGCTCCATCACCTGCAACAATCCACAGTGGTAACTTGTGCACCACGCCACCATGGAGTACCTTTAAATCCGCACTACCAACGACTGGGATAAGTTCATTGGTGTAGGTGCGCAGCTTTGCTTGAACCGGGACCAACTTGGGTCGTTCAGCTTGATTGATCCATAGCCTCTCGAAGGCTTCTTGATTCATTACTGACTGGATCGCCCCCGTGTCCACTTCCATGAAGACTGGAATGTCGTTTAACTCGACTTCCATCCTCAACAAGGAACATTCTGTGGTGCAGGTAAACATGCCCTACATCTCATCATGGAGCTGAGCCACCTCTCTGACTATCGCTTCATAATCCACACTGGATTCATGGCCATCTGCAGACTCTTCATCAACACAGTGAGTCATATTTCTTTTACACATTCGCTGGAGGTGGCCCTTTGTGCTGCAGCCTTTACACACATAGTCCTTAAAACGACACTGGTGAGCCGTGTGATTCCCTCCGCAACGCCAGCATGGTGCTACTCGATTAGCCCCCCTCGGCGGACTGAGTTAAGGGACACGGGGGCCTGTTCTCTCTTCTCTGAGGAGATTCACGTTCTACAGTCCAGCCTCTAAAAGGCGCCATTCTGTGTACAGTACTTGCCGGGTTTGAGTCCTGAGGATGAGTCATCCGCCTAGAGCCGCAGCTCGAGGTCATGAATGCCTGGCTCATGATGATGGCCTTCTGCAGTGTGACTGTGGTATCCATAGATAGTAGTCTGTGAAGAAGGCCCTCGTGGCCGATTCCGATGACCAAGATATCCCGCAGCGCTTCAGTGAGGTGGTCGCCGAAATCACACGGTGCCGGCAGCCTCCTGAGGTCTGCAACATATTTCGCGAATTCCTGGCCTTCGGGCCATCGGTGGGTATAAAATCTGGCGGTGAGGATGCTCTCTTTGGGCTTCAGTTGTTCTTGGATCAGCTCCTTGTATGTCTTGGTCGTTGTCTTCGCTGGTGCCAGCAAGTCCCTGACGAGGCCATAGACGGTGGGCCCACAACTGGTTAGCAGGATAGCTCTGCGCTTATCAGCCAGTGTGGCCGGATTATTGCCTGCCAGGTCATTTGCTGTGAAGAAATGGTCGAGCCTCTCCACAAAGACTTCCCAATCATCACCATCGGCGAACTGCTGCAACGTACCAAGGTTAGCCATTGTCGCGTGAAGGTCCGTAATCTCGTCGCCAATTGTTATGTCTTTAGATGCTCTGATAATGACTCCACGAGGCAATGCATTGTACTTGAACTGTAGTGACCTTAGTCCATTTAATGTGACTCCAGAGTGAGGATCATACATGGTGGCCTGCCTTTTATACTAGGCTTGGCACACCTGTACAGGTAACTGACAAGTCTCCCACTGCAGTGCCCTCTAGTGGCACACCTTAGTGACCCTACAGCTGGTGTACAAGTTTCCCAGAGTAGTCCCCTCTGGTGGCACATCATATGTACTAGTACAAGCAGCAGACATGTTTGGATACATGACAACTTTGTTCTGAAGTCCTTCTGAAATATCCGTGGTCTGCTGATGTCTCTTTCCACTACCAACCGTATCCAACCTCTGTTGTGTTGAAAACTAGTTTCTTCACTCCAGCCGACTTATCTAAACCTAGCAGCCTCATTTTCCTTTCTGACCATGTTCTTCAGGTCCCTGTTTTTCTTAACAACCCACTTTGAGTATGACTTCTGATTTTCAGGTTTTGCTTTTTAAGGTAAAGGAAATCGGGTGAAAGAACCGGAAATAAATGCTTGATTTTTTTTGGTGAAAATGTAAAGAAAATGTTTATATTTGTAAACTTTGGGTTTAATCAACAAAATGAGTTTGGCATGAACAAATAAGCAGTGATTTAAATAAAAATAAAATAATCTTTGGAAAGTACAATGTGAAAGACAGGCATCATTCGCGACATCCTCAATGCTCTTCCAGCATAGAACGTTGATCAAGCAACTGATCGTGCATTCTGTTACCAGTGCTGACCTCTGTATGGACAGATGATGAAATGCTTCCGGTGCCAAGCAGGGAAAGCAGCTTCATGGATCACCCCAGAATTGTAGCAGATAAGCCTTGACATTTCTGCATTTTATTGGATAGTTTGAGAGGTAGCTATTGGTATTAAATCTAAAGTCAGAAATTTTAACGATCTGCTATGTGCAGTACAGGTATCATAAACTATCTCTGAAACACACTACATCTCATGATAATGGATGCTGCCACCTCAGAAATACTCTGGACTATCCATTTATTTTTACCATGTTTACATCCCAGACTTTATTGTCCATTCTTAATTGGTCATTGTATTTTAATATAAAATGATTCTCAATCACTTCAGATGTAATCACGAAGATTATTTTTCAAGCATTAAAAGTTAATTCAATTAATGCCTTATGAATCTCACTATTCCTTAAAAGGATATCATTTTTAAATACGCCAAGATTTATAACCATACTGTCTTGGCTTATTACAGCTTATCAATCCACTGTTGTTCCAAATATATGCATACATTTTCTTCAGTGCTATGCTCTTGACATCATAACAAATCTTGGTATGTTGTAATTCATTTTGAAAGTTCCTATGATTGAACATTTCAACATTTATTTGCCCAAAAGCCCCCAAAAATCCATGTTATTAATTTTTCAATTTATCAGATTTTTCAATGAAGAAATTGATCTTGCATCATTACAGATAATTAAAATATAACTAATCTTAAACTTTTATTTCAATGCATCAATATATTTTATTAGAAATATGTTCAAATAGTTTACAGTATGTGTCAAATGGCATAAATCTGGCCTCACTTCCCTTTTTGAGATAACAATATATTGTTACAGTCCATAATTAAATAATTAGTTTGCTCCCAAATATTACAGAAATTGCATTTGGAAGAACTTAACAATTGTCTTAATGACTGCAGTTTGATTAAGTCCTTGTGGAATTGTAGCTGGGGATGAAATGGTACTACTGAGCTGCTGTTATTGCTGCACTGTTGTTAATATAGTAAAAAGCAAGCAAGCCTCTCGTGAAAAGTCATTATTGAGATAAAACAAAACAAATTGATCTTTTTGGGCTCTTATTGTTGATGTCAGGTTGGGCTAGCTCAAATGTTATCGCGTGGTTGCTCAGTAAATGTTATGGGGATAGGAAGAGATGCTGAAAATTTAAAATCTGATTTGAAAGCAGATATAAGACTAGTAGCTCTCCAGTATTCCAAATAGGGAAAGAAAGTTAACTGGACCATGCAGCCAAGATTTAAACTGTATTCTGCTCCACCTACATATATATAAACCATTTTTTCGGCTACATTATTTTATTATTTGAAGGGAAGTAAACCATACTGATTTGTGAGTGTTGCTGTGCTTTAAAAAAAACTTAGCTGGATAAAACAATCCAGGACTGAAGTATAAAATTTATCCATGTATTCTAACAAAGTGGATAAAGCACTTTTGCTGGGCAGTGCCAGCAAGTAATGGCAGTTGTCTCTTATTAGACTTATCCCACAGAATAGAAAATTTTTGTTGAATTGCTTTCAGTGCAATCACGTTGCAAGGGAATTGAATAAGTACCTGAAAGAAAAACATTTGCAGGGCTTTGGGGAAAGGACAGGGTTGGTCTGTATTTCTAAATATGAAAAAAAATCACTTGCCTTCGCAGGTGACACTGTGGATTATATAGAGATGGAGTTAGTTCTCAATTGCAATGGAACTCAGTAGTTTGAGAAATAATATTGCACAGTTGAAGTGCATAAACCCTTAAGTAGAGATCAGCAGTTTCCTTCACCAGGAACTCCTAAAACAACAACTGGAGCACTTGGAGAATATCTTGGCATATTTGGGTAAAACAAAGTAGGAAAAAATTGATTCTTTAACAACATTCATTTATTTCCAATAGTTAAGTTAAATTACATTTTTAGGTCGTGATCCTGTAAGTACAGTTTCAAAATTGTGTATGCACAGTTTATATAAGTTTGTCTCACAGGAGTTCAAGTGCACATCAAAAAAGGGAAAGCTAAGTTAGCATTTTGAATGTAAATTCTTGATCAGAACTATAACCTGAGTTTTTAATAAGTATAGGATATTTGATTGAATAGAAATGCAGTATATTTATCAAACTTAGAAGAGCAGCGGGAGTCCAGGGACGTCTGAGCGGCCTATAAAGGCCCAGCATTTGTTGGAGAGGCGGGAATGCGAACAGCGGGAATCCGGGGACGTCAGAGCGGCCTATGAAGGCCCAGTGTTTGTCGTAGAGGCGGGAGTGCGAGCAGCGGGAGTCCGGGGACAGCGGAGCGGCCTATAAAGGCCCAGTGTTCGTCGTAGAGGCGGGAGTATGAGCAGCGGGAGTCCGGGGACAGCGGAATGGCCTATAGAGGCCAGCTGGTGCAGCTGCAGTAGGGAGGCAAAAAAGAAGTAGAAAGAAATCGAAAGGTGACGTCACAGCCAAGTGGGTAAGTGATTGGCTGGTGATTGGGAAGTAGTTTTTCTTTTTCTTTTCTATATAAGTAACATATAGCATTGTTGCCAATTAAAGTTTATCTAGGGGTTAAGTCATGGCAGGACAGCTCGGACACGTTATGCTCCTCCTGTACTATGTGGGAAGTCGGGGAAGCTTCCATCAGGAGCTGCAGGCGGATACACTTCCCGCACACGTAGTCGTCAGGGACGCTTCTGGTGTCCCTGACGGCTAAGTGTGCGGGACGTGTGTCCGCCTGCAGCTCCTGACGGACCGCATTGCGGAACTGGAGCAGCGGGCAGATTCACTTTGGAGCATGCACAATGCTGAGAGTGACGATAATAGCACGTTTAGTGAGTTGGTCTTACCGCAGGTAAAGGGTACACAGCCAGATAGGGAATGGATGACCAACAGGAAGAGCAGTGCAAGGAAGGTAGTGCAGGGTCCCCTGCGGTCATCCCCCTGCAAAACAGATACACCACTTTGGGTACTGTTGAGGGCGATAACTCGTCAGGGGAGGGCAGCAGCAGCCAAGTTCATATCACCGTGGCTGGCTCTGCTGTACAGGAGGGCAGGAAAAAGAGTGGGAGAGCTTATAGTGATAAGGGATTCAATTGTAAGGGGAATAGATAGACGTTTCTGCGCCGCAACCGAGACTCCAGGATGGTATGTTGCCTCCCTGGTGCAAAGGTCAAGGATGTCTCAGAGCGGGTGCAGGACATTCTGAAAAGGGTGGGTGAACAGCCAGTTGTCGTGGTGCATATAGGTACCAACAATATAGGTAAAAAACAGGATGAGGTCCAACAAGACGAATTTAGGGAGCTAGGAGCTAAATTAAAAAGTAGGACCTCAAAAGTAGTAATCTCAGGATTGCTACCAGTGCCACGTACTAGTCAGAGGAGGAATCGCAGGATAGCTCACATGAATACGTGGCTTGAGGAGTGGTGCAGAAGGGAGGGATTCAAATTCCTGGAACATGGGAACTGGTTCTGGGGGAGGTGGGACCAGTACAAATTGGACGGTCTGCACCTGGGCAGGACCGGAACCAATGTCCTAGGGGGAGTGTTTGCTAGTGCTGTTGGGAAGGATTTAAACTAATATGGCAGGGGGATGGAAACCTATGCAGGGAGACAGAGGGAAGTAGAATGGGGGCAGAAGCAAAAGATAGAAAGAAGAAAAGTAAAAGTGTAGGGCTGAGAAACCTAAAGCAAAAAGCACATTACACCAAAATTCTAAAGAGGCAAAGTATGTTCGAAAGACAAGCCTGAAGGCTCTGTGCCTCAATGCGAGGAGTATTCGGAATAAGGTGGACGAATTAACTGCGCAGATAGCAGTTAACAGGTATGATGTAATTGGCATCACAGAGACATGGCTCCAAGGTGACCAAGGCTGGGAACTCAGCATCCAGAGGTATTCAACATTTAGGAAGGATAGACAGAAAGGAAAAGGAGGCAGGGTGGCATTGCTGGTGAAAGAGGAAATTAATGCAATCGTAAGAAAGGACATGTGGAATCGGTATGGGTGGAGCTATGGAATACCAAGGAGCAGAAAACGCTAGTGGGAGTTGTGTACAGACCACCAAACAGTTGTAGTAAGGTTGGGGACAGCATCAAACAAGAAGATAGCGATGCATGCAATAAAGGAACAGCAGTTATCATGGGTGACTTTAATCTACATATTGATTGGGCTAACGAAACTGGTAGCAATGCGGTGGAGGAGGATTTCCTGGAGTGGATTAGGGATGGTTTTCTAGACCAAGATGTTGAGGAACCAACTAGGGAGCTGGCCATCCTAGACTGGGTGATGTGTAATGAGAAAGGACTAATTAGCAATTTTGTTGTGCGAGGCAGCTTGGGGAAGAGTGACCATAACATGGTAGAATTCTTTATTAAGATGGAGAGTGACACAGTTAATTCAGAGACTCGGATCCTGAATTTAAGGAAAGGTAACTTCTATGGTTTAAGGCGTGAATTGGGTAGAATAGACTGTCAAATGATACTTAAAGGGTTAACGCTGGATAGGCAATGGCAAACATTTAAAGATCACATGGATGAACTTCAGCAATTGTACATCCCTGTCTGGAGTAAAAATAAAACGGTGAAAGTGGCTCAACCGTGGCTAACAAGGGAAATAAAGGATAGTGTTAAATCCAAGGAAGAGGCATATAAATTGGCTAGAAAAAGCAACAAACCTGAGGACTGGGAGAAATTTAGAATTCAGCAGAGGAGGACAAAGGATTTAATTAGGAGGGGGAAAATAGAGTATGAGAAGAAGCTTGCCGGGAATATAAAAACTGACCGCAAAAGCTTCTATAGATATGTGAAGAGAAAAAGATTAATGAAGACAAACGTAGGTCCCTTGCAGTCAGATTCAGGTGAATTTTATAATGGGGAACAAAGAAATGGCAGACCAATTGAACAAATACTTTGGGTTCTGTCTTCACGAAGGAAGACACAAATAACCATCCGGAAGTACAAGGGGATCAAGGCTCTAGTGAGAAAGAGGAACTGAAGGATATCCTTATTAGTCAGGAAATTGTGTTAGGGAAATTGAAGGCTGATAAATCCCTGGGGCCTGATAGTCTGCATCTCAGAGTACTTAAGAAAGTGGCCCAAGAAATAATGGATCCATTGATGATCATTTTCCAACAGTCTGGATCAGTTCCTATGAACTGGAGGGTAGCTGATGTAACACCACTTTTTAAAAAGGGAGGGAGTGAGAAAACGGGTAATTATAGACCGGTTAGCCTGACATCAGTCGTGGGGAAAATGTTGGAATCAATTATTAAGGATGAAATAGCAGCACATTTGGAAAGCAGTGACAGGATCGGTCCAAGTCAGCATGGATTTATGAAGGGGAAATCATGATTGACAAATCTTCTGGAATTTTTTGAGGCTGTAACTCGTAGAGTGGACAAGGGAGAACCAGTGGATGTGGTGTATTTGGACTTTCAAAAGGCTTTTGACAAGGTCCCACACAAGAGATTGGTGTGCAAAAATCAAAGCTGATAGTATTGGGGGTAATATACTGACGTGGGTATCGAACTGGTTGGCAGACAGGAAGCAGAGAGTCGGGATAAACTGGTCCTTTTCAGAATGGCAGACAGTGACTAGTGGAGTGCCGCAGGGCTCAGTGCTGGGAGCTCAGCTCTTTACAAAATACATCAATGATTTGGATGAAGGAATTGAATGTAATATCTCCAAATTTGCAGATGACACTAAACTGGGTGGCGATGTGAGGAGGATGCTCGGAGGCTGCAGGGCTGACTTGGACAGGTTAGGTGAGTGGGCAAATGCATGGCAGATGCAGTATAATGTGGATAAATGTGAGGTTATCCACTTTGGGGGCAAAAACGCGAAGACAGAATATTATCTGAATGGCGGCAGATTAGGAAAAGGGGAGGTGCAACGAGACCTGGGTGTCATGGTTCATCAGTCTTTGAAAGTTGGCATGCAGGTGCAGCAGGCGGTGAAAAAGGCAAATGGTATGTTGGCCTTCATAGCTAGGGGATTTGAGTATAAGAGCAGGGAGGTCTTACTGCAGTTGTACAGGGCCTTGGTGAGGCCTCACCTGGAATATTGTGTTCAGTTTTGGTCTTCTAATCTGAGAAAGGACATTCTTGCTATTGAGGGAGTGCAGCGAAGGTTCACCAGACTGATTACTGGGATGGCAGGACTGACATATGAGGAGAGACTGGATCAACTGGGCCTTTGAACACTGGAGTTCAGAAGGATGAGAGGGGATCTCATAGAAACATATAAGATTCTGATGGGACCGAACAGGTTAGATGCGGGTAGAATGTTGCCGATGTTGGGGAAGTCCAGAACCAGGGACACAGTCTTAGGATAAGGAGTAGGCTATTTAGGACTGATATGAGGAAAAACTTCTTCACTCAAAGAGTTGTTAACCTGTGGAATTCCCTGCCGCAGAGAGTTGTTGATGCCAGTTCATTAGATATCTTCAAGAGGGAGTTAGATATGGCCCTTATGGCTCAGGGGATCAAGGTATGGAGATAAAGCAAGAAAGGGGTACTGAGGGAATGATCAGCCATTATCTTATTGAATGGTGGTGCAGGTTCGAAGGGCCGAATGGCCTACTCCTGCACCTATTTTCTATGTTTCATAGAAGATCCCAGATCTTGACTGTTAGCTGATAATTTTTCAAAGTACATTCATTGGATAATTACAGGAAAGCACTTTTGGCTGAGCAAGAAAATATAGCTTTTTTTGAGTGAGCTAGGAATAAGGAAGGGTGATTGAAACTGAGTGGTTGCTATTTTTAAAAAAAGAGAGATTAGTTCCATTTCAATTAAGTGATTTGTTGTTGGTTTGGTAGAAGCAACCTCTAAGCTGATTGACTGCCAATTGGGTATAGTAATCAGGAAGTGTAACACCCCAAGTAAAGGATTGTGAATATTTGGAATTCTGTACCCCAGAGAGCTGTTGATGCTCAGTTGTTCAGAGGTCAAGACAGAGGTTGATACATTTTGGGGAATTAAGGGATCTGGGAATAGTGCGGGAAGATGGAGTTGAGGTAGAAGATCAGCCATGATCTTGTTGAATGGCAGAGCAGGCTTGAAGTGCCAAGTGGCCTACTATAGCTCCTATTTCTTTTGTTCTTAATTAGAAAGAGTATAAAATGAAGGCAGGTGAATGAACAAGATCCTTAGCTGAGCAAGAATGTAATTTTCTTTAAGGAAGTTGAGACTGGTGGATTTAAGACTGGAAGGAGTTCATTTATGTTGGTGTGTTGTGTAAATCAGAATACCTTCAAGACTTTTAATTGAGCTTGGAGAGGAATTAGTGAGGCAGAACTGAGTGCAGAATTTACATTGAGTATTTCTTAATGAGAAGTTGGGGTTGTGTGCGAATCTGGTATTGGGTGAAGTTGTGACATCTTCTAACCAGCAGAAGAGACCAAAACTAAATAGAATGGAAAAATATGTCTTGCATTGTTCAGACTAATCTGTACAATCTCCAGCCAATAAGGCAGGCTTGCTATATATGCCTCCAATGCAAGCTCATTGCAATATTCAGGATACAGGTTATGAATTTTGAGGGGTAAATGATGATGATAGATGTAGGAGGATGGAAAGCATGTTTTGGATAGCTATGTGACCACAATTGAGGAAGATGAAAAGGTGGAGAGCAGAGGAAGCGTGCGATGCAGCTACAAGTATTGAGCGGGAACAGAGCAGTACAGATTGTGGTGTTGAGAGGCGATGAACTTCTGCTACTTCACCAGAATAGATATGTGCCCTTGGTGTGTGCAATATCTGAGGAACCAGGTGGAGGCTTACAAAATCTCAGAGCATTGATTCCTGTGGCAACCAGAGAGGAGGGATATAAGAAGAATTAAGTCAGGGAACCAGAAAAGAAAAACTTACGCAAGAACTGATATGGTAACTTTCTCGAAGATGGATATAAGGATGCATGCCAGGGTATGGGAAACTTAACTCAAGTATAAGAGTCTGAAGTAGATTTAGGTTCAAGGGAACTGGGGGAGCTGGTTTGATAAGGGAAGCTGATTCTAACCTGATGGACTACAATTGAACAAGAGGGTATGGAGTACTCTCACATAGAATAGACAAATCATTTAAACTCGGTATCTGTGGGGCTACGGTTGGTGCAAGTATACCAGATAACCAGGAAAGTTTAGATAGGAAACTAAATAAGCAGGAGAACACCAAAGTACATAAAAGCTAAACAAAATAAAAAATAAATCACAGGCAAGATAAATAATAAAAAACAAGGAAAGAATTCACATGTGAATGAAGGAATGGAAAGGGATGTATCCAAATGCGAGAAGTCTAACAGCAAATATGTCAGTGATAGAAGGGTTAGTGTGCAAAAAATGTGTTGACATAAGTATCACTGAGCCTCTGAGGGGCAGGGGAGAAACACAATTGGTGTTTGTCACTTAAAAAATGTAAACTGAGATAAATGTAGGCAAACTGGAGGAGTGGTATTATTATATATCATATACAGCACAGAAACAATCCATTCGGCACAACTAGTCCATGCCGGTGTTGATGCTCCACTTGTGCCTTCTCCCGTCTTTCCTCCTCTAACCTATCAGCATAACCCTCTATTCCCTTTTCCCTCATATGCTTATTGTTATGTATCTGTAAAGCATGCACTCCCATATTCCACCACCAGGGAGCGCACCCCTGAAGTCCCAAGGGATCCCAGTATCCCTTGGGAGCACTGTATATAAGCCGGCCGCTAAGGCCTGTTCCTCACTCGAGTGTCTTAATAAAGACTGAGGTCACTGTTACGTTAACCTCCCTGTGTGCACTCTCATCTGTGTTAGGAACACAATAACTGGCGACGAGTACACGAATCCAACACAAAGATGCAGCAAACTGTGGGCATCCCGGAGAAGTTCTCAGAGGATGAAGACTGGGAAGCTTATGTCAAATGGTTAGACCAGAACTTTGTAGCCAACAAGCTGGATGGAGAAGAAACCACTGCAAAAAGGAGAGCAGTCCTCCTCACAATCTGCGGGGCACCGACCTACAGCCTGATGAAGAATCTTCTGGCTCCGGTGAAACCCACAGATAAGTCGTATGAGGAGCTGTGTACACTGGTTCGGGAGCATCTTAACCCGAGGGAGAGCGTGCTGATGGCGAGGTATCGGTTCTACACGTGCCAGCGATTGGAAGGTCAGGAACTGGCGAACTACGTCACCGTGCTAAGGCCACTTGCAGGACAATGTGAGTTTGATGGGTCCCTGGAGAAGATGCTCAGAGACTTTTTTGTACTGGGCATTGGCCACGAGACCATCCTACGAAAACTTTTGACTGTAGAGACACCGACCTTCAGTAAGGCCATTGCGATAGCCAGTGATAACACCAAACAAATCTCTCAGCACACAAGTGCCAGCAATGTTCATAAATTAACTGGAACTGTGTTTGCGAGCAGAAATGTACAGGACAGAAACCACGATTCTGCAACTGCCAGCAGGCCTCAGGTGACCCAGATGACTCAGAATCCGCAACAAAGGATGAATGCAAGGCAATTCACACCTAGTTGGCGTTGTGGAGGCTTACATTCAGCCTATTCATGCCACTTCAAAAGGGTATGTTTGCAACAGCTGTGGAACAATGGGGCACCTCCAATAAGCTTGCAGGTGAGCTGCAAGCTCTGCAAAGCCTGCTAACCACCATGTGGCAGAGGAAGATCGGTCCATGGTGGATCAAAGCAATTTCGAGCCTCAGAGAGAGGAGGCGGATGCTCAAGTACACAGGGTGCGCACATTTTCGACGAAATGTCCACCTATAATGCTAAATGTAAAATTGAATGGCTTACCCGTAGCCATGGAACTGGACACTGGCGCTAGCCAATCCATCATGAGTAAAAAGATGTTTGAGAGACTGTGGTGCAGCAAGGCACTCAGACCAACCCTGAGCCCCATCCACACGAACGTACACCAAAGAGCTCATCACTGTCCTTGGCAGCTCCATGGTCAAGGTCACCTATGAGGGCACAGTGCACGAACTGCCACTCTGGATTGTCCCGGGCGATGGCCCCACACTGCTTGGAAGGAGCTGGCTTGGCAAAATCCGCTGGAACTGGGATGACATCCGAGCGCTATCGCTTGTCGATCAGGCCTCATGTACCCAGGTTCTTAACAAATTTCCTTCCCTTTTTGAGCCAGGCATTGGAAACTTTTCCAGGGTGAAGGTGTGGATTCACTTGGTCCCAGAGGCACGACCCATTCACCACAAGGCGCGATCGGTACCTCACATGATGAGGGAGAGAGTGGAAATCGAGCTGGACAGGCTGCAACGCGAGGGCTTCATCTCCCCAGTGGAATTCACCGAGTGGGCCAGCCCGATTGTTTCAGTGCTCAAAAGTGATGGCACAGTCAGGATTTGCGGCGATTATAAAGTAACTATTAATCGTTTCTCGCTACAGGACCGATACCCGCTACCTAAGGCAGACGACCTATTTGCGACGCTGGCAGGAGGCAAGACGTTCACCAAGCTCGACCTGACTTCGGCCTACATGACGCAGGATCTGGAGGAGTCTTCGAAGGGCCTCACCTGCATCAACACGCATAAGGGACTGTTCATCTACAACAGATGCCCGTTTGGAATTCGGTCGGCTGCAGCAATCTTCAAGAGAAACATGGAGAGCCTACTCAAGTCGGTACCACGCATGGTGGTTTTTCAGGATGACATATAGATCACGGGTCAGGACACTGTCGAGCACCTGCAAAACCTGGAGGAGGTCCTCCAGCGACTGGATCGCGTAGGGCTGTGGCTGAAGAGGTCGAAATGCATCTTCATGGCAGCAGAAGTGGAGTTTTTGGGGAGAAAGATCGCGGCCGACGGCATTCGGCCCACAGACGCCAGGAACGCGCCCAGGCCACAGAACGTCACGGAGCTGCGGTCGTTCCTGGGACTCCTCAACTATTTTGGTAACTTCCTATGAGGGTTAAGCACCCTCTTAGAGCCCCTACCTGTGTTATTGCGTAAAGGTGAGAACTGGTTGTGGGGAAAAAAACAAGTAATTGCTTTTGAGAGAGCCAGAAACATTTTATGCTCCATCAAACTGCTTGTTTTGTATAACCCATGTAAAAGACTTGTGATAGCATGTGATGCGTCATCGTACGGAGTCGGCTGTGTATTACAACAAGCTAATGTTGCGGGGAAGTTGCAACCTGTCGCCTGTGCCTCCTGGAGCTTGTCTAAAGCCGAGATAGGCGACAGCATGATTGAGAAAGAGGCATTAGCGTGTGTGTTCGGGGTGAAGAAAATGCACCATTACCTGTTTGGCCTCAAATTTGAGCTGGAAACCGATCACAAGCCCCTCATATCCCTGTTCGCTGAAAACAAGGGGATAAATACTAATGCCTCAGCCTGCATACAAAGGTAGGCACTCGCGCTATCAGCGTATAACTATTCCATCCGCCACAGGCCAGGCACCGAGAACTGTGCGGATGCTCTCAGTCGGCTGCCATTGCCCACCACGGGGGTGGAAATGGCGCAGCCTGTAAACTTGTTGATGGTGGCGCAGCCCGCAGACGTGTTGATGGTCACGGAAGTGTTTGAAAATGATAAATCACCTGTCACGGCCCGCCAGATTAGAACTTGGACCAGCCAAGATCCTCTGCTGTCCCGAGTAAAAAATCTGTGTACTGCATGGGAGCTGGGCCAGCATCCCTGTTGAAGTGCAAGAGGTAATCAAGCCGTTCCAGCGGTGAAATGACAAGCTGTCCATTCAGGCAGACTGCCTGTTGTGGGGTAACCGCGTAGTGCTACCCAAAAAGGGCAGGGAGGCGTTCATCTCGGATCTCCACAGCACACACCCGGGTATAGTAATGATGAAAGCGATAGCCAGATCCCACATGTGGTGGCCCGGTATCGACTCTGACTTAGAGTTCTATGTATGGCAATGCCGCGTGTGTGCTCAGTTGAGCAACGTGCCCAGAGAGGCACCACTAAGTTTGTAGTCCTGGCCCTCCAGACCATGGTCGAGGATCCATGTTGACTATGCAGGCCCGTTTCTCGGTAAAATGTTCCTGGTGGTGGTGGTGGATGCTTTTTCAAAACGGATTGAATGTGAAATAATGTCAGGAAGCACCACCACCGCCACCATTGAAAGCCTGAGGCCATGTTTGCCACCGACGGCCTGCCTGACATACTAGTCAGTGACAACGGACCATGTTTCACTCGTGCCGAATTTAAAGAATTCATGACCCACAATGGGATCAAACATGTCACCTCGGCCCCGTTTAAACCAGCCTCCAATGAGCGGGCAGTACAAACAATCAAACAGAGCCTAAAATGAGTCACAGAAGGCTCACTCCAAACCCGCCTGTCCCGAGTAGGTAGCGAAAAGTCTTTGATATTTCTTCATGGATACCAATAACTACATATGTTAGCTCCCATATAAGCAGAAAAAGCAAGTAATTTTATTGATAGAACACATGCAGATGTAAAAGTTGAGATCGAAGCTACCTACTCAGTAAATCCATTAACAATTGTATCACATTAAGTATAAAATATGATAAATGCGTCATTATATAAAAAGTAAATATTCCTGAAAGCTGAAGTCCCAGATTTAAAACAAAATGCATCTGCAACATATCAACAACTCACATGAAAATACAGTGTCGATACTCCAAAATATTGTTTTGCTTTTCAAGTACCAATGCCTTCATGATGAGTGCGGCAACTGTTAATTTTATGCAGACACAGGTTTTGCTATTTTAAACAGGAAATTATGTATAGATATTGCCATGCTTTTTCTTAAATATGTGTGTGATTTATAAATTCATTGGCTCTGAAATTGCAGTCGGAGCCTTCCCGCGGGCGGATGCCTCCGACCAGAAAACTATTTACGAATGTATATGGTGGTCCTGGAGGAACCGACACTTGCTCTACAAGGCCTCGATGCACAGCCCACTGCAGAGGCCCAAGTATTCCAGGATGGTATGTGCAGCCTGGCATCACATGGGCTGGACCAACCAATGAAAGTGGTGTATCCCCATTCACAGTAATGGTGAGTTCCGTTTGTACGGAGATCACCATTTCTATGAATGGGAATACCCCCAAAAACATAAACATTTCAAATTAATAAGAAAATCAATTCACATATTTAAAATTTAATTTAATTAAATATTTCAGACACAAACTATTGTGTTCCTAACACAGATGAGGCTGCACACAGGGAGGTTAAAGTAACAGTGACCTCTGTCTTTAATAAGACACTCCAGAGTGTGTAACAGGGCCTTAGGGGCCGGCTTATCTACAGTGCTCCCAAGGGATGTTGGGATCCCTTGGGACTTCAGGGGATGCGCTCCCTGGTGGCGGAACATGGGGGTGCATGCTTTACAGATGCACAACATCACTCCCCCTCAAAGTCAAAGTGAAAACTATTTACAAGGTGAGGCGGTTGGGAGCCTTTCTTTCCCTGGTGGACCGCCTCAGTACAAATGTCTGTTCTGGTGTGTTGGCTGTGCCCTCGCTGGGCTGGCATGTTGTTGGCCCTGCAGGGCTGCTGGGTGAGCCTGGCCTTGCTGGGCTGTTGGGCGTGATGGGTTCAATTTCCTGGTCGGGCGTGGTGTTGTTGATCCTTTGGGTGTGTGTTGTGGGTTCGAAAAAAGTGGTGTCTGCTGTGGGTTGCTCAGGGAAGTCTGTGAAACGCAGCCTCGTTTGGTCCAGGTGCTTTCTGCAAATTTGTCCATTGTCTAGTTTGCCTACAAACACCCTACTTCCTTCTTTAGCTATCACCATGCCCGCGATCCACTTGGGACCATGTCCATAGTTCAGCACATACACGGTCACCAAGATCAATTTCCCGTGACACAGTGGCGCGACCATCGTTTACATTTTGTTGCTGCCGTCTGCTCTCTACCTGATCATGCAGGTTGGGGTGAACCAGCGAGAGTCTGGTTTTAAGTGTCCTTTTCATGAGTAGCTCAGCCGGGAGCACCCGTGTGAGCGAGTGGGGTCTTGTGCGGTAGCTGAGCAGTACTCGGGACAGACGGGTTTGGAGTGAGCCTTCTGTGACTCGTTTGAAGCTCTGTTTGATTGTTTGTACTGCCCGCTCTGCCTGCGCATTGGAGGCTGGTTTAAACAGGGCCGAGGTGACATGTTTGATCCCATTGCGGGTCATGAATTCTTTAAATTCGGCACTGCTGAAACATAGCCCGTTGTCACTGACTCGTATGTCAGGCAGGCCGTGGGTGGCAAACATGGCCTCAGGCTTTCAATGGTGGCGGTGGTGGTGCTTCCCGACATTATTTCACATTCAATCCATTTTGAAAAAGCATCCACCACCACCACCAGGAACATTTTACCGAGAAACGGGCCCGCATAGTCAACATGGATCCTCGACCATGGTCTGGAGGGCCAGGACTACAAACTTAGTGGTGCCTCTCTGGGCGCATTGTTCAACGAAGCACACACGCGACATTGCTGTACACAAGACTCTAAGTCAGAGTCGATACCGAGCCACCACACGTGGGATCTGGCTATCGCTTTTATCATTACTATACCCGGGTGTGTGCTGTGGAGATCCGAGATGAACGTCTCCCTGCCCTTTTTGGGTAGCACTATGCGGTTACCTCACAACAGGCAGTCTGCCTGAATGGACAGCTCATCCTTTCGCCGCTGCAACGGCTTGATTAGTTCTTCCATTTCAACGGGGATGCTGGCTTAGCTCCCATGCAGTACGCAGTTTTTTACTAGGGATAGCAGAGGATTTTGGCTGGTCCAAGTCCTAATCTGGCCAGCCGAGACAGATGATTTATCATTTTCAAACACTTCCATGACCATCAACATGTCTGCAGGCTGCGCCACCATCAACAAGTTTGCCAGCTGCGCCATTTCCACCCCCGTGGTGGGCAATGGTAGCCGACTGAGAGCATCCGCACAGTTCTCGGTGCCTGGCCTGTGGCGGACGATATAGTTATTCATTGATACGCTGATAGCGCGAATGCCCACCTTTGTATGCGGGCTGAGGCATTCGTATTTATCCCCTTGTTTTCAGCGAACAGCGATATGAGGGGCTTGTGATCGGTTTCCAGCTCAAGTTTGAGGTCAAACAGGTACTGATGCATTTTCTTTACCCCGAACACACACGCTCATGCCTCTTTCTCAATCATGCTGTAGTCCCTCTCGGCCTTAGACATCTCCTGGAAGCATTGGCGACAGGTTGCAACTTCCCCGCAACGTTAGCTTGTTGTAATACATACCCGACTCTGTACGACGACGCATCACATGCTACCACGAGTCTTTTACAGGGGTTATACAATAAAAGCAGCTTGTTGGAGCATAAAATGTTTCTGGCTTTCTGAAAAGCAGTTACTTGTTTTTTTTCCCCATTCCCCAGTTCTCACCTTTACGCAATAACTCATTTAGGGGCTCTCATAGGAAGTTACCAAAATAGTTGCGGAGTCCCAGGAACGACCGCAGTTCTGTGACGTTCTGTGGCCTGGACGCGTTCTTGATAGCCTCTGTCTTGCCGTCAGTGGGCCGAATGCCGTTGGCCACGATCTTTCTCCCTAAAAACTCCACTTCTTTTGCCATGAAGACGCATTTCGACCTCTTCAGCCGCAGCTCTACGCGATCCAGTTGCTGGAGGACCTCCTCCAGGTTTTGTAGGTGCTCAACGGTGTCCTGACCCGTGACCAATGTGTCGTCCTGAAAAACCACTGTGCGTGGTACCGACTTGAGTAGGCTCTCCATGTTTCTCTGGAAAATTGCTGCAGCCAACCGAATTCCAAACGGGCATCTGTTGTAGATGAACAGTCCCTTGTGCGTGTTGATGCAGGTGAGGCCCTTCGAATACTCCTCCAGATCCTGCGTCATGTCGGCCGAAGTCAGGTCGAGCTTGGTGAACGTCTTGCCTCCTGCCAGCGTCGCAAATAGGTCGTCTGCCTTAGGTAGCGGGTATTGGTCCTGTAGCGAGAAACGATTAATAGTTACTTTATAATCGCCGCAAATCCTGACCGTGCCATCACTTTTCAGTACTGAAACAATCGGGCTGGCCCACTCGGTGAATTCCACTAGGGAGATGATGCTCTCGCGTTGCAGCCTGTCCAGCTCGATTTCCACTCTCTCCCTCATCATGTGAGGTACCGCTCGCGCCTTGTGGTGAGTGGGTCGTGCCTCTGGGACCAAGTGAATCCGCACCTTCGCCCTGGAAAAGTTTCCAATGCTTGGCTCAAAAAGGGAAGGAAATTTATAAAGAACCTGGGTACATGAGGCCTCATTGACATGTGATAGCGCTCGGATGTCATCCCAGTTCCACCGGATTTTGCCCAGCTAGCTCCTTCCAAGCAGTGTGGGGCCATCGCCCGGGACAATCCAGAGTGGCAGTTCGTGCACCGTGCCCTCGTAGGTGACCTTGACCATGGTGCTGCCCAGGACAGTGATGAGCTCTTTGGTGTACATTCTCAGTTTCGTGTGGATGGGGCTCAGAGCTGGTCTGAGTGCCTTGTTGTACTACAGTCTCTCAAACATCTTTTTATTCATGATGGATTGGCTAGCGCCAGTGTCCAGTTCCATGGCTACGGGTAAGCCATTCAATTTTAGCATTATAGGTGGACATTTCATCGAAAATGTGCGCACCCTGTGTACTTGAGCATCTGCTTCATCTCTCTCAGACTCGAAATTGCTTTGGTCCACCATGGACCGATCTTCCTCTGCCACATGGTGGTTAGCAGGTTTTGCAGAGCTTGCAGCTCGTCTGCAAGCTCGTTGGAGGTGCCCCATTGTTCCACAGCTGTTGCAAACATACCCTTTTGAAGTGGCATGAATAGGCTGAATGTCAGCCTCCACAACGCCAACTAGGTGTGATTTGCCTTGCATTCATCCTTTGTTGCGGACTCTGAGTCATCTGGGTCACCTGAGGCCTGCTGGCAGTTGCAGACTCGTGGTTTCTGCCCTGTACATTTCTGCTCGCAAACACAGTTCCAGTTAATTTATGAACATTGCTGGCACTTGTGTGCTGAGAGATTTGTTTGGTGTTATCACTGGTGGACATAAATGCCTGTGCTATCGCAATGGCCTTACTGAGGGTCGGTGTCTCTGTAGTCAAAAGTTTTTGAAGGATGGTCTCGTGGCCAATGTCCAGTCCAGAAAAGTCTCTGAGCATTTGCTCCAGGTAGCCATCAAACTCACATTGTCCTGCAAGTCGCCTTAGCTCGGCGACGTAGCTCGCCACTTCCTGACCTTCAGATCGCTGGTTCGTATAGAACTGATACCTCGCCATCAACACGCTCTCCCTCAGGTTAAGATGCTCCCGAACTAGTGTACACAGCTCCTCATACGACATCTGTGGGTTTCACCGGAGCCAGAAGATTCTTCATCGGGCTGTAGGTCGGTGCCCCGCAGACCGTGAGGAGGACCGCTCTCCTTTTTGCAGTGCTTCCTTCTCCGTCCAGCTCATTGGCTGCAAAGTACTGGTCTAACCATTCGACATAGGCTTCCCAGTCCTCACCCTCCGAGAACTTCTCCAGGATGCCCACAGTTTGCTGCATGTTTGTGTTGGATTCGTGTACTCGTTGCCAGTTATTGTGTTCCTAACACAGATGAGAGTGCACACAGGGAGGTTAAAGTAACAGTGACCTCAATCTTTATTAAGACACTCCAGAGTGAGGAACAGGCCTTAGGGGCCGGCTTATATACCGTGCTCCCAAGGGATGCTGGGATCCCTTGGGTCTTCAGGGGAAATGCTCCCTGGTGGCGGAACATGGGAATGCATGCTTTACAGATGCACAGCAAAAACAAATTATAATTTTTTTAACATGTAGCGGTAAAAATCATCATCACCATCATAGGTAGTTATTCGGAATCAAGGAAGACTTGCTTCCACTGCTAAAGTGAGTTCTTTGGTGGCTGAACAGTCCAATACGAGAGCCACAGACCCTGTCACAGGTGGGACAGACAATCGTCGGAAGGAGGTGGTGCGACTAATTTGTCGCACGCTCATTCTGCTGCCTGCGCCTGACCTCTTCACGTTCACGGCGTTGAGCTTCGAAGAGTTCAATGCCTTCCCGGATGCACTTTCTCCACCTAGGCCGGTCTTCGGCCAGGGATGCCCAGGTGTCAGTGGTGATGTCGCACTTTGCCAGGGAGGCTTTGAGGGTGTCCTTGTAACGTTTCCGCTGCTCACCTTTGGATCGTTTACTGTGAAGGAGCTCCGCATCGAGCATTTGCTTTCGGAGTCTCGTGTCTGGCATGCGAACTATGTGGCCTGCCCGGCGAAGTTGATTGAGTGTGGTCAGTGCTTCAATGCTGTGGATGTTCGCCTGGGCGAGGACACTAATGTTGGTGCGCCTGTCCTCCCAGGGGATTTGCTGGATCTTGCAAAGATATCATTGGTGATATATCTCCAGCGACTTGAGGTGTCTTCTGTACATCGTCCATGCCTCTGATCCATACAGGAGGGCGGGTATTACTACAGCCCTGTAGAGCATGAGCTTGGTGGTAGATTTGAGGGCCTGGTCTTCATGCACTCTTTTCCTCAGGCGGCCAAAGACTGCACTGGCGCACTGGAGGCGATGTTGAATCTCCGCATCAATGTCTGCCTTTGTTGAGAAGAGGCTCCCAAGGTATGGGAAGTCGTCCACGTTGTCGAGGGCCGCGCCGTGAATCTTGATGGCTATGGGGCAGTGCTGTGCAGCGAGGACAGGCTGGTGGAGGATCTTTGTCTTATGGATGTTAAGTGTAAGGCCCATGCTTTCATATGCCTCGGTGAATACATCAACTATCTCCTGGAGTTCAGCCTCAGAATGTGCGCAGATGCAGGTGTCATCCGCGTACTGCAGCTCAACGACAGAGGTTGGGGTGATCTTTGACGTGGCCTGGAGGTGGCGTAGGTTAAACCCCTTCCCATTGGTTCTGTAGTTTAGTTCCACTCCAGCGGGGAGCTTGTTGACCGTGAGATGGAGCATGGCAACGAGGAAGATTGAGAAGAGGATTGGAACGATGACGCAGCCCTGTTTGACCCCGGTCTGGACGTGGATTGGGTCTGTAATGGAACCGCTGGTAAGGATCACGGCCTGCATGACGTTGTGGGACGGGCGAAGGATGTTGACAAGCTTTTGGGGGCATTCAAAACGGAGGAGGACGCTCCATAAGCCTTCACGGTTGACAGTGTCAAAGGCTTTTGTAAGATCAAAAAAGGCCATGTATAAGGGCTGGCGCTGCTCCCTGCATTTTTCCTGCAGCTGTCGTGCTGCAAAGATCATGTCCGTTGTTCCCCGTAGGGGACAAAATCCGCATTGTGATTTCAGGAGGAGCTCCTCGGCCACAGAGAGAAGACGGTTGAGGAGAACTCTAGTGACAACCTTCCCAGTGGCTGATAGGGAGATTCCTCTGTAGTTGCCGCAGTTGGACTTTTCTCCCTTTTTAAAGATGGTCACGATCACTGTATCGCTGAGATCTCCGGCATGCTCTCCTCCCTCCAAATGTGAGAGATGAGGTAATGTATCCGCGCCAACAGCGCCTCTCCGCCATACTTTAGCCCCTCAGCAGGAATTCCATCTGCACCCATAGCCTTGTTATTCTTGAGCTGTTTTGTGGCTTTGCACTTCGTGCAGCGTTGGGGTTTCACTGAGTTGGTGGCAGGTCGCATGCTGCGGGATGGAGTCAAGAACACTCGAGTCAAAGGCAGAGTCTCGATTGAGGAGGTCTTCAAAGTGCTCCTTCCAGCGGGCCCTGACAGCCTCGGTGTCCTTGATGAGTGTTTCCCCGTTCTTGGCCAGGAGTGGGGTGGGGCCTTGGGAGCTTGCAGGTGGCAATGAAGAATTCTCGCATATCGTGGCTATCGGCCAGTTGTTGTATCTCCTGTCCTTTCTCCATCCACCACCTGTTCTTTTGGTCCCGGGTTTTTTGGACCTCAGCCTTGAGCCATCTGTAATGTTGCTTTGTAGCTCCCAAGTTGGGTTGTTGCTTGAGGCTGAAATGCTTTGCGCTTACGATCTATTAGTTCTTGAATCTCCTGATCATTTTCATCAGGGTGTTTTCTGGTTGAGTAACCAAGTTTCCCTTCACGGGCGCTGGTCATGGAAACCTGGAGGGCATTCCCAGCGCTGTGGGCATCCAGCATCTCAGGGTCATCAAGGCACGCCAGATTAGCTGTGAGGCGCTGGCTGTATAGGGCTCTCTTAGCTGGGTCTTTAAGTTCCCCGGCATTAACTTATTTGCGGCACTGCTTCTGCTGTCCCCTCTGCTTTAGGGCTATGTTTATATCGATGATGGATTGGATTAGGTGATGGTCCGTCCAGCAGTCGTCAGCTCCTGTCATGGCGCGGGTGATGCGCACATCCTTGCGATCCCTGACTCGGACGATGACATAGTCGAGCGGGTGTCAGTGTTTGGAGCGAAGGTGTTGCCACAGTGCCTTGTACTTGTCCCTCTGGTGGAACAGGGTGTTGGTGATGAGGAGTTCGTATTCTAAACATTTTATCAGGAGTAGGGTACCGCTGGAGTTGGCTTTCCCTACCCCCTCTCTGCCAATCACGCCTCCCCGGAGGGCTATGTCTTTGTCGACCCTGGCATTAAAGTCACCTAGGAGGATCAATTTGTCGCCCGTGGGGACGCGGGACAGGGATGTCTTGAGGTTGGAATAAAAACCCTTTTTAGCCTCATCCTTTGCATCAAGTGTTGGGACGTACGCACTGATGACTGTTGCATATTGGTTGTGGGATAGGGTAAGGCGAAGAGTCATGAGATGTTCGTTAACCCCACAGGGAGAGTCTTTGAGGCGGCCGACCAGTTTATTTTTGACGTCTAAGCCGACTCCATGAAGGCAGTGTTCTTCCTCTGCTTTTCCTTTCCAGGAAAAGGTCTAATCTCCACCATGTTCCTTGAGCTGGCCTTACCCTGCTCGTCGGGTCTCACTTCGGGCGGCAATGTCAAAACCTCGAAGTTCCCGGGAACCATTGGAGGTCTGTCCTCCGCTCCCGGCCTGTTGCTATTGGAGTTGTCCATGGGAGTCCTGGCGTTCCAGGTCCCGAACTTCATATTAGTGAAGTGGAAGATGTTTGTGCGTGAGTTCTTTTAATGCGGGGTGGCCGCTGCACACCGGCAACCACACGGGCTTAGCTGAGCAAGGTTTTGGTCCAGTGGCAAGGGGGTCCAAGACGACTGGAGACCAGGCACTGCTGTATAAGCCTAACTGCCTATGGCGAGGTGTTGGCCGCAAGCCTGGCGCCGAGTAGCACCATTGATGGTGGATGGCCCGAGGCTTGGTTGGGGGGCAGGCATTAGGGAGGTCACTTGTCCGCAGGGGTTCCGAGGGATGTTTTGGAAAGTTTCTTCCAGGTTAAAAATTTCCCTAAAGGTTTCCAAGTTGTTTTAAAAGCTTAAGAATTTTAAAGTATTTCCGAATTATTAAAAAGAAGTTACACAGGTTGATTGAAGGTTTAATAAATCGATAAAATGGATAAAGTTGATAAAGTCTAAAATGTAAATCAAGCTGTTAAAAGTTCGGAAAAAAAAGAAAAAAAGTTCTCCAAGTTGATTAAAAATTTAAGAGTTTTCCCGAATTGTTTAAGAAGTTTAAAAGTTGATTAAAAGTTTAAAAAATTGAGTCCCTTTGGCCGGTTCGATGCCGCCCTGGGCAGAATGTTTCACAGTCGCCGCAGGAAGTCCAGCCGAGAGGCCCAAGTCACGAGACTGCAGTGCAGGGCAGGACACCGGGGCTGGAATCACCACCACACCTGCTCTCTTCACTGCTCCCGGGCAGGGTCTGTCCTCCGCTCCCGGGCAGGGTCTGTCCTCCGCTCCCGGGCAGGGTCTGTCCTCCGCTCCCGGGCAGGGTCTGTCCTCCGCTCCCGGGCTGGGTCTGTCCTCCGCTCCCGGGCTGGGTCTGTCCTCCGCTCCCGGGCTGGGTCTGTCCTCCGCTCCCGGGCTGGGTCTGTCCTCCGCTCCCGGGCGGGGTCTGTCCTCCGCTCCCGGGCGGGGTCTGTCCTCCGCTCCCGGGTGGGGTCTGTCCTTCAAATAATTAAATGATCTATCAGAAGTATACAGACACTGGTTCTTTAAAAAAAGTGAGATAAAGAAAACCAGCAATACCTCAACAGTTGAGCAGTAGGTAAAGACTCTTCCCCACTACTCTTTATGATCTAAGCAAACTGTTGCTTCTGTCATGTGGAATCTAATCAAGCAGTTGTTAATAAATGCTACTCTGATAGCCAATACAAGAAACAGTTAACAAGAGTGGGACAGTGATTTTGTGTACCAATATACCTCGGGAGCCTTTTATCAACAAGAGCAGACATTGACAACGAGATTCAACACCGCCTCCAGTGCGCCAGTGCAGCCTTCGGCCACCTGAGGAAAAGAGTATTTGAAGACCAGGCCCTCAAATCTGCCACCAAGCTCATGGTCTACAGGGTTGTAGTAATACCTGCCCTCCTGTATGGCTCAGAGACATGGACCATGTACAGTAGACACCTGAAGTCGCTGGAGAAACACCACCAACGATGCCTCCGCAAGATCCTACAAATCCAAGAGAACAGATGCACCAACATTAGCGTCCTCGACTAGGCCAACAACCCCAGCATCGAAACACTGACCACACTTGGGCAGGCCACATTGTTCGCATGCCAGATACAAGACTCCCAAAGCAAGCGCTCTTCGGAACTCCTTCACGGCAAACGAGCCAAAGGTGGGCAGAGGAAACGTTACGGTGACACCCTCAAAGCCTCCCTGAAAATGTGCAACATCCCTACTGACACCTGGGAGTCCCTGGCCAAAGACCGCCCTAAGTGGAGGAAGTGTATCTGGGAGGATGTGAAGCACCTCGAGTCTCATCACCGAGAGGGTGCAGAAATCAAGCGCAGGCAGCGGAAAGAGCGTGCGGCAAACCTGTCCCACCCACCCTTTTCCCTCAACGACTATCTGTCCTACCTGTGACAAGGATTGTGGTTGTCGTATTGGATTGTTCAGCCACCCAAGGACTCATTTGAAGAGTGGAAGCAAGTCTTCCTCGATTCTGAGGGACTGCCTATGATGATGATCTTGAGCCATGGATATATATAAAATGGACCAGAAATTGCTGTAAAAATAATGATGCATTAACAGCGCTCTATAGTACAGGGTATTAATTTGTGAAAAATCCAGTAACTTGTGGTGAAGAAGAACATAAGAACTTAAGAAATAGGAACAGGAGTAGGCCATACAGCCCCTCGAGACTGCTCCGCTATTCAATAAGATCATGGCTGATCTGATCATGGACACTCAGCTCCACTTCCCTGCCCGCTCCCCATAACCCCTTATCCCCTTATCGTTTCGAAACATTCTATTTCTGTCTTAAATTTATTCAATGTCCCAGCTTCTACAGCTTTGAGGCAGCGAATGCCACAGATTTACAACCCTCTGAGAAATGAAATTTCTCCTCATCTCAGTTTTAAATGGATGACCCCTTATTCGAAGATCATGCCCTCTAGTTCTAGTCTCCCCCATCAGTGGAAACATCCTTTCTGCATCCACCTAGTCAAGCCCCCTCATTATCTTATATGTTTCGATAAGATCACCTCTCATTCTTCTGAATTCCAATGAGTAGAGGCCCAACCTACTTAACTTTCCTCATCATTCAACCCCCTCATCCCCGGAATCAACCTAGTGAACCTTCTCTGAACTGCCTCCAAAGCAAGTATATCATTTCGTAAATATGGAAACCTAAACGGCACGCAGTATTCCACGTGTGGCCTCACCAATACCTTGTATAGCTGTAGCAAGACTTTCCTGCTTTTCTACTCCATCCCCTTTGCAATAAAGGCCAAGATACCATTGGCCTTCCTGATCACTTGCTGTGCCTCCATATTATCCTTTTGCGTTTCATGCACAAGTACGCCCAGGTCCCACTGTACTGCGGCACTTTGCAATCTTTTTCCATTTAAATATTAACTTGCTGTTCGATTTTTTTTCTGCCAAAGTGCATGACCTCATACTTTCCAACATTATACTCCATCTGTTAAATTTTTGCCCTCTCACTTAGCCTGTCTGTCCTTTTGTAGATTTTTTGTGTCCTCCTCACACATTGCTTTTCCTCCCATCTTTGTATCGTCAGCAAACTTGGCTATGTTACACCCTGTCCCTTTTTCCAAGTCGTTAATATCGATTGTAAATAGTTCGAGTCCCAGCACTGATCCCTGCGGCACCTCACTAGTTACTGATTGCCAACCAGAGAATGAACTATTTATCCCGACTCTCTGTTTTCTGTTCGTTAGCCAATCCTCTATCCATGCTAATATATTACCCCCAACCCCGTGAACTTTTATCTTGTGCAGTAACCTTTTATGTGGCACCTTGTCAAATGTCTTCTGGAAGTCCAAATACACCATATCCACTGGTTCCCCTTTATCCACCCTGTTCGTTACATCCTCAAAGAATTCCAACAAATTTGTCAAACAGGACTTCCCCTTCATAACTCCATGCTGACTGCCTGACCGAATTTTGCTTATCCAAATGTCCTGCCACTGCTTCTTTAATAAGGGATGCCAACATTTTCCCAACGACAGATGTTAGACTAGCTAGTCTATAGTTTCCTGCTTTTTGTCTGCCTCCTTTTTTTAAATAGGGGCGTTACATTTGCAGTTCTCCAATCTGCTGGAACCTCCCCAGAATCCAGGGAATTTTGATAAATTACACCCAATGCATCCACAATCCCTGCTGCTACGTCTCTTAAGACCCTAGGATGCAAGCCATCATGTCCAGGGGATTTTATCTGCCTTTTGTCCCATTATCTTACTGAGTACCTTAGTGATTGTGATTGTGTTAAGTTCCTACCCCTCTATAGCTACTTGGCTATCCACTATTGGAATATTGTTCGTATCCTCTACTGGAAAGACGAATACAAAATATTTGTTCAGAGTTTCTACCATCTCCATGTTCTCCATTACTAATTCCCCGGTCTCGTCCTCTCAGGGACCAACATTTACTTTAGCCACTCTTATCCTTTTTATGTACCTATAGAAACTCTTGCTATCTGTTTTTATATTTTGTGCTAGTTTACTTTCATTGTCTATCTTCCCTTTCCTAATCATTTTTTTTAGTCGTTCTTTGCTGGCTTTTAAAAGCTTCCCAGTCTTCTGTCCTCCTACTAGTTTTGGCCACTTTGTATGCCCTTGTTTTTAATTGGATACTGTCCTTAATTTCCTTAATTCTCTTACACCCTTTCCTCTTCACTGGAATATATTTTTCTTGAGAGTTGTGAAATATCTCCTTAAATGTACACCACTGTTCATTAACTGACCTACACTTTAATCTATTTTCCCAGTCCACTTTACCCAACTCTGCCCTCATATCTTCATAGTCTCCTTTATTTAAGCTTAGTACGCTGGTTAGAGATCCAACTTTCTCACCCTCCATCTGAATTTGAAATTCAATTATGCAAACACTCATTCTGAGGGGATCCTTTAGTAGGAGATTGTTTATTAATCCTGTCTTATTCCACAGGACCAGATCTAAGATAGCCTGCCCCTTGGTTGGTTCCGTTATATACTGCTCAAGGAACCCGTCCCTTATGCACTCTATGAACTCTTCCTCAAGGCTACCCTGACCAATTTGATTTGTCCAATCAATATGGAGGTTAAAATCACCCATGATTATTGCTGTTCCCTTTTTACAAGCCCCCACTATTTCCTGGTTTATGCTCCAACCAACAGAGTTGCTACTGTTAGGGGGCCTATAGACTACGCCCACCAGTGAATTTTCTGGTGGTACGCATCAGTTCTAAATCTCCACAAATTGCTGGATGATTTGCGCCTCTCCACTGTTATACTTGTTAAAATTGAAAACATTACCATCTCACCACTAAGCCTCCCTACTAAGTTCATTCTGTGTCTTGAAATTGCTCACTTTACTTTGTTAGTATATATTAATCTCGCCAGAACTATTTGGGGCTAGTAACTCATGTTGTAAGGACCCTGCTAATTATGTGATTTATCATCCTGAAATGACACTCAGCCTTGGAGACTCAGATACTGAAGCTGTGGAGACTCACTCCAGCAGGTAGTGAATTGTTCCTAAGGAATTTGGTCGTCATTTCCGCTGGGTTTTTTGGTGGTATTCATATTTTTTTGTGAAATACCACCCGTTGCAAGTTTGATGAAAGTGTACCGCTGGCGGTTTCAAAATACCGCTGGGGAGCGGACCGCCGGTGTGCAACACTAAAGAAACTGCTTCCGCCCAAGTTTGGTGGTAGCAGTGACCCGTAGGTGAGGAGAAATAAAACGCCCATGAGAAACCAGCCGGAGCAGCAGTTTGATCGCGGTAGGTACGAAACCCTGAAAAAAAAAGGTAAGTTCAAGTTTTTAAAAAAATCTTTTGCAGAAGGGTCCTGTGAATGTTTTCTGATTTCTTTATTTTTTGTTTTTTTTGTAAAATAGTTTGTGTTTTTCCCCCCTCCTAGGCCCAACTCAGCCTCAGTCTAAATTTTTCTGAAATATGGACTGAATTTGACGAGGATCGCGTTTTCCGCCAAAAATCCAGGCGGATTTAAAAAAAATGTGTTGACTAGTTGTCCGCCAATCTTATTTAAAAAATCATCGCATTTTTTTTTCAGTGGTAATCCGATGGTGGCAGTTTTTCACCAAATTCCAGCCCTTTATCTGTCTTGACAGTATTTTAGTGCCAGTCTTGCCATCCACACTCCTATTGGTGTGGGACGCCAATAATTTTCAGGCTGCAAAGCTGTTTCGACAATCATTAATGCAAATTCGATTGACTTCTTTCAGAAAATAACATTTTGGGTTACAGTATATCAGTAATTTGAGACATGACGAGCTAAGTATAGCATGCTTGTGAGCATAAAGGCTCACAAAGCTCTTCACCACTGGGATTGTTCTTGTGTTATTTCCAGGTATGTCGTAAACTAATTGATAGAGATTGATGACTGCAATTAGTCAACAACTTCATTATCATTGTATCATGTGACTATCAGGATGGTAGAAGCCCAACTGGATGGTCCTTGGTCATTTTTTGTCGAGCAATTCCTATGAAAGCAGTGCAGTGATGTGCCCACTGAGTGTTCCACTGTTCCTGATCATGATAGATGGGGCTGCTGGTTATATATTTCATGGGCCAAGAATGTTTGTAAATTGCGCACACCTACCCTGGCATTCACTCAAACGTCTCAAGGACCAATACAACAATCCCCAAACACAAGAGGGTTACAATGTCCTCTTCTTTTGCTTGTTTTTTTCAATGTTTTTCTTACTTTACCTTTCTGTCCCTTTTTCCTCTCTCACACTTCATCCACCCTCTTTCTTTCTCTCCCTCTTTCTGTCTCTAATTTTCCTCTAATTCCCCCTGTTTCCTTCTCTGTCGTCTGCTCTGTTTTGTGTTCTCTCCTTTTTTCCCCATTGATTAAGAAGATAGGCCATTGGGAACAACATCCATGAGATCCCAGATGTGACATGGACATTGCTGCGCTATTATCGTTTTGACGTTCCAGCAATTTGCAGCACAAATATAGTACAATGTGAACGGTGAAGTAAAAAATCCAATTAATGTTGTTCACTACGAGATGCATCATTGCTGTCAAGAGAAGATGCCATATGGAGACTTTCCAGGAAGTTCCTTGACCTAGCTTAACAAATACATTTTTCAAAGTTAGCTCTCTAGTCATAGATATTTTTTGACTGAGTTTCCTAAACCATAGATCTCATGAATAACGCTATTTGAACAGTCATTTCCATTCTGTCTCATTTCTACAGCCCCTCCAAAAAGATCTTTGACCAAGTGTTATCCTTGAATGGTTCTGTATCATTATTTATCACTCTGGGAATACCTTTCCTAAAGCCTGCCTTTCCATAGCTATTCCCACTGACTATAGCCTTCTCAAAACCTACTTCTTGGATCACACCTTCAGTTACTTCCCTGAACTCTACTCACAAACTACAACTTAATTAATGATAACCACTCCTGTTTTTGTAAAGTTCCATCAAGCATTTCACAGATTTAAAGATGCTAAACAGATGCATGCTGCTGTTATTTATAAGAACATAAGAACATAATAAATAGGAGCAGGAGTAGGCCAATTGGCCCCTCAAGCCTGCTCTGCCATTCAATAAGATCATGGCTGGTCTGATCTTGGCCTCAACTCCACTTCCCTGCCTGCTCCCCATAACCCATCTGAATTTCCTATCAGTTGCTCATTGCATTCCAATTTTTTAAATGCGCCTTTGTTAAAAATGTTTTCACATTTCCTTGAGCTGTTCTTGTTGCAAAAAGACTTCCAAAGAAAAAAATTAAAATCAACTGAAATTACAAGCAGACTGTTGCATGAGTTGAATTTTAAAGTTTTACAAATTAAAACCCTTCTAATGGCAGATGTGGTAATGCAGTTTACCAGCCATTTTATTTTGGAGCAATAAGGACAGCTGTACAGCAGTCACATGGGAATCATATTATACTGTGGGGGATAAAACATTGAAAGTTCATGCATCTTATTATCATAATTGCACTTTAAAATTGTGGAGCTGGCATTTGAAATATAATTCGTGAGGACATCGCTCTTTTTAAGACTAATAATCAATCCCCTTAAAATTATACTTTTTTTTTTAACCATACAATTTGGAATTTTTTTTCTATGAATAATTCCAGTTTAGCTTTTGCTCTTTTGTATGCTAATGCTCTAATAGGGACCCTAACTGACGTAGCATACTGCGCTAGTTTAAATGGAAGAAAGTATTGCAACAGGAAGTTTAAAAGCATCAGTTTCATAAGTGGCACTAGAATTTTATCCAGTACAAGTGAATTCACCTTAAAACAAGTTTTTACATGGTGATTTCTTTGTTATCGGTTATAGTTTACCTCAGTGAAGGGGTATGACAATTGTTTGGCAAATGTGTAGTTTGAGAATGAAGAGCAGTCTAAAGTTTTTCTTCTTGCCAATTTTCATTCCTTCTGTCCTGTCCTAAAGACATAGATTAGTTGCTGGATCAGTGAGTGCTAGGCATCCTCCAGTACCGCACCAAGAAATCATTATTCACAAATGAGCCTCAATACTGAATGTTGGGAGGCTTATTTGATCACAGCGGACCTGATCTTGTCCTCACCTGATGGTTGCACGCGCACCTTCCAGTCGGGTTAACTGGATAGCAGAGATCAGGAGCAAGAGGCTTAATAAATGTTCCACCCAAAGCTGGGATTCTAATGCCAATTGTAGCTCCTTGCCTGGCTAGATAAGATGGAATTCAGTACAGACACGGGATCATATACGAGACCTGTCTTGTCTGTATGGCTCTGCTATTCACTGGCTAAACGTTCTGAGATATCAGGGAAGTCTGGCATTATTTTGGATCTGAAAATGTAACTATAGTCATTTGGGTAATAATCCACCTCGAGAAAACACACACAAACTTTTTAAAACATCCATTAATAGAAACTGCTCATTTTTAATCTGGGTTGTGTCTCGTTATGCCTTTCTTCCCCTCCTTTTCATTTGATGATTTCCCACTTCTAAAGGTAATGATACATCCAGCAAGGGTGTTTCTGCTATATGCAAGTCATATTCCACTCTATAAATAACTGTCATTCTCTTATTTAACATAGATAATATATTTGTTTATACTTTTGGATTGAAATGTTTCGTGATGGGCGTTATTATTTGCAGATGTAAAATGTCATTTAGTTTTTAAAATTCATTTTTTTTTAAAGTGTGTTAGAGTACGAGATGCTTAAAATTGTTCTGTTCCCAACAATTTGCAAAAATGCTGTTCTTGAAAGAATAATTTATAAATTAGATTGCCGTTTGGGCCAGGGACAGAAATGTTCTACAGTAAGAAGGAATTCAATGATTCTTGAAGACATAAAGAATTTTTCATCTGTGGGATAAATGTTGCCTGTGCAATACTGTTACTTAGGTTGCCCATTAACCTATTGATTGTTACTATTTTTACCTCATTTAATAGCTCTGCTTTTTGCTGATTGAACCCGAGCTGTTCATGAACTGCAGAACTTGCAAGACAGAAGAGCAATAACTCTGTTCATTCCTGCCTATTTTTAAACACTGATATCAGAAACAAGTGATATGCTCCATTGAAATGTTGAAAATTCAGTGAAATGATTCCGAAAATGCTTTCCCAATAAGTGCCTCAATGAACCTAGCTCTGCGAAGTACTTGAGTAATTCAGACATCAAACCTGTTCCCCTTTTACTGCATTGCTACTTGGGATTTGATGTAGCTACATGCAGTATGGAATGCTTTTCATTAGTGGATGGATTTTTTTTAATAACAAGAAACACAAATATCCATTGAGTCGATCAAAGGCATTCCAGAATCTATCCTCCAGCAAATTAGAATAGTTTGATCAAGGGGTAAGTCTTTTGGGGAAAAATAACATTTGGAGGGTTAGACAAACAATTGACATGGTGAAATTAATAATGACCAAATTGATAATTTCCGAGAGTCCATGTGTGATTTTTTTTTTCTTCAATTATATGCATTTTAGAATGCACTAAGATAAGTACAGAAACAATGAAATAGGTGAAAGAAGAAAATATTGTATATGAAATGTCATATATGAATGTAAATATTAATTTGTTGTATTTTCACCTCTCTAGTTGGGCAAAAAACACAGTAAGCTTCAAAATTCTTCTCTTTGTCACACAAATTAGGTTTCTAACAATTTTTTAGATTGTTGTAGAAACCATTACAGGATCAGAACTCATCATCATGATAGGCAGTCCCTCGGAATCGAGGAAAACTTGTTTCCATTCTTAACATGAGTTCTTAGGTGGATGTACAGTCCAATACAAGAACCACAGTCTCTGTCACAGGTGGGGCAGATAGTTGAGGGAAGGGGTGGGTGGGACTGGTTTGCCGCATGCTCTTTCCGCTGCCTGCACTTGATTTCTGCACGCTCTCGGCGCCGAAACTCGAGGTTGGGGTGGTCTTGGACCTGGCCTGGAGACGACCCTCCAGGATCCAGAATCAGAACTACTCAGCAAGTGGCTCCAGTCAGCCCCCACAGATTCATATCTCTATTTCATCCAGATGCCAACTGGTGATTTTCCAAGGTTATCCAAAATATGCTATGAGCCAAGTGCAGAACATGACCAGGACTGATATTTTAAAAACCTCAATTTTTCCTTTATCCAGGACAAAATCGGACACTAACCTTCACTACCCCTTTGTAGGAAAGTCATTACTCAAAGTTTTATTTTTCAGAAGCCTAAAAAAATGATGCTAAAAGCCTTTGTAGTGGCAGTGCGGATTTGTGCGTTTGAGCAGCAAGGTGCTGTGCCACAGAAAGGTTGGACACGGGTTTGCATCTTCGATTCCCAAACACGTTGGGCTGGAAAATTGCAGTCGGAGGCTTGCCTTGGGCGAATGGTTCCAATCCACAAGCAAAGTACACACCTACCTGGTGCCTCCATATCTTCAGACTCTTGGGGTCCTGGGCCTGCAGGCATACGTCCGCGTAATGTTCGTCGGATCCAAGGAGCTCATGTGGTTCACAAGTATCCCTGGAATCATGTGGGCCAGCCCAACCAATCACAAACGGAAATTCTTACGCTTATGGGGATTCCATTTATGTACTGTTAGAAATAACCTTTGTACGGCTATCTCTAGTCACTTTAAATAATCAAGTGTCAACCAATATGGTGGCTATATTGTGTGCAATCCGAATTTAAGACAGAATATAAAACATTAGTTATACAGCAAAAGCATACGAACGTGACAAGTAGCTGGCACCAATCTGATCGGACAGATGGTTGGCACACGTGAACAGTTCTCTTCGCGGCTTCTCTTCCTTTCATCCAGAGCTTATAGCTCTCTCCTCTTCCGTCTGCGAGGACAAGCTCACAGGAGGTTACTTTTATTCTATTTTTAGGGGTGGCCCTATAGAGGTTCCCCGAAAAACTCAATACCCAATGGGGCTTCGAGTTCTTTGTCTCGATTCTCGAAACTAAGCCCTCCCTAAAAATGTATCATGATCTTGTCCACATGTCTCTTCCTGTTTATACTTACTGAAAGTCCTTCTTTTGGAATTTGTCTTATCTCTCTCAGCCTTTCGGGTACCATTAATACAAGGCCTACCCCTGAACCCTTTCAATTATAAGGCCCAAGCCAGAGATATATAACATCAATCAGTCATTACCTTCTTCATGACCTAGAAAACTACTCCATTCTGAGATATTGTTTATGGTAACTTTGCAAGCAGTTCTGTTAAACTAACTTCAATCCCTACCTAAGCAGTATACATAAAATACACAACCAAGGTTCAAGTCTTAACTTAAAAATAACAGATAACCACTTAGCAACAGGGAGATTGTATATAGTACAGAATGCTATACCATCCACAGGAAACCAAAACATTAGCACTTCTAAAGAACTCTCTAGTCTGAGGAGACTTTTCGTCTCCAGTTCGAACACAATCATGTAAACACAGCATTCTTCACATCACAGTTTTAGTCTCATAACCATATGTTTTTTTAGGTATCTCTAGTTTCCAACAGTACGGAATCCCCATAAGCATAATAGGAATCAAACAAAAACACACTTTCACCTCACTTAAATTTTTAAAAAATCATCGTTAAAAATTAATTAAAATATAATTTAATTAATTAAACATTTAAAACAAAAATTTAGATCTTTGAAAAATAAATGTAAACATTTTTAAAGGAGCCAAAAATAACCAAAGCTAATTTGAAAGGTTTTTGACTGTTTCAATGATTTTAATAATTTGATTTTACTATTTATTTAAACCCTTACACTGGTAAAAGAAGGCCTTATGCCTGCTTTTGCCAGGTGTAAGAGTTTCGTGGGCATGTGCTGAAACTTGACAGATTGCAAGTTCCAGATTTTCGTGCATGCTTATCGCATGAGGAAACCCGGAACTTGTGGGGCACTTGAGACCACGTACACTGAATATCATAAGCCCCGGAAAATCTGGGAACATTGCTAGAATCTGTTATTAAGGATGTGGTAACAGGGCACTTAGAAAATAATAATAGGATTGGGCAGAGTCAACACGGATTTATGAAAGGGGAATCATGCTTGACCAATTTGTTCATTTTTTGAGGTTGTAACTCGTAGAATAGATAAAGGTGAACCAGTGGATGTGATGTATTTGGATTTTCAGAAGGCATTTGATAAGGTGCCACACAAGGGGTTACTGAACAAAATTAGGGCTCATGGGATTGGGGGTAATATACTAGCATGGATTGAGGATTAGTTAACGGACAGAAAACAGAGAGTAGGAATAAACGGGTCATTTTCGGGTTGGAAGGCTATAACTCGTGGGGTGCCACAAGGATCGGTGCTTGGGCCCCAGCGATTCACAATCTATATCAATGAGTTGGATGAGGGGACCATATGTAATATAGCTAAGTTTGCTACTTATACAAAGCTAGGTGTGAATGTAAGTTATGAGGAGGATGCAAAGAGGCTTCAAGGGGATATAGACAGGCTAAGTGAGTGGGCAAAAACATGGAAAATTGAATATAATGTGAAGAAATGTGAAGTTATCCACTTTGGTCGGAAAAATAGAAAAGCAGAGTATTTTTTAAATGGTGACAGATTGGGAAATGTTGGTGTTCAGAGAGACTTGGGTTTCCTTGTACACGAATCACTGAGGGTTAACATGTCGGTACAACAAGCAAATGGAATGTTGGCCTTTATTACGAGGATTTGAGTATAAGAGTAAAGACATCTTACTGCAATTATATCGGGCCCTGGTGAGACCGCACCTGGAGTATTGTGTGCAGTTTTGGTCTCGTTACCTCAGGAAGGATATACTTGCCACAGAGGGAATGCAACACGGGTTCACCAGGCTGATTCCTGGGCTGGGGCGATTGACCTATGAGGAGAGATTGAGTAGACTAGGCCTTTATTCTCTCGAGTGTAGAAGAATGAGAGGTGATCTCATTGAAACATACAAAATTCTTACAGGGCTTGACAGGGTAGATGCAGGTAATGTGTTTCCGCTGGCTGGGGAGTCTGGAACCAGGGGTCACAGTCTCAGAATAAGGGGTCGGCCATTTAGGACTGAGATGAAAAGAAACTTCTTCACTCAGAGGGTGGTGAATCTTGGGAATTCTCTACCCCAGAGGGCTGTGGAAGTTCAAGGCTAGAAATTTGGTTTTCAACGGTATTTTTATGGCAAAATTACCGTTTTCGCTTCACTACCATAAGTAGGCCTTTAATTTGCGCAGCCGTAAAAATCGGCGCTGCATGAGAATTCACAGTGCAAATCGCAAATTTTGGCACCTAAAGCGCTGCGAGCAAGGCCTTGGGAGGGGGGAAAAACAACAACAAAAAAATTGCACAAAACATTCACAAAACCCTTATCGACTAAATCGCTAAAAAAGAATAAAAAAATAAAAACTTTAACTTACCTTTTTGCAGGTCTTCATACTTGGTCATTTTTCAACATTCTATAGACTCTGGATCAGTTCCGATGGATTGGAGGGTAGCTAATGTAACCCCCCCTCCCCTTTTTTAAAAAAGGAGGGAGAGAGAAAACAGGGAATTATGGACCGGTCAGCTTGACGTCGGTGGTGGGGAAAATGTTGGAATCAATTATTAAAGATGTAATAGCAGCGCATTTGGAAAGCAGTGACAGGATTGGTCCAAGTCAGCATGGATTTATGAAAGGGAAATCATGCTTGACAAATCTTCTAGAATTTTTTGAGGATGTAACTAGTAGAGTGGACAAGGGGGAGCCAGTGGATGTGGTGTATTTGGACTTTCAAAAGGCTTTTGACAAGGTCTAACACAAGAGATTAGTGTGAAAAATTAAAGCACATGGTACTGGGGATAATGTACTGATGTGGCTAGAGAACTGGTTGGCAGACAGGAAGCAAAGAGTAGGAATAAACGGGTCCTTTTCAGAATGGCACGCAGTGACTAGTGCGGTACCGCAAGGTTCAGTGCTGGGCCCCCAACTGTTTACAATATACATTAGTGATTTGGACGAAGGAATTGAATGTAATATCTTCAAGTTTGCAGATGACACCAAGCTGGGTGGCAGTGTGAGCTGTGAGGAGGTTGCTAAGTGGTTGCAGGATGACTTGGACAGGTTAGGTGAGTGGGCAAATACATGGCAGACGCGATATAATGTAGATAAATGTGAGGTTATCCACTTTGGTGATAAAAACAGGAAGGCAGATTATTATCTGAATGGTGACAGATTAGTAAAAGGAGAGATGCAACGAGACCGCGGTGTCATTGAAAGTTGGCATGCAGGTACAGCAGGTGGTCAAGATGGCAAATGGCATGTTGGCCTTCATAGCAAGAGGATTTGAGTATAGGAGCAGGGAGGTCTTACTACAGTTGGACAGGGCCTTGGTGAGGCCACACCTTCAATATTGTATACAGTTTTGGTCTCCTAATCTAAGGAAGGACGTTCTTGCTATTGAGGGAATGCAGCGAAGGTAGACTGATTCCCGGGATGGCAGGACTGACATATGAAGAAAGACTGGATCGACTAGACTTATATTCACTGGAGTTTAGAAGAATGAGAGGGGATCTCATAGAAACATATAAAATTCTGACGGGACCGGACAGGTTAGATGCAGGAAGAATGTTCCCGATGTTGGGGAAGTCCAGAACCATGGGTCATAGTCTAAGGATAAGGGTAAGCCATTTAGGACCGAGATGAGGAGGAACTTCTTCACTGAGAGTTGTGAGCATGTGGAATTCTCTACCACAGAACGTTGTTGAGGCCAGTTCGTTAGATATATTCAAAAGGGAGTTCGATGTGGTCCTTACGGCTAAAGGGATCAAGGGGTATGGTGAGAAAGCAGGAATGGGGTACTGAAGTGAATGATCAGCCATGATCATATTGAATGGTGGTGCAGGCTCGAAGGGCCGAATGGTCTACTCCTGCACCTATTTTCTATGTTTCTATGTTACCGCTGCTGACAGGGTTGCAACGCAGGTTTTTTCCTATCGGTATTCTGGGCACAGAATACGGGTGCGGAGAGCGGCAAGTATCGGGCAAAAATGCTATTTCGGGCATTGCACATCGGCGCTCCTTTCCCCAGCGGTACATGGAAAGTGCCGCCGCAAAAAGGTCACCGAACATCCTGCCGACCGGGTTTTCGCTGCGGAGGGTGAAATATCGCCAAAGCCCCGGTCGCAAAGTCGGCGAATTTCTAGCCCAAAGTCTTTGTGTATACTCAAGACAGAGATTGATACATTTTTGGATATTAAGGGAATCAAGGGATTTGGGGATAATGCAGTTGTGGTAGAAGATCAGCTATGATCTTATAGAATGGCGGAGCAGGCTCGAAGGACCGAATGGCCTACTCGTGCTCTTAATTTTTATGTTCTTACCAATCGCAAACAAGTCACCATAGAAAAGGCCTGGATGGAATCAAATGCGTGCGAACCCACTGCTTCCCTGCAGGAAGACAGAGTGGGTCATCCTGGTGCTGTCACAAAGCAGCATTGGTAGAGTCTTTGTGGAAGTCACTGTCCGGGGGAAAGGGTGTGGCAAGGAAATTGTGAGAGAATTTTTTCTCCAAGGTTAAAATGTTCTTTTTGAATCGCTGCATTGACCAAGGTGGTCCTCTGGATGAAATATTAAGGATCCGTGTACTCCAATAGTTCAGTTGGATGATCTCATTGCATCATTTTTGGGGGTGAGTGGACAGGGTTGGGATATATAAATACGCAATATCTGATTGATGTATGTATATCTGTTGAAACCACCAGCACTGGTGAGTGAGCCTTAGTCACTTTTCAGTATGGAGTGATCAGACCAGTTAGTCTGCTTTTACCGTTATTGGTGGATTGAGGAATATTGGCAGTGCAGTACTTCTTTACTTCACCTTTTTTTGGGCTCAATTTTCCCCAAAGCTGTTTTTTGACGTACTTAGAGTTATGCACGTTTTTTTGGGGCCCAAATACGCCAAATAAAAATCATCCAAGTTTTCCCATTTGAATTCTTAATTTTGGCGCCGCCTAGCCTGTCGTTTAGTTTTGGGGGTGGAGCCCAAGATCTGTGCCAAAAAGATTGGGTTGCCACGGTAACGAGGGACACAATGCGGTCTGAGGCTAGAAACTGAAACATACAGCCAGCTCACAACCTGCACAAGCACATTACACATTGCACCAACTTACCTCCACTAAATTATTCAAGTGTAATGACAAAAGTCTATCTCCCCCTCTCCCCCCCTGCCCTCCCCTCTCAGTGCTGGTGCCGGTCCCCGCTCCTATCCCATGCCAAAAGGCCTCCTGGTCTCGGTCCCCGATCCTATACCAGGCCGAATGGCCTCCTAGTGCCAGCCCCCTCTCCTAGCCCAGACAAAATGGCCTCCCTGCCCCCCCCCACACCTTTCCCAGTCCCCACGCCTATCCCTGGCCGAATGGCCTCCCCCCTCCAAGTCCCGGTCCCTGTACCTATCCCAGGCCGAATGGCCTCACCCCTCATGGTCCCCGCTCCTATCCGTGGCTGAATGGTCTCCCGCTGCTGGTCCCCACACCTATCCCTGGTCAAATGGCCTCCCGGTCGTGGTCCCTGTACATATCCCTGGCCGAATGGCCTACCGATCCCTGCACCTACCCCTGGCCAAATGGCCTCCTCCCTCCCGGTCCCCACTTCTAACTATGCCCGAAAGGCTTCCCACCCCTCTCTCCCACTCACTCTCTCCTGCTGCTGTCCAGGCCCTGGAACTGCATCTGCTGTGCTGATTTATTTACTTCCACCGATTTTCTTAACTCACCAGAAGGTTTTTCCACAGAGGCCACATACGCCATCCGAAGAAGAATTGGAGTAAATCGGAGCTGGCCAAACTTGCTCAAATGGCCAGAACCTGCCCCAGGTTATGCCCCCTATGACACAAAAAAACCCTAAAAAAATCGTAACTAACTGAGTTACGCTGGCGAACAATTATTGGGGAATCTTGTAATTTTTAAGGACATGCTTATGTGTACTGCAAAAATGGCCACCATGCTCCACCCTTTGTCTATTATTGGTCCCCTTGGAGGATAAGCCAGTCTAAAGCTTCACAGGAATGTGTAATTGGAACCGCCCATCCCAAGGTCCCATTGACTTTGCAAATTGTAACTCGATCCACTTTGACTTCCTGAAGCGACAGAGGATAGGGCTCCCCAGAACATAAGAAATAGGAACAGGAGTAGGCCATGTGGTCCCTTGAGCCTGCTCTGCCATTCAATAAGATCATGGCTGATCTGATTATGGACTCAGCTCCACTTCCCTGCCAGCTTCCCATAACCCTTTACTCACTTATTCCTCAAAAATCTGTCTAACTCCACCTTAAATATATTCAATGACCCAGCCTTCACAGCTCTCTGGGGCAGAGAATTCCATAGATTTACAACCCTCTGAGAGAAGAAATTTCTCCTCATCTCAGTTTTAAATGGGCGGCCCCTTATTCTAAGACCAGTTTGAGTTTCCCCTGAGTGGAAATATCCTCTCTGCATCCAATAAGATCACCTCTCATTCTTCTGAACTCCAATGAGTACAGGCCCAACCGACTCAACCTATCTTCACAAGTCAACCCCCTCAACTCTGGAATCAACATGGTGAACCTTCTCTGAACAACCTCCAATGCAAGTATATCCTTCCTGAAATACGGAGACCAAAACTGTAAGCAGTACTCCAGATGTGGTCTCACCAATACATTGTACAGTTGTAGCAGGATTTCTCTGCTTTTATACTCTATCCCCCTTGCAATAAAGGGCCAACATTGCATTTTCCTTCCTGATTACTTGCTGTACCTGCATACTAACTTTTTGTGTTTCATGCACAAAGACCCCCCCAGATCTCTCTGTACTACAGCACTTTGCAATTTTTCTCCATTTAAATTATAATTTGCTTTTCTATTATTTCTGCCAAAGAGGATAACCTCAGATGTTCCCACATTATACTCCATCTGCCAAATTTTTGCCCACTCACTTAGCCTGTCTATATCCCTTTGCAGATTTTTTGTGTCCTCCTCACAATTTGCTTTCCCACCCATCTTTGTATTATCAGCAAACTTGGCTACATTACACTCGGTCCCTTCATCCAAGTCATTAATATAGATTGTAAATAGTTGAGGACCCAGCACTGGACCCTGTGGCACACACCAGTAGTTACTGTTTGCCAACCGGAAAATGACCCATTTATCCTGGCTCTCTGTTTTCTGTTATTCCTCTATCCATGCTAATACATTACCCCTAACCCCGTGAGCTTTTATCTTGTGCAATAACCTCTTATGTGGCACCTTATCGAATGCCTTCTGGTAATCCAAATACACCATATCCACTGATTCCCCCTTATCCACCCTGCTCGTTATATCCTCAAAGAACTCCAGCAAATTTGTCAAACATGATTTCCCTTTCAGAAGACAGTAAGTGGCAGGCAGAGTGCCTTACCCCAGTCCAAGTGCATGCCTCCGCCAGCCGAAGTATCTTACCCCAGCGCAAGTGAATCCTCGCCCAGCGTCCCCATCCCACCATAGATGGAGCAGGCACTGTGTCTGGATTGTTAACAGGTTTATTGGGTATAAAGTGAATAGTGACAGTATCATGACTTCTGGATATCATCCACTCCAACGATGTCCCTTGTAGTAGGATGCAAGAATGTGATCCGTATTCCACCCCCCCCCAACCGCTCTACCCACCCGTATTTCTCTCTCTCCCCCCCCCCAGCCCCTCTTTCTCTCCCCCCCCCCCAGCCCCTCTTTCTCTCCCCCCCCCCAGCCCCTCTTTCTCTCCCCCCCCCCCCAGCCCCTCTTTCTCTCCCCCCCCAGCCCCTCTTTCTCTCCCCCCCCAGCCCCTCTCTCTCTCCCCCCCCCCAGCCCCTCTCTCTGCCCCCAGCACCTCTCTCTCTCTCTCTCTCTGCCCCCAGCATCTCTCTCTCTCTCTCTCTCTCTCTCTCTCTGCCCCCAGCACCTCTCTCTCTCTCTCTCTCTCTTCCCCCAGCACCTCTCTCTCTGTCTGTCTCTCTCATGACTATTTCTGGGAACGGAGTCCAACAATAAGTGGTAAATGTTATATCCAAAATATGTTTTAGGCTCAGACAATTTAGTATCAGCCAGGCCATAATATTGTAACGTCTTTAACCAAGTCCTGTGAAATAGTTCAGGGTTAAGTAAAGTGGAAAAGAACAAATAGAACTAATTTGAATAACAATTGTTAAAGCAATACCAGCAGCCAGTGAAGTTAATTAGGTTTATCCTGGCATGATCCTTTCGTGCTCCTTCTGATTCCAGTGCTGATGTGGCAAGTGCATTCTTGGAACCAGCACATGGCTAAATACAGAATATATTGGTTTCAGTAACTTCCGCAGCAACAACCATTATACATTCTTATTAGGAATTGACACATATCTCCATTCTTCACACAGCTAGTTAACAGAATCAGATATCCATGTTGGAAGTTGCCAACCTTAGCAGAGTACCTGGAGCATATCAGAGTACCTATTTGAATTTTTTACACACACATTTTATTCACACACTTTTTTATTTGACAGTAATAAAAGCATTTATCCCTTGTAGCTGAAAGTAGTCATGCATAAATCTTTTTTGTCTGTTATTTTTAAAAGAACTCAATTCTCCAAATTCTAAAGTTTAAACATAGTAATGATAGAAAAAGCTGTGTGAAAAATGAGCTGGTTGCTAATGGTAGCAGCGATGTTTAAAAAAAAAAATAGCAACGGTAATGAAAACATAGCACTAGTTTTTTATCTGACAGTGCAGTGAAATTCAACAATATATTTTCTAACAAACTACATTTTGATTTCGGGTCAATTTCATCAATTCAGAGTCAATCATCCAGTGATCATTCTATAAGCAGGCAGACCTAAGAATGAGAACAATAAATATAAAGATTACTGTTCTGAACTACTTTGAGTAGATAAATGGTGTGCATTAATTTTGTGGATTAACAAAATTAAAATGCAAACCAGTGCATTGCTTTGGTTGGTTTGCTTGGTTACAAATGTTACATCCTGATCAAAATTAAATTGCTCCATTTACTATTTATTCTTATTGAGCAAAGAAGGAACTTGCATTTAAATAGCACCTTTCACGATCTGAAGCACTTTACAGCTAATGAAATACTTTTTTCAAGTGTTGTCACTATTGTAATGTAGGAAACATGGCAGCCAATTTGCGCACAGCAAGGTCCCACAAACAGCAATGAAATAAATGAGCTGATCGTCTGTTTTAGGTGTTGGTTCAGGTATAAATGTTGGCCACCAGGCGAACATCTCTGCTCTTTTTTTTTTGGAATAGTGTCATGGGATCTTTTATGTCCACCTGAGAGGGTAGGTGGGGCCTCGGGTTAGTGCCTCATTTGAAAGTTAGTGGGCACCCCCGATAGTGCACTGTTGTGTCAGTAGTGTACTGATGTGTCGGCTAGATTATGTGCTCAAATCTCTGAAGTGGGGCTTGAACCCACAACCTTCTTACTCAGTGGTAAGAGTGATACCAACTGAGCAAAGGGTGACACAGTCGTATGAGTAGCATTTTGTTAAACAGCTGGTGCTGAGCAAAGAAGCTCTACTGCAAAAATGTCCCCATTTAATCATATCATCCATAAACCTAGTTGATCAAAAAGATCAGAAGCTCAGAGGCAGGAAGCGAAGGGTAATGGTCGATGGGTGTTTTTGTGACTCAGGGCTCAGTACTAGGTCCCTTGCTTTTTGCAGTATATATCAATGATTTAGACTTGAATTTAGGGGGTATGATTAAAATGATACAAAAATTGGCTGTATGGTTGATAATGAAAAAGAAAGCTATCGACTGCAGGAAGATATCAATGGACTGGTCAGGTGGGAAGAACAGTGGCAAATGGAATTAAATCGGGAGAAATGTGAGGTAATGCTTTTGGGGAGGGCGAACACGGCAAGGGAATGCATAATGGATACTGAGAAGTGTAGAGGAACAGAGGGCTCTTGGACTACATGTCCACAGATCCCTGAAGGTAGCAGGACAGGTAGATAAGGTGGTTAAGAAAGCATAGGGGATACTTGCCTTTATTAGCCAAGGCATAGAATAGAAGAGTAGGGAGGTTATGCTTGAACTATATAAAACACTAGTTAGGCTACAGCTGGAGTACTGCGTGCAGTTCTGGTCATCACATTACAGGAAAAATGTGATTGCACTGGAGAGGGTACAGAGGAGATTTACAAGGATGTTGCCTGGACTAAAGAATTTTAGCTATGAGGAAAGATTGGATAGGCTGGGTTGTTTTCTTTGGAACAGAGGAGCCTGAGGGGAGATCAAATTGAGATGAATAAAATTATGAGGGGCCTAGATAGAGTGGATAGGAAGGATCTGTTTCCCTTAGCAGAGGGGTCAATAACCAGGGGGCATAGATTTAAAGTAATTGGTAGGAGGTTTAGAGGGGATTTGAGGAGAATTCTTTTCACCCAGTGGATGGTGAGAGTCTGGAACTCTCTGCCTGAAAGGGTGGTACAGGCAGAAACCCTCATAGCATTTGAAAAGTACTTGGATATGTATTTGAAGTGCCGTAACTTAGAAGGCTATGGACCAAGAGCTGCAAAGTGGGATTAGGCTGAATAGCTCTTTGTTGGCCAGCAAGGACACGAGGGGCCGAACGATCCCCTTCTGTGTTGTAAATTTCTATGATTCTATGATAAAAGCCTGCCTATTCTACACATAATGTAAAGAATACAATGTCAGAGATATGTTCAAAATTAAATCAGCCCCTCCCACCAGTATGGTCCCATCTTTGCTCCCTCAAATCCCAGGGGCACAGACTTAAAATTATCTGATGCACGACTAGTTTTGCCATTCATCACCTCGAGCGCTATCAGGCATCATACCCCTCTACAAAAACCACCCACTATCCCAGGATTATTCTGGAGCAAAAGAAAACCCTGGCTTAATTTCTCCTCCACCAACCATCTCCTTAAACCTTACACTCCTGCCCCCTCCACCCTCACTATCAAGAATGTACAAGATATTCAGGGCCCTTTCAGTCACTAATGTTGACACCATCTATTTTGCTGTTCCTGCTGCTCTCTCCCTCCTTCCTCTTTCCCTCTGGCCACCCCACCCCATCTGCCCCCGCAACCCCTGGCACTAGCCCTGAAGCCACGTGCCTCTCTCCTTAGTTTCTCTCCCATCTTTTCTCATGCCCTCTCAGAGCACATCTCGTCCAGACCCAACCCCTGCTTCCTTGATCCCACTCACACTAAACTGCTGACCATCTTCCTTCCTGGCCCCTATGTTAGCTGACATTGTAAATGATTCCCTCTCTTCAGATACTGTTGCCCTCAAAACCCCTTCTTCAACCGTCTACCCTTCTGTCTTTGCAAACTACTGGTCTATCTCCATTCTGTCTTTCCTCTCAAGTCCATGAATGCATTTTTACTACTAAATTCATGCTCATTTGTCCCATAAGTCCTCATTTGAATCTCTTCAATCAGTTTACTACGTCTGCCGTTGCACTGAAACCAAATTACAATTAACATCCCCTGTGGTTGTGACCATAGTACATTATCTCTCCTTCTTGACTTCGATGAAGTCTTTGACATGATCATCCACTCCCTCCTCCTTTCAACACCTCGCCTCCATTGTCCAGTTTATTCGGAATGCTCTCGCCTGATTCCACTCTTACGTATCTGATTGTAGCCAGAGTATCACCATCAATGACTTCTCTTTTTTTTTAAAAAGAGATTTGCTTATCTCTAGGCTTTCAAATAATCAGGTTTGAGTTAAGATAATATGGTGGGTATGTTGTGCTTAATTGGAGTTTAGGACGGAATATAACACACTAGTTATACAGCAAAAAGATATGACCTTGACAAGTAGCTGGTACCGGACAGACAGCTGCATGCGCGAACAACTCTTCTTATTCGTTCTCCTCCTCTCTTTCTCTTCTTGAACTACCCAAGAGTGTTAGGCTAAGGTCAGTATGGGTCCACTCTTGGAAAAAGTATTCGACCATCTGATCCGCTCTTGGGAGCTCCTTGCTCCATGGTCTGTGTGGACAAACCCTTAGGTGTTACTTTTATTTTTTTAGGGGTGGACCTGGAATGGGATATTGACAAGACTTTTTGACCAATAGAGGTTCCCCCAAAAACTCAGTACCCAATGGGTGTCGAGTTCTTTGTCTCAATTCTTGAATCAAAGCCCTACCCTAAAGGGATGTCATGATCTCAACCAATTGGTCTTGTTGTTTGAGCTTTCTGAGGGTGCTTCTTTTGGAATTTGTGGATAAAGTTAATTATCCATGGTCCCTATCCTCCCTGGCAGAATTGGTCCAAGGCCTGGCCTTGTACTCTTTCAATTATGAGGCCAAAACTAGAGCTGTCTCACTTCATCCAGTCGATATCACCTTTTAATCTAGCAAACTGTTCTATCCTGAGATGGATATCCTAACTCCCATAAATTCCTTCTATTCTATGTCTTTTATACTAATTAACTTTCAATTATCTTCGCAAGCACTTCTGTTAAACAAACTCCAAATTCTACCTTAGCATTTTAACATAGTTATTAGTAATAATGGACGAAACCTAGGTTGGGTCACCTTTGTCCAAATTAAAAATCCACTGAACAGTCAAAACCCTAACTTAGAAGCAACAGACAGTCCAACCTGATAAGGCCGTATAGCTGTGCCCCTGCCCCCCCCCCCCCCGCCATGTGGAATGTAATGCATCCTCTGATCTAACTCATTAAAAACGCTGTCTCAAATCCTATGTTTCATTTTCCTAGGAAAACTAAACTTATAGTTTCAGTAAGACATTAATCCCTTGCGTGTCTTGAACAGATACACACAATCATTTAAACACAGTTTACTTTGCGTCATAGTTTCACTCACATAGCCATATATCTTTCGGGTATCCCTGTTTCCAACACTTTCCACCCACTCTTTTATGTCTCTAGAGGCTCCCTCCACTTCATCATCTGCATGGTGCCCTGTGGCAACATCATCCACAGACTTTTGGTCAGCTTCCACGTGTATGCTGTTAATACCAGTTTTAGCGCTCTGCTCCATCAACACTCTCGATCTCCCCCAGTGCCTCTGTGTTATTAGACTTCTTGACCAACATCTCGTCTTGTTGCAGTTTCCTCCAGCTAAATGTTGTTGAGACCGAAACCATTGTCTTTGGCTCCCTCCACAAACTCCATACCCCTTGCCACCGATTCCATCCCCCTCCTCAGCCACTGTCACAGACTGAACAAGACTCTTCGCAGCCTTGGCATCCTATTCAATCCTGAGATGTGTTTCTGATCCCATGTCCTCTCCATCACAAAGATTGCCTATTTCCACCTCCACAATATCCCCCACCTCTGTCTCTGCCTCAGCCTACCTGCTGCTAAAACCCTCTGTCTTTCAGCTGGCCTCCCATCCTCCACCCTCTGTAAACATCAGCACATTCAAAACTCTGCTGCCCGTATCCTGTCCTGCTTGCGCACCCATCATCCGTGTTCCCACTAATCTACATTGACACCTGAGCTACATGCTCTGGAATACCTCCCCTAAACCCCCAGGCATCTCCTTCTTTAACCCACATTTTTGACTAAACCTTTGATCACCCTCCTAATATTTCCTCCTTTGACGGTGTTCATTTTTTTTTCTTGCACCTCTGTAAAGCATCTTGGAATGTCTTCTATGTTAAGGGTGATACGCAAGTATAAATTGTTTTGTTTGTTGGTAAATTAAATTTGGTGACATCAGTTTAGTTCAACATAAGCATTTTCTTTTTCTGCCAATACATTGGGCTGGATTTTTGGCTCATTTGTGCCTCGGTTAGCGCCCCGGCGGGACGTTAAATGTTGTTTTTGGGCATTATGCCGGGCGTCCAGGATTTAACGCCCGGGCGGAAGATTCGGCTGTTGGTTTGTGCCGGCGCAAAAACTTATCTCCCCACCCTCCGTTTTTAGTGTGATGATGACGTCAATCATCATGCAACGCTGCGCTAGTGCCCCGGATGGAACATTCGGCCTTAATGCCTCATTTAACGCCTGTCCCAGGAAACGCCTGAAAAAATTAGGCGGTCCCAGGGTGCGGCAGGCGGTATTGGCAGCATTTTTAAATGGAGAGATGAGGATCTTATATCGCAGGTCATATTGACGACAACGGTTGTGCACATAATGCTCTCTGAAGTTCCAACTTGCAAACTTCACTTTTATCTACCACTACAGTGCCTGTACAACTTCAGTGAGAGAATTTAATGAGGGCATTATTAGTTCACCAGCGTATCATATTCCATGCTATTGCTAGAGGAAGGACTCTTGGCAATGTCGGCCCACAGATGATGAAAGGCCAAGACGTCCGGGGAGGAGGGGCTTACCCCCCACGGGTTTACAGGCACCAACACTCAGACCTCCACCTCTCTGAGGAGCTGTGTTTGAGAAGGCTGCCCTTCAGAAAGGAAGTGCTGACAAAGATATGCCATCTCCTACAGGCAGACCCATACCTGCACCGCTCTGGAGGCAGCCTTCAATACTCCCCTCAACAGGTATCTGAATTCATTGTGGTGTGCTGCATGTTGCACAGCTTGGCCATCATGAGGGACTCGGCATTGCCAGTGGGGATTGCATGCCCACCTCAGGAGGAGAAGGATGACGAAGAGGAGCCTGGCGAAGCCCCCATTGGATAGCCACCCCATCCATAGGGGAGGCAGCTTGTAAATGCTGCCACACCAACACTAGCATGTCACCAGCTCGTAATGGACTGGGTCTCCAAAATGGAGGAAACTGAAGGATGGAGCTACTACTGGACACGCTATGTGCCCCCATAAAGGCACATCTCCAGTGAACGTTGGAATGATGCACAAGACACCAATGGCAAATGGCAAATAAAGTTTACTGCAACAAAATCACAAAAACACCCCCCACCAAAATAAAACCATAATACAACATTCTGTTGCAGGGCACTAAATAACAATGAAACGACTTTATCGCTGCAAGTTTCAGCTCGGCAACACAAAGTCCGTTGTGTAACATCTGACTTAACAACAACGCTCCTCCAACTTACATTTTTGCCGAAACTTGCAGTCGAGGTGCAAACTATTTTCAGGTGCTAACTTTAACGCCCCGAAAACCAAAAAGCCCAAAATCCAGCCCATCAAATATACAAACATTAAATTGTATATGCAAATAAACTGAACTAATGAGAGAGGAAATATTCCTCTCCTTGTGCTATCTGGGAGCAATTTGTGCAGAGCATGCTGAAACTCAGAGCTCAGCAGCCGAACTTGTTCTCTGGTCTCATTAAAATAAAGAAATTGCACTTGAGGCATAGAATTGGCTGCAGCCATGAAAACATAAGGAGGTCCAAGCACTTTCTCGGCTTTAAAGGCACCAGCACTGTTAAAGAGTCAAGCACATCAGAGAGCCAGAAAATTTGGGCTTTTCTTTGCAGGTAATGGGGCAGGATGTTTCGATGGCCCTCTTCTGATTAAGAACGATAAGTTGTAAATTAATCTGTTTGTGCCTGAAGATGTGAATTGGATATCAATAGTCTTCACTTTTGTACTTTGTGAATTAATTTGTGCTGCTGTGCCGTAGTTGGGATGGCAACAGCACTCCAAGCAACAGTCTATTTTGTCGGGAGCTAGCAAGAGTTGGAGATCGAGTCGTAGGCAGAGGAACAAGGCAAACTAGTATATATATATGAGGAATAATGGTGCGGAAATAAGAGGAGGGTTCTGGTTTGATTGTGTGGACTCTCTTTTTATTCCAGGTTGCATGGAGCATGTGTGCAGTCAGAAAGAAGGGAGAATTTCTATTCTGGGGAGGGAAACAATTAAGAGGCCGAGGTAAATGACTTCAGCAGCTAACAAAAGGGGGTTTATGGTTATCTTGGACTCTGAATAAACTATAAATCTAAAAGGAGATGTGGGAGTAGCTAAGTACTGAACACTGCTTTCATAACTAAGTGTAAAAGACTAGCACCATTCTGCAACAAGTCCTGAAACTGCAAAACCATTTTTCTAATATTCGGTATTCAAAAATAAAAATTTCTCCCAACAATACCAGGTGTCCAATAAGGCAGCACGAAAAGAACAGCAATAGTGCCAGGTTTTTGTGAGATCAGTTTGCTCTGAACTGCACCCAGTACTATTGGAGGAAAATTGAGTGCAAAGGGCTCTGATATTTATTTGTATGAACTTTGCATTGCGACACCCTCTTTGAGGCAGAAATTGCCCTCCACTGGAAAGGGGCGCACTTACCGTTTCTTTCCTTTTTTTCTCCACCCCAACCCATAGAGCGGAGACTCGATTGATTTTCAGATCATTGAATTTTTTTTTTGGAGCGGGGTGGTGTTCCGGGCAGCTGCAGCGCGGAAGTGGTGGTTTTGTCGGGTCGGCCACTGCAATGAGTTGTCAGTGCATCGTTGATGACATAAGTGCCGCGGCACAATGTCCCTCCCCTTCATTTAAAAGGGCGAGCTGCTGCGAACTCTGCAGATATTTTAGTTAGATCCACTGGGCCATCATGGAGGGTTTTGCCCGGGCCTGCAGCCTAGCATGCAATAGGGGGTACCGGGTTGCCTATTGGTGGCCCGGCTGAACCCGTGGGCAACTTTGTCGTGCCGACCTGGCAAATGGTCGACAATCAAAATAAAATGGAGGTGGCGACCTTGAAGGGTGGACGCATTGCCCAGCCACACACAGATTCCCGCTGGGGAAAGCTGTCAGTGGCACTGACCGGTGGCGCAGCCGCTTCCGCGGGGCAATTTGCCGCGCAGGTCGGAAAAGGGGTCGACACAGGTTGGTGTGGGGTTGGCGCGTGCCCAACAGGGCGGGAAAACGGGTGGTAAGGAAACCCGTTCCCGCCGCTTCCGGCCTGGGGGCATTTTCGGATGGGTCGGCCCATCCGGCTACCCCCGGTCGGTAAAGTCTCTCTGCTCCATTGCCGCCTCTTAGAGACAGCAATGGAGCTTATAAAGGGGGGCAATGTCAGCCCCTTCAGATGTAGTCATATGCAGATACCAGAAAAGCCATAGTGGAAGTTTGTGTGCACTGCAATGCAGGAGCAGATTGAGATGAAAATATGCTCATTTTCCTTTGTTTTGCATTTATTATTTACACATTTTGAGAGACGGAGGAAAATCCACCGATGAAGTTGCACAAAATGGGCCGAATGGCCACCTTCTGTGCCATAAATTTCTATGATACTATGAAAATGCAAAAAAATTCAACATTCTATGTCATGTTCTCAGAATAGTAGTAATGACTCCAAATTGAATGGTGTTAAATTGATATATTGGCCTGGATTTTCCAGTGGGTATGACAGCATACTCTCAAGAGCACACCATCATACTGCCTTTGAAATCCATCGCAAGTTCAGGATTTCTGTGCACTCAATCCCAAACCTTGCAGTTTCTCAACGTACGCGTTGACAGGCCATCCACTCTACCACCGAAAATCTAATTGCTAGAGCGGAGTTGGGCTATTTTCCCATCAACTGCCCAGCAATTACGTACGGATATTTTAACGCTGGCGGAAACAGGCGCATGGGCTGTTCCCACAGTGCAAAGGGATACCCGAAATGAAAAAAATTCTTCAAAAAAAAATTAAATGACATCAAGGAACATTAAAAGCTTTAATGAGAAGCAATCCTTGTAAGGGTTTCTGATACTAGTCCCCTGTTACACACACTTCTTGGACTTCAGGATTTACAAGAATAAAATACACACAGCACAGGGTTTTGGCTCAACTTTAGATTTGCTCGTTCATTGAACATACACACAATGACCTCCCCAGTATAAATTCCTATGATTTATATCGGAATAACGAAACCCAAAATACAAACCCTTGCACGAGGGTAATTTGCATCGACACAATATGACACGGTTAAACCCGTCCGCGATTCGACTGTTACATACAAAATTACTCAGACTAAATCACAAAAACCCCTTCTATGATTTGACTGAAACGTACAATCACCCATTCATCGGTTGTTTCCTGATGTTGATTGTAGGCCTGGACCGTAGTTACCAGCTTGCGTCCTTCTTGACCACTGTCCAAACTGTTCTTCCTTCTTCGAAGTGGTTCTTCTTTATACAAAATCCAACTTGCAATATCTTGAAACAGATTTCCTGTTGACCTCATGTGAACGATGGCAGTTTATTCTGTGCTGTATTGAATGTGTGAATATCTCCAACAGAAACACTCTTGATGCTAATTGTCCCTTGTTAGGTCATTGTCCATGATTACCTTGACCCCAGCCTGTCTGTATGATGAGGTCTTTCTGACAATGCAATCTTCCCAAGGTAACTGCATATGTAAATATTGTTTCTAGTAACATTTGTCTTCAACTGGTTCATGGATCTGGCCCATTGTCTGGGGCGAAACTGGTACGAGCCTGTCTGGGGCTATGGTCCAAAGTATGGTCTTTTTACAATGCAACCTCTTAAGGTAAACGAATATGTAAATGTTCTTGTATCTTTTCCAGACAGCAAACATTTGTATAGCAATCTGCGCCATTGTGGATTGTCCAGTTTCTTGAGTGTTCGTGGTTTTCGGCTGCAATGTCTGAATTAACCACTTACTGCTCAGCTTCCTTTGCAGGCTGTAATGCAGTTTCAGTTTTTATATTTCATTGTCCAATTTTTACCATTGCGGGGGAAGAACAGATCCTACAAGCTAAAGCTGTAGGTTTAAAAAAAATAACGTTTACATTTCATTACTTTCCGCACAATGCACAGAATTTGTTAAGAAGTGATAATTTTGAGTAAGGAATTGGATTCCCATGATAAAAGCTAAAACTGCATGTATTTTAAAGGTTGTAGTAATGAAGTAATGTAGTCAATTAAATGAATGAAAGACAATCTGTTTTCTTATTGGAGGACCAAATCCACGTGATCCCAGGTACGTTTCTGCCCCTGGGATCCATGGGCCATTACGCTGCCCTGCAGCATCAGAGAGCAAGTTTATGAAGGAGAGCTGCCATCAGGTAGGTGCATGTTCTTTTCGCAAGTCGGCAGCGCACTCTGAAGGAACGCCATCGATCGTAATTTTTGGCCCATTGTCTGTTGCATAACTGTCGACAAAGTGAAACACCAGCTAAGAATAGGCATTAGTATTTACTCGAGTAATTATGCTACAACTTAGTAGAATTATTTTATGCATTTCTGAATAAAAGGAACTGGGTGGTTGAAATTCTAATTAATTTGGATGAGTTCGAATTAATTGGCATTATTCTCTTTCCCTGTTCTTTTTTTAATGCCACAGTTTCTTAGTTGCTGCATTATTCACACAGCAATTGCTAATTGTCCAATCTAATCACACTAACATTAATTGGCAACAGCAGGTGGGTTAATAACAGTACATTCAGTGGCATTCACCAGTCATACACGGTCCCGGGCCGGACAATCCACGATAACATCCATCTGGTCCGGGACCTCATCCATTGTTCCCAGGAGGCTGGTCTGTCGGTCGCCTTCCTATCCCTCGACCAGGAGAAGGCGTTCGACAGGGTGGATCACGACTATCTGCTCGGAACTCTGCGCGCTTTCGGGTTCGGGACGCATTTCGTCGCCCGGATCCGACTTTTGTACGCCGCCGCGGAGTGTCTGATTAAGGTTAACGGGTCCTTGACGGCGCCCCTTCGCTTTAGGAGAGGGGTGCGCCAGGGATGCCCCATGTCCGGCCAGTTATACGCCGTTTGCGTGGAGCCTTTCCTGCGCCTCTTGCGGACGAGGTTGACGGGACTGGCTCTGCAAGGGCCGGGCGTGGAGGTCGTCCTCTCGGCTTACGCCGATGACGTGCTCCTCGCGATAGAGGATCCCGCTGACCTGCGGAGGATGCGTGAGTGCCAGGAGATTTACTCGGCCGCGTCCTCCGCCAGGATCAACTGGGAGAAATGTTCCGGACTCCTGGTGGGTCAGTGGCGGGTGGACTCCCTGCCGGAGGAGCTCAGGCCTTTTGCCTGGAGCACGACCCATCTCCTCTATCTGGGAGTCTACCTTAGCCCCGACGAGGGAGCCTGGCCGGCGAACTGGCAGGAGCTGGAGGCCAAGGTCGCCGCTCGCCTAGGGCGCTGGACAGGACTGCTCCGAGTGCTGTCCTACAGGGGTCGAGCGCTAGTCATAAACCAGCTGGTGGCCGCAATGCTGTGGTACCGGCTGGTCACTTTGACCCCTCCCCCTGCGTTTGTCGCCAAGATACAGAAGAAGCTGGTGGACTTCTTCTGGAACAACAGGAAGCACTGGGTCTCTGCCGCGGTCTTGAGTCTCCCGCTTGAGGAGGGCGGTCAGTCGTTGGTGTGCGTCAGCGCCCAGCTCGCGACTTTCCGTCTTCAGACCCTGCAGAGATACCTTTACGTCGAGCCCCCTCCTAGGTGGTGCGCTCTGGCGAGGTATTTCTTCCGCCAGCAGCTCGACCTCAATTATGACACGCAGCTCCTGTTTGTGAACTTGGGGGGTGCCAGGACCGCCCTCCGGGAGCTGCCTGTCTTTTACAGGGAACTCATCAGGGTCTGGAACAAAGTCTCCACCAAGCGCAGCTCTCCGCCGGCTGGAGTGGCGGCCGTCCTGCAGGAACCGCTGCTCGGGAATCCGTACCTCCACGGCCGAGGCTTTATGTGGCGGTCGGAAGAGAGGGCTGTGGCTGGTGAGGTGACCAGGGTCAGGGACCTGCTCGATGGCGGAGGAGCGGGCTGGATGGCGCCAGACACGCTGGCGCGGCGCCTAAATTCTGCCAACGTCCGCCACGCGGCCGATGCCATCGAGTCGCTAAAAACAGCTCTGGGCCCTGACTCCGTTAGGTGCATCGAGGAGGCTCAAGCATGTGGGGAGATCCCGTCCGAACTGACCCCCGTCCGGACGGAATTCCTCATCGGCGCCAAACCCCGGAACCTCCCTCGGGGGCCGGCGCCTCACAACTTGAGCCGCCTCCGGGAAATCCCCTCCGTGCCTTTCAGTTCCGCGTGGAGGGGTTTCCTGTACGGGCTGCTCCTGCACACCCTCAACTTTGCCATCCTCGCCGGCCGTCCGGACACGCCATGGCGTACCATCTTGCCGTCCGGAGGAGGCGGGGGTCCCCGATGGAGGGCACTCTACGCAGGGGTCCTCCCACTATTCATCGGGGACTTGGCCTGGAGGGTGGTGCACGGAGCAGTGCCGTGCAACAAATTTTTAAGCCGGTTCACGGACTCCCAGGCCGCCTGCAATTTCTGCGGTCTGGAGGAGTCCGTGTTCCATGTTTTTATTGAGTGCACAAGGTTGCAGCCCCTGTTCCATTATTTGAAGGGGCTGCTCCTGAAATTCTGGCTGCACTTCAGTCCCACTCTCCTGATCTTTGGGCACCCTGTGCGGAGGGGAGCGGGTAGGTCCGAAGGCCTCCTCGTAGGACTGCTCCTGGGCACGGCCAAGGGTGCCATCAGCCGGTCCAGGCAGCGGGCGGTCGAGGGGGTCGTTCAACCTGACTGCCTGCCTCTCTTCCGCTCTTACATCCGGTCCAGGGTGTCCTTGGAGATGGAGCACGCGGTGTCCACCGGTACGCTCGCGGCCTTCCGCGAGAGGTGGGCACCGGAGGGACTGGAGTGCATCATCACGCCCGGCAACCAAATTTTAATTTGATTTTACGTTTTAAAGTTAATTTGTTTTAATTGCCGGTGCTTTTAGTGTCCCCTTCCCTTTTATAGGGGGCACTGGGGAAAAATTGTGATTTTAGTGCCCAAAAAAAAACCAAAAAAAGAAAAACACAAAAAAAAAAAGGGGGGGAAAAAAAGGGCCTTGTAAATGTCTGGAGTGTCACCCAGGTCGGGTGGCACCGTTTAATGTTTTTATGTTTTGCAGGTAAACTCAAAAGAGTTTCAGTGGCATTCAAACTTGGGGGGTGCCAGGACCGCCCTCCGGGAGCTGCCTGTCTTTTACAGGGAACTCATCAGGGTCTGGAACAAAGTCTCCACCAAGCACAGCTCTCCGCCGGCTGGAGTGGCGGCCGTCCTGCAGGAGCCGCTGCTCGGGAATCCGTACCTCCACGGCCGAGGTTTCATGTGGCGGTCGGAAGAGAGGGCTGTGGCTGGTGAGGTGACCAGGGTCAGGGACCTGCTCGATGGCGGAGGAGCGGGCTGGATGGTGCCAGACACGCTGGCGCGGCGCCAAAACTCTGCCAACGTCCGCCACGCGGCCGATGCCATCGAGTCGCTAAAAACAGCTCTGGGCTCTGACTCCGTTAGGTGCATCGAGGAGGCTCAAGTACGTGGGGAGATCCCGTCCGAACTGACCCCCGTCCGGACGGAATTCCTCATCGGCGCCAAACCCCGGAACCTCCCTCGGGGGCCGGCGCCTCACAACTTGAGCCGCCTCGGGGAAATCCCCTCCGTGCCTTTCAGTTCCGCGCGGAGGGGTTTCCTGTACGGGCTGCTCCTGCACACCCTCAACTTTGCCATCCTCGCCGGCCGTCCGGACACGCCATGGCGTACCATCTTGCCGTCCGGAGGAGGCGGGGGTCCCCGATGGAGGGCACTCTACGCAGGGGTCCTCCCACTATTCATCGGGGACTTGGCCTGGAGGGTGGTGCACGGAGCAGTGCCGTGCAACAAATTTTTAAGCCGGTTCACGGACTCCCAGGCCGCCTGCAATTTCTGCGGTCTGGAGGAGTCCGTGTTCCATGTTTTTATTGAGTGCACAAGGTTGCAGCCCCTGTTCCATTATTTGAAGGGGCTGCTCCTGAAATTCTGGCTGCACTTCAGTCCCACTCTCCTGATCTTTGGGCACCCTGTGCGGAGGGGAGCGGGTAGGTCCGAGGGCCTCCTCGTAGGACTGCTCCTGGGCACGGCCAAGGGTGCCATCAGCCGGTCCAGGCAGCGGGCGGTCGAGGGGGTCGTTCAACCTGACTGCCTGCCTCTCTTCCGCTCTTACATCCGGTCCAGGGTGTCCTTGGAGATGGAGCACGCGGTGTCCACCGGTACGCTCGCGGCCTTCCGCGAGAGGTGGGCATCGGAGGGACTGGAGTGCATCATCACGCCCGGCAACCAAATTTTAATTTGATTTTACGTTTTAAAGTTTAATTTGTTTTAATTGCCGGTGCTTTTAGTGTCCCCCTTCCCTTTTATAGGGGGCACTGGGGAAAATTGTGATTTTAGTGCCCAAAAAAAAAACACACAAAAAAAAAAATGGGGGGAAAAAAAAAAGGGCCTTGTAAATGTCTGGAGTGTCACCCAGGTCGGGTGGCACCGTTTAATGTTTTATGTTTTTGCAGGTGAACTCCAAAAAGAGTTTCAGTGGCATTCATACACTAACTGTCATACACTATAACTGACGACACCTGCGTCTGCGCACATTCTGAGGCTGAACTCCAGGATATAATCGGTGTATTTACTGAGGCATATGAAAGCATGGGCCTTATGCGAAACATCCGTAAGACAAAGGTCCTCCACCAGCCTGTCCTCGCCACACAGCACTGCCCCCCAGTCATCAAGATCCACGGCGCGGCCCTCGACAACGTGGACCATTTCCCATACCTCGGAAGCCTCAACAAAAGCAGACATTGATGCGGAGATTCAACACCGCCTCCAGTGCACCAGTGAATCCTTCGGCTGCCTGAGGAAAAGAGTGTTCAAATACCAGGCCCTCAAATCTACCACGAAGCTCATGGTCTACAGGACTGTAGTAATACCCGCCCTCCTGTATGGCTCAAAGGCATGGACGATGTACAGAAGACACCTCAAGTCACTGGAGATATATCACCAACGATGTCTCCGCAAGATCCTGCAAATCCCCTGGGAGGTCAGGCGCACCAACATCAGTGTCCTCATCCAGGCTAACATCCCCAGCATTGAAGCGCTAACCACACTCGATCAGCTTCGCTGGGCAAACCACATAGTTTGCATGCCAGACACGAGACTCCCAAAGCAAGTGCTCTATGCGGAGCTCCTTCACGGCAACCGAGCCAAAGGTGGGCAGCAGAAATGTTACAACAATACCCTCAAAGCCTCCCTGATAAAGTACGACATCACCACTGACACCTGGGAGTCCCTGTCCAAAGACCACCCGAAGTGGAGAAAGTGCATCCGGGAGGGCATTGAGCACTTCGAGTCTTAACGCCGAGAGCGTGCAGAGGTCAAACCAGTCCCACCCACCCCTTCCCTCAATGACTATCTGTCCCACCTGTGACAGAGTCTGTGGCTCTTGTATTGGACTGTTCAGCCAACAAAGAACTCACTTCAGGAGTGGAAGCAAGTCTTCCTCGATTGCGAGGGACTGCCTATGATGATGATGATGATGGGGGAAACCACCTTCTGTTGTCAGGAGCCAGGAACACTGCTATCAATACAGCAGAAATCAAGAGACAAATGCTAAATTATGGCTGATCTGAGAAATATAGGGTGGTCACTCTGCTTCCATAGATTAGCTTTACTAATCCTCAAGGACGATAATGTCAAATTTTACCTGCAGAAAAACTTTAGAAGGAATTACAGGCTAAAATAGTGACCTCAAATGGTAGGGAATGTTACAAAATAGAGATATTTCAGTATTTTAATTTTAGATAGGATAAATCCAATATTAAAATAGTCTTTAGTCAGCTGTATTTGTACGGTATGTCTATTGTTCCTCAGGCAGCATTGACCAGTATACTTAGTTCACCAGACCTATCAGCATATTAGATGCTAAAAATTGGCTGATCGGGATGGGCTCCCTTTGTTCAGAAATGAATTAAGCCAAAAGCAAACTTGTTTGATGGCTTTAGAACAGCTGAACTGGAAAGTTAATCTATGCAGACTGACAGACCATGGAAAAGACACATTTCTCTGATTCTTTAATCACTAAAGGGAGATGTTTGGAGGAAAACAGTAATACATAGACATTGACACCCCACTTCACTATGTACAAGACTTCAAAAGTTTGGTTGTAATATGAAATAATTTCTATGACATAAATCACCACACAGATTGCTCATGTCTTTATGACTGCAGATCTGAACCCCATGGGTCAATTGGGAATCATGTCATCCACATACAACATTGACTTGTGAAGCTCTGTGAAAGAACATTTCATCTAAAAACACTGCTGATTATTAAGCTATGTAAGAAATAATTTATTCAAGTATATTTGAATCCTAAGTGGACTGATTGTAACTATTAAGTATTGTATATTCTAATCCTGTAGTGATTCTTGGTTTCTACCCTTAACCACATCTGATTTTAGTTTTAGTCTGCACACATCACGGTTTGGTATTTTTCAAGAGAGACAAGAGAACATAGTGAGCATCCAATGGATCTTTGATGGATTATAAAACTTAATTAAGGAGTAATTGTTAATCCTGGGCATGCTACTCTACATATAGGTTTTGGTTCATGGGGAACCATCTTTTTGCCATGAATATAGGGCAAAGGTATTAAGGAAGACCCAAATAACCTTCTGGAAATACTAGAGGACAGAGGGTCTAGCGAGAAGGAGGCACTGAAGGAAATCCATAGTAGCCACAAAATTGTATTAGGGAAATTGATGGGATTGAAGGCCGATAAATCCCCAGGGCGTGATAGTCTGCATCCCAGAGTACTTAAGGAAGTGGCCCTAGAAATAGTGGATGCATTCATGGTCATTTTCCAACATTCTATATACTCTGGATTAGTTCCGATGGATTGGAGGATAGCTAATGTAACCTCACTTTTTAAAAAAGGAGGGAGAGAGAAAACAAGGAATTATGGACCGATTAGCCTGACATCAGTAGTGGGGAAAATGTTGGAATCAATTATTCAAGATGTAAGAGCAGCGCATTTGGAAATCATGACAGGATCGATCCAAGTCAACATGGATTTATGAAAGGGAAATCATGCTTGACAAATCTTCAAGAATTTTTTGAGGATGTAACTAGTAGAGTGGACAAGGGAGAACCAGTGGATGTGGTGTATTTGGACTTTCAAAAGGCTTTTGACAAGGTCCCACACAAGAGATTAGTGTGCAAAATTAAAGCACATGGTATTGGGGTGGGTAATGTATTGACGTGGATAGAGAACTGGTTGGCAGACAGGAAGCAAAGAGTTGGAATAAACGGGTCCTTTTCAGAATGGCAGGCACTGACTAGTGGGCTATGGCAATGTTCAGTACTGGGATCCCAGCTATTTACAATATATATTAATGATTTAGACGAAGGAATTGAATGTAATATCTCCAAGATTGCAGATGACACTAAGCTGGGTGACAGTGTGAACTGTGAGGAGGATGCTAAGAGGCTGCAGGATGACTTGGACAGGTTAGGTGAGTGGGCAAATGCAAGGCAGATGCAGTATAACATAGATAAATGTGAGGTTATCCGCTTTGTTGGCAAAAATAAGAAGGCAGAATATTATCTAAATGGTGACAGATTAGGAAAAGGAGAGGTGCAACAAGACCTGGGTGACATGGTACATCAGTCATTGAAAGTTGGCATGCAGGTACAGCAGGCGGTGAAGGCGGCAAATGGCATGTTGGCCTTCATAGCGAGAGGAATTGCATATAGGAGCAGGGAGATCTTACTACAGTTGTACAGGGCCTTGGTGAGGCCACACCTTGAATATTGTGTACAGTTTTGGTCTCCTAATCTGAGGAAAAGCATTCTTGCTATTGAGGGAGTGCAGCAAAGATTCACCAGATTGATTCCCGGGATGGCAGGACTGACATATGAAGAAAGACTGGATCGACTCGGCTTATATTCACTGGAATTTAGAAGAATGAGAGGGGATCTCATGGAAACATATAAAATTCTGATGGGATTAGACAGGTTAGATGCAGGAAGAATGTTCCCGATGTTGGGGAAGTCCAGAATCTGGGGCACAGTCTAAGGATAAGGGGTAAGCCATTTAGGACCGAGATGAGGAGAAACTTCTTCACTCAGAATTGTAAACCTGTGGAATTCTCTACCACAAAAAGTTGTTGAGGACAGTTCGTTAGATATATTCAAAAGGGAGTTAGATGTCGCCCTTATGGCTAAAAGGGGTATGGAAAGAAAGCAGGAATGGGGTACTGAAGTTGCATGATATTGAATGGTGGTGCAGGCACGAAAAGCCGAATGGCCTATTCCTGCACCTATTTTCTATGTTTCTATGTCTAAGAGAAAACTAAAACTATAATAGGGATATTTAACTTTATGAAGTAAAAATTTTCCAAAAGAAAAATTAATTGTACTTCTCTGCTGTTTGTGGTTGCATTGAAAGCTCTTTTTATTGATCATGCCTCTTGTGTGTATGACAGAAAGATTAGATGATAGATTTATTGCTACTATCTGTAAGTTATTACATTTTGTTATACTGCAATTTCAAAAGCTAGTAAGATAATTGTGCTGGCTACTTAATATTAAATGTGTTTTGTGTTTGGTGAATAAAACGAACAGAGTGTTTGAAGTTCTAATTCGATTGTATGAATTAGCAGCGTTCGTCATTATTCTCTTTCCCAGTTTTCTTTTTACTAATGCAGTTTCTTTGCTGCTGCGTTGTTCACCCAGCAGTTGCTTATTGTCCAATCTAATCATGCTAGCATTAATTAGCAACAACAGAAGAGTTAATGGCCGCAGAACATTCAATTGCATTAATGAGATCTCATTCACTAGCTCTTCCGTCCCTGTTTTGTGCCTCTGGCCTGCATTGTGAATGATCCTAGTTATAGTATAGCTGTCTTTTTGGGTTTTTTTTGTTTAGAATTTTGACCCATAAATGGGACACTTTCATACATGCAAATCCTCATTCATATGATTTTATTTATCGCTATCTTGACCCTGGTTAAATTTATCGTTCAACTAATATAGTGCCAAAGCAAAATACCGCAGATGCTGGAAATCTGAAATAAAAACAGAAAATAGTGGAAAGACTCAGCAGGTCAGACAGCATCTGTGGAGAGAGAAACAGTTTTAACATTTCAGGTCGATGACCTTTCATCAGAACTGGAAAAAGTTAGAGATGTAGCAGGTTTTAAACAAGTAAAGGGGCAGCGAAAGATGGGGGCAGGGGAGGAAATAATGAAAGAGGTTTGTGATAGTGGGGAAGGCAGGAGAGGTTAAATGACAAATGACCTTAATTCCATATCACTGCTTATTTTTTCACTGTAATAGCACTCTTAAAATGAACAGAGGGAACATTTAATAATCAGAATTGTAGTATTTCTGAAGTCATTGATCAGGGGATTGAGAAAAAATGAAATAACTTGTGTAAGTAACTTTAAATTGAATATTCCATTGTAGAAACTGTCATATACTCTGGAAAATCGTATGAATAATGTTAATGGTGTGTTCGGTGAATTTTCCTAATTATATTCATGAATTCAGAATAATTCATTGAAACAGTTCGTAAAGAAAAATCACCCTAGAGTCTCCTTGAAGCTTGTCATCCAATAGAAAATATTAATTGATAGCCCAAGGGTTAATGAATCCAACATACTGTAGCATGTATGACAGTTTGCACCTGCAGTAAGCTGCACAGCAATTTACTATTCATCTCTTTGTTAATTAAATTAAAAAATAGAACCTCAAAGGTAGTAATCTCAGGATTGCTACCAGTGCCACATGCTAGTCAGAGAGTACGAATCGCAGGATAGCTCTCATGAATACGTGGCTTGAGGAGTGCAGAAGGTAGAGATTCAAATTACTGGGACATTGGAACCGCTTCTGGGGGAGGTGGGACCAGTACAAACTGGACGGTCTGCACCTGGGCAGGACCGGAACCAATGTCCTAGGGGGAGTGTTTGCTACTGCTGTTGGGGAGGGGTTAAACTAATATGGCAAGGGTTTGGGAACCTACGCAGGGAAACAGAGGGAAGTAGAATATGGGTAGAAGCAAAAGATAGAGAGAAGAAAAGTAAAAGTGGAGGGCAGAGAAACCCAAGGCAAAAATCAAAAAGGGCCACATTACAGCAAAATTCTAAAGGGGCAAAGTGTGTTAAAAAGACAAGCCTGATTGCTCTGTGCCTCAATGCGAAGAGTATTCGTAATAAGGTGGACGAATTAACTGCACAGGCAGCAATTAATGAATATGATATAATTGGCATCACGGAGACATAGCTCCAGGGTGACCAAGGCTGGGAACTCAACATCCAGGGGTATTCAACATTCAGGAAGGATAGATAGAGAGGAAAAGGAGGTGGGGTAGCTTTGCTGGTTAAAGAGGAAATTAACGCAATAGTAAGGAAGGACATTAGCTTGGATGATGTGGAATCTGTATGAGTGGAGCTGCGGAATACCAAAGGCCAGAAAACGCAAGTGGGAGTTGTGTACAGACCACCAAACAGTAGTAGTGAGGTTGGGGACAGCATCAAACAAGAAATTAGGGATGCGTGCAATAAAAGTACAGCAGTTATCATGGGCGACTTTAATCTACATATAGATTGGGCTAACGAAACTGGAAGCAATACGGTGGAGGAGGATTTCCTGGAGTTTATTTGGGATGGTTTTCTAGTAATATGTCGAGGAACCAACTAGAGGGCTGGCCATCCTAGACTGGGTGATGTGCAATGAGAAAGGACTAATTAGCAATCTAGTTGTGTGAGGCCCCTTGAGGAAGAGTGACCATAACATGGTAAAATTCTTCATTAAGATGGAGAGTGACACAGTTAATTCAGAGACGAGGGTCCTGAGCTTAAGGAGAGGTAACTTTGATGGTATGAGTCGTGAATTGGCTCGTATAGACTGGCAAATGATACTTAAAAGGTTGACGGCGGATTGGCAATGGCAAACATTTAAAGATTACATGGATGAACTTCAACAGTTGTACATCCCTGTCTGGCGTAAAAATAAAATGGGAAAGGTGGCTCAACTGTGGCTATCAAGGGAAATTAAGGATAGTGTTAAATCCAAGGAAGAGGCATATAAATTGGCCAGAAAATGCAGCAAACCTGACGACTGGGACAAATTTAGAATTCAGCAGAGGAGGTCAAAGGGTTTAATTTGGAGGGGGAAAATAGAGTATGAGAAGAAGCTTGCCGGGAACATAAAAACTGACTGCAAAAGATTCTGTAGATATGTGAAGAGAAAAAGATTAGTGAAAACAAACTTAGGTCCCTTGCAGTCAGATTCAGGTGAATTTATAATGGGGAACAAAGAAATGGCAGACCAGTTGAACAAATACTTTGGTTCTGTCTTCATGAAGGAAGACACAAATAACCTTCCGGAAATACAAGAGGACCAAGGGTCTAAAGAGAAGGAGGAACTGAAGGAAATCCTTATTAGGTGGGAAATTATGTTAGGGAAATTGATGAGATTGAAGGCCGATAAATCCCTGGGGCCTGATACTCTGCATCCCAGAGTACTTAAGGAAGTGGCCCTAGAAATAGTGGATGCATTGGTGATCATTTTCCAACACTCTTAACGACTCTAGATCAGTTATTACAGACTGGATGGTGGCTAATGTAACACCACTCTTTTAAAAGGAAGGGAGAGAGAAAGCTGGTAATTATAGACCGGTTAGCCTGACATCAGTAGTGGGGAAAATGTTGGAATCAATTATTAAAGATGAAATAGCAGCGCATTTGGAAAGCAATGACAGGATCAGCATGGATTTATGAAAGGGAAATCATGCTTGACAAATTTTCTAGAATTTTTTGAGGATGTAACGAGTAGAGTGGACAAGGGAGAACCAGTGGATGTGGTGTATTTGGACTTTTAAAAAGATTTTGACAAGGTCCCATACAGAGATTGTTGTGCAAAATTAAAGCACATAGTATTGGGGGTAATGTATTGACGTGGATAGAGAACTGGTTGGCAGACATGAAGCAGAGTGTCTGGATAAATGGGTCCTTTTCAGAATGGCAGGCAGTGACCAGTGGAGTGCCGCAGGGCTCAGTGCTGAGACCCCAGCTATTTACAATATACATTAATGATTTAGATGAAGGAATTGAGTGTAATATCTCCAAGTTTGCAGATGACACTAAGCTGGGTGGCAGTGTGAGCTGTGAGGAGGACGCTAAGAGGCTGCAGGGTGACTTGGACAGGTTAGGTGAGTGAGCAGATGCAGTACAATGTGGATAAATGTGAGGTTATCCACTTTGGGGGTAAAAACATGAAGGAAGAATATTATCTGAATGGCTGCAGATTAGGAAAAGGGGAGGTGCAACGAGACCTGGGTGTCATATGGTACATCAGTCATTGAAAGTTGGCATGCAGGTACAGCAGGCAGTGAAGAAGGCAAATGGTATGTTGGCCTTCATAGCACGGAGATTTGAGTATAGGAGCAGGGAGGTTTGGCTGCAGTTGTCCATGGTCTTGATGAGCCCTTACCTCGAATATTGTGTTCAGTTTTGGTCTCCTAATCTGAGGAACAACGTTCTTGCTATTGAGGGGGTGCAGCGAAGGTTCACCAGACTGATTCCTGGGATGGCAGGACTGACATATGAGGAGAGACTGGATCGACTGGGCCTGTATTCACTGGAGTTTAGAAGGATGAGAGTTAACACAGAAACATAGAAAATAGGTGCAGGAGTAGGCAATTCGGCCCTTCGAGCCTGCACCGCCATTCAATGAGTTCATGGCTGAACATGCAACTTCAGTACCCCCTTCCTGCTTTCTCGCCATACCCCTTGATCCCCCGAGTAGTAAGGACTTCATCGAACTCCCTTTCACCTCCCCTTTTCCTAATCTGTCACCATTCAGATAATAGTCTGTCTCTCTGTTTTTACCACCAAAGTGGATAACCTCACATTTATCCACATTATACTTCATCTGCCATGCATTTGCCCACTCACCTAACCTATCCAAGTCACTCTACAGCCTCATAGCATCCTCCTCGCAGCTCACACTGCCACCCAACTTGGTGTCATCCGCAAATTTGGAGATACTACATTTAATCCCCTCGTCTAAATCATTAATGTACAATGTAAACAGCTGGGGCCCCAGCACAGAACCTTGCGGTACCCCACTAGTCACTGCCTGCCAGATAGAAACAAGGGCCCCAAGTTTCCACATGATTTGCTCCTGATTTTTAGGAGCAACTGGTGTAGAATGGAGTATCTTAGAAATCGGAATTCTCGTCATTTAGTTTGCTCCAGTTCTCGTCAGTTCGAACAGTTTCACTTTGGAACAGAATTTTTTTTTCAAAAGTGGGCGTGTCCGGCCACTTACGTCTGTTTTCAAAGTTTCGTCAGTGAAAACTTACTCCAAACTAACTTAGAATGGAGTAAGTGAAGATTTTTGTACACTCGAAAAAACGTTGTCTACACTTTAGAAAATCAGGCGTAGGTTACAAATCAGGCGTAGGGAATGGTGGGGGGGGGGGGGTGTTTAAAGGGACGTTTACAAACATTAAACACTTCAGTTTTACAAATAAAGAGCCATCATCAATAATAAATGATAAATACATCAATAAATCAACCAATAAATCAATCAAAAAAAATTAATAAGAAATAATTTTTTTTTTTAAATCAATAAATAAATCATTTTCTACTTACCGACTGCAGCACCGGGAGCCCTCCAACAGCATGCTGGGATGCCCCCCTCAGTGTGTCTCCGTCAGTGTGTCTATCTCCCTGTCTGTCTGTGTGTCTCTCATTCTCTGTCTGTCAGTGTCTGTGTTTCTGACAGAGAGGGGAGGTGGAGGAAGGGGGTAGAGGAAGAGAGGCCAGGAGCAAAGGGGGAGAAGGGGGAGGGATGGAGAAGAAGGGGGGAGAAGGGGAGAAAGGAGATGGGTGGGGACGGAGATTGGTGAGGGGGGGGAAGGAGATTGGTGGGGGGGGGGGAAGCAGATTGGTGGGGGAGGGAGGCTGAACGGGCCGGGCCCGAGACTTCGGGCAGGGCCCGTCCCCAGCACCAGATTTACAGGTCGGTGGCATTGGGTCAGGTCTGGGGGGTGGTGGGAGAGAGGTTGGTTCGGGGGGAGGGGGAGAGGGAGGTCAGGTCGGGGGGGAGGGAGGTCAGGTCGGATCCAGTCCGGGGAGGGGCGGGGGGGGGGAGCGGGTGTCGGGTCCGGTGCCGGTGGGGGGGGGGGGCGAGGAAGGGGGTAGCGGGTGTCGGGTCCGGTCCGGAGGCGGAGGGGGGGAGCGGGTGTCGGGTCTGGTCCGGGGGTGGGGGGAGCGGGTGTCGGGTCCGGTCCGGGGGCGGGAAGCGGGAGTCGAGTCGGGTCGGGAGGAAGCAGGAGCTGGCCGTGGGGGGAGCCTTATTCACGCAGCCCCAGTGAGGCCATTCGGCCAGGGCTAGGGGCTGCGTGCTTCGGCCCCTCCCACACAGTTTCGGGCGCCTGGAGCTACTGCACTTGCGCGCCCACTGTAGTGCGCATGTGCAGAGGTCCCGACACTGTTTTCAGCGCAGGGACCTGGCTCCGCCCCCTACATCTCCTGCTGCGCTGCGCCGAGAGCCAGAGGACCTGCAGGAAGGTGGAGAATCTGGAGGGTTTTTTTCGGCGCGTAAAACGGGCGTCCAGGTCGGGACTGCGCCGTTCTAGGCGAGGCTCGAAACTTGGGCCCATAGAAACATAGAAAATAGGTGCAGGAGTAAGCCATTCGGCCCTTCGAGCCTGCACCGCCATTCAATGAGTTCATGGCTGAACATGCAACTTCAGTACCCCATTCCTGCTTTCTCGCCATACCCCTTGATCCCCCTAGTAGTAAGGACTACATCTAACTCCTTTTTGAATATATTTAGTGAATTTCCTCAACAACTTTCTGTGGTAGAGAATTCCACAGGTTCACCGTCTCTGGATGAAGAGGTTTCTCCTCATCTCTGTCCGAAATTGCATTACCCCTTATCCTTCGACTGTGACCCCTGGTTCTGGACTTCCCCAGCATTGGGAACATTCTTCCTGCATCTAACCTGTTTAAACACGTCAGAATTTTAAACATTTCTATGAGATCCCCTCTCATTCTTCTGAACTCCAGTGAATACAAGCCCAGTTGATCCAGTCTTTCTTGATATGTCAGTCCCACCATCCCGGGAATCAGTCTGATGAACCTTCGCTGCACTCCCTCAATAGCAAGAATGTCCTTCCTCAAGTACGGAGACCAAAACTGTACACAATACTCCAGGTGTGGCCTCACCAAGGCCCTGTACAACTGTAGTAACACCTCCTTGCCTCTGTACTCAAATCCCCTCGCTATGAAGGCCAACATGCCATTTGCTTTCGTAACCGCCTGCTGTACCTGCATGCCAACCTTCAATGACTGATGTACCATGACACCCAGGTCTCGTTGCACCTCCCCTTTTCCTAATGTCACCATTCAGATAAGAGTCTGTCTCTCTGTTTTTACCACCAAAGTGGATAACCTCACATTTATCCACATTATACTTCATCTGCCATGCATTTGCCCACTCACCTAACCTATCCAAGTCGCTCTGCAGCCTCACAGCATCCTCCTCGCAGCTCACACTGCCACCCAACTTAGTGTCATCCGCAAATTTGGAGATACTACATTTAATCCCCTCTTCTAAATCATTAATGTACAATGTAAACAGCTGGGGCCCCAGCACAGAACCTTGCGGTACCCCACTAGTCACTGCCTGCCATTCTGAAACGTACCCATTTACTCCAACTCTTTGCTTCCTGTCTGCCAACCAGTTCTCAATCCACGTCAGCACACTACCCCCAATCCCATGTGCTTTAACTTTGCACATTAATCTCTTGTGTGGGACCTTGTCGAAAGCCTTTTGAAAGTCCAAATACACCACATAAACTGCTTCTCCCTTGTCCACTCCACTGGAAACATCCTCAAAAAATTCCAGATTTGTCAAGCATGATTTCCCTTTCACAAATCCATGCTGACTTGGACCTATCATGTCACCTCTTTCCAAATGCGCAGCTATGACATCCTTAATAATTGATTCCATCATTTTACCCACTACCGATGTCAGGCTGACCGGTCTATAATTCTCTGTTTTCTCTCTGCCTCCTTTTTTAAAAGTGGGGTTACATTGGCTACCCTCCACTCCATAGGAACTGATCCAGAGTCTATGGAATATTGGAAAATGACTGTCAATGCATCCGCTATCTTCAAGGCCACCTCCTTAAGTACTCTGGGATGCAGACCATCAGGCCCTGGGGATTTATCGGCCTTCAATCCCATCAATTTCCCCAACACAATTTCCCGACTAATAAGGATTTCCCTCAGTTCCTCCTTCTTACTAGACCCTCTGACCCCTTTTATATCCGGAAGGTTGTTTGTGTCCTCCTTAGTGAATACCGAACTAAAGTACTTGTTCAATTGGTCTGCCGTTTCTTTGTTTCCCGTTATGACTTCCCTTGATTCTGACTGCAGGGGACCTACGTTTGTCTTTACTAACCTTTTTCTCTTTACATATCTGTAGAAGCTTTTGCAGTCCGTTTTAATGTTCCCTGCAAGCTTCCTCTCGTATTCTATTTTCCCTGCCCTAATCAAACTCTTTGTCCTCCTCTGCTGAGTTCTAAATTTCTCCCAGTCCCTGGGTTCATTGCTATTTCTGGCCAATTTGTATGCCACTTCCTTGGCTTTAATACTATCCCTGATTTTCTTGGATAGCCACGGTTGAGCCACTTTCCCTTTTTATTTTTACGCCTGACAGGAATGTACAATTGTTGTAGTTCATCCATGCGGTCTCTAAACGTCTGCCATTGCCTATCCACTGTCAACCCCTTAAGTATCATTCGCCAATTTATCCTAGCCAATTCACGCCTCATACCTTCAAAGTTACACTTTAAGTTCTGGACCATGGTCTCTGAATTAACTGTTTCATTCTCCATCCTCATGTAAAATTCCACCATATTATGGTCACTCTTCCCCAAGGGGCCTCGCACATCGAGATTGCTAACTAATCCTCTCTCATTGCACAACACCCAGTCTAAGATGGCCTCCCCCCAATTGGTTCCTCGACATATTGGTCTAGAAAACCATCCCTTATGCACTCCAGGAAATCCTCCTCCACCATATTGCTTCCAATTTGGTTAGCCCAATCTATATGCATATTATAGTCACCCATGATAACTGCTGCACCTTTATTGCATGCACCCCTAATTTCCTGTTTGATGCCTTCCCCAACATCACTACTACTTTTTGGAGGTCTGTACACAACTCCCACTAATGATGTTTTCCCTTTGATGTTCTGTAGCTCTACCCATATAGATTCCACATCATCCAAGCTAATGTCCTTCCTAACTAATGCATGGATCGCCTCTTTAACCAGCAATGCTACCCCACCTCCTTTTCCTTTTATTCTATCCTTCCTGAATGTTGAATACCCTTGGATGTTGAGTTCCCAGCCCTGATTATCCTGGAGCCACGTCTCTGTAATCCCAATCACATCATGTCTGTTAACATCTATTTGCACAGTTAATTCATCCACCTTATTACGGATACTCCTTGCATTAAGACACAAAGCCCTCAGGCTTGTTTTTTTTAACACTCTTTGTCCTTTTATAATTATGATGTAGTGTGGACCTTTTTGTTTCTTGCTTTTGTTTACTCGGCCTTCCACCAATACTTTTTACCTTTCTACCATCTGTTTCTGACTCCATATTACTTCGCCCTGTCTCGCTGCATAGGTTCCTATCCCCCTGCCATATTAGTTTAAACACTCCCGAACTGCATTCGCAAATGTTACCCCCAGGACATCAGTTCCAGTCCTGCCCAAGTGCAGACCGTCCCTTTTGTGCAGATCCCACTTCCCCCAGAACTGGTTACAATCCCAGGAATTTGAACCCCTCCCTCTTGCACCACTGCTCAAGCCATGTATTTATTCTAACTATCCTCGATCCTGCTTCATCTACTCTGATTAGCACGTGGCACTGGTTGCATTCCAGAGATTACTACCTTTGAGGTCCTACTTTTTAATTTAACTCCTAGCTCCCTAAATTCAGCTTGTAGAACCTCTTCCCGCTTCTTACCTATATCGTTGGTACCTATATGTACCACGACAACTGGCTGTTCACCCTCCCTCTCCAGAATGCTCTGCAGCCGCTCCGAGACATCCTTGACCCTTGCACCAGGGAGGCAACATACCATCCTGGAGTCTCAGTTGCGGCCGCAGAAACTCCTATCTATTCCCCTTACAATAGAGTCCCCTGTCACTATAGCTCTCCCCCTCTTTTTCCCGCCCTTCTGTGCAGAAGAACCACCCATGGTGCCATGAAACTGGCTGCTGGTGCCTTCCCCTGGTAAGTCATCTCTCCCAACAGTATCCAAAACGGTTTATCTGATTTGGAGGGAGATGACCGCAGGGGACTCCTGCACTACCTTCCTGCTCTTTCCTTGTCTCTTGGTCACCCATTCACTATCTGTCCTTACCCTTACCTGTGGTGTGACCAACTCACTAAATGTGCTATCCACAACGTTCTCAGCATCGCGCATGCTCCAGAGTGAGTCCATCCGCAGCTCCAGTGCCATCATGCGGTCTGTCAGGAGCTGCAGCTGGACACACTTCCCGCACACATAGTAGTCAGGGACACTGGCAGGATGATCTCATAGAAGCATATAAAATTTTGACAGGACTGGACAGGTTAGATGCAGGAAAAATGTTCCCGATGTTGGGGAAGTCCAGAACCAGAGGACCCCGTCTAAGGATAAGGGGTAAGCCATTTAGGACTGAGATGAGGAGAAACTTCTTCACTCAGAGTTGTTAACCTGTGGAATTCCCTACCGCAGAGAGTTGTTGATGCCAGTTTGTTGGATATATTCAAGAGGGAGTTAGATATGGCCCTTATGACTAAAGGGATCAAGGAGTATGGAGAGAAAGCAGGAAAGGGGTACTGAGGTGAATGATCAGCCATGATCTTATTGAATGGTGGTGCAGGGTCGAAGGGCCGAATGGCCTGCTCCTGCACCTATTTTCTATGTTTCTATGTTTATATGTCAGGGTAGGCATTTCCCCAGGGAGAGAAAGGAGGTACCAAGTTGTCTCACTCCAGCTGATCATAAAGAACGCGAAGGACTCAGGCTTGAAAAACGGATGCCTGGCTACTGTGTTGATTGGTAATAGGTAGTGATATAGAATTACTGACTTGCTGATTTTTTTTTTTGTCCATTCCACGCTGCAGAAAAACACATTATTTGAGCCTTCGAGAGTGAAGCCACAATCTGGGACTCCTTCTGATACAACCCATTAACTTCCATATTGGTACACTAATGCACTGAACAAACAATTTTATTTATTTCAACAGAAGGACATTCATGCATCCTGTTCTAATTTTTAGGGCAAGTCCCTATCAGTTGTGTGCAGTAGAATGATGGTAACACTCGACACCGACACTTGACAAGGGTTCTCTTTGGCACAAGTTTGTTACACCATGGAGCTGTTTAAACTATATGCAGCATAGGTCACCACTGTAGACGAAATGTGATATTTGCTAAGATGGAAGGGCTGAGAAAGGTGTGATACAGATTAGTTCTGTCGGACTTTGTGCAAAATTTTGAAAACTTACCACATCTCGATGTTTCCCCCTCATCTGATTTTTTTTTTGTTGCTATATATGAATGTTCACATATGAACAGAACATAAGAACATAAGAAATAGGAGCAGGAGTAGGCCATTTGGCCCCTCGAGTCTGCTCCGCCATTCAATAATGTCATAGCTGATCTTCTACCTCAACTCCACTTTCCTGCCCGATCCTTATATCCCTATATCCCTTGATATGAATAAATTTATTATTTGACGCTTTCACAATGAACAAGTTTATTGTGTCCTTTATATTTTACAAAAAAAAATTTGTTTACCATACTTCAGTAATGGTTTTTTAAAATAGGAAATATTGCTAAGAAAAATTTGCACGAAGTATCTGTGAAGGTGGCTTTGTTGTATATTCAAAAAGGAGTTAGATGTAGTCCTTACTACTCGGGGGATCAAGGGGTATGGCGAGAAAGCAGGAATTGGGTACTGAAGTTGCATGTTTAGCCATGAACTCATTGAATGGCGGTGCAGGCTCGAAGGGCCGAATGGCCTACTCCTGCACCTATTTTCTATGTTTCTATATTTCTATGATCCGTAAGTCCAGAGGCTACATCAGCCCCTGGTGCTCTTGAGACCTCCTGTTAACTAGTTTATGTAGTTTGATCACAGATGACCTATTTAACTTCTTCTTGGAAGAGAATGTTTTGGAGGAGGGGAGGCCTTACCTAATGAAACAAAGTTACTTGGCAGAATGGAGGGCAAGATGCTCATTTCAAAAAAGGCAATAGCAGGAGATAAGCATTTGAAATATAAACACATTACTTTCTGTGATTTGTAAAAGTAAATTCACATTCTTATTCCCCTTAAAATATTGAATTTGCTGATCAGTCTTTATTTTTGACTTGGTCTTTAAAGGCTGGACTTTGTGCTGTATCAGCTGAGGGGAGAACAATACTATTATTATAAACAGGCATCTGTGTTTGTAGCTCAGATGTAATTCCCCTTTTGTTTGATTTCCATTGACTTCATTTTGTGTCTATTCACCTTTCCTTTCATGGAGCAGAATATAGATTTAAAGAGAAAACCTCCAAGCTGGTATTAACTACACATGCATCTCCAATTCCAAGCAATGGTACTGATGCCAGCAAATTGCATGTAACCTACCTAGACTTTCACTATTGTGCTTTCCCATTAGGGTGATGATAAAGTATTACAGGAAGCTCCATTTGGAAATTTTTCCTGTACAGGAGATCATGTATGGATTATTTTTTCAATTTTTCAATTGCTTTTCATGCATAAATTGAAAACAATTCATTAAGGTAGGAGAAGGTAAGATGGAAAGCAATTGCAGCAAGTATCAAATTGTTGCAGGATATATTTACAGTAGCATCTTCATGTCTCCAGCTAAACAATGATACTCAATTTCAACTGGTTATGACAACTGTTAAGAGTAATCATTCAGCTCATTCCCCATCATTAATTAGGTTTCGCTGTTGTAAAGAAAATTGCAAGAATTCAAGTGAATTTAAAGGCATTGCAACATTTAATTTTGCATTTATTGAAAAACAGACCTCATTTGGGAATACAGGCAGTTGATAACTACTTCATGCAGGTGCCATGATATATTTATGTAACTAAAAGTCATGTCAAGCATGTGTCCATAACCTTGCATCTCTCAATAAATTGGGTCAATTCCCCATTATCTGTTTAACTAACCTTCCAGATTGGCTTGAGCCAATTAAAGCAATTCCATTGATGAGGCAGTTATCAAAAGCTACAAATAAACAAATTAATCACTACAACACTGCATAATGAAGTCACACTTTTTTTCCCAAAACTATCACCATGAGCCAGCAAGTAACAAGAAAACAATCAAATTGCTCAGACGTTTGCTCCAATTCTTTTTGATGGCCATGTTGCTTAGGTCACTGACTATATGCATTGAAAAATTCTCAAATAAATATCTAAATTTAGCCATAAGCCTACCTATTATGTTGTAAATTCCTGCAACATCTTTCCTCTACATAGACCTGCTCCTTTCTCTGCGACTTGGGGCGAGAGTTGCACTAGGTTCCTTAAATTTCTACTGCTAAAATAAGCTCAGCAATAATTCTGAGTAACAATTGTAATCAGAGTTTGTTTAGAACTAGATCTACTGACACAGACTAAACCTGATATTTTTACTATTTCGTGGGTTATTCTGAGTTTGCTTTAAAGCTAATAATCAGATGAAGAAAAACTATAACACGCACTAACTCCTTTCTTCCTTTCTTGATCTTGCTGTATCCTCGCTACAGCCCCCAACCTCCAGGCTTCCCAGTTTTTATCACCTGGTTTCCTATCCCCGACCTATCCCAGGTTACATAGACACATAGAAAATAGGTGCAGGAGCAGGCCATTCGGCCCTTCGAGCCTGCACCACCATTCAATAAGATCATGGCTGATAATTCACCTCAGCACCCCTTTCTTGCTTTCTCTCCATACCCCTTGATCCCTTTAGCCATAAGGGCCATATCTAACTCCCTCTTGAATATATCTAACGAACTGGTATCAACAACTCTCTGCGGTAGAGAATTCCACAGGTTCACAACTGTCTGAGTGAAGAAGTTTCTCCTCATCTCGGTCCTAAATGGCTTACCCCTTATCCTTAGACTGTGACCCCCTGGTTTTGGACTTCCCCAACATCGGGAACATTCTTCCTGAATCTAACCTGTCCAGTCCTGTCAGAATTTTATATGTTTCTATGAGATCCCCTCTCATTCTTCTAAACTCCAGTGAATACAGGCCCAGTCGATCCAGTCTCTCCTCATATGTCAGTCCTGCCATCCCGGGAATCAGTCTGGTGAACCTTCGCTGCACTCCCTCAATAGCAAGAACGTCCTTCCTCAGATTAGGAGACCAAAACTGAACACAATATTCCAGGTGAGGCCTCACCAAGGCCCTGTACAACTGCAGTAAGACCTTCCTGCTCCTATACTCAAATCCCCTAGCTATGAAGGCCAGCATACTATTTGCCTTCTTCAGCCTGCTGTACCTGCATACCAACTTTCAATGATTGATGTACCATGACACCCAGGTCTCGTTGCACCTCGCCTTTTCCTAATCTGCCGCTATTCTGATAATATTCTGCCTTCACGTTTTTGCCACCAAAGTGGATAACTTCACATTTATCCACATTATACTGCATCTGTCATGCATTTGCCCACTCATCTAACCTGTCCAAATCACCCTGCAGCCTCTTAGCATCCTCCTCACAGCTCACACCGCCACCCAGCTTAGTGCCATCTGCAAACTTGGAGATATTACACTCAATTCCTTCATCGAAATCTTTGATGTATATTGTAAATAGCTGGGGTCCCAGCACTGAGCCCTGCGGCACCCCATTAGTCACTACCTGCCATTCTGAAAAGGACCCGTTTACTCCGACTCTCTGTTTCCTGTCTGCCAATCAATTCTCTATCCATGTCAATACATCACCCCCAATATCATATGCTTCAATTTTGCACAACAATTTCTTGTGTGGGACCTTGTCAAAAGCTTTTTTAAACTCCAAATACACCACATCCACTGGTTCTTACTTGTCCACTCTACTAGTTACATCCTCAAAAAATTCTAGAAGATTTGTCAAGCATGATTTCCCTTTCATAAATCCGTGCTGACTTGGACTGATCCTGTCACTGCTTTCCAAATGCGCTGCTATTTCATTTTTAATAATTGATTCCAACATTTTCCCCACTACCGATGTCAGGCTAACTGGTCTATAATTCCCCGTTTTCTCTCTCTCTCCTTTTTAAAAAGTGGTGTTGCATTAACTACCCTCCAGTCCATAGGAACTGATCCAGAGTCGATAGACTGTTGGAAAATGATCACCAATGCATCCACTATTTCTTGGGCCACTTCCTTAAGTACTCTGGGATGCAGACGATCAGACCCTGGGGATTTATCGGCCTTCAATCCCATCAATTTCCCTAACACAATTTTCCACCTAATAAGGATTTCCTTCAGTTCTTCCTTCTCGCTAGATCCTCTGTCCCCTAGTATTTCCGGAAGGTTATTCGTGTCTTCCTTTGTGAAGACAGAACCAAAGTATTTGTTCAATTGGTCTGCCATTTCTCTGTTCCCCATTATAAATTCAACTGATTCTGACTGCAAGGGACCTATGTTTGTCTTCTTCACATATCTGGAGAAGCTTTTGCCATCAGTTTTAATGTTCCCAGCAAGCTTCCTCTCATACTCTATTTCCCCCCTCCGAATGAAAAAGTTTTTGTCCTCCTCTGCTGGATTCTAAATTTCTCTCAGTCCTCAAGTTTGCTGCTTTTTCTGGCCAATTTATATGCCTCTTCCTTGGATTTGGCTCCTCTCTGACATCAGTGATAAACGTAATTAGAAGCAGACAGTCCACAGCAATCAATAAATACAACAATAATATGTAATAATTACAACCAAATGTACAGTGCAATAACAATAACTATTATTTTTCAATATCTTGTATATGTTATGCACTTTCTGTCCACATATTTTATTTGTTGTTGTCATGATTTGTGATTACACTTTTGAATCTACTTTCCCCATCATAAATTAGTATGTTAAGATATGCCATTCAATTTTGCTATGTCAATTGTCACAATGTAGTTGCAAGTTCTGGCCAGTAGGGGGCACTGACAACCAGGTTTCTGAATTCTGCTAATTGTCCCCATTTTTTCATTATTTTTCCTGTCAAGTAAGTTCAACTTGTACTTACATTTTTATTTCAATTTCTGTGTAACTAATAAAGACAACATAAGCTATTTTACCAATTTTGTGTCAGCCCCCGATTCCTGAATCCTGCCTCCTTAATTAATTTTGACAATTGATGCTCATGTCTTTCATCCAACTCCTTGAGTGGAGAAAATCATTTAAGATCATGGGGTAGAAATTCAGGTCCGCCCAAAATGGATTAGACCTACCGCTTTTGAAGTGTTTTTTTCCACTCAATGCCGCCGCTTTCCTGCTGTATGCGCCCTTTTCGAGAGGCTGAATTTCGGCTCACACAACTGTTAAATACACTCAATCTTTCTCCTGTTTTTTGGGACTTCCAACTTATTTGTTCTTCAACATAAAATTGTTTCCTGGATCCTTTTCTGAAATTTTTACCCTGTTCCTCAGGAAATTATCCAACTGACCCCATTGACCAAAATCACAATTCTTTTAATCCCAGAAAAGAATTATCAGGACTTAATTTGAATAATGAAGTATCCAAATTCTGAAGGGAACCATCACTCAGAAACAACTGAACCAATCATGCATCTCTACAGATTTGAAAATCCTGTGTTAAACTTTTTCTCAGGCCTGTTACTAGGGAAATTATAATAAACTTTGCAACTTATTTAATAATTTAAACAACATTTATAGTGAAAAAAAGGATGGTGATTTAACAGTAGACTGGAACTGTAATGTAATACAGGTGTATTCCGAAATCTGGAAACCTCGGGACTGAGGCCGTTCGAGATTCCGGGTATTTCCGTATTTCAGAACGTCTTTGCCTGGGCCGAGGTAGGGAGGGGAGGGCGGGCCGAGGAGGGGGCGAGGTCGGTCGGGGCCGAGGCGAGGTCGGGCAGGGCTGAGGCAGGGCCAGGGCGAGGTCTGGGAGGACTCGGGCGAGGCTGAGGCCGAGGTCGGTTAGGGTGAGGTCGGGTGGGCCGAGGTCGGGAGGGCCGGTTCGAAGTCGGGCAGGGGCAAGGCCGGAGCGAGGTCATTCGGGCCGGGGTGAGGTCGGGTGGCTGAGGTGGGCGACTCCGGATCTCATAACATTTTCCAGTTTCCGGATGATCCCGCCACGATTCGGCCCAGTGTCCGGATTACGAATTTTGGAATTCCGGATTTCGGACGCTCAGCCTGTATTGCATTATTAATTGTACGAAGCCTCTCATGTTGGTGGCTGGCCCATTCAAAACTGAAGGTTCAATTATATTTTGTAAAAAAAAAATGCTTGCTTTTAGACTGCATGACAATTCCACCATTTACCAATTAACACCTTAAAAAAAAAAATCAACAATTCAGAAAGAAATTAAAAACTTACCTAAAAATGTCACCAATCTCCTGGTGACATCACTCTTCTTGTAACCCAACTTCAACTTAACAACTTGCATTAAATTAACAACCCCAAGTACTCTTCCACTTGAGTCGATAGCACCGCATCCACCTACATTCTTGTATTTCATGGCATGGCCCAACTAAAGCCTGATGTGCAATACACCAAAGACATGCATGTGCTGAAAACTCCATCATTCCCCATCCTTCAGTGCCAAGTACAGAATTGGGAGCTCACGGTGGTGAAGTCCTGAGCCAACCCTGATCAACTCCAGGGTTGAATTATTTCTTATATATGTAAAAAGTAGTGAATGTCGTAAACAACTGAAAAGCAATTTATTCTACCTTCACTCCACTATATATAATTATTTTAAATGTTACATCTAAATGCAGTTTTTGGATACATAACAGATAATTATGAAGAGAATACTTCCACCCAAAAATGCAAAATCTTAATTATTCCTATTGTATGCAGTGTCGTGATTACATATGATGCAGTAATCGGAGCTAAAATCCAATATTCTTCTTTTCAGCTGTAGCTTGTGGGGGCGAAATTGGTCATCCGCCCATTTCTTGGCGGTATGCCAGTGGTATGTCATTTGATACCGCTGGGGTGGAGTGTGCGCGATTTTCGTCACTTATTTCTCGGCAGTATGCCGGGCGGAGTGCAGCCAGCGGTGTGCGGGTGGTGAGTCATTTTCACTCTGGAATTTTCAGGTCCCGAGTTGTGCGCACGCGCTATGTCGGTGGTAAGTGATCAATTTGGCAACTTTGGGCAGTATGTCGGCAGTGTGCATGGGCGGATGGTATGCATACCGCCCAGCGGTATGTCACTGATGAATTTTCCGCCGGGCAATTTGTGGGTATTTTTCGATCAATTTGGCAATTTTGTCGGCAGTCCGCGGGCAGTATGTCCACCAATTTTAGGCCCTGTATGTTTTAAGTCTACGTTGACCATTTCTCTCATTCCTATGTTCAAACTAGCTCTGCTGTCTTTCTCCCACATTCCCCTAAAGAAATGCTGGGAGTGAGAGACTTCCAAAGAAAGGTACATAGAATTAGCAAGAAGAAAATCAGATGCAAAATAAAGCATCGAGGTAAGGATGAGAGTAAGTTTGTGAGACATGAGGAGATAATGACGTAGTCTATGAGGTAGAGAAAGAGAGGGAGAGACGTAGAAAAATGAACACAAAACAGAGGGAGCAAACACAAGAATTGGAAAGAGTTAGATAAGCAGAAACAACTGAGTTCCAATTTTTGTCCTTGAGCCAAGTTTTGGGTATTTTCAGTATTATAAACAGCATTTTTGCAAAAGAAACGAGAGAAAAAATTCAGTGTTTTACCAAATAGCCAACAAAGCTAGGTTTTGAACAGGCACTGTTCCTGCTTCAGAAGGTGAGCTTTGATCGACCTGATCGTGCAGGATTTTACTTAATAATGTGATTTGCACTGTCTCAATCCCAGGAATGGCTATTCTGAAATTCACTAGTTGTATTTGTGATGAGTTCTAATGCCTCGCAGCAAAGTTGCTATTTAAGGAAAAAGCCTATGTGCCTCATGAAATGTAAAACATTTTCAGTAATTTGCCCACCACCCCAGTTTAAGATAAGATAAATAAAAAATATACAGATACAGAAGGTAAAAAGTAGTTGATAACCGTGGATAAAATGAACAAAGCACCCAATAGAGAATCTATTATTCAAATATCAACAACATTGAGATTAATCAGCGTACAATTAGATAGCATGATGGGAAAATTAATTTCCTAGAAGTATGAAGGATGAAATTAGTGTACGGCGACAGTGCGAAACGGGCGACAGCAAATCCACAGTCCATTTAACACCTCACCTGATTTTCTTTTACGTAGTGTAAAAAAGGATGTTGATTCACTATCGCTTGTTTCACGCTACTACCGAAGTGTCACTCCTTTGAGCTTTAGTGAAGCAAGTGGTTCTTTCTCACCCTGGACTTTTCTCATTTCTGTAAACTTGATCTTGAAATGCAATTAAATATTATTGACTTCGACCTGGAAAAGGTATCTTTCTCACTTAAGCACTTTGCATAGATTTGACTTCCAATTTAATCTGTGTCACAGTCACACTACAGTTGCCAGTCTCAGAAAGGTAGCTGCAGCATTGGTTCCATCTGTGCATTATCCCATTTATAATAGCTGGCAGGGACTTCAATTCATGCACAGAGCTTCTCTCCCAGTGGTTAATATTTAAATGTTTAGAAAGTTCAGGTGGCAGTGTCTGTACAGTTTACACATTTAAATTAACTCCAACTAGCATCCAATTTGACACCACGCTATAGTTATGCTTCTGGCGATATAAGAAGTCCTCCTCCAGGGACTCGTGTACTGCTTGTCTGGAGTCAGGCGCAGCCAGTGACTGTAAAATTGCAATGTAAATACCCCCATGAGATCATCAACTCACCAACAACTTTCATTTATATATCACCTTTAATGTAATAAAATGTCCCAAGGCATTTCACAGGCGATCTGACACTGAGCCACAAAAGGACATGTTAAGACAGGTGACCAAAAGCTTCGTCAGAGGTAGGTTTGAAGGGGAGTCTTAAAGCGGGGGGCTGGAGGGAGAGAGTTAGAGGAGGAGAGGTTTAGGGAGGGAATTCCAGAGCTTTAGGTAAGAGGGAAGTGGTAGGAATAGTGACGAATGTTTGGGGATGATAGGAAAAGGAATTGTTCGTGCGAAGGTGAAGGGGTGGGGTGTCATGATGGAAGCAAGGGGATGGGAAAAAACATGTGTGATTAGAGGAGGGGATGGAAAAGGAGTCACTGAAGACCACATTTTCCTTGCGGCGCTAATGCAGCCTGCAACCAGTGGTGGATCTTTTCCATAGCACGCTATACCACCCACTACCTCCCACCAAAAGGAAAGAAAAAGACAGAGATAAACAGAAAAGGACAGAGAGATAAGTAAAAGAGTTGAGGAAAGAGAACAGCAGACAAGAGGAGAGAGGAAAAAACAGCAGGGGAGAGACAGATACATCACGGGGGAGAGAGGAAATTAACATAAAAACATCAGAGAAATTAGTGGCTATATTTTGTGACTTATTGTGTGCAATGCCACAGGAGATCAATTAGTGTACCCGCTGTCTCCTTTTGTTTATCAGAAATGTTGTGAAGAAATCTTGCTCTCTCCTGAGCGGACCCACTGAAATAGAGGATCGATGCCCGATTGATGACAGACTCCAGAGATAGGTTCGAAACAATGTTTTATTCCGGCATATGTGGGGTAAGCTCTGCCTCAGCAGCCTAAGAAAGAGCTTATTTTGCTTGCAAGGGAGAGTCGAGTCTGCAGTCAACCTGTTGCTGAGATCTCTGTCCTCACTCGCTCTCCTCGAACAAAGAAAACACAGGGTTTTTATACAGTTACTCGGCCTTTAATGGCCGAACATTCAATACCTGAAACATACATTGATTTGAATAGTCAAAACACTTGTCACTCAAAGCAAAGGTGACCACGCTTGTCTCAGTACTTTTCCACAAACCTCACCGTGTCCCGCGAGTGCATTAGCACATTGGACTGTTATTTTATCTCTCTTGCTCCTTGACCAGAGGGGCACCCCCATCCATCCTGTTATACTCCAATGAGTATCGGCCCAACGTACTCAACCCATCCTCATAGGTCAACCCCCTCATCTCCGGAATCAACCTAGTGGGCCCAAGTTTCCACACGATAAAAAACGGGCGCCCCTCCGAGCTGGGCGCCCGTTTTTCGCGCCTAAAACGGCGCCGGAAAAAAAAATCGCGATTCTTGAGAGCCCTGCAGCTCCTTGTCTGTTTGGTGCGGCGCCCAGGGGGGTGGAGCCTACACTCGCGCCGATTTTGTAAGTGGGAGGGGGCGGGTACTATTTAAATTAGTTTTTTTCCTGCCGGCAACGCTGCGCGTGCGCATTGGAGCGTTCGCGCACGCGCAGTGTGAAGGAAACATTGGCACTCGGCCATTTTTGTCGTTCTTTGTAGCTGTTTAGTTTTTGAACATTTTTTAATAAAAGCACATTGCCATCAGCACATCAGCACTGAGAAGGCTGCAGGAAGCCACAGAAAGTTGAGGCAGCCGTTTCCCGACGACCTCCCCCTTTTGCCGTCGGGAAATGGCTCCTCAATTTCTGAGGCTTCCTGCAGCCTTCTGTCTCTTTCCCTCCCTCCCGCTGTCTGGAATGGCTTCCTCCCCCCCCCCCGCCCCTGCTGCGTTTGGTCGGTCGGTTGGGTCCCTCCCGCCCGCTCGCTCGCTCGCCGTCTAGAACAGCTCCCCCCCCCCCCCTCCCCTGCGTTCGGTCGCTCGCCCGCCGTCTGGAACGGCCCCCCCCCCCCCCCCCCCGCCCCCTCCTGCATTCGGTCGGTTGGGTCCCTCCCCGCCCATCTGGAACGGCTTCCCTGCGTTCGGTCGGTCGGTTCCCTCCATCCCTCCCGCCCGCCGTCTGGAACGGCTTCCTTCCCCCCCCCCCCCCCGCCACCCGCGTTCGGTCGGTCGGTTGGTTCCCTCCCTCCCTCCTCCCCCCCGCGTTCGGTCGGTTCCCGTCCGCCCGCCGTCTGGAATGGCTTCCTCCCGCCTCCCCACCCTGCGTTCGGTCGGTCGGTTCCCTCCCTCCCTCCCTCCCTCCCGCCCGCCCGCCGTCTGGAACGGCTGCCTCGTTTTGTGAGGCTTGCTGCAGCATTCTTCCTGGCTGAAGAACTTTCACACAGGTAGGAAGATGGTTTATTTAATCTTTTCTTTGCTTATAAATGTTTATTCAGGTTGGATTTATTTGTATAATATTTGTATAAGTATAAATAAGGATTTATTGTAGAATTTAATGACTTCCCTTCCCCCCCCCACCCCCCCCTCGTTCTGGACGCCTAATTTGTAACCTGCGCCTGATTTTTTAATGTGTAGAACAGGTTTTTTCAGTTCTACAAAAATCTTCACTTGCTCCATTCTAAGTTAGTTTGGAGTACGTTTTCACTGTGGAAACTTTCAAATCAGGTGTCAGTGGCCGGACACGCCCCCTTTTGAAGAAAAAATTCTGTTCCAAAGTGGAACTGTTCTACCTGACTTGAACTGCAGAAAATAAAATGTGGACAATTGTGATTTCTAAGATAGTCCGTTCTCCACCAGTTGCTCCGAAAAATCAGGCGCAAATCATGTGGAAACTTGGGCCCAGTGAACCTTCTCTGAACAGTCTCCAATGCAAGTATATCCTTCCTTAAATATGGAGACCAAAACTATACGCAGTACTCCAGGTGTGGCCTCACCAATACCTCACCAATACCCTATGCAGTTGCAGCAGGACTTCTCCGCTTTTATACTCTATCCCCCTTGCAAAAAAGGCCAACAGTCCATTTGCCTTCCTGATTACTTGCTGTGCCTACATATTAATTTTTGTGTTTCGTGCACAAGGACCCTCAGGTCCCTCTGTACAGCAGCACTTTGCAATTTTCTCCATTTAAATTATAATTTGCTTTTCTATTATTTCTGCCAAAGTGGATAACGTCACATTTTCTCACATTATACTCCATCTACCAAATTTTTGCCCATTCACTTAGACTGTCTCTATCCCTTTGCAGATTTTTTGTGTATTCCTCATAATTTGCGTTCCCACCCATCTTTGTATCATCAGCAAACTTGGCTGCATTATACGCGGCCCCTTCATCCAAGTCATTAATATAGATTATAAATAGTTGAGGACCCAGCACTGATCCCTGCAGCACCCCACTAGTCACTTTTTGCCAACCAGAAAATGACCCATTTATCCCGACTCTGTTTTCTGTTAGTTAGCCAATCCTCTATCCATGCTAATATATTACCCCCAACCCCGTGAGCTTTTATCTTATGCAGTAACCTCTTATATGGCACCTTATCAAATGCCTTCTGGAAATCCAAATACACCACATCCACTGGTTCCCCCTTATCCACACTGCTTGTTACATCCTCAAAGAACTCCAGCAAATTTGTCAAATGTGATTTCCCTTTCATAAAGCCATGTTTCTGTACGGTCTGACTCGGATGTTCCTTCATCTATTACATTTATGATATCATGTTCCCAATGTTCTTTATGTCCAACCTCATCATCTAATGCATTTTTTTTCTACAATGAAAACAATGGGGAAAACTATTGTATATAAATAGGTGATCAGATGAGAGGTAGGTCCCAGGCATGCTTAGGATCATAATTCCAAACTGTTTACACTAAGGGAACACATTTGTTCTGTGATAAATTACACAGCGTCCCTCAGGCCTTAAAAGAGTTAACATAATCCAAAAGTTCAAAAACATATAGTGGTTGCTAGTATTGCAGATTCTCATGTAAAAAGATTGATTTCTTCAGAAGTGCTATTAATCGTGATCAAACAGTGACTGATGCGCTCGGCCATGCAGTTGCCGATGTGGTGGTATACAAATCTGTTACTGATAATGGCCTACAGTACCACACTGATAGTTAGGCTCGTAGATCTGTTATTACTCTGCCCCATTTAGCATAGTGGTGAAGCTACATTGCACGATGGAGGATGGCTTCATGGTGGAGACAAGAATTTGTCTTCACAGGGCCTCTGCAGTGATCACTTGCACCAATGTTATCGTGGTCAGATGTGTCTGCGATAGCTATGTTGCTGAGGATGAAATCAAATAGGTTAATTCCTCAAGTTGACTCCCTCAGCAGCTGATGTCAGCCCAATCTGGCAGCCAAGTCCTTCACGATTCGACCAGCTCAGTCAATGGTGGCATTACAGAGCCGCTCTTGATGGTGGACATTGAAGTTATACACCCAGACTACATTCTGCATGCTTGCTAACCCTCAGAACTTCCTCGAAGTGATATTCAGCACGGAGAAGTACTGATTTGTCAGTTGAGGGGCAAGGTACCGGACAAGGAATATCCTGTCCCACTGGCAGGACAGACCCACCAGAGGTGGCGGCACTGTGGTATCCCACTCCAGGAACTTGAGCACATAAACCTAGGCTGACACTCCAATGCAGTGCTGAGGGAGTGCTGCAGTGTCAGAGGTGCCGTCCTTCGGATGAGATGTTAAACCCAAGGCCCTATCTGCCCTCTCAGGTGGACGTAAAAGATCCCATGGCACTATTTCGAAGAAGAGTAGCGGAGTTATCCCTGGTGTTCTGGCCAATATTTATCCCTCAATCAACATAACGAAACAGTTTATCTGGTCATTATCACATTGCTGTTTGTGGGAGTTGCTGTGCACAAACTGGCTGCCGTGTTTCCCACATTACAATAGTGACTACACTCCAAAAGTACTTCATTGGCTGTTAAGCGCTTTGAGATGCCTGGTGGTCGTGAAAGGTACTATATAAATGTAAGTCTTTTATACAATCGAGGGGGGAGTGGCACTGGGAGTCTTCAACATTGACTCCGGACCCCATGAAGTCTCATGGATTCAGGTCAAGCATGGGCAAGGAAAACTCCTGCTGTTTACCACCTATCGCCCTCCCTCAGCTGATGAATCAGTACTCATCTATACTGAACAGCACTTGGAAGAAGCACTGAGGGTAGCAAGGGCACAGAATGTACATTGGGTGGGAGACTTCAATGTCTATCACGAAGAGTGGCTCAGTAGCACCACTACTGATCGAGCACTGGCTGAATCCTGAAGGACATAGCTGCCAGACTGGGCCTGCGGCAGGTGATGGGAGAACCTACACAAGGGAAAAACTTACTTGACCTCATCCTTGCCAATCTACCTGTTGCAGATCTGTCCATGACAGTATTGGTAGCAGTGGTGACCGCACAGTCCTTGTGGAGACGAAGTCCTGTCTTTACAGGACACACTCCATCATGTTGTGTAGCAATACCACCGTGCTAATTGGGATAGATTCAGAACAGATCTCGCAGCTCAAAACTGGGCATCCATGAGGTGTTATGGGCCATCAGCAGCGGCAGAATTGTATTCCACCACAATTTGTAACCTCATGGCCTGGCAATATCCCTCACTCTACCATTACCACCAAGCCAGGGGACCAACCCTGGTTCAATGAGGAATGCAAAAGAACATGCCAGGAGCAGCAGCAGGCCGAACAAAAAATGAGGTATTAACCTGGGGAAGCTGCAACACAGGACTACATGCATGCTAAATAGCAGAAGCAGCATGCTATAGACAGAGCGAAGTGATCTCACAATCAACGGATCAGATCAAAGCTCTGCAGTTCTGGCACATCCAGTCGTGAATAGTGGTGGACAGTTAAACAACCAACACGAAGAAGAGGCTCGATGAACATCCCCATTCTCAATGATGGCAGGGCCCAGCACTCGAGTGCAAAAGACAAGGCTGAAGTGTTTGTAACCATCTTCACCCAAAAGTGCCGAGTGGATGATCCATATGGACCTCCTTCGGAGATTCCCAGCATCACAGAAGCCAATTTTCAGCCAATTTGATTCATTCCAGGTGATATCAAGAAACGACTGAGTGCACTGGATACAGCGAAGGTTGTCAGCTCCAACAACATCCTGGCTGTTGTGCTGAAGACTTGTGCTCCAGCACTAGCCACGCCTCTAGCTAAGCTGTTCCAGTACAGCTACAGCAATGGCATCTACCCACTAATGTGGAAAACTGCTCAGGTATGTCCTATCCACAAAAAGCAGGACAAATCCAACCCAGCCAATTACTTCCCCATCAGTCTACTCTCAATCATCAGCAAACTGATGGAAGGTGTTGTCGACGGTGCTATCGGGCGTCATTTACTCACCAATAACCTGCTCAGTTTGGGTTCCGCTAAGACCACATGGCTCCAGATCTCATTACTGCCTTGGTCTAAACATGGACAAAAGAGCTAAATTCCACAGGTGAGGTGAGAGTGACTGCCCTTGACATCAAAGCAGCATTTGACTGAGTGTGGCATCAAGGACCCAATGGAATTTAAGTCAATGGAAATCAGGGGTAAACTCGCCACTGGCTGGAGTCATACCTAGCACAAAGGTCAAAAAGGCAGCTCATCACTACCTTCTCAAGGGCAATTAGGAATGGGCAATAAATGCAGGCCTTGCCAGCGATGCCCACATCTTGGAAAAAAAAATAATAAAATGGTGCTATTTCTTAAAAATCCATGGGCTAGAATTTCCCCAGCCTAATGCACATTAAAAGTGCTTTTTTGTTCTTTAAAATTAATTGCTCAAAATTCCCCAAACCTTAAGAATGGCGTTTTGAAAATATCGACAAAAAGCGGATCGCCCTGGTCCAATGCGGGAAAAAAAACGCAAATTTTGAGGCCTGCTTATTTACTTGCTGTTTTTCAAACGGTCTGGTCAGTGATGCAGAGGAAGCTTTCCCATCCACACTTGTACTGATACATTAGTGAAATGGTTCCAGCCATAAAATGTATTATTAATGAACAGAGTTAGAATCATGGAATGGTTACAGCACAGACGTAGGCCATTCGGCCCGTCTAGCCTGTGCCAGCTCTCTGCAAGAGCACTTAAGCTAGTCTCACTCCCCTGCCCTTTTCCCGTAGCCCTGCAAATTGTTTTCGTTCAGGTACTTATCCAATTCCCTTTTGAAAGCCATGATTGAGTCTGCCTCCACCACCCTTTCAGGCAGTGCACTCCAGATCCTAACCACTCGCTGCGTAAAAATGTTTTTCCTCGTGTCACCTTTGATTCTTTTACCAGTCACCTTAAATTTGTGCCCTCTGGTTCTCGCCCCTTCCGCCAATGGAAATAGTTTCTCCCTATCTACTCTGTCTAGACCCATCATGAACACCTCTATCAGATCTCCTCTCAACTATCTCTGCGCCATGGAGAACAACTCCAGCTTCTTTATTCTATTCACATAAATGAAGTTCCTCATGCCTGGAACCATCTCGTAAATCTTTCCTGCACCCTCTTGAAGGCTTTCACGTCCTTCCTAAAGTTCGGTGCCCAGAATTGAACACAATACTCCAGTGGAGACCGAACCAGTGCTTTATTAAGGTGCATCATAACTTCCTTTTGTATTCAATGCCTCTATTTATGAAGCCCAGGATCCTGTGTGCTTTTATAACCGCTTTCTCAACCTGCCCTGCCACCTTCAAGAATTTATGCAAATATGCCCCCAGGTTTCTCTGTTCATGCACCACCTTTAGGATTGTACCCTTTAGTTTATATTGCCTCTTTTCATTCTTCCTACCAAAATGTATCACTTTGCACTTTTCTGCATTAAATTTCATCTGCCGCATGTCCGCCCATTTCACCAGCCTTTCAATGACTTCTTGAAGTCTTATTGCTATCCTCCTCACTGTTCACTATACTTCCAAGTTTTGTGTCATCTGCAAATTTTGAAAATGTGCCCTGCACACCCATGTCCAAATCATCAATATATATTAAAAAAAGCAGTGGTTTTAGTACCAACCCCTGGGGAACACCACTATATACCTTCCTCCAGTCTGAAAAGCAACCCAACCGTTCACCACTACTCTCTGTTTCCTGTCAATGAGCCAATTTCGTATCCACGCTGCCACTCTGTGTCCCTTTTATTCCATGGGCTTCAACTTTGCTGACAAGTCTATTATGTGGCACTTTAACAAACGCTTTTGGAAGTCCATGTCAACCGCATTGCCTTCATCAATCCTCTCTGTTGCCTGGATGAGTGCAGCTCCAACAACAGTCAAGAAGCTCAACAGCATCCAGGACAAAGCAGCCCACTTGATTGGCACCCCATCCAACACTTTAAACACTCACTCTTTCCATCACCGACGTACCGTGACTGCAGTGTGTACCATTTACAAGATGCACTGCAGCAACTCGCCAAGGCTTCTTCGGCAGCAGCTCCCATACCCACGACCTCTACCACCTAGAAGGACAAGGGCAGCAGGTGCGTGAGAACACCACCACCTCCACGTTTCCCTCTAAGTCACACACCATCCTAAAGTATATCGCCGTTCCTTCATCGTCACTGGGTCAAAATTCTGGAACTGCCTCACTGACAGCACTGTGGGAGTACCTTCACCTCACGGACTGCAGCGGTTCAAGGAGGTGGCTCAGCACCATGTTCTCAAGGGCAATTAGTGATGGACTACAAATGCCGGTCTTGCCAGCGACGTCCACATCCCATGAACGAATAAAAAAAAAACTCGATCAAGTTAGTTAAACACGATTTATCTTTAAGAAATCCTTGCCGTCTTTCCTTAATTAATCCACACTTGTCCAGGTAATTGTTAATTTTATCCCTGATTATCGTTTCTAAAGGCTTCGCCACTACCAATGTTAAACTGACTGGCCTGTAGTTGCAAGGGTGTAACATTTGCAATTCTCTCCTCCTCTTGGCACCACTCCTGTATCTAAGGAGGATTGGAAGATTATGGCCAGTACCACCACGATTTCCATCTTAACTTCTCTCAGCATCTTAGATGTATCCCATCAGGTTCTGGTGACTTATCTATTTTAGATCCAGCCAGCCTTTCAAATATCTCTCATCAATTTTTATCCCATTCAGTATCTCCACTACCTCCTCTTTCACTATGACTTTGGAAGCATCTTCTTCCTTGGTAAAGAAGATGCAAAGTACTCATTTTGTACCTCAACCATGCCCTCCATGTGTAGGTCTCCTTTTTGGCCCCTAATCGGCCTTTATTTTAAAATACTGTAATGGGACAAAATTATATAACTAGCCAGGTGCTTTGAGGAATATCTCCAAATTAGAGCCTTTTAACTAATGTACTAGCAGCAATAGTCAAGGATAAAAGCTTTTAAAAGTATGAAAAGAGAAAGAAAGGATGATGGCTTAGAGGAAGGGACAGAGTATAATGTATACAAGTTTGCTGACGATACAAAGCTAGGTAGGAAAGTAAACTGTGGGGTGGACACAAAAGGGATATAGACAGGTTAAGTGAGTACGCAACAAGGTGGCAGGTGGAGTATAATGTAGGGAAATGTGAGGTTATTCGCTTTGGTAGGTAGAATAGGAAAACAGAATATTTTTTAAATGGTGCAAAATTATTAAATGTTGGTGTTCAGAAAGATTTAGGTGTCCTCGTATAAGAAACACAGAGGTAGCATGCAGATGCAGAAAGCAATTATAAATCCACCAAGGGGGATTTGTTGCAAGGGGGATGGAGTACAAGAGTAAGGAAGTTTTGCTGTAATTGTACAAGGCTTTGGTGAGACCCCACCTGGAGTACTGTGCAGTTTTGTTCTCTTTATCTACAACAACAATTTTTATTTATATAGCGCTTTTAACATAGTAAAACATCTCAAGGCGCTTCACAGCAGTATTGTAAGACAAAACAAATAAATTTGACTGAGCCACATAAAAGCAAATTAGATAGGTTTTAAGGAGCGTCTTAAAGGAGGAAAGAGAGGTATAGAGGCGGAGAGGTTTAGGGAGGGAGGTTTAGCAGGCAGCTGAAGGCACGGCCACCAATGATTGAGCTGTTATACTCAGGCATGCTCAAGATGGCAGAATTTGAGGAACGCAGACATTGCATGGGGTTGTGAGGCTGAGAGAGATTACAGAGATAGGGAGGGGCAAGGCCATGGTGGATTTATAAACAAGGATGAGAATTTTGAAATCAAGGCATTGCTTAACCGGGAGCCAATGTAGGTCAGAGAGCACAGGGTGATGGGTGATTGGGACTTGGTGCGACTTAGGACACAGGCTGCTGAGCTTTGGATGACCTCAAGTTTCCGTAGGGTAGAATGTGAGAGGCCAGCTAGGAGTGCGTCAAGTCTCGAGGTAACAAAGGCAATGAGGGTTTCAGTAGCAGATGAACTGAGGCACTGGCGGAGGCGGGCAATGTTACGGAGATAAAGATAGGTGTTTTTAGTTATGCCGCGGATATGTGGCTGGAAGCTAATTTCTGGGTCAAATATGACACCTAGATTGCGAACAGTCAGGTTTAGCCTCAGATAGCTACTCGGGAGAGGGATGAAGTCAGTGGCTAGGGAACGCAGTTTGTAGCGGGGACCCAAGACAATAACTTCGGTCTTCCCAATATTTAATTGGAGAAAATTTCTGCTCATCCAGTACTGGATGTCGGACAAGCAGTCTGACAATTTAGAGACTGTGGAGGATTCGAGAGTTGTGGAGGTAGAGCTGGGTGTCGTCAGCATACATGTGGAAACTGATTCCGTGTTTTCGGATGATATCGCCAGCATATAGATGAGAAATAGGAGGGGTCCAAGGATAGATCCTTGGGGGACACCAGAGGTAACGATGCGAGAGTGGTAAGAGAAGCCATTGCAGGAGATTTTCTGGCTACGATTAGATAGGAAGGATATACTTGCCTTAGTGGCAGTGCAACGAAGGTTCAGTGGATTGATCCCTGTGATGAAAGGGTTGTCTTATGTGGAGAGATTGAGTAGACTGTGCCTATACTCTCTGGATTTTACAAAAATGAGAGGTAATCTCATTGTAAGAGATAGGATTCTGAGGATTGACAGGATAAATGCCGAGAGATTGTTTCTCCTGGCTGGAGAGTCCAGAACTTGGGGGTATAGTCTCAGGATAAGGCGTCAGTCAGACTTTTGAGACTGAGATGAGGAATTTCTTCACTCAGAGGGTTGTGAATCTTTGGAATTCTTTGCCCCAAAGGCTGTGGATGCTGAGTCATTGAATATATATAAGGCTGAGATAGTTAGATTTTTGGATTCTCGAGGAATCGAGGGATATGGGATTGGGCGGGAAATTAGAATTGAGGTCGAAGATCTTATTCAATAACAGAGCAGGCCCAAGGGGACGTATGGCCTACACCTGCTCCTCATTCTTATGTTATCATAAGAAAATTTATGTCGTAAAAAAAAAAGCACAACAAAGCAGCCGGGATGGGAAATGTAGGTTGCGTAGCGTAGCTAGGCAACATTTTTTAGCAGCATATATTTTAACAGTGGCATATATAACATATAAGAACACAAGAACATAAGAACATAAGAATTAGGAACAGGAGTAGGCCATCTAGCCCCTCGAGCCTGCTCCGCCATTCAACAAGATCATGGCTGATCTGGCCGTGGACTCAGCTCCACTTACCCGCCCACTCCCCATAACCCTTAATTCCCTTATTGGTTAAAAATCTATCTATCTGTGACTTGAATACATTCAATGAGCTAGCCTCAACTGCTTCCTTGGCAGAGAATTCCACAGATTCACAACCCTCTGGGAGAAGAAATTCCTTCTCAACTCGGTTTTAAATTTGGCTCCCCCGTATTTTGAGGCTGTGCCCCCTCGTTCTAGTCTCCCCGACCAGTGGAAACAACCTCTCTGCCTCTATCTTGTCTATCCCTTTCATTATTTTAAATGTTTCTATAAGATCACCCCTCATCCTTCTGAACTCCAACGAGTAAAGACCCAGTCTACTCAATCAATCATCAGAAGGTAACCCCCTCATCTCCGGAATCAGCCTAGTGAATCGTCTCTGCACCCCCTCCAAAGCCAGTATATCCTTCCTTAAGTGAGGTGACCAAAACTGCACGCAGTACTCCAGGTGCAGCCTCACCAATACCCCATACAGTTGCAGAAGGACCTCCCTGCTTTTGTACTCCATCCCCCTCACAATGAAGGCCAACATTCCATTCGCCTTTCTGATTACCTGCTGCACCTGCAAACTAACTTTTTGGGATTCATGCACAAGGACCCCCAGGTCCCTCTGCACCGCAGCATGTTGTAATTTCTCCCCATTCAAATAATATTCCCTTTTACTGTTTTTTTTTCCCAAGGTGGATGACCTCACACTTTCCGACATTGTATTCCATCTGCCAAACCTTAGTCCATTCGCTTAACCTATCTAAATCTCTTTGCAGCCTCTCTGTGTCCTCCACACAACCCGCTTTTCCACTAATCTTTGTGTCATCTGCAAATTTTGTTACACTACATTCTGTCCCCTCTTCCAGGTCATCTATGTATATTGTAAACAGTTGTGGTCCCAGCACCGATCCCTGTGGCACACCACTAATCACTGATATCCAACCCGAAAAGGACCAATTTATCCCGACTCTCTGCTTTCTGTTAGCCAGCCAATTCTTGATCCATGCTAATACATTTCCTCTGACTCCAAAGTACCTTTATCTCGTGCAGTAACCTTTTGTGTGGCACCTTATCAAATGCCTTTTGGAAATCTAAATACACCACATCCATCGGTACACCTCTATCCACCATGCTCGTTATATCCTCAAAGAATTCCAGTAAATTAGTCAAACATCATTTCCCCTTCATGAATCCATGCTGCATCTGCTTGATTGCACTATTCCTATCTAGATGTCCTGCTATTGCTTCCTTAATGATAGTTTCAAGCATTTTCCCCACTACAGCTGTTAAACTAACTGGCTGAAAGTTACCTGCCTTTTGTCTGCCCCCTTTTTTAAACAGAGGCGTTACATTAGCTGTTTTCCAATCTGCTGGTACCTCCCCAGAGTCCAGAGAATTTTGGTAGATTATAACGAATGCATCTGCTATAACTTCTGCCATCTCTTTTAATACCCTGGGATGCATTTCATCAGGACCAGGGGACTTGTCTATCTTGAGTTCCATTAGCCTGTCCAGCACTACCCCCCTCGTGATAGTGATTGTCTCAAGGTCCTCCCTTCCCACATTCCCGTGACCAGCAATTTTTGGCATGGTTTTTGTGTCTTCCACTGTGAATACCGAAGCCAAATAATTGTTTAAGGTCTCAGCCATTTCCACATTTCCCATTATTATATACAGTACAAATGCAGAACAAATGGGCATACAATTACCATGGATGTAACGTTGCGCTATTGAAGCGCAATAAGACACCAAACTCCTATCCCCCCTTCCCCATCCCCCACCAGAGACTGAAGTCACAACTGCCACTCCCTACTGAGTTTCTAGGTTTAGCCCACCATCCCTCCCTTCCCTCGGTGACTGTGACCGGGCCCTCCTACACAGCCTCTCCTTCAACTGCTCCAGTTGCCGTGCTCCCGGGCACTTCGGGCACCAACAATCCAGTAGCACGAGCCCGTCCAGAAACTCAAACAACAAACGGCACATGTGCAGAAAGCCCGCCCCTTCGCACATGCGCAGTGAATCACTGTGGCCATTGTACAAGTTGTTGTTTAATTTAGCCTGAGAGCTGCAAACTCTCAGCTCAGCATGGGTACACTCACTGTCAGGGGTACACTTCGGGGACGAGTTTTGTGAACCGGTGTTTCTTCCCGGGAACATTGTTTGTCCGGGGACTGTCGCTGGAAAACATATGGTCATCCTCGTATAATTAAATCTAAAGGAATAAATGGAACAAAAATACTTGGTGAAATTATAAAACGGTGGGAGACAAGTTGAGGAGGCTGTTAAAAAGCATTTGGGATCCTTGCCTTTATAAATAGAAGCATAGAGTTTAAAAAAAGGAAGTTATGCTGAACCTTTATCAATCACTGGTTTGGCCTCAGCTGGCATATTGTGTCCAAATCTAGGCATCACACTTTAGGAAGGATGTCGACCTTGGAGAGGGTGCAGAGGATGATTTACCATTATTATACCAATGATGAGGGATCTCACTAATGTGGAGAGACTGGAGAAGTTGGAGTTGTTCTCATTGGAGCAGAGACGGTTAAGCGGGAATGTAATAGAGGTATTCAAAACCATGAAGCATTTTGATCGAGTAAATAAAGAGAAACTGTTTCCACTGCAGGAGGATCGGTATCCAGAGGGCACATACTGAAGATAATTGCCAAAAGACAAAAGGAGAGATGAGGAGAATTGTTTTTACGCAGCAAGATTTTATGATCTGAAATGCACTGCCTGAATAGTGGATGGTAGCAGATTCAATAGTAACTTTCAGTCGGTAATTGGATATATGCTTGAAAAGGAAATCTTTTCAGGACTATGGGGAAAGAGCAGGGGAGTGGGACTAATTGGATAGTTCTTTCAACGAGCTAGCACAGACACGATGGTCTGAATGGCCTCCATCTGTGCTGTATAATTCTATGATAACTGTCGTATCTCAGGCAGAAAATGTAAAAGATTGTTTTTTGACACATTAAAATAGAGTTGTAATTATGTTAAAGATGTAAATGGTTTGCAAAAAGATTTCTTGAAATTTTTTTTAAAAGTGAGTGACCACGATAGGGATTTAAATTTTGTTTGAAGTTGTATAGGTTAGCTCCAAAGCAAAATTACCTAGGGCACAATGATGTCATCTTTCCTACAATACAATGCAGAAATGACATGAAAGAAACATATCTTTTTATAGTATATTTCAGCAATGTGTTTATGTACTCTTCACCCTGTCCCCACCGCCACCAGCATCTGCTGGATCTGTTTTGCGATTGCCAGAAAATTGCAGGCAAAGAGGGAGGTCAGCAGTGAGAGTACACAAACCATCCATCAATCTGTTGCTAAAGGTAAAATATTTTCCAAACAGATGGTGAGAGTAGTATCGTTTTTATTATAGAGCTGGATTCTTCCATTTCCTCTTCTACATAGAGGAAATATTATCAAGCACTGCCGCATTAATAAAAGATATGGCAATACTAAGTGATTCCTAAAGAAACTTGTCAAATCCAAAGACTATTTTCACCTCTGCACAAAGCAAGATTGCATCAATTTATTTCTTTGCATTTTACTGAATGGCAGTCGAAACAAGAAATAAATGGAAGACTATGGACTTTCACTATTTGCATTATAGCTTCATTCTGGAGAAAAAACTTCCAAACAAGGCTGACTGAACATCCAGCATGTAATGGATTCTATTTAAATATCAAACTAGATTGGTATAGACAAATGGACAATGCATGTTTGATCTATCCAGTGTTTTTTTTGTCTTTTGTCTTTTTGTCTTGACCATCCCATCCTTCAAAGGTTTCTAAACTAAGCAACACTCCTTAAAAATAAATATAGCACTTTTACAACAATATAAAGGTTTCTATGATCCAATGGTGCCTTAAAACTACTTTGCAGAAATAAAAATTACAAATATTTGTAAATTACTGACATGTCCTTTATATAGCTGCCAGTGTGCTAATGTTCCCATTGTTAAAATATTGGGTAATAGTAATACATGTGTATGTTATGAGAACTAGGACTGAAAGGGTTATAGAAAACTGCGAAGATGTTGTAACAGAGGAGTCTAAAATTAGCACGGAAAGCTTTTAACATATTCATGACGAGAAGTAGTTTCAGAACATGGCAAAGTGTTTGCTGTTATTTGCACCGTAAAATTTTCCCTGCCATGACGAGAATCAAAAATTGATAAGATAACTATTTGTTTTGGGAAAAAAAGCTTTCAGAAATTGAGCCAAGATTTTGTTTTCTAAAGGATTAGTAGAAGAAATTGAGTGCAATATTTCAACTGCAGAAATGCAATCTTTCTAATCATTATACAATTTAAAATGGTAATTTTCAGCATGGATTGCTTAATAAATTTCTCTCTAATTATTCTCCTCAGTTTAATCTTTATCTAATACTGCACAAGGTAATTCTTATTCTGACTGAATTTCTCTGCACTTTGATGAAATTATCTTTGATGTCAGGCTGTGTGACAGTTAATGATTCTGACAAGCTGGGCTATTTTTGGAAAACATTCCTTATTCTCTCCCCGTTGGAAAAGGAAAAGCAACTTGTCGTTAAAAATTAATCCATCTGGAAAGAGGAAGACTGTGCAGTGAAAGTGCCAGGAGGCACTTGCTGCTTTGCCTGCCACCATTATCACCCTGTGCTTAGCAGTTCCATATTATTTGTTCTACTTACTTCAGGCAGGCAGGGAAGCAGCTTTGCATACTGAGTGTTGCTGGCATTGTTTACTCAAAGGAACCCTGAGCAAACCTTCTCCATTTCAGCCACAAAGATCTTTCTGCATGTTTCTTTTTTGAAAATATTTTAAAATGTTCAAAACCTCAAAAACCCCATTGGAAAAAATCATTTTAGTAGTATTCATTCAAATATTGACCCTCTAAACAGAAGTAAAATTGCAATTTATCTTTAAAGATTTTGATATAGTTAAACAAAACCATGTTTTATTTCTGGCTCACTTTCTCTTGCTTAACTTGCCTGAATACAAGAAAGTCCAGATTTTTAAAATCGGTGTGACCATATCGAGAGTGAATTGAGTAGAAAGTATATATATGATGAAGGGCTATTTTTCAGCATGTAAACACCCCTACTTTATCCATCTGTTTTATACAAAGTAATGCTTTCTTGCATCCAGCTAGAATGGGGGAAATTATTTTTATAAGTTAAAAATCTGCTTTTCGATTCTTGAAATTTTAATAACAGTTTAATCATGGATATTAAATGTGCCTATAAAATAATAGACTCCATACTCAAGTAGTGTTGCTAAAACAATCGTTAACTGACGAAAACCGCAACATTTTCACAAGTCAATCATGAATATGGAGCTGTGTGTCTAACAGTAGACTACATTTTTTGCTGTAGGCACAAGCAGTCCTAGTCTTACACTGCTGATTTGTCTTTCAGTCCCAACTGCGGACTTCATCCGCTGCTGTTTTCATACTGATATCTCGATTATTCAATAAACATGAGGAACTTGGACAGTATTGATACACATCAGAATTTATCAAATTACACAGTGTCTGTGTCGGCTTTTAAGCAATTAACCTATGTTCAATTAACCTGTGCTGACCATTGTTCATAAAGATAGTCAACCAAATGTTCATTTCACCTGGAAAGAGATGATCAACTAAAGCCTATGTTAGCAAGCTGGTCAACACAAACAGTATTTGCTCAATAATATTTCTGTGCCTAATTTTTTTATTGTAATATATTTATTGTTCCATATGTGATTCTGTGTAGCTGTGTCTTGCCTTTCATTTCTTCCTGAATTCTTGCTAGCTTGTACCACTGTCTGTTTCAGCATCCTGTATCAAATGACTTTTTAAAAGGAGCAACATCTTCTTGAAAACGTGTTTGCTGGACCTCTGTTGTGCATAAACATATGGATGGTTTATAAATCATGTGGAAATGTGGCATCTCTATTTGCATGCAGTGTCGTCATAAAAATTATGCCTGTTTTTTTTCTCCCTCTCTAAACAAATAGCAAAGTTTGCCAAATGACTTTTCATGCAGACAGTAGACCTTTAAATGGACAGGAATTTAATGTGACCCTCAAGATGGTGTCTTTTTAAAGCATCTTTTTTAATATCTTTTGGGATCAATAGAAAAGAGAGCAAATTCTGCTGATCATTTATATATCTGATTTACCTTTCTTTGTTGTAAGGAGAAATGCACTGGGAGGGGTAATAAAGTTAGCTAAGGATTGTTATTTTTATACACTTTAAAGGTTTTATTTGGTGAATTTTTGTCCTCATCAATATGAGGCATATCAATACTAGGGAAAATAACGGCCCAGAATTTGCGCTTGTAATGACGGCAAAACTGTCGGTGTTGATTGTCATTACAACTGTGAATCTGACAGCAATTTCTGGAGTGCACACATGCGCAGTTAAACGCAGAAATCCAAACGTTGCTGTCAGTCATTTCCTGCTCCTTCACAAGGCATGCTGTTGAACTCCCCACAGCCGGCAAACAATTGAAATCACCAAATTGACGAGAACTTGCACTTTTACGCTGGAATATCACTCTTAAAAATCCCCTGAATGAGGTATAACTGGGTTTTTAATGGCATACTGAGTCATAACTGCTGAACAATCATTCTGGCCCTGAAAAACTAATTGTATATTTGTGAATGGCACCTTTTTCCATTATGATAAAAATTCAATTTTTTTAACGTGTTTTTTTTGTTTGTTTATGATATTTCAGCTTCTACCTTAATTCCATGTGTATGTGCCAATCTTTATTTTGCACTCTGTAAAATGATTTTAAAAAGTGATGGAAAATCAGTGCATTTTACTTCCTGATTTGCTGTCGATGAGAATTCTTCAATGTGATTGGTTGCTTGATGACAGCACTGTTGCTGGACGCTGGAGATCCCCTCGACTTGGCGTCAGATTCAAATGGCGTCAGAAGAGGTGAAATCGACGCCATAGAGATTGCTAGATCTTTGTGGGCGGCTTTATTCGAGGTCAGCGACATTTCCAATCCCTGAAAAATCTTATGTTTTCATGTTCTTATTGTTGGTATCTCTGAATGTGGTGGGCCTGAATACACTCGGAACTAGGTTGAGCCTGCCTAACCTCATAGGCAGTTGAGATGATATTTCAATTGCATGAACCCAGTTTCCAGAGGTGTGTTGTTCACTCGCTAAGCTTTTCTTTTTGGTTGAGGTCAGTGTTGTAAATATATTTTCCATCACAGAATATACTGACAGAATTATGGAAGGTTGGATGTGAATAATAAGGTTGTAATTTTGTTCAGATTGTATCATTAAATTATGAAACCAAAGCAAGACTTTATGGATGCTCTCTGAACATTAAAATTATAGCTTTATACTCTCACTTCTTTCAATACCTTTTCCAGAATATATACATATTCATGCTTATTACATACCATGGTTTCAATTAAATAAAAACAGTAGTAATAATTAAAATGCTAGCTGGAATTGCATCAATTGAAAACTGAGATACTACTTATCACTACAGAACAATCACACAATTCACATGGTTCAATAAGGGAATTATTTTGCAGTTTCTCAGTAGAGCTGTGGGAATTAAGAGCCTTGCATATATTATAAACTGTATTCCTCATGCTTACAGGCATGGATTTATTAATATTATGTGTGATGTTTAAACTGCATAAAAAGAGTCACCAAAATGTTTAGTTCAATGGAAGATCATGATGAAGCCACTTGTGGTTGCAGTATATCAATGTCCAATGTGCTTTTGAAGACCCTATTTTAAAATCTGAAACCGAAGGAATATCTTGTCGGTTAATTTAATTTCTATTGCACATAAATTACCATTGAATGGTGATTCTGAATTTATGACACGGGTCTGAAACTAAGTATATTGTTTGAAAAGGGATTGCGCAACATCAGCATCAAAGCAGCTCTCAAATCAGGCAGGACCTTATACTGATAATTCAACTTGTTCCATTCAAAATAGTGTTGGGACACAGAAAAGAGTAATGGATACTAACTTAATAAAAAATCTTAACTGGCTGCTTGATACAATGGTACTTCTTTCAGATAAATTAATTTTGAATTATATCTAATGTCTTCACTAGCCTTTAGGCAGTGGTAGACCATGACTTTTGACTCTTCAAAGGATTTGATTGCAACATAGTTCCAATGGGAAGAGAACAGTTGTTCAGCAGTACTGTGATGCCTGGGAGTGTATGTCTGTGTGTGTGTCTATGTCTGTGGACATCTGCCCGACCTGTGTGAGAACACCACCGCAGGTCGGGGCTATAAATAGAGCTGGAGCGCTGGGCCCTGGAACATCGTGCGCGAAGGTGCGGTGAATGAGGGTACGGGGCCCAGAAGGGCCCAGGGGCAGCACGGGCCAGCCCACACTGCGATATGTGTGCACAGTAGGTCCATGCAGCAGAGCAGATCTCCAGTCGTCCTGGTTTAACCCTTGCCACTGGCACTTGACCCTGTCGAGCCTGTGTGGTGTCTGATGTGCAACAGTCACCACACGGTAAAAAAATCCACGCACAGGCATCTTCCACCCACGCCCCCCCAATTGGAGTTCAGGACTGGAACATCGGGTCCTTCATTGAACCATCTGTGAACTCTTGTGGAAGCAAGTCATCCTCGTTCGAGGGACCACCTATGATGATGATGATACCTGGTGAGCGACGAGAGATTGTAGTGGGACGTGATAAGGGCCCAGGAGAGGCGTGAGTTCAGGGCCAGAAGAGGCGAGGGCCCAGAGGTAGCACAGGCCAGCCCACACTGCGATATGTGTGCCGCTAGGCCCGTGCAGCAGAGCTGTTCTCCAGTCGTCTTGGTTAATCCTTGCCACTGGCCAAGACCTAGCTCTGTCAAGCCCATGTGGTGGGAAAAAAATCCACGCACAGCAATCTTCCATACTTCAATATGTAGTTCAGGACCTGGAATATTAGGTCCTTCATTGAAACACCTGTGAACTCATCCTTTTTTGGCATCGAAGCAAGTCATCCTCATTTCGAGGGACTGCCTATGATGATGATGATAGCTGGTGTTAGTTTTTTTTTAAAGTGCAGGACTTTAATTTGTCAGGTGAATATTCACTTAACTCATTGGAGCTTTGTGGGCTCAGTATTCTATTATTTTAAAGTAGATCTAGAGGCAAATACAAGTGTAAGTGAAAATTTTGAAACAAAGCGAGCATATGATATTATAGAAGATGCATGTTTTTAAGGAGTAACTCAGCATACTTTGGACTCAATTTTCCCCAATTATCTGCGCCGATTTTTTGGGGTGCACCGTTTTTTTTTGAGTAAGTTCAAATCTCCAAGTTTCCCAAAGTTTCTGCATTAGCTTAATTCACTTAGGTCGGATTATTTTAGGCTACGTTTTTTTTTACCTCATTGGGGGCGTAACCAGCCACCTGTGTCAATTCTGGCCATTTAAACAAGTTTGGCCAGCTCCGATTTACTCCAATTTTTCTTAGGACGGCGTATGTGACCACTCTGGAAAAACCTCCGAGGCAGTTTACAAAATTGGTTCAGGTAAGAGAATCAGCGTAGCAGATGCAGTTCCATGGCCCAGACAGCAGCAGCAGAGAGGGAGAGGAAAGAGTGGGGCAGAGGAGAGGGTGGGAGGCCTTTCAGCCAGGATTAAGGTCGCCACCCGGCACTGGGAGGAGGGAGGCCTTTCAATCAGGGTTAGCAGTGGCAACCGGCACAGAGAGGAGGGAGGCCTTTCGGCCAGGGCAAGCAGCGGCAACCGGCACCAGGAGGAGGGAGGCCTTTCAGCCAGTGCCAACAGCGGCAATCAACACCGGGAGGAGGGTGGCCTTTCGGCCAGGGTTAGGAGCAGCATCGGCTCCGGGAGGAGGGGGAGGGAAGGCCTTTCGGTCAGGGTTAGAAGCGGCACCGGGGGGAGGGGGGGTGCGGAGATAGACTTTTGGCATAAACTTTTTAATAATTTAATGCTGGTAAGCTGCAGCAATGTGCAAGGTGCTTGTGCAGGTTGTTGTGAGCTGGCCAGAATGTGTTGTATGTTTTAGTTTCCAGCCTCAGCCCGCAGTGTGTCACTCCTAGCTCTGGCAACCTGATCTTTTTGGCGCAGATCTTAGGCTCCACCTCCAAAGCTAAAGGACAGGCTACGCGGCGCCAAAATCAACAATTCAAACGGGGAAAGTTGGATGATTTTTTGGGGGGCGTAGTTGGGCCCCAAGAAAACGGGCGGAACTCTTCAAGTACGCCAAAAAACGGCAATGGGGAAAATTGAGCCCTTCTGTTGCTCTAGCAAAATAAATTTACATTGAGAATGCCCAGGAGACATAATGAAAATGTAATTTTTGACAGTTTCCAAAAGCAAACTTTTTGCATAAGCAAACACATATCTGTGGTTTTCTTGTCTTATTCATTTTTAATTTGTTGATCATTCTCATGTTTTAACCTTATTAAAGTTTTATTTTTCTGGAAAAATGGCAAAAGGAGGCCTCCCATTGATAATGTAAACAAATCATTACTATTTCATGTCTGTAGACCTCTGTTTTGTGGTATACAATCCTCATTGATTACACGATCCTCGCTTATCCCAAACAGCCGCCTATATCTGAAAAATGGGGTTATCCATTTGCCATCACTATAAGAACATAGAGCAGGAGTAGGCCAATTGGCCCCTCAAGCCTGCTCCGCCATTTAATAAGATCATGGCTGATTTGATCATGGGCTATGCTCCACTTCCCTGCCCGCTCCCCATAACCCTTTACTCTCTTATCGCTTTCTATCTCCACCTTAAATATATTCAATGACCCAACCTCCACCGCTCTCGGGCAGAGAATTGCAGAGATTTACAACCCTTGGAGAAGAAATTCCTCCTCATCTCAGTTTTAAATGCGCGACCCCTTATTCTGAAGCTATGCCCCCTAGTTCTAGATTTCCCCCATGAATGGAAACATCCTCTCTGCATCTACCTTGTCAAGCCCCCTTATTATCTTATATATTTCAATAAGATCACCTCTCATTCATCTGAATTCCAATGAGTACAGGCCCAACCTGCTCAATCTTTCTTCAAAAGTCAACCCCTTCATCTCAGGAATCAACCTAGTGAACCTTCTCTGAACTGCTTCCAATGCAAGTATATCCCTCCTTAAATAAGGAGACCAAAACTGTACGCAGTACTCTAGGTGTGGCCTCACCAATACCCTGTACAATTATAGCAGGACTTTTCTGCTATTATACTCTATCCCCCTTGCAATAAAGGCCAACATTCCATTTGCCTTCCTGATTACTTGCTGTACCTGCGTACTAACTATTTGTGTTTCATGCACAAAGACCCCCAGGTCCTCTGTACTGCAGCATTTTGTAATTTTTCTCCATTTAAATTATAATTTGCTTTTTTATTTTTTCTTCAGAAGTGGATAACCTCACATTTTCCCCACATTTCCTCCATCTGCCAAATTTTTGCCCACTCACCAGCCTGTTTATATCCCTTCGCAGATTTTTTTGTGTCCGCCTCACAAACTTGATTTCCCACCCATCTTTGTATCAGCAGCAAACTTGGCTACATTGCACTCGGTCCCTTCATCCAAATCATTAATATAGATTGAAAATAGTTGAGGCCTCAGCACCGATCCCTATCCATGCTAATATATTACCCCCAACTCCGTGAACTTTTATCTTGTGCAGTAACTTTTTATATGGCACCTTATCGAATGCCTTCTGGAAATCCAAATACACCACATCTACTGGTTCCCCCTTATCCACCCTGCTCGTTACATCTTCAAAGAACTCCAGCAAATTTGTCAAACATGATATCCCTTTTATAAAAGCATGCTGACTCTGCTTGACTGAATTATGCTTTTCCAAATGTCCTGCCACTGTTTCCTTAATAGTGGACTCCAGCATTTTTCCAACCACAGATGTTAGGCTAACTGGTCTATAGTTTCCTGCTTTCTGTCTGCCTCCTTTTTTAAAAAGTGACGTTACATTTGCGGATTTCCAATCTGCTAGGACCTCCCCAGAATCCAGGGAATTTTGGCCGATTTCAACCAATGCATCCACTATCTCTGCAGCCACTTTTAAGACCCTAGGATGCAAGCCATCAGGTCTCGGGGACTTGTTTACCATTTGTCCCATTATTTTACCGCGTACTTCTTCTTTAATAGCAGTGATTATTTTAAGTTCCTCCCTCCCTATAGCCCCTTCATTATGCATTATTGGGATGTTTTTCGTGTCTTCTACCATGAAGACTGATACAAAATATTTGTTCTCCCCGTTCCCATTCCCCATTATTAATTCCACAGTCTCATCCTCTGAGAGATCAACATTTACTTTAGCCATTCTCTTTTTTTAATATACCTGTAGAAACTCTTACTATCTGTTTTTATATTTCTTGCTAGTTTACTTTCATAATCTATCTTCCCTGTCTTTATTATTTATTTAGTCGTTCTTTGATGGTTTTTAATAGCTTCCTAATCTTTTGTATGCCATTGTTTTCAATTTGATACCATCCTTTATTTCCTTAGTTAGTCACGGATGGCTATCCCTTCTCTTAAAATATTTTCTTCTGATTGGAATATATTTTTGTTGAGAGTTATGAAATATCTCCTTAAATGCCCACCGTTGCTCATCAACCGTCTTACACTTTGATCTATTTTCCCAGTCCACTTTTGCCAACTCTGCCTTCATATCTTTGTCGTCTCCTTTATTTAAGCTTTGGACATCGGTTTGAGATCCAACTTTCTCACCGTCCAACTGAATTTGAAATTTAACCATGCTATGATCACTCTTTCCTAGAGGATCCTTTACTAGGAGATTGTTTATTAATCCTGTCTCATTACACAGTACCAGATCTAAGATAGCCTGCTCCCTGGTTGGTTTATCAATGTACTGTTCAAGGAAACTATTCCGGATACATTCTGTGAACTCTTCCTCAAGCCTACCTTGGCCAATTTCATTTGTCCAATCAATATGAAGATTAAAAGCGCTCATGATTTTTGCCGTTCCTTTTTTTTTTACAAGCCTCCATTATTTCTTGATTTATACTCCGTCTAACAGTGTAGCTACTGTTAGGGGACTTATAGACAATGCCCACCAGTGACTTCTTCCCTTTATTATTCCTTATCACCACCCAAACTGATTCTACATCTTGATTTTCTGAGCCAATATAATTTCTCACCAGTGCACTGATCTCATCCTTTATTAACAGAGCTATCCCACCTTCTTTTTGTCTATCCTTCCGAATTGTCAAATACCCCTGAATATTTAGTTCCCAGGCCTGGTCACCTTGCAACCACGTCTCTGTAATGGCTATCCGATCATACCCATTTATATCTATTTTTGCCGTCAACTCAACTATTTTGTTACGAATGCTGCGTGCATTCAGATAAAGAGCTTTTAATTTAGTTTTATTCCAATTTTCCCTGCTTTGATCCCACTTTCTGATGCACTCTTATGTTTATACATTCTTTCCATTCTTGATACGTTCTGGTTATCAATTCCCCCAGTGCTACCATGCTCTATTGCCTTCTCCTTGCTCTTTGACTTTTTTTAATTTCCGCTCACCTGAACCCCCCCCCCACCCCCGACTATTTAGTTTACAGCACTAGTTATTTGATTTGCCAGGACACTAGTCCCAGCAGGGTTCAAGTGAAGCCCGTCCCATCGGAACAGCTCCCTCTGACCCCAGTGCTGTATAGAGGTCAATTACAAATATGTCACTTAAAATGTAATAAGTGCGCCGGCTATTTTATTCCATTCTATTTTAAAAGTCGATTTTTTAATGACAGCACCCAATCAGCATTTCACTGTGCAACATAAACTGAACCATAGAGACATAAATAGAACCGAGACATTGGGCCGGATCTTGCAGTCAGTGGCGGTTCATTACACTTGCACTTGCCCATAGACTTTTTAATGGGATTTTGCACTGGAACTTCCTCTCCGCCAACTGTCAAAAGAGCACAGCACCCTCTAAAGGGGATCTGGGACGTGTGAAGAGGATGAGCAACTGTGTATCTCTTTAACCAATCAGATTGAAGAATTGTTAATTAGCAGCGCAGATTCTGAACCAGGAAGTGTCAGTTAAAATATTTAATTCAAAGTCAAATCAGCTATAAAAAGCAAAATAAAGTGAGGGGAAGAAAGGTTGGATTAAAAGAGACAAAGAAAGAGTTAAAAAAATTTGAACATTATTCCAAATTTTATGTTGTGTTAAATTTCCAACAATAATTAACAACCGAAAGAATGAGACTCCATACTTGTTAATGTTAATTTTCAGTGCGAGAGAGTTTTTTTGGCAGTAATTAAGACCGTTAAAAGGGTACTTACACGAGAATGATAAGCCCTAACTTAGTGGGTATATATCGGGTAAGCAATGTTCCCTATAAAGCATGCAGCTACGCACACCTCTGCTGGTCCCTTGCAATCGGGGACCAGCTTTTTCGATGTGAATGGGCCACGCAGCCTTTAAAGGGGCTGTGCACCCAATGAAAAAGACAGAACATTGCAGGCAAGAACAGCAATTTCACACCATTCCATCTGTTTCAATGCCAAGTCTCTCAGCGAGATAGAAACAGAGAAAATTGGTGCAGGAGTAGGCCATTCAGCCCGTCAAGCCTGCACCACCCTTCAATATGATCATGGCTGATCATGCAACTTCAGTACCCCATTGCTGCTTTCTCTCCATACCCCTTGATCCCTTTAGCCATAAGGGCCACATCTAACTCCCTTTTGAATATATCTAACGAACAGGCCTCAACAGCTTTCTGTGGTAGAGAATTCCACAGGTTCACAATTCTCTGAGTGAAGAAGTTTCTTCTCATCTCGGTCCTAAATGGCATACCCCTTATCCTTAGACTGTGACCCCTGGTTCTGGACTTCCCCAACATCGGGAACATTCTTCCTGCATCTAACCTGTCCAATCCCGTCAGAATTTTATGTTTCTTTGAGATCACACCTCATTCTTCGAAATTCTAGTGAATATAAGCCTAGTCGATCCAGTCTTTCTTCAAATGTCAGTCCTGTCATCCCGGGAAATCAGCCTGGTGAACCTTCGCTGCACTCCCTCAATAGCAAGAATGTCCTTCCTCAGATTAGGAGACCAAAACTGTACACAATATTCAAGGTGTGGCCTCACCAAGGCCCTGACCAACTGCAGTAAGACTTCCCTGCTCCTATACTCAATTCTTCTCGCTATGAAGGCCAATATGCCATTTGCCTTCTTCACCGCCTGCTGTACCTGCATGCTAACTTTCAATGACTGATGTACCATGACACCCAGATCTCGTTGCATCTCCCCTTTTCCTAATCTGTCACCATTCAGATAATCTGCCTTCCTGTTTTTGCCACCAGAGTGGATAACCTCACATTTATCAGCATTATACTGCATCTGCCACGCATTTGCCCACTCGCCTAACCTGCCCAAGTCATCCTGCAGCCTCTAAGCATCCTCCTCACAGCTCACACTACCACCCAGCTTAGTGTCATCTGCAAACTTGGAGATATTACACTCAATTCCTTCGTCTAAATCATTAATGTATATTGTAAATAGCTGTGGTCCCAGCACTGAACCTTGCGGTACCCCATTAGTCACTGCCTGCCATTCTGAAAAGGACCTGTTTAATCCTACTCTTTGCTTCCTGTCTGCCAACCAGTTCTCTATCCATGTCAATACATTACCCCCAATACTATGTGCTTTAATGTTGCACACTTATCTCTTGTGTGGGACCTTGTCAAAAGCCTTTTGAAAGTCCAAATACACCACATCCACTGCTTCTCCCTTGTCCACTCTAGTAGTTACATCCTCAAAAAATTCTAGAAGATTTGTCAAGCATGATTTCCCTTTCATAAATCCATGGTGACTTGGACCAATCCTGTCACTGCTTTTCAAATGTGCTGCTATTACATCTTTAATAATTGATTCTAACATTTTCCCCACTACTGATGTCAGGCTAACCGGTCTATAATTCCTTGTTTTCTCGCTCCCTTTTTTAAAAGTGGTGTTACATTAGCTACCCTCCAATCCATAGGAACTGATCCGGAGTCTATAGAATGTTGGAAAATGACCACCAATGCATTCACTATTTCTAGGGCCACTTCCTTAAGTTCTCTGTGATGCAGACTCTCAGGCCCTGGGGATTTATTGGCCTTCAATCCCATCAATTTCCCCAACACAATTTCCTGCCTAATAAGGATTTCCTTCAGTTCTTCCTTCTCGCTAGACCCTCGGTCCCCAAGTATTTCCGGAAGGTTATTTGTGTCTTCCTCAGTGAAGACAGAACCGAAGTATTTCTTCAATTGATCTGCCATTTCTTTGTTCCCCATTATATATTCATCTGATTCTCACTGCAAGAGGCCTACATTTGTCTTCACTAATCTTTTTCTCGACACATATCTATAGAAGCTTTTGCAGTCAGTTTTTATGTTCCCTACAAGCTTACTCTCATACTCTCTTTCCCCCCTCCTAATTACACCCTTTGTCCTCCTCTGCTGAATTCTAAATTTCTCCCAGTCCTCAGCTTTGATGCTTTTTCTGGCCTCTTCTCTGGCCTCTTCCTTGGATTTAACACTATCCCTAATTTCTCATGTCAGCCATGGTTGAGCCACCTTCCCCGTTTTATTATTACGCCAGACAGGGATGTACAATTATTGAAATTCATCTTTAACTGTCTGCCATTGCCTATCCACCGTCAACCCTTTAAGTATCATTTTCCAGTCTATTCTAGCCAATTCACATCTCATACCATCGACGTTACCTTTCTTTAAGTTCAGGACTTAGTCTCTGAATTAACTGTGTCACTCTCCATCTTAATGAAGAGTTCTACCATATTATGGTCACTCTTCCCCAAGGGGCCTCGCACAACAAGGTTGCTAATTAATCCTCTCTCATTACACAACACCCAGTCTAGGATGGCCTGCTCTCTAGTTGGTTCCTCGACGTATTGGTCGAGAAAACCATCCCTTATACACTCCAGGAAATCCTTCTGCACCGTACTGCTACCAGTTTGGTTAGCCCAATCTATACGTAGATTAAAGTCACCCATGATAACTACTGTACCTTTATTGCACGCATCCCTAATTTCCTGTTTGATGCCATCCCCCACCTCACTACTACTGTTTGGTGGTCTGTACACAACTCCCACAAGCGTTTTCTGCCATGTGGTGTTCCGCAGCTCTACCCATACAGATTCCACATCATTGAAGCTAATGTCCTTCCTTACTATTGCGTTAATCTCCTCTTTAACCAGCAACGCTACCCCACCTCCTTTTCCTTTCTGTCTATCCTTCTTGAATATTGAATATCCTTGGATGTTGAGTTCCCAGCCTTGGTCACCCTAGAACCATGTCTCTGTCATCCCAATTACATCATATCCATTAACAGCTGTCTGTGCAGTTAATTCATCTACCTTGTTACGAATGTTCCTTGCATTGAGACACAGAGCCTTCAGGCTTGTTTTATTAACACTCTTTAGAATTATGTTGTAATGTCGCCCTTTTTGATTTTTGCCTTTGCTTTCTCTGCCCTCCACTTTTCCTTATCTCCTTTCTACCTTTTGCTTCTTCCCCCATTTTACTTCCCTCTGTCTCCCTGCATAGATTCCCATCCCCCTGCCATATTAGCATAAACCCTCCCCATCAGCACTAGCAATCACTCCCCCTAGGACATCGGTTCCGGTCCTGCCCAGGTGCAGACCGTCTGGTTTGTACTGGTCCTACATCTTAACTATCCTGCTATTTCTACTCTGATTAGCACGTGGCACTGTTAGCAATCCTGAGATTACTACCTTTTGAGGTCCTGCTTTTTAATTTAACTCCTAGCTCCCTAAATTCAGCCTGTAGGACCTCATCCCGTTTTTTATCTATATCATTGGTACCTTTTTGCACTACGACAACTGGCTGTTCACCCTCCCCCTCCAGAATGCTCCGAGACATCCTTGACCCTTGCACCAGGGAGGCAACATACTATCCTGGAGTCTCGATTGCGGCTGCAGAAACGCCTATCTATTCCCCTTACAATAGAATCCCCTACCACTATAGCTCTCCCACTCTTTTTCCTGCCCTCCTATGCAGCAGTGCCATCTATGGTGCCGTGAACTTGGCTGCTGCTTCCTTTCCCTGATGAGCCATCTCCCCAACAGTATCCAAAGCGGTATATCTGTTTTGGAGAGAGACGACCGCAGGGGACTTCTGCACTATCTTACTTACTCCTGTTCTGCATGATGGTCACCCATCCCCTATCTGCCTTTGTAACCTTTACCTGCGGTGTGACCAACTCACTAAACGTGCTATTCACGACATCCTCAGCATCACGGATGCATCAGAGTGAATCCATGCGCAGTTTTAGTGCTGATATGCGGTTTGACAGGAACTGCAGCTGGATACACTTCCCGCACACATAGGCAGGGACACTGGAAGTGTCCCTGATTTCCCACATCGCACAGGAGGAGCATGACATGGGTCTGGGCTCTCCTGCCATGACTTAACCTTTAAATTAACTTAATTTGGCAACATTACTGATAAGAAAAAGGAAAAAAGATAAAGAAAAAAGAAAAACTACTCACCAATCAACCAGCCAATCACTTACCCTCTTGGCTGTGATGTCACACTTCGATTTATTTTTACTTTTTTTACTTTTGATCCTGCAGCAGCTGGCTCCTCCCCGACTGCCGTTGCTCCTTGCTGCCGCTGGGCCTTTTATAGGCCTCGCCACTACTCCCCGACTGCCTGAGATATGGGTATAGCGAAGCTTCTGGAGGAGTAGGACATCTCGGACAGCAACTTCCTGATTTACGCATTCAACTGCACATGAGTGGTCGCTGGAAGTTGCTGTCCGATTAACACATTAATAACGTTGAGCTCTATTAGCCTCACCATTATTTTTGCTGCAAAATCCGGCTCCTTGTGGCAGAGGTTTACCTGATCCCACTTTAAACGCATCAGCTGATTGAAGCTGCCCGAAGTCTCCATGCCTCTCGTAGATGTTAACATTGCAAACAGCTGATGTAGTCTTTGTGTACTGTTGCTGTTCACACTGTTAACAACTATGGGAAGCAGTCAGAAAGTGCAGCCCTGCCACCTTCAGTCAATCCCGCGTGGTCTCTAAAACTCCTGCGAGTCCTTGCCAACTTGTTGAAACTTACGTCTGCAAAGAATTCCTTTTAGAAATTTTTGGTTACACTAGCCACCGCATATAGCAGGCCAATCATGTTGACACCAAAGTGTTGCTATAAGCAATGGGAACTATGTGATGTAGTAAAAAATTTGGTTTGTGTTAAGTGTTAAATTATAGTTGCTAAATAGTTGGTCATTTCATGTGAAATTCAAATGGTGCTTCAAAGCTGACAGGAAAAAAAAGTTTAGAAATTTTACATTGGTAGTATCACTTAAATTGGTGAAATGTAGATCATGTCAATTGATTATTACTTAGCCTGTATAGTTTGTTTGGTAGAAGAATCAATTTTTAAATCATTATCAATTGCATAAATATAAATAGGAAACCCTCTACTGATTGGAAGTCCAGTTGATAATATAAACTGTTAAGTATGTAGAATTAGAGAGGTTACCCACCCCGATGGAAGGTCTCAAACAAGCATTAATATGACATGTGCATTTTCAGCATTTTGTTACTAACCCTTTTATTCGTTCATGGAATGTGGGCGTTGCTGGCAAGGCCAGCATTTATTGCTCATCCCTAATTTCCCTTGAGAGGGTGGTGGTGAGCCGCCATCTTGAACCGTTACAGTCCTTGTGGTGAAGGTACTCCCACCGTGCTGCTGGGGAGGGAGTTCCAGGATTTTTACCCAGTGACGATGAAGGAACAACGGTATATTTCCAAGTTAGGATGGTGTGTAACTTAGAGGGGAACTTGCAAGAACTTGCTCTTATCCTTCTAAGTGGTAGAGGTTGCGGGTTTGGGAGATGCTGTCGAAGAAATCTAGGCGAGTTGCTGCAGTGCGTCATGTAGATGGTACATACTGCAGCAACGGTGCGCCAGTGGTGGAGGGAGTGAATGTTTAAGATGATGGATGGGGTGCCAATCAAGCGGACTGCTTTGTCCTGGATGGTGTTGAGCTTCCTGAGTGTTGTTGGAGTTGCACTCATCCAGGCAAGTGGAGAGTATTCCATCACACTCCTGACTTGTGCCTTGTAGACAGTGGAAAGGCTTTGGCGAGTCAGGAACTGAGACACTCGCCGCAGACTGCCCAGTCTCTTACCTGCTGTTGTGGCCACATTATTTATGTAGCTGGTCCAGTTAAGTTTCGGATCAATGTTGACCCCCAGGATGTTGATGCTGGGGGGTTCGGCGATGGTAATGCCATTGAATGTCAATGAGCGGTGGTTAGACTCTCGCTTGTTGGAGATAGTCATTGCTTGGTACTTGTGTGGCGCGAATGTTACTTGCCACTTTTAAGCCCAAGCCTGAATGTTGTTCAGGTCTTGCTGCATGTGGGCATGGATTGTTTCATTTTCTGAGGAGTTGCGAATGGAACTGAACACTGTGCAATCATCAGCGAACATCCCCACTTCTGACCTTATGATGGAGGGAAGATCATTGATGAAGCACCTGAAGATGTTTGGGCCTAGGATACTGCCCTGAGGAACTCCTGCAGCAATGTCCTGGGGCTGAGATGATTGACCTCCAACAACCACAACCATCTTCCTTTGTGCTATATATCACTCCAACCAGTGGAGAATTTTCCCCGACTCTCATTGACTTCAAGTTTACTAGGGCTCGATAATGCTGCACTCGGTCAAATGCTGCCTTGGGCAGTCACTCTCGCTTCACCTCTGGAATTCAGCACTTTTGTCCATGTTTGGACCAAGGCTGTAATAAGATCTGGAGCCGTGAAGTCCTGGCAAAATCCAAACTAAGTATCAGTGAGTAGGTTATTGGTGAGTAAGTGCAGCTTGATAGCACTGTTGACAACACCTTCCATCACTTTGTTGTTGATTGAGAGCAGACTGATGGGACGGTAATTGTCTGGATTAGATTTGTCATTTTTTGTGGACAGGGCATACCTGGGCAGTTTTCCACCTTGTCGGGTGGATGTCAGTCTTGTTGCTGTACTGGAACAGCTTGGCTAGAGGCGCGACTAATTCTCCAGCACAAGTCTTCAGTACGACAGCTGGGATATTGTCAAGGCCCATAATCTTTGCTGTATCCACTGTGCTCAGAGTGAATCGAATTGGCTGAAGACTGGCTTCTGTGATGGTGGGGACATCAGGAGGAGGCCAATATGGATCATCCACTCGGCACTTCTGGCTGTCCCAGGATGGCACTTCATTTTTAGCTTTACATAAGAACATAAGAACATAAGAATGAGGAACAGGAGTAGGCCATCTAGCCCCTCGAGCCTGCTCCGCCATTCAATAAGATCATGACTGATCTGGCCGTGGACTCAGCTCCACTTACCTGCCCTCTTTCCGTAACCCTTAATTCCCTTATTGGTTAATTCCCTTTGTGTGGTGCTGCTCCTGGCATGCTCTTCTGCTCTCCTCATTGAACCAGGGTTGGTCCCGTGGCTTCATGGAGCCTCCTCCTGTTTGTTGTTTAATTGTCCACCACTATTCACAACTGGATGTGGTAGGACTGCAGAGCTTTGATCTGATCCGTTGATTGTGGGATCACTTCGCTCTGTCTATAGCATGCTGCTTCTGCTGTTTAGCATGCATGTAGTCCTGCTCTGTCACTATTCGACATGGAGTTGTCATTTCTTAGAGATTCAACATCTCGCTATCCATTTCTTAAAGTAAAGTAAGGGTTTAAGTGTTAAAGACCCCCTATTAGAGTCTATTGGGGCTAGGGGAAGTTTAGACTGTGGGACGGGGGAGGTTGAGGGTTGAAAGTTGCCGATGGTAGAGAATGGGAGTTGATTAGCAGGGGAGCTCCCAAGGGAGCTGCAACCCCAGCGGCCATCTTACTCAGTTTGGCCCGACCTCAGGCTTCCCACCACACCACCCATCGGCAACCGGGACTCCTGCGGCGAAGATCAGGATTCCTGCGGCGAAGACCAGGGCCTCCTGCAGCGACGACCCGGACTTGGCGATCGCGCCACCCCCCCATCAGCGGCGATCGGAACACCTCCAGTGGCGACAGATGGGCCTCTCCTCCCTGATGACAGCTGGACCTCCTGCGGCGACAGGCAACCTCCTCCTCAATGGCGACGCGACGACTGGATCTCTCCTGCCCCACTGGTGACCTGGTCTCTCCTCCTCCTCCAACACATGGTGAGCATCATGGCTGCGACCCCCCCCCCCCCCTGACCTTGCACTCTGAACCCCAGTGGGCCACTGTCTCTCCCAATGCCTGTCCCCAACCAAGCCTCGGACCACCTACCATCAAGAGCGCAACTCAGCACCGAGCCTGCGGCCAACATCTTGCCGCAGGCAACTAGGCTCATACAGCAGTGCCTGGTCTCCAGACGTCATGGACCCCCTTGCCACTGGATCAAGACGTTGTTCAGCTGAGCCCGTGTGGTAGACGGTGTGTAACGACCACCCCGCGTTAAAAGAACTCACGCACAGGCATCTTCCACTCTTCTAACATGAAGTTCAGGACCAGGAATGTCAGGACCCTCATGGACAACAACAACATTGAAGGGCAGGAACGCAGCACCGCCATACTTGCTCAGGAAATTAAACGCTTTGATATCGACATTGCCGCCCTAAGCGAGACCCAGCGGGCAGAGGAAGGCCAGCTCAGGCAACAAGGTGGAGATTACACTCCATAACACTGTATTATTAAAGAAGCAGTAGCAGGACATTTGGAAAAGCAAAATTCAGTCAGGGCAGAGCCAGCATGGATTTATGAAGGGGAAGTCATGTTTGACAAATTTGCTGGAGTTCTTTGAGGATGTGACGAACAGTGTGGATAAAGGGGAACCAATGTATGTGGTGTATTTGGACTTCCAGAAGGCATTTGACAAGGTGCCACATAAAAGGTTACTGCACAAGATAAAAGTTCACGGGGTTGGGGTAATATATTAGTATGGATAGAGGATTGGCTAACGAACAGAGAGTCGGGATAAATGGTTCATTCTCTGGTTGGCAACCAGTAACTAGTGGGGTGCCGCAGGGATCAGTGCTGGGATTGCAACTATTTACAATCTATATTAATGACTTGGAAGAAGGGACCGAGTGTAACGTAGCCAAGTTTGCTGACGATACAAAGATGGGAGGAAAAGCCATGTGTGAGCAGGCACAAAAAATCTGCATGGACAGGCTAAGTGAGTGGGCAAAAATTTGGTACATGGAGTATAATGTTGGAAAGTGTGAGGTTATGCACTTTGGCAGAAAAAAAATCAAAGAGCAAGTTATTATTTAAATGGAGAAAGATTGCAAAGTGCCATAGTACAGCGGGACCTGGGGGTGCTTGTGCATAAAACACAAAAGGATAGTATGCAGGGACAGCAAGTGATCAGGAAAGCCAATGGTATCTTGGCCTTTATTGCAAAGGGGAGGGAATATAAAAACAGGGACGTATTACTACAGCTATATAGGTATTGGTGAGGCCACACCTGGAATACTGCATACAGTTTTGGTTTCCATATTTACGAAAGGATATACTTGCTTTTGAGGCAGTTCAGAGAAGGTTCACTAGGTTGATTCCAGAGATGAGGGAGTTGACTATTGAGGAAAGGTTGAGTAGGTTGGGCCTCTACTCATTGGAATTCCGAAGAATGAGAGATGATCTTATCGAGACGTATAAGATTATGAGGGGGCTTGACAAGGTGGATGCAGAGAGGATGTTTCCACTGATGGGGGAGACTAGAACGAGAGGGCATGATCGTAGAATAAGTGGTCGCCCATTTCAAACAGACGAGGAGAAATTTCTTCAGAGGGTTGTAAATCTGTGGAATTCGCTGCCTCATAAAGCTGTGGAAGCTGGGACATTGAATAAAATTAAGACAGAAATAGACAGTTTCTTAAACGATAAGGGATTAAGGGGAGTGGGCGGGGAAGTGGAGCTGAGTCCATGATGTTTCAATGAAAGATCTAATATTCCAGATCCCGAACTACATCTTGGAGGGTGGAAGATGCCTGTGCTTGGATTTTTTTAACGTGCGGTGGCCATTGCACACCAGCCACCACATGGGCTTGACAGAGCTAGGTCTTGGTCCAGTCGCAAGGATTAACCAAGACGACTGGAGACCAGCTCTACTGCACGGACCGAGCACACACACATGTAGCAGTGTGTGCTGGGCCGTGCTGCCCCTTGGCTCTTGCCTCTTCTGGGCCCCAGAATCACGCTCTCCTGGGCCCCAGTCACTTCCTTCTACAAACTCTTGCTGCTCCTTTGCCCCTCCTGCTGTGCCTGCCCACACTGCAATCAGCGACCTGGCTTTGCAGCCGTCGCCCTCCTGCAGTGGTATGCCGCCGCACGCTGCTCCGTCTGATGGCCCCGGTCTGCTGATGGTCTTGCAGGCCGGGACCGCGCCACCGCATGCTGCTCTCTCTAATGCAGCCTTTCAATCACAGTAAATCCATCAGATCAGCCATGATCTTATTGAATGGCAGAGCAGGCTCGAGGGGCCGAATGGCCTACTCCTGTTTCTATTTCTTATGTTGTTATGTTCATGGAGTCGACTTCGCCATCAAAAACGAGCTGGTCGACCGCCTCAAAGACTCCCCCTGAGGGGATTAACAAATACCTCATGACTCTTCAACTCACCCTATCCCGGAATCAATGCGCCACAATCATCACTGCATACGCCCCAACATTCGATGCAACAGATGAAACCAAAGAGGGTTTTTACTCCAGCCTCAAAAAAAATCCCTGTCCCACGTGCCTGCGGACGACAAACTGATTCTCCTTGGTGACTTCAACGCCAGGGTCGGCAAGGTGTGATTGGTAGAGAGGGGGTAGGAAAAACCAACTCCAGCGGTACCCTACTCCTGACAAAATGTCTAGAACATGAACATGTCATCACCAACACCTTGTTCCGCCAGAGGGACAAATACAAGGCATCGTGTCAACATCCTTGCTCCAAACACTGACACCTGCTCGACTATGTCATTGTCCGAGCCAGGGATCGCAAGGATGCGCGCATCACCCGCGCCATGACGGGAGCTGACAACTGCTAGACGGACCACCGCCTAATCCGATCCATCATTGACATCAACATAGCCCCAAAGTGGAGGGAGCAGCAAAAGCAGTGCTGCAAAAAAGTCAATGCCGGGGCACTTAAGGACCCAACTAAGAGAGCCCGATGCAGTCAACGCCTCACAGCCAACCTGGCGCGCCTTGATGACCCTGAGAGGCACAATGCCCACAACGCTTGGTCTGCCCTCCAGGCCTCCATAAGCAGTGCCTGCGAAAAGATGCTCGGTCATTCAACCAGGAAACACCAGGACTGGTTTGATGAGAATGATCAGGAGATCCAAGAGCGAATAGATCGCAAACGCAGGGCATTTCTGAGCCTTAAACAACAACCCAACTCGGGAGCAGCAAAGCAGCATTACAGACGGCTCAAAGCTGAGGTCCAACAAAAAACCCGGGACCTGAAGAACAAGTGGTGGATGGAGAAAGCACAGGAGATACAGTAGCTGGCCAACAGCCATGATGTGTGAGGATTCTTCATCGCAGTCAAGACCACCTACGGTCCAAACACCCAAGGCCCCATCCCACTGCTGGCCAAGAACGAAGAAACACTCATCAAGGACATCGAGGCAGTTAGGGCCCGCTGGAAGCAGCACTTTGAAGATCTCCTCAATCGAGACTCTGCCTTTGACTCAAGTGTTCTCAACTCCATCCCGCAGCATGCTACCCGCCACCACCTCAGTGTCCTAAAAGTGCACAAGGTAGAAAAAGCCATAAGACAGCTTAAAAACAAGGCTACGGGGGTGGATGGATTCCCTGCTGAGGCACTGAAGTATGGTGGAGAGGCGCTGTTAGCGCGAATACATGACCTCATCTCTCTCATCTGGAGGGAGGAGAGCATGCCGGGAGATCTCAGAGATGCAGTGATCATGACCATCTTTAAAAAAGGGGACAAGTCCGACTGCGGCAACTACAGTGGAATCTCCCTGCTATCAGCCACTGGGAAAGTCATCGCTAGAGTCCTCCTCAACCGTCTTCTCCCTGTGGCCAAGGAGCTCCTCCCAGAGTCGCAGTGCGGATTTCATCCCCTACGGGGCACAATGGACATGATTTTTGCAACACAACACAGGAAAAATGCAGGGAACAGCGCCAGCCCTTATACATGGCCGCCTTCGACCTTACAAAGGCCTTTGGCACCGTCAACCACGAGGCTCTGCTTCGGATGCCCCCAAAAATTCGTCGCCATCCTCCGCCTGCTCCACGACGACATACATGCCATGATCCTTACCAATGGGTCCATTACAGACCCAATCCACGACCAGACCGCTGTCAAACAGGGCTGCGTCATAGCTCCAACCCTCTTCTCAATCTTCCTTGCTGCCATGCTCCACCTCACAGTCAACAAGCTCCCCGCTGGAGTGGAAATAAACTACAGAACCAGTGGAAACCTGTTCAACCTTCACCGTCTCCAGGCCAGGTCCAAGACCACTCCAACTTCTGTTGTCGAGCTACAGTATGCAGATGATGCCTGCATCTGTGCACATACAGAGGCTGAACTCCAGGATATAGTCGGCATCTTTACTGAGACGTACGAAAGCATAGGCCTTATGCTAAACATCCGTAAAACGAAGGTCCTCCACCAGCCTGTCCTTGCCCCACAGCACTGCCCCCCAGTCATCAAGATCCATGGCGCTGCCCTGGACAACGTGGACCATATCCCATACCTCGGGAGCCTCTTATAAACAAGACGAGATTCAATACCGCCTCCAGTGCGCCAGTGCAGCCTTCGGCCGCCTGAGGAAAAGAGTGTTTGAAGACCAGATTCTCAAAACTGCTACCAAGCTCATGGTCTACAGGGCTGTAGTAATACCCGCCCTCCTGCACGGATCAGAGACATGGACCATGTACAGTAGACACCTCCAGTCGCTGGAGAGATACCACCAACGATGTCTCCGCAAGATTCTACAAATCCCCTGGGAGGACAGATGCACCAACATCAGCGTCCTCAACCAGGCCAACATCCCCAACATTGAAGCACTGACCACACTTGATCAGCTCCGCTCGGCTGGCCACATTGTTCATATGCCTGACACAAGACTCTCAAAGCAAGCGCTCTACTCGGAACTCCTCCACGGCAAACGAGCCAAAGGTGGGCAGAGGAAACATTACAAGGACACCCTCAAAGTCTCCCTGATAAAGTGCAACATCCCCACTGACACCTGGGAGTCCCTGGCCAAAGACCGCCCTCAGTGAAGGAAGTGCATCCGGGAGGGCGCAGAGCACCTCGAATTTCATCGCCGAGAGCATGCTGATAACAAGCGCAGGCAGCGGAAAGAGCGTGCGGCAACCCAGTCCCACCCACCCCATCCCTCACTGACTATCTGCCCCACCTGTGACAGAGTCTGTGGTTCTCGTGTTGGACTGTTCAGCCACCCAAGAACTCACTTCAGGAGTGGCAGCAAGTCTTCCTCGATTCCGAGGGACTGTCTATGATGATGATGAGTCCTGTATTGCAGCTTCCCCAGGTTAATACCTCATTTTTAGTTACGCCTGGTGCTGCTTCTGGCATGCTCTTTTGCACTCTTCATTGAACCAGGTTTGGTCCCCTGTCTTCGTGGTCATGGTAGTGTGAGGGAAATGCCGGGCCATGAGGTTTCAGATTATGGTGGAATACACTTCTGCTGCTTCTGCTGGCCTACACCGCCTTATGGATGCCAAGTTTTGAACTGCTAGATCTGTTCTGAATCTATCCCATTTCGCACGGTGGCAATGCCATGCAACACGATGGAGTGTGTCCTCAGTGTGAAGATGGGACTTTGTCTCCACAAGGTCTGTGCAGTCATCACTGCTACCAATGCTATTCATGAACAGATGCATCTGCTACAGGTAGATTGGTAAGGACGAGTTCAGATAGGTTTTTTCTTCATGTTGATTCTCTCACCACCTGCCGCAGGTCCAGTCTGGCAGCTTTGTCCTTCAGGACTCAACCACCTAGGTCAGTAATAGTGCTACCATGCCACTCTTGGTGATGCACATTGAAATCCCCCACCCCGGAGTCCCCTTGCTACCTTCAGTAGTTCTCACAAGTGGTGTACAACCTGGAGGAGTACTGATTCACTAGCTGATAGTTGGTAATCAGCAGGAGACTTCCTTGCCCATGCTTGAACTGAAGCCATGAGACTTCATGGACTCTGGTGAATGTTGACGACTCGCAGGGCCACTCCCTCCCAACAGTATACCACTGTGCTGTCACCTCGGTTGGGTCTGTCCTGACGGTGGGACAGGACATACCCAGGGATGGTATGGAGGAGACTTGGACATTGGCTGAAAGGTAAGATTCTGAGAGTATAACTCTGTCAGGCTGTTGGTTGACTAGTCTATGGGACAGCTCTCCTAATTTTGGCACAAGTCCCCAGATGTTAGTGTGGAGGACTGGGCTCGGTGTGCTGTTCTTGTGTCTGAAGCCGGTGCCGAGGTTGATGCCAGGTGGTCCGTCTGGTTTTATTCTTATTGCTTTTTGTAGCAGTTTGTGACAACTGAGCAGCTTTCTTGGCCATTTCAGAAGGAAGTTAAGAATCGAAGGGCCGAATGGCCTACTACTACTCCTATTTTCTATGTTTCCATGTATCAACTACATTGCTGTGGGTCTGTAGTCACATATCGGCCAGACCAGATATGGACGTCAGATTTCCTTCCCCTTTTTGAACCAGATGGATTTTTGCGACAATCCAGTCATCATTACTGATACTAACTTTTTATTCCAGAAGTGAATTTAAATTCTCCAGTTGCCGCTGGATTACTAGTCCAGCAACATAACCGCAATGCTGCCATTCCCATATCCTGGATATTACCTAGTTGCAGGTATAAGGCCGTGAGCCTGCCTAGCTCCTCTTCGTACAAGCATTGTATGGAAAATGCCAAATACATCACTATTTCCTGTATCAACAAATTATGAGAGCACAACTTGAATGATTTATGTTGATCATAAAAGATCTTAAGACTTTACTACCTTAAATTTAGTCAGTAGAAAACAGAATTTTCTTGTAAAGTACGATTTGTTACTTTTGATAATGTATGATGTTTATCTATTGCAGCAAAAAGAATCTGCAATGTGATTGTACTTTTACTGGTTTTCATGCCATGTGTTGGTGATTTGAAGCAATATCAGTTTTGTAAATTAAGTTTTGTTTTCTATAATTCGCTCATATGTAATAGGTCCTATGTTTGTATATGAAACTTATCGACTTGCTCTCATTGCATCTTCTTGTTGAAGACAATCTGCACAAACTTTCCCTACTGAGATTTTGCTTTTTAGTAATTTCTCATTGTCGTGATATCTGAGCTGTATGGAAATATTTCAGTGGTGTACTAATACTGGGCTAGAAATTCAGTTTTTGGCGATATTTGGTTTTTAACGGTATTTTTCCACTAAAAATTTCGCCATTTTTTTAAAGGGGTAAAATTGGCAAGAAAATGCGCCTGTCGGTAAAAATCGGCATTGCACGAGGATTCGCGATGGAAACCGCAGCCCTCGCCAACTTTAGCCCGAGGCCTATCGACGCCAAAAATACAAGCCTTGGGAGGGGAGAAAACACAAAAAAGAAATAAAAAATCAGAAAGCATTCACAATACACTTAACTAATGAATCACTGAAAAAGAATTAAAAATTAAAACTTCAACTTACCTTTTTTGTCGGCCTTCATACCTACTGACGTTTCTGGGGCTTCAACGCAGGCTTTTCTCAGGCGTTCTTTATTCACCCTGAGTAGGGGTTCGACGAATGGCCAATTTTTGGCAGTCATATTTTTTTTGGTGTAGCACATCGTCGATCCGCTTTTCAGCCCTATTTCAAAACTGCCATTCATTAACTTTGGCCAATTTAGGTGAGTACCTTTAAACAGCAAAATCGACAAAATATCGCCGAAAAAACATGTGCAAGGCTGGCAAATTTCTCCCCCACTGTGTGTTAAGTATATGGATATGTAATTACTGCTGTAGATCAAACACAATCAGTTTAGAAGTAAAGTCCAGGGCCGATAAATTGGCCTTCTTAGCTCCTCCCGTTATCGCCACTCAGGGGGCAATAACGGAACGCGAAGCACTTACCAGGCGTGGCGAGATGATCGACACCTGCTAAATTCGGCGTGAGGTTTGCGGTGGCAGTCCGACGTTGTACATCGATCTCCTTCACCCGGAGATCGTGAAGTCATCACCGTGCGCATCGCTCCAGTAGTGCCCCGGACCCAAACTTTGGTTCAGCCCCCTGCTGCATTGTGGACAAAAACACTAGCAGCTGCAGGAGGCATTCATCGGGAAGCTGGGCGCTTCAGGGGCAATACTTAAACACGAGGTGGCCGAGGGAAGGAAAAAAAATTCCAAAATGCTGTTTATCTCTCTTTTTTTTCATTCATCTTCGCCAGCGATCGATCAGCCCAGCAATCTGCTGCAGTGCATCAGGTTGATCGGGCTAGATCATGGCTGCCGTCGGGGACCAGTTAAGTCCTTCCCTTGCAGAGCCTGCAGTGGTGGCCCTTCCCTTTAAGGAAGGGAAGGAGCCTCCAAACGTGGCAGCGCTGCACAAGTACTGCCCTGCCTGCGTCCTGTTGCGCTCCAGGAAGGAAGTGGAGCGCTTGATTTTGCACTCCACTTCCTTCCTGGAGCACAAAATCGGAATTTTTTAAAAGTTGAAAATGATTTGCGCCTGACACTAATTTTTTCAACTTTTAAAAGTTTGGGGGACTCCTGAATTTCTCCCCCATAGTGTCCTAGGCATGTAAAATTTGTCATGTGTCAGATATGAGTAATTGCTGTCTTTTGAGTTTCAAAAATACTGAACAGATGGTTTAATGTTTTATGAAACCTCACTTGATGTCAATCTTTTTCCAACAAAACCTTCTGTTGGAAGTGAGATCAAAGAACAATGTAATAAATATGTACTGGACAAATCTTTATGATGCACACAGATAAAATGAGATGAGACCATATGTTTTGTTTCCAACATAGTTAGGGACATTAAATTAAATTACCTACTTTATTTTTTATGAATTGTTTCTCTTGAGAATTAACAGAACCATTCTTTCAGAATTTAAACGTCATATTGAATTAATAATTTTAAAATACACGTTTGTGTCAAAAGGAAGCAAGGATTTAAGATTAGTTTTCACTCTATCACATGCAAAATTCTACTTCAGGCAAATGGGAACGAGTGACTAAGTGAAGAGATATTATAGGTTCAGTTTTGAATTTTTCTTCCGTTTATTTGTTTTCGAGATGTAGAGAACGCTGGCAAGGCCTTCTAAGGAAACAATGCTTGTGAGCATTCTATTTTGTATAGATTATACAACTGAGTGGTTCAGTCGGTCACTTTGGACGGGATTTAGAGTCAACCATGCGGTGCAGGAATCGTTAGGGGTAGCAAGAGTGAACTCTTGGAGTTTGTATGATAATCTAGAAAATGTCATGGTTATTTTTCTAGTGCTACTCCGCAAATTATTTTTCTAGTGCTAGTCTGCAAATTAACAGATTAATTGAAATTAACTTTGCAATTTGCCATGGTGGAATTTGAACTCAACGTGCCCTAACCCCTCTATTGCTGTCCCTGTGATTTCTGAAGGTTTTACTAGGTACAATCTAATATGAAATAAAATGGTATTGAAAATTGGAATTAAAAAACCAGAAAATATTAGAAATGCACAATGAGCTCTTCAGCATCTGAATGGATAAGTTAATATTTTAGGCCGAGACGCTTTGAAAACTAACTTGATTGAATTTTTCGAGGAGGTAACCAGGAGGGTCGATGAGGGTAAGTGCGTATGATGTAGTGTATATGGATTTTAGAAAAGCTTTTGATAAGATCCCACATGGCAGACTGGTCATGAAAGTAAAAGCCCATGAGATCCAGGCAAAGTGGCAAGTTCGATCCAAAATTGGCTCAGAGGCAGGAAGCAAAGGGTAATGATTGATGGGTATTTTTGTGACTGGAAGGCTGGCAGTGGGGTTCTGCAGGGCTCAGTGCTGGATCCCTTGCTTTTTGTGGTATACATCAATGACATGGACTTGAATGTTGGCGGTATGATTACGAAGTTTGCAGATGACACTAAAATAGGCTGCGTGGTTGATAATGAAGAAAAAGGCTGCAGACTGCAGGAAGATATCAATCAACTGGTCAGGTGGGTGGAACAATGGCAAATGAATAATTTGGATAAGTGTGAGGTAATGCATTTGCGGAGGTCTAACAAGGCAAGGGAATACACATTTAATGGTAAGTCACATTAAATGGAAGACACATTAAATGGTAAATGAAAAGTGTAGAGGAACAAAGGGACCTTGGAATGTAGGTCCACAGATCCCTGAAGGTAGCAGGCCAGGTAGATAAGGTGGTTAAGAAGGCATGGAATATTTGCCTTTCTTAGTTGAGGCATGGAATACAAGAACAAGGACTTTATGCTTGAACTGTATAAAACACTGGTTAGGCTGCAGCTAAACTACTGTGTGCAGTTCTGGTCACCACATTCCAGGAAAGATGTGATTGCACTGGAAAGGGTGCAGAGGAGATTTACAAGAATGTTGCCTGGATTGGGGACTTTTGGCTATGAGTAAAGATTGGTGATGCTGGGTATGTTTTCTTTGCAACAGAGGAGGCTGAGAGGAGACCTGATTGAGGAGTATAAAATTATGAGAGGCCTGGATAGAGTGGATAGGAAGGACCTGTTTCCTTTGACGGAGGGGGTCACCAACCAGGGGTCATAGATTTAAAGTAAATGGGGGGGATGTTTAAAGTAGATATGAGGGGAGATTTTTTTACCCAGAGGGTGGTGGGGGTCTGCAACTCACTGCCTGATAGGGTAGCAGAGGCAGAAAGCCTCACCACATTTTAAAAATACTTGGATGTGCGCATAAAGTGCCGTAACCTACAGGGCTATGGACCAAGAGCTGGAAAGTGGGAATAGGCTGGATAGCTCTTAGTCAGCCGGCGCGGACACGATAGGCCGAAATGGCCTCCTTCCGTGCTGTAAATTTCTACGATTCTGTAACAAGGCAGCAGAGTTTCTTTTTATGGCGAACCAAAAGAGAGAAGGAAGAACAGCAAGTAATTAAATATTAGTAGAAAGAAGCAGCAGAGAGGTTTAATAGCACGTAAATGTATTTTCTTTAAAAAGCTGGAAAGAGGTAAAAAATGTTCAGTGATATACAGAGGTTATCTTATCGAAAGGTGACATTTCCTTGAGAATTAAGATTTAGTTTGGGGTATATTGCTTCAGAAATGGCACACAAAGAAAGTGATTGCACCTCAAATCTGAAACATATAAATTACCATCAATCATTAAAAATTTTTTGTATGCACATACCTTAATTCCTGTTGTCATGATTTTTGGTAACACTTTTCTGTCAACTGTTTATGTATAAGCTGCGTGTGTAAACATTTTGTCATGGCATTTCCTTATGGAAAGAGTTATTTGTCTGTTTATGGATGAACTAATCAAATCATTCAGAATTCTTTCTGGAAAAATGTCATCTCCCATTTTTTTCTCACCAACTGAAGTTTCTAACGTCTATAATAAGGAATTAAATAAAATCAAAGTCATCATCATAGGCAGTCCCTCGAAATCGAGGAAGACTTGCTTCCACTCAAAGTGAGTTCTCAGTTGATTGTACAGTCCAATACGGGAATTCCAGTTTCTGTCACAGGTGGGACAGACAGTCGTTGAAGGAATGGGTGGGTGGGGAGTTTGGTTTGCCGCACGCTCCTTCCGCTGCCTGCGTTTGTTTTCTGCATGCTCTTGGCAACGAAAATTGAGGTGCTCAGCGCCCTCCCGGATGCTCTTCCTCCTCTTTGGGCGGTCTTTGGCCAGAGATTCCGAGGTGTCGGTGGGGATGTTGCACTTTATCAAGGAGGCTTTGAGGGTGTCCTTGAAACGTTTCCTCTGCCCACTTAGGGATAGCTTGCCATGTAGGAGTTCTGAGTAGAGTACTTGCTTTTGGAGTCTTGTATCGAACCTGCGGACGATGTGACCCACCCAACGGAGCTGGTCGAGTGTGGTCAGTGCTTCGATGCTGGGGATGTTGACCTGATCGAGAACACTGACTTTGGTGCGTCTATCCTCCTAGGGGATGTGCAGGATCTTGTGGAGACAGCGTAGTGGTATTTCTCCAGCGATTTGAGGTGTCTACTGTATATGGTCCACGTCTGAGCCATATAGGAGGGTGACCGCCAATACAGCCCTGTAGATCATAAGCTTGGTGCCAGCTTTGAGGTCCTGGTCTTCGAACACTTTCTTCCTCAGGCGATCGAAGGCTGCGCTGACCTCACCTTGCTGTGATAGTAGGCTCCCGAAATATGGAAAGTATTCCACATTGTCCAAGGCTGCGCCGTGGATTTTGATGACCAGGGGGCAGTGCTGTGTGGCGAGGTCTTACGGATATTTGGTGGAAGGTCCATGCTTTCGTACGCCTCGGTGAAGATGTTGACGATGGTTTGGAGTTCAGCCTCTGTGCACAGATGCAAGCGTCATCCGCGTACTGTAGTTCGATGACGGAGGATGGTCTTGGATCTAGCCTGGAGGCGACGCAGGTTGAACAGGTTTCCACTGGTTCTATAGTTTAGTTCTCTCAAAATCAAAGCATTACATATTGCACAAACATGAATACTTTTACCCATTAAGTTATTTGTGCTTTTTAGTACTTTCCTTAAAGTTTTTACGAAAAGCCTCTATTTGTTTCAAATCATTGTGCTTCAATTCGATATTTTTAGTTCAGCATAAACAGAGCTTCTGGTAACATTTGTGAATTCGAAGCATGCCTGAATTTCTCAGCATATCATTTGTGCATTCTGAGCATCTACAGTTTGTAGAACTTCTTAGCATGAGTTGATGAAAGTATGGACCTCTCATCCTGTGACTATTTAAGTGTGTCTTTGCTTTTTCCAAACAACTTCCCAACCAACTGCAGTTTAAATTCTCAGCTTTATTTCAGGGAAATGATGATCTTTGTTAATTATTGTCGCTTTTCTCTTTGGAACCACTCTAAAACAGACAACACTTGTGTCAGCAGCAACTGTGATTGTAGTTGCTTCAAAAGGTTGTTCATGAAGAATAGATTTTTTTAGTCACTTGTCTCTTTATTTCTAAAGAAAATTCAACTTAAAAAAAAATCTTCTGAACCAGTTTTGAGGCTTACGTAATGTTTTATCTAAAACCTTGAAAATGGTGCAAATGTTGAAGTTTTCAGCATTTTATGAGGTAACGTTTGCTTGTTTGTGGAATGTCATGAATTTAGACACCATATAAGTCAGCAAATTCACGAGAAGTGAATTTTACACTTCGGTGCTTCCAGCACTGGCCAGGAAATAATATGAAGAAATTGCACACTCCCATCGCATGACATTTCACCCATTTGGATGGAAAATCACAAACTGAATGCGTGCACTTTCCCACAAGTTGAGGCAAGAAATTTGCCTGTAATTCTTTAAGGCAGGAGTGCAATTATAAGAATGCTGATTAGCAAGGAAGATGATCGTTTTGGTGGGGAGGGTCAGATGTACAGGAGGCCACCAAAAGGGCTGTACGTGGGTCAGCAGTGGATGTGGATGGACAGGAACAATGGGGTGGTTGCAGCGCCTGTTGGTTTTGTGTGTGTAGAGAGAGAGAGAGAGAGAATGAAGTATATTTCAAGTAATTCCCAATTAACTTAAACTGGAATTATAGTACAAAACCTATAATAATACATATTAGGCCCCGTTTCAATGTTATTCTTATTGTATTTGTGTCACACTGCTTCTTCCAAACTGAACACCATACATCTTAATCCACAATCTTGAAAATCAGCAATGTAGATTTATAAATTAGGGACAAATGAATCAAATAAGGGACGTTTATTTTATTATGCGTAATTTAAGCCTCAGGGCATTTTCATAGAATCGTAGATATGAATTTTAATTGTGAGGTGGATTGGGAGCTTGAAAGTGATCAGGAAACTCGGGCAAATTTAACGGCCGGGCCTGATTTGCATGGGAAACCTCCGTTTTCCACCTGCAACCAGCCAGATTCAGAGACTGGCTGGCTGTGGGCGGGTAGGCCTGTGGCGCTTGGCTGCGGAGAACAGGGAGGGAGGACTGGCGTGAAGGATGGTAGAGCGTGGGAAGCAGGGTCGGAATCGTTGAGGGATTGGTGGGGGGGAGCGGGAGCGATCGGAGGAGTGGGGGGATGGACGTTGGGAATGATTAGTGTGCCGGAGGAGCGGTGGTGTTGGGATAGTGGGTGTGGTGATTATCAGAGGGCCAGAGGATCATAGGGTGGCTGGTGGTGATCATAGGAAGGCTAGAGGATCCTGTGGGGCCCAGTGATGATTATTGGAGGGCTGGAGGATCATGGGGGGCCACTGGTAATTATCGTGTGGGGGCCAGTGGGTGATCCTTGGGGGCCGGCAGGTGATGACCAGGGGCTGGAAGTGATCATTGGAGGATCACTTGGGGGCTGGAAGTGATCATCGGAGGGCCGGAGGATTATGTGGGGCACCGGTGGGTGATCATCCGGAGGCCGGGTGTGATCATCAGAGTGGGGGGTGGGAGGGCGTGGGGGCGGAGAGAGGCCAGGAGCAGCACAGGATCGGGGGCCTGTAGCAGTATAATCGGGGTGGCAGAGGAGCGTGGTGGGGGGGAGGGGGGGGGGATTGGAGGTCTGGGGAGGAGAATCTGAGGCCTTGTGCAGGGGGTCTCCAATCGTGGGGGGTTGGGTTAGGCAGGCACATGGATCCAGTAGTTCTCGCCTTATTTTAGCTGGTGGGTTTCACAAGGCCTGCAAAACCCAACCAGCTGCAGTTAAATTTAAAATGGAGATTAAATCTGAGGCACGGCAGCCTCTTTCCAATGTTTTAATGGGAGATCCACCATCATCCACCTGCGAGCAGGTTGGCAGCCCACCCCCGTGTCCCGTTTGGAGGTGGATGTGCTTCTACCACCCTTCAGTTAATGAAATGTTTTTGAAAAAATATATATTTTTTGGAATTTTTTTAATGGGTTTTGATAGGGTTTAAAATAAACTTACCATAATGGACAGGGTTTTTACTCTAAAAATGTGCATTTAAATTTAATTTTTATTTGTTTTAAAATTTTTTGGAGTTGGGTTCAGGTCGGGATTCAGACTTTTAACAATTTAACTTCCTAGCAGACCCACAAGCCACCCATTTTTGGGGGTTACCATTATCCCCATAGAATCTTACAGCACTGGAGGAGGCAATTTGGCCTATCGTGCCTGTGCTGACTCTTCCAAACAACTGTCCAATTTAGTCCCAAACCCAAGCTTTTTTCCCCATCACCTTGCAAATTAGTCCTCTTCAAAATCCACTTGCCCTTTGAAAGTTCCTATCGGATGTGCTTCTACCACCCTTCAGATATTGCGCTCCAGATCATATGGGGAGAAAAATTTTGGGTCGGAGGCTTCCTTCGGACGAACGCCTCCGACCCGAAATGTTTTTACGAAAGTACCTTATGATCCCGGAGGAACCTTCGACTCCGGTCGGAGGCCTTCATTCCATGCGTAGCGTACGGGAAGATGACTTCCCCATAAGTACGAAAAAACTGTAGTCACATGGGCCTGGACCACCAATCACTCTGCAGCATTCTCATTGATAATAATGGGAACTCTGTTTTTATGAGTTCCCATGATTATCAATGAGAATAAACCCCTAAAACAAGAAACACAACATAATAAATTAAAAAAAACACCTCATATTTAAAATTAATTGAAATTAAAGTTAATTAAATGTTTTTGAAAAAATATATATTTTTTGGAATTTTTTAAATGTGTTTTGATAGGGTTTAAAATAAACTTACCATAATGGACAGGGTTTTTACTCTAAAAATGTGTATTTAAATTTAATTTTTATTTGTTTTAAAATTCTTACGCTGGTAAAAGTAGTCATTTGTTTTTACCAGACGTAAGGGTTTGAAGGACATTAGCTAGGCATGAGTTGAGCAAATAGCCCAATCTCACCCGCACGAATGTCCTTCTCCCGGGATGCGGAGCTTGACAGATTGGAAAAGCCGGTTTTTGGCGCAAACGCATCGCGCCCCGATAACCGGCTTTTGCGAGGCCTCACAGGATCTGTGCGCACTTCGTACGGACCCAGCGAGGTCGGAATTTTAGACCCAACAACACTCTGGAAAAAAATTCTCCTTATTTGCCCTCTAGTTCATTTGCAGATTCTTTTAAATCTATACCCTCTGGTTGCCGACGCAATTGCAAGAGGAAACCATTTTTCCGTATTTGCCGCATCAAAACTCCTCATAATTTTGAATACCTCTATTGAGTCTCCCTTTAACCTTCTCTGCTCTAACAATCCCAGTTTCTCCAATCTTTCCTCATAACTGAAGCCCCTCATCTCTGGTATCATCCTGGTAAACCTCCTCTGTACCCTCTCCTAGCCTGTGACATCCGCCCTAAAGTGTGGTGCCCAAAGTTGTGCACATTACTTCAGTTGATATTGTGTACAGCTCCCTCTCCTCAGGTACTGCCCCTCTCGCCTTCAAATGTTCCATCATCATGTCTCTCCTCAAAAAAAAAACACCTTTAACCCCTCTGTCCTTGCAAACTTCGCCCTATCTCCCTTTCCTCTCAAGTCCTTGAACGTGTTGTCACCTCCCAAATCCATGCTCTTCTTTTCCACAACTCCATGTTTAAATCCCTCCAATTAGGTTTCCGCCCCTGGCACGGTACTAAAATGGCTCTTATCACAGTCACAAATGACACCCAATGCAACTGTGTCCGTGGTAAACTATCCGTTCTCATACTTCTTGAATGCAGTCTTTGACATGGTTGACCACACCATCCTCCTCCAATACCTCTCCTCTGGAGTCTAGCTGGGTGGGACTGCCCTTGCCTGGTTCCATCCTTCTTTATCCAGTCATTGTCAGGGAATCACCTGCAATGGCTTCTCTTCCTCTCCCGCACCATTACCTCTGGAGTCCCCCTGGTATCATAGTGAATCTATGTTGCACATTTTCCATAGTTCTGTTCTTCCTGAAATGAGCTCCGACCACATATCCACTCCATCACCAAGACTGCCCATTTCTACCTCTGTAACATGGACCATCTCTGCCCTGCCTCAGCTCATCTGCATCCATGCCTTTGTTATGTCTGTATTTGACTATTCCAATGCCCTCCTGGCTGGTCTACCATCTTCCACCCTACATAAACTTGAGCTCATCCAAACCTCTGCTGCCTGTATCCTAAATTGCATCCAGTCCTATTCATCCATCGCCCCTGTGCTTACTGATCTACATTGGCTCCCGGTCTGGCAACACCTTGATTTTAAAGTTCTTGATTTCCAATCTCGACATGACGTCACCCCTCCCTATCTCTGTAAGCTCCAGCCCTACAACCCTCCGAGATTTCTGCGCCCCTCTAATTCTGGCCTCTTGCGCATTCCCGATTTTTATCGCTCAACCGTTGGCAGTTGTGCCTTCAGCTGCCTAGGCCCTTAGCTATAATTTTCATCCTAAACATCTCTGCATCTCTCCCTCTCTTTCCTCCTTTCAGATGCTCCCTAAAACCTACCTCTTTGACCAAGCTTTTGGTTATCTGTCCGAATAACTCCTTATGTGTCAAATTTTGTTTGATAACACTCCTGTGAAACACCTTGGAACATTTTACTATGTTAAAGGCGCAAGTTGCTGTTGTTTTTGTTGAGGCCGAACCAGTGATTTGTAAAGGTTTAGCATGACTTCCATGTTTTTTTATTCAATACCCCAATTTACGAAGCCAAGTATCCCATTTGCTTTCTTAGCCGCCTTATCAACTTGCCCTGCTACCTTCAAAGATTTGTGAATATGCACCCTTAGCTCTTGTACTTCTCCCCCCATCCCAAATAGTACAATTTATATTCTACTGCCTCTCAATGTTGTTCCTCCCAAAGTGCATCACTTCTCACTTAGTGTATTACTTCGCACTTCAAGCCCTTTAAACTGTACTTTATCAAAATATAATGGCCCTGAATTTGCAGTCGTAGGCTTCTACGAACTTATCTGATGGTCCCGGAGGTTCGAACACTTGCGCTCCTGGGTGGTTCGCAAGCGCACCTGGGATCACGTGGGCCAGCCCAACCAATGAAAGAAGGGGATCCCCATTCATATTTATGTATGTACCATATGTACAGAATACTTATAAGTATGACTGGGAAAACCTCTAAAAATATACGTACATTTAAAAAAAAATCAATAAAAAAATCACATTTAAAATTAATTAAATTGGTATTTAATTAAATATGTGGAACAAAAATTTAATTTTTTGAAAAATGAATTTACATATTTTAAAGGGTCTAACAATAAACTTGCCTTATTTCACATGTTTTTAAATGTCTAAATTATTGAAAAAAAATAATTTTTCTGTTCTTTAAAAGTCTTGGGGCTAGAATTTCCACTGCATCGCGGCTCAGTTTCTCGGTGGTATTGGTTGTTTTAGGCAAGAACAGGGTCGGGGAAAATTTGCACAACTGAGTTTCGGCGGCGGTTTCGAAGTACCACTGAGGAGCGGATCACCGGCGTGCACCGTCCATAGATCGCCATCGCCTGATTTTTGACTCAGCGGTGACCTGTAGGTAAGTTGAAAAAAAAACGCCCATGAGAAGCAGTGGAGCTGGGCGGTGCTGGCCGTAGGTAAGTAGCCCTGCAAAAAAAGGTAAGTTAATAAGGTTTTTAATAATTATTTTTAAATTCTCTTCGTGATTTCGGTGAAAAGGGTCCTGAGAATGTTTTTCTGATTTTTTTATTTTACGTTTTTTGAAAAAATATTTTGTTTTTCTCCTCCTCGGTCCAACCCGCAGCCTTAGTGTTAAATTTTAGTAATTATCGCCCCTTTTTTTCAGAACTGCCCAATTGGCCCAAGATTCCATTTTCTGCCGAGAATCGGTGTGGAAGGTCCATTTTTTTTCGCCGGGTGGATTTATTTCTTTTTTTGAATGGGATTTTTCGACGGCGATAATTTGAGAATCTTAGTAATATTTTGGGTGGCAATCCGGCGCTGGCAGATTTTTTGGAAATTCTAGCCCATACACTGGTAACTTTTACCAGGTGTAAGAATTTGACGGGCAGAAGTTGGGCAAATAGCCACCTCTCTTCCCGCAGATGCCCTTTTCCCGAGGATGCATGTGATCTGTCAAGAGAATTCTTGACAGATTGCAAGTTCCTGGTTTTAGCGCATGCTCTTCGCATGCCGAAACCTGAAACATGTGTGGCCCCTATGGGCACAAATGCACCTCGTAAGCACCTGTAGGGGTTGATTGAGAAGTGTGAAAAATGCATGCACAAATTGGGATAGTTGAAAGGTGTATTTTCTTAAAAAATTCAAAAATATAATTTTTGTACTGAAATAAATGTTAGACTGCATAATATACAACAAATGTCTCAGTGAGTTTACAGCAATAATTCAATCTCCCTGTTCTGATGATCATTTGAGCTTTATTTTCCTGGTTTATGGTTCATCAAATGAATTACTGCCTTATATCTCTCTGCCAACCATTTATTATAATGTGCGTAGCTACATAAATGATAAATGCCCAATTGAGACATTCAGACAAGTTCGTCCCTTTCTAAAAACAAAAAAAGTAATATCACTCTATTCATACGGTATTGATATGCAGTATGTGTTTCATCTTTCATAGTCTAGTGGCGAGATGATATGCAGACTCATTGTAATGATGTATCTGTCTCATCCATGAAGCTTCATGGGGAAGCAGATACATGGACTCATGAAATAATACCAATGCATTTTTAAACACACTAAATATTTACAGGAAGTTGAAATGTGCTGAATTTTTAAAAAAGCAGCATCATCATAACGCTGACAACAATAGTCAATCTTGTGGCTCTTCCTGTACCCTTCTTCCAGGGGTTAAATGTTTCCCTTGTGTCTTGGTGACTAGCACTGGATGCAATACTGACGATCTATTCTGATCAGAGCATTTATACTCACGATATTAATCTGACCAGTGAATTGCAGTTTAAACATGACTGCATTAAATATCAGTCTATTTTTTTTGCTGTAGAATACAGCATTCTATTTTCTTTGTTGATTACCATTCTGCAGTAATTGGATATGCCAAATGTCAAGCTAACAGAATGTCAAGTGGACAGAAAACAGAGAGTAGAAATAAACAGGTCATTTTCAGGTTGGGCCCCCGCTATTAAAAATCTATATCAATGATTTAGATGAGGAGACTAAATGTAATATATCCAAGTTTACTGATGATACAAAGCTTGGTGGGAATGTAAGTTGTGAAGAGGATGCAAAGAGGCTTTAAGGGGATATAGACAGGCTAAGTGAGTGGGCATGAACATGGCAAATTGAATATAATGGGGCAGAAATTCCGGCCTCCCGGATCTTTACTGAGTGCGTACAGACCCGGAAAGGCATCGCAAAATCCGGTTTACAGCGCACAATGCGCATGCGCTGAAAACCGGTTTTTCAGATCTCTAAAGCTGCAGCTGACAGATCCTCCATATCTCAGCAGCCAGGACATTTGCAAGGGCAAGCTTGTGGTATTTACCCATATCTTGCCCAGCAAATGTCCTGAAAACTCTTGCGCCTGATAAACATTTAAGGAGATATTTCTTAACTCTCAAGAAAAATATATTCCAGTGAGGAGAAAAGGGTGTAAAAGAAAGGATAACCATCCGTGGCGAGCTAAAGAAATAAAGCACGGTATCCAATTAAAAACAAGGGCATGCAAAGTGGCCAAAACTAGTGGGAGGACAGACGAAGCTATTAAAATCCAGCAAAGAAGGACTAAAAAAATGATTAAGAAAGGGAAGATAGACTATGAAAGTAAACGAGCACAAAATATAAAAACAGATAGCAAGAGTTTCTGTATAAAAAAGAAAAGAGTGGCTAAAGTAAATGTTGGTCCCTTGAAGGACGAGCTTAGAGAATTAGTAATGGGGAACATGGATGTGGCAGAAACTCTGAGCAAATATTTTGTATCAGTCTTTACAGTAGAGGACACAAACAATATCCCAACAGTGGATAGTTAAGGGGCTTTAGTGGGGGAGGAACTTAACACAATCACAATCACTAAGGAGGTGGTACTCAGTAAAATAATGGGAATAAAGGCGGATAAATCCCCTGGACCTGATGGCGTGCATCCTCGGGTCTTAAGTGGATAGTGGATGCATTGATTGTAATTTACCAAAATTCCCTGGATTCTGGGGAGGTCCCAGCAGATTGGAAAACTGCAAATGTAACACCCCTATTTTAAAAAGTAGGCAGACAAAAAGCAGCATCGACTAGGCTTATATTCACTGGAATTTAGAAGAATGAGGGGGAATCTCATAGAAACATATAACATTCTGACGGGATTGGACAGGTTAGATGCAGGAAGAATGTTCCCGATGTTGGGGAAGTCCAGAACCAGGGGTCATAGTCTAAGGATAAGGGGTAAGCCATATAGGACCGAGATGAGGAGAAACTTCTTCACTCAGAGAATTGTGAACCTATGGAATTCTCTACCACAGAAAGTTGTTGAGGCCAGTTCTTTAGATATATTCAAAATGGAGTTAGATGTGGCCCTTATGGCTGAAGGGATCAAGGGGTATGGAGAGAAAGCAGGAATGGGGTACTGAAGTTGCATGATCAGCCATGATCTTATTGAATGGTGGTGCAGGCTCGAAGGGCCGAATGGTCTACTCCTGCATCTATTTTCTATGTTTCTAAGAAACTATAGACTGGTTAGCCTAACATCTGTGATTGGGAAAATGTTGGAGTCCATTATTAAAGAAGCAGTAGCAGGACATTTGGAAAAGCATAATTCGGTCAGGCAGAGTCAACATGGATTTATGAAGGAGAAGTCATGTTTGACAAATTTGCTGGAATTCTTTGAGGATGTAACGAACAGGGTGGATAAAGGGGCACCAGTGAATGTGGTGTATTTGGACTTCCAGAAGACATTTGACAAGGTGCCCATAAAAGGTTACTGCACATGATAAAAGTTCACGGGGTTGGGGGTAATATATTAGCATGGATAGATGATTGGCTAACAGAGAACAGAGAGTCGGGATAAATGGTTCATTCTTGGGTTGATAATCAGTAATTTGTGGGGTGCCGCAGGGATCAGTGCTGGTACCCCAACTATTTACAATCTATATTAACGACTTGGAAGAAAGGACTGAGTGTAACGTAGCCAAGTTTGCTGACGATACAAAGATGGGAGGAAAAGCAATGTGTGAGGAGGACACAAAATCTGCAAAAGGACATCGACGGGCTAAGTGAGTGGGCAAAAATTTGGCAGATGGAGTAGAATGTTGGAAAGTGTGAGATCATGCACTTTGGCAGGAAAAAAATCGAAATGATTTAAATGGAGAAAAATTGCAAAGTGCTGCAGTACAGCAGGACCTGGGGGTACTTGTGCATGAAATACAAATGGTTAGTGTTATGTATGCAACACCTTGCAACCAGCATTCTACCACCACCAGAGGGGGCATCTGTTGGAGTCCCAAGGGATCCCAGCATCCCTTCGGAGCACTGCATACCTCCCATGCTGTGCCTGCACTCTGGAGTCAGAATAAAGAGACTAAGGTCACATTTACTCAAGTCTACAGTACTCAGTCATATTGCTTTATTTGAGACATAACAACTGACGATGAGTAATAGATAACGAACCATCTCACAAAAATGCAGAAAACTGTTTGTATCCTGGAGAAATTCTCAGAAGGTGACAATTGGGAAGCCTTCATGGAGTGACTCGACCAATACTTCATGGTCAACGAGCTGGAAGGGAATGAGAACGTTGCCGGACGAAGGGCGATCCTCCTCACCGTCTACGGGGCAACAACCTATGGCCTCATGAAGAATCTTCTTGCTCTGGTGAAACCAACAACCAAATCGTATGAAGAACTGTGTACACTGGTCCGGGAGCACCTAAATCTGAAGGAGAGCGTTCTGATGGCAAGGTATCGATTTTATACATGTCAACGGTCTGAAGGCCAGGAAGTGGCGAACTATGTCGCCGAACTAAGGCGCCTTGCAGTACATTGCGAATTCGGTGGATTCCTGGAGCAAATGCTGAGATACGTTTTTGTGCTTGGCATTGGCCATGAGGTTATCCTTCGCAAACTATTGACTGTTGAAACACCGAACCTGAGCAAAGCCATAACGATAGCCCAGGCATTTATGTCCACCAGCGATAACACCAAACAAATTTTGCAGCATAAAGATGCATCGGCAAGTACTGTACACAAAGTAACATCGTTTTCAGGCAGGAATGCATATGGCAGAACGTACACGCCTGCAGCTGCACGACCTCAGGTCACTCACAGTCCGCCATCAAGTGTGAATGCGAGGCAAATAACACCTTGTTGGCGCTGCGGAGGTGATCATCGAGCCCATCAATGCCACTTCAAACACTATGCATGCAAAGGCTGTGGAACAATGGGACACCTCCAGCGAATGTGCAGATGAGCTGAAAATCCTGCAAACCACCACGTTGCAGAGGAAGACCGATCCATGGTGGATCAAATTGAACTAGAGACTCGAACTGAGGAGGCAGAAGTGTACGGAACACACCTTCACCATGAAATATCCACCGATCGGGTTAAAAGTTAAATTTAACGGAATTCCAGTATCCATGGAATTGTATGCACTGGTGCGAGTCAGTCTGTCATGAGCAAAAAGGCCTTCGACAGGCTGTGTGGTGCAACAAGGCATAAAGGCCCAAAATGAGCCCTATTCATACCAAGCTGAGAACTTACACTAAAGAGCTGATCCTTGTAATTGGCAGTGCAGCGGTAAAAGTCTGCTATGATGGAGCAGTGCACGAACTACCACTGATTTGTACCAGGAAATGGCCCCACACTGTTCGGCAGAAGCTGGCTGGGAAAAATCCGCTGGAACTGGGACGACATCTAAGCGCTTTCGTCCGTCGACGACACCTCATGTGCCCAGGTTTTGAGCAAATCCCCATCGTTGTTTGAGCCAGACATCGGAAATTTCTCTGGGAAATTTCTCTTGGTTCCCAGTACATGACCCATCCACCACAAGGCACGTGTGATGCCATACATGATGCGAGAGAAAGTGGAGATCGAGCTGTACAGGCTGCAATGAGACGGCATCATCATGCTGGTTGAGTTCAACGAGTGGGCCAGTCCGACTGTTCTGGTTCTCAAGGGCGATGGCACGGTCAGAATTTGTGGCGACTATAAAGTAACGATTAACCGTTTTTCGCTGCAGGACCAGTACCCGCTACCCAAGGCAAACGACCTATTTGCGACGCTGGCCGGAGGGAAGACGTTCACCAAGTTGGATCTGACCTCGGCCTACATGATGCAGGAGGTGGCGTAATCTTCGAAAGGCCTCACCTGCATCAACACGCACCAAGGTCTGTTCATCTACAATCGATCGGCAGCGGCTATTTTTTTAAGGAACATGGAGACTAGACTCTGCTAAAGTCGGTTCCGTGCACCGTGGTTTTCCAGGACGACATATTGATCACAGGTCGGGACACCATCGAACACTTGCCGAACCTGGAAGAGGTTCCAAGTCGGCTAGATCGTGTGGGACTCAGGTTGAAATGATAGAAGCGTGTTTTCCTGGCACCAGAGGTCGCGTTCTTAGGGAGAAGAATCGCGGCAGACGGCATCAGACCCACCGATGCCAAGGCGGAGGCCATCAAGAACGCGCCGAGACCACAGAACGCGACGGAGCTGCGGTCGTTCCTGGGACTCCTCAATTATTTTGGTAATTTCCTACCCGGGCTAAGCACCTTGCTACAACCTCTACATGTGTTGCTACGCAAGGGAGATGACTGGGTATGGGGGAAGTCACAAGTGACTGCTTTTGAGAAAGCCAGAAAAGTGTTATGCTCCAACAAACTGCTTGTTCTCTATGACCCATGTAAACGTTTAGTGTTACCTTGCGATGCGTCTTCGTACGGGGTCGGGTGTGTGTTTCAACAAGAAAACGAATCGGGAATATTGCAATCGGTCGCTTCTGCGTCCAGGGCCGAAAGGGCCTACATCATAATTGAAAAAGAAGCTCTGGCATGCATTTACAGGGTGGAAAAACATGCACCAATATCTGTTTGGGCTTAAGTTCAAGTTAGAAACTGATCATAAGCCGCCCATATCGCTATTCTCAGAGAGCAAAGGTATTAATACCAATGCCTCTGCTCGCATCCAAAGATGGGCGCTCACGCTGTCTGCATATAACTATGTAATTCGCCACAGGCCAGGCACAGAGAACTGCACTGATGCACTCAGTCGGCTACCATTGCCCACCACCGTGGTGAAAATGGCACAGTCTGCAGAGATGCATGAAGAGATCAAGCCATTCCAGCAGCGCAAAGCTGAAATATCCATACAGGCGGACTGCCTTTTGTGGGGTAATCGCATGGTTTGCCTAAGAAAGGCAGGGAAACGTTCATACACGACCTACACAGTACCCAGTCAGGCATAGTAATGATGAAATTTATAGCCAGATCCCATGTATGGTATCACATTTGGAGTCTTGCGTGCGCCAATGCAACACTTGCTCTCAACTGAGCAATGCACCCAGGGAGGCACCGCTAAGTTTGTGGTCATGGCCCTCCAAACTGTACTCTTGGATCCATGTTGATTTTGTTGGCCTGTTGCTAGGCAAAATGTTTTTGGTTGTTGTGGATGCTTATTCAAAATGGATTAAGTGTGTAATAACGTCTGTAAGCACGTCCACTACCACCATCGAAAGCCTACGAGCCATGTTTGTCACACACGGCCTGCCTGATGTCTTTGTCAGCGACAATGGGCCGTGCTTCACCAGCTCTGAATCCAAGGAATTCATGACCTGCAATGGGATCAAGCACGTCACATGTGTCCCGTTCAAGCCCGCATCTAATGGCTAGGCAGAACGGGCAGGTCAAACCATCAAGCAAAGCTTGAAATACGTGTCGGAAGGCTCCCTGCTGACCAGCCTGTCCCGAGTCCTGCTCAGCTACTGCACAAGACCCCACTCGCTTACCAGGGTTCCCCCTGCAAAACTGCTCATGAAAAGGACACTCAAAACAAGGCTCTCTCTAATCCACCCTGATCTCCATGATCCTGTCGAGGGCAGGTGGCATCAACAAAGCATGTACCATGATCGCGCAAATTTGTCACGTGATATTGAAGTCAATGACCCTGTGTTTGTACTCAACTATGGACATGGTCCCAAATGGCTTGCTGGCACTGTCGTAGCCAAAGAAGGGAATAGGTTTTTGAGGTCAAACTTGTAAATGGACTAACTTGCAGAAAGCATTTGGACCAAACCAAACTGCGATTCACAGACAGCCACGAGCAACCTGAAGAGGACACCACCAACTTCGACCCTCCGATACACACACAAGTGGCAACCGACATCACGGTTGACCACGAAGCTGAACTCATCGTCCCCAGCAAGGCCAACTGCGCAGCAGCCCAGCGAAGAACCAACCAACTCACCAGCATCTGCATTTGTACCGAGACGATCGAATAGGGAACGAAAAGCCCCAGATTGTCTCACCCTGTAAATTAATGTACTATTGACTTTGGCGGCGGAGTGGGGGGAGTGATGTTATATATGCAGCATCTTGTAACCAGCATTCTACTGCCACCAGAGGGCACATCTGTTGGACTCACAAGGGATCCCAGCATCCCTTGGAAGCACTGCTATAAGCAGGCCTCCCGTGCTGTGCCGGCACTCTAGAGTCAGAATAAAGAGACTAAGGTCACACTTACTCAAGCCTACAATACTCATGTCTCAAATAAAGCAATGTGACTTAACAGTTAGTATGCAGGTACAGCAAGTGATCAGGATAGCCAATGGAATCTTAACCTTTATTGCAAAGGGAATGGAGTATAAACACGGAAGCCTTGCTACAGTTATACAGGGTATTGGTGAGGCCACACCTGGAATACTGCGTGCAGTTTTGTTTTCCATATTTATGAAAGGATATACTTGCTTTGGAGGCAGTTCAGAGAAGGTTCACTAGTTTGATTCTGGAGATGAGGGGGTTGACTTATGAGGAAATGTTGAGTAGGTTGGGCCTCTGCTCATTGGAATTCAGAAGAATGAGAGGTGATCTTAAGGTGGATGCAGAGAGGATGTTTCCACTGATAGGGGAGACTAGAACTAGGAGGCATAACCTTAGAATAAGGGGCTGCCCATTTAACACTATAATGAGGAGGAATTTCTTCTCTGAGGGTTGTAAATCTGTGGAATTTATTGCCTACGAGCTGTGGAAGCTGGGACATTGAATAAATTTAAGACAGAGATAGACAGTTTCTTAAACGATAAGGGAATAAGGGGTTATGGAGAGTGGGCAGGGAAGTGGACCTGAGTCCATGATTGGATCAGCCATGATTGTATTAAATGGCGGAGCAAGTTCGAGATGCCGTACTCCTGCTCCTATTTCTTATGTTCTTATATTAAAAGCAGGCACACAACCTACTTTTACAGGCATGAGAGTTTTAAAATGCACAAAAACATTTTAAAATAAAATTATAAAAACACGTTTTATTGTTAAAAACCCTTCCCACTATTGTAAGTGTATTTTAAACCATAATATAAAAAACTTTTTTAAAAATCGGAAAAATATATATTTTTCATAATACATAAATAACTTATTTAAATTAATAAACATTTGTGGTGTATTCTTTCTATTTTTTATTAGTGATTTGGGTGTTGTGGGGGGGGTGTTCTCATTCATAATAATGGGACCTCCAACTTACGGAGTTCCCATTATTATGAATGAGAACATACTTTACCTGATTGGCTGCCCAGAGCCATGTGACTGCAGCTCCTGCCCTGTGCACGTCCTGACGTGCACACGCTCCGACGCGCAGTCAGTGGCGGCCTCAGGACCGGAACACGCGTCGGCGCAGCAGCTTCAGGTAAGTGCGCATCTGTTGAAAATTTTTCCCTCGATCGCCCGCGGGAAGCAGCCGACCGGGATTTCTGGGCCAATGTAAAGAAATGTGAAGTTATCCACTCTGGTAGGAAACTAGAAAAGCAGAGTATTTTTTAAATGATGAGAGATTGGGAAATGTTGGTGTTCAGAGGGACCTGGGTGTCCTTGTACACAAATCACTGGAAGTTAACATGTAGGTACAGCAAGCAATTAAGAAAGCAAATGGTATGCTGGCCTTTATTACAAGAGGATTTGAGTATAAGAGTAAAGACATCTTATTGCAATTATATAGGGTACTGGTGAGTTCGCACCTGGAATATTGTGTGCAGTTTTGGTTTCCTTACTTAAGGAAGGATATACTTGCCATAGAGTGAGTGCAACGAAGATTCATCAGACTGATTCCTGGGATGGGTGATTGTCCTATGAGGAGAGATTGAGCAGACTAGGCCTATGTTCTCTCGAGTTTAGAAGAATGAGAGGTGATCTCATTGAAATGTACAAACTTCTTACAGGGCTTGATTACAGGGTAATTACAGGGAGGAAGTTTCCTCTGGCTGGTGAGTCTAGAACCAGGGGTCACAATCTCAGAATAAGGGATCGGCCATTTAGGACTGAGATGAGGAGAAACTTCTTCACTCAGAGGATGATGAATCTTTGGAATTCTCTATCCCAGAGGACTGCGGAGGCTCAGTGTTTGAGTATATTCAAGATCGAGAGCGATAGATTTTTGAATATTGAGAGAATCAAGGGATATGGGGACAGTGCAGGAAAGTGAAATTGAGGTGGAAGATCACCCATGATCTTACCTGAAGCTGCTGAGCCCACGCGTGTTCCGGTCCTGAGGGGCCAGATGGCCTACTCCTGCTCCTAATTCTTATGTTCTTATTTCAACAACATTAATGGATTACTTACAATTACATTTTTTGGGCTTAATTACATATTTCCCTCATGCTCGGTGTGAAAGACCACTTCCACGTGAGCCCTCACGTTATACTGGAATGTAACTTTGTTTCCCCAATAATGCAACAGTGCCCTGAGATTAAACAGTAAGCCTTGTTACTGTTAAGTATATTAACTCAATGAAATTGGTACAGGCCCTCTCATATTCTTTGAACAGCAGAAAAATAAACACTCCAAATATCCATATGACTTGGGATATAAACTATAATTAAGGATTATTAAAAATAGGTGGAATGGAACATAGCATATTGGACTTGATAGTAGAACTTCTGCAAGATGTGAGAATTCCATAATTTCCTTGTAATATTATACATTGACCAGCATCTGATATAACTTCTACGTGAGGATTCAATCCACTTGCATGGAGTCCCCGTCGCCTCAGTCTCTACCTCATTAGGCTCAGAAAAGCTGAAGAACTGGGAGAAAACTGTCACATTTATTCTCAGAATCAATAGCTCCTGGTTTCTGTATCTGCCCGTCACAGTGCAAAGGATCAGGATTCTCTCCCCTCACAAAGCAGTCTCAAGTCTTTCATCTTGTCCCAGTTCAAAGTCAGGCTGTAAGAGGCTTGCTAGCAGGCTCCTTGTTAAGACAATCATAATTTAGATATACCTTCTGCAGCCAGGTAAACAATATTAAGTCGTCTTTTCACCTATGACCTTGACCAATAATCCTCATTAAATTGCCTATCTAAAAGCAGTGATCACATTTCTTTGAAGCAACATTTTGCATACCAGACAGCAATCTGCACCCTTTTCCAACATAGAAGTAGAGACACCAACAGTTAGGAGATTATTTTTCAATTAGCAATAATCAAATTTAAAGTGACCAGATACATTTCATAAAGTATTTTTTTAAATATGTATATTTATGATTTGAAATATGAATGAGCTTTGGCCTCCTTACAATATATCCACTTGTGTAGTACTTGTAACATTTTTGAATATTTGGCTACTTGACCGAACTCGAGTTTGGGTTCATTTACATTATGATGCTATTAAATTAAATTTGTCTCGTGGGATTAAATACACAAGCTTCTGGGACTGGAAATTAAGTCCAGATGAAATGTCTGCCAGAATGATGTTCACCAACTTTTATTTATATAGCGCCTTTAATGTAGTAAAACATCCCAAGGCCCTTCACAACAGTGTTACAAGACAAAACAGATACATTTGACACCGGGCCACAAAAGAAGAAATTAAGGCAGATGACCAAAAGCTTGTTTAAAGGGGTAGGTTTTAAGGAGTGTCTTAAAGGAGGAAAGAGAGGTAGAGAGGCGGAGAAGTTTAGGGAGCGAGTTCCAGAGCTTGGGGCCCAAATAGCTGAAGGCACGGCCATCAATGGTTGAGCAGTTATAATGAGGGATGTTCAAGAGGCCAGAATTTGAGGAGCGCAGACATCGTGTAGGGTTGTGAGGAAGAAAAGGATTACAGAGATAGGGAGGGGCAAGGTCATGTAGTGATTTGTAAACAAGGATGAGAATTTTGAAATCAAGACTTTGTTTAACCGGGAGCCAATGTAGGTCAGACAGCACAGGGGTGATGGGTGATCATGACTTGGTGCGAGTTAGTACACAGACTGCTGAGTTTTGGATGACCTCAAGTTTACTCGTGTAGAATGTGGGAGTAGTTGGAGTAGTCAAGTCTGGAGGTAACAAAGGCATGAATGAGGGTTTCAGCAGTAGAAGAGCTGAGGCAGGGGCAGAGGCGGGCAATATTACGGAGGTGGAAAAGGGCAGTTTTAGTTACGCCACGGATATGTGGCTGGAAACTCATTTCAGGGTCAAATATGACACCTGGATTGCCAACAGTCTTGTTCACCCTCAGATTGATGCTAGGGAGAGGGATGGAGTCAGTGGTTAGGGAACGCAGTTTGTGGCAGGGCCCAAAGATAATGGCTTCGGTCTTCCCAGTACTTAATTGGAGAAAATTTCTGCTCATCCAGTACTGGATGTCGGACAAGCAATCTGACAATTTAGATACCAAGTAGGGATCGAGAGAAGTGGTGGTGAGGTAGAGCTGGGTGTCGTCAGCGTACATGTGGAAACTGACTCCGTGTTTTTGGATGATATCGCCATGGGGCAGCATATAGATGAGAAATAAGAGGGGGCGAAGGACATATCCTTGGGGGACACCAGAGGTAATGATGCGAGAGTGGGAAAAGAAGCCATTACAGGAGATTTTCTGGCTACGTTAGATAGATAAGAATGGAACCAGGCGAGTGTAGTCCCACCTAGCTGGATGTTGGTGGAGAGTCCAGCAACATTCCATTTAATGGGTCCAAGTTTCCACACGCGCCTAGAACGGCGCAGTCCTGACCTGGACGCCTGTTTTTCGTGCCACAAAGTGCGCCTAAAAAAATCCTCCATATTCTCCACCTCCCTGCAGGTCCTCTGGCCCTCGGCGCAGCGCAGCACGAGCTGTAGGGGGGCGGAGCCAGGTCCCTGCGCTGAAAACAGTGCCGGGACCTCTGCACATGCGCGCTACAGTGGGCACGCAAATGCAGTAGCTCCAGGCGCCGAATTTTGTGGGAGGGGCCCGAAGCACACAGCCCCGAGCCCTGGCCGAATGGCCTCACTGGGGCTGCGTGAATAAGGCTCCTCCCATGGCCAGCTCCTGCTTTCCCCCCCCTGACCAGACCCGACACCCGCTCCCCGCCCCCCCCCCCTGCCCCTGGACCAGACTCGACACCCGCTCCACGCCCCCCCTCCCTGCCTCCGGACCAGACCCGACACCCGCTCCCCGCCCCACCCGCCTCCGGACCAGACCCGACACCTGCTTCCCCCCCCCACCCCCCCCCGGACTGAACCTGACCCAACCCGCACTCCTGTTCCCGCTCCCCGCCTCCCCGACTGGACCCGACCCGACCCGCGCTCCTGTTCCCGCTCCCCGCCTCCCCGACTGGACCCGACCCGACCCGCGCTCCTGTTCCCGCTCCCCGCCCCCCCGACTGGACCCGACCCGCGCTCCCGCCCCCCGACCCGACCCGACTCCCGCTCCCAGACCGGATCCGACCTGACCTCCCTCCCTTCCTCTCTCCCTCTCCCTCCCTCCCTTTCTCTCTCTCTCCCTCCCTCCCCCCCTCTCTCTCTCTCCCTCCCCCCTCTCTCTCTCTCCCTCTCTCCCTCCCGAACCGAACCGAACCGAACCTCCCCGACCCGACCCAACCCAACGCCACCTACCTGTAAATCTGGTGCTGGGGATGGGCCCTGCCCGAAGTCTCGGGCCGGCCCGTTCAGCCTTCGGTCCCGAAAGGCCTGCCTGAAGCACTTTCACACAGGTAGGAAGATGGTTTGTTTAATCTTTTCTTTGCTTATAAATGTTTATTCAGGTTGGATTTATTTGTATAATATTTGTATAAGTATAAATAAGGATTTATTGTAGAATTTAATGACTTCCCTTCCTCCCCCCCCTCGTTCTGGATGCCTAATTTGTAACCTGCGCCTGATTTTTTAATGTGCAGAACAGGTTTTTTCAGTTCTACAAAAATCTTCATTCTACTTTAGTTTGGAGTACGTTTTCACTGTGGAAACTTTCAAATCAGGCGTCAGTGGCCGGACACGCCCCCTTTTGAAGAAAAAATTCTGTTCCAAAGTAGAACTGTTCTACCTGACTAGAACTGCAGAAAAAAAAAATGTGGAGAATTGCGATTTCTAAGATAGTCCGTTCTCCACCAGTTGCTCCTAAAAATCAGGCGCAAATCATGTGGAAACTTGGGCCCATTATGCTGCAATGATCCATTCATTTGAGCTCAGAGGGAGGAGGGAATTGTAGCTGCCAGAGAAGCCACACCTCAGAGCGGGGTAATGACTTTGATTGGCACCTCCCTTACACAGCTGGGGGAGAAACAGAGGTGAAGTTTTTGGCTTCACATGCAGCTGGATCACAAGTGAGCCTGTCGAGATTTGGAGTGGAAAACAGAGATTTTACCAATCTATAAAGTGCTAATGGGCAGAATGCCATGTTTTAATATTTTCTATGTTATGAGAAACATTATGAAATAGTTTCATTGTATTTCAAACCATATTCTATTCAGTTTACAGTTAACCACATCTCACTGAAATGTTTATCAATCCACCTTCCAGATGATGGGACAAATTCACGTAGGAGTATGTGCAAGATTACAGTATCCAAAACATACGCTGAGGGGTTATCGTATTGCAGTCCCCAGGACACGCTATTGTATGACTGGTTATTGACTAGGAAAAGTAAAGTCTTGATCATAGGTGACAGGTCTATTTACTTGAGGCCCAGGGACACTGAGCCTGAGAGAATATGTTGTGCAGGCCTGAAATTTGTAACCAGCTGTTTGTACTAGATTTTGTCTTCCATTGTTCTGTCCACTTACATATTTTATTTAGCACATTTTGTAGTTTCTTTTTCTCCCAGATCTCGTGACAATGAAAATTGAACTCAATTATATTTTCTGAGATTAAGTTTCACTAAATTGTAGAATATTCCAATATAAAAGGATGTGATATTAGTTTTGAAGGTCTTGAGATATTTCACTATGGTATTTAAGTTTAACCTTCCCAAGAAAGTGAAAGCAGTAAATGGCTGATTGGGGCACAGAAAATAATTTGCAGAATTGTGTTTGAAAGTCACAACTCTGAAAACCAAAGGGCAAGCAGGTAATTGTGCTTCACGTTGTCATGAGTTGAATTGTAAATCATCCCATATTCCTTGGACCATGTATGAATACAATAATAAAAGTAAACTGAATTTCAACGTTCAAAATGCAGATGACAGTTGTAACCTCACAGGACTGGATCTCATTCAATATTGGATCAACTTTACCTCTGGGATACCAAATGCCTAAGATGTTTGGTGTGTTGCATTCTTGATATTTATTACATTGATTTTTTTTTATAGCTTTTTTATGTAGCCCAGTTGAAATTAAAACATTGAATCCTGCACAGGCCCAATATTAAAACACAAAAATCTTGCACAATTTGAAGTTCAGTAACTAAATATTGACAGATTTCAACTTTTAATGTATAACTCTTTCTATCATCTGAAATGTAAATTTCAGTCTATTCTTAAAGTGAACAATATATGACTTTACACTCTAAAATTTGGTCATGTAACTGTTGTGGTATTCGAGAGGTTGAGTAATCATGTTTACAGGTGTGGGTTTTGTTGGCACTTGGGGATTCAATTGTTCACTTGTGGTGGTGTTAATACAGTGGAAAGTATTGATTTTGTTTCAGTTGTTAAATGTTGAAGTCTGATTTGGCAAGTCATAAAGAAAATCAATTGATTCTTGTCTACTGATACAATAGTGCATGCCAAATAGTGGATTGGAGAATTTTTTTGGATGGCATAATAAATAATTCTAATTATATACTGACGCCAAGGACAATGGATGTCATGGGATTTGGGTTGAATTAGTTGATATGTTTTCATTCCTATTTTGTTACTAGAATAAAGTTTGGATCTTGCACAAAGAATTGACAACTGAGTATGCAACAATGAGCTTAAAAATATCGACTTCATAAAAAGACCACTTTGATCAATTCAATTATGAATATAGTGTTTTGTATAATTTATAGCACTAGTGCTAGATAATTAAAATTATTATCCACTTTGCCTCTGGCGCCAATGCTGAGCAATCTGCAGTTTGAAATCATTTAGCTACTGGCAGCATAATACATTGAACACCCAGCTCAAACTAGCACGTGACACTACACACTCTATCCCAAACACCTGCTGTTCCTTCTGTTTTTTTTAATCTTTCAAATATTTTCCTCTTTAATTTTTTCCCTGGGGGCGGAAGAGAGGGGGTTGGGGGGGTGGGGTGTGGGGGGGAGGAGAGGGAGGGAGGGAGCGAGGGAGCTGGCAAAAAAGCTTCCAATCTCTAGTCTCACTGTCCAGAGTTCAATCCAAATAAATAGCACATAATTAGTGCTTCTCAGAATTTTAAGGACAGGATTCATGTTCTCCCCTCCCCCTTTTAATCTTTTCTCCTATGAAGCAAAGTTCAGCTCTGTCACTTTCCGCATTGCTTGCATCTGAGAATCATCTCTTATTGCCTTTCTCTGTATCCTAGCTAGCTCTAAGAGCGAGAGTATTAACACCTAAGCCCTGAGTGAATTGATGAATAACAAGAAAGCAAGATATTCTCCCTCAGAAATTCGGTCACGAAGACACAAGCAGCTCTTTAATGGCCGATTGTCAACTCGCAGACCCGCAGCGCTACTGTGCATGTGCGGATATCACCAATCACCCTGCGCATGTGCAGACATCCCGGCACATTTTCCAGCACAGAACGACTGGTCATGCTGCGCGACTGCAGTGAAGAGGCCAAAGTTCCAACATTTTTTTTCGGAGCATCTTGGAACCTACCTAAGCGGCGCATCTCCGGTAAGTGCGCCGAAAAACGGGCTCGGCCAAAATTGAATCAGATTTCTAGAAGAGACCATCAGTTACCCCCCACTCCTTAGCCCAAGAACACTGAAACAAATTGTAGGATCTTGTGGAGACATCGTTGGTGGCAGTCTATTGGGGAGGCCTGGGAAGGGAATGAACTCTTGGGAGTACCTTTTGGAGACTTCCTCTATTTTACCGAAAAAAATACCTCTACATAGATACAGGCACGACAACAAGGAACATAATAGTCATCAAGATCCACGGCGCAGCCCTGGACAATGTGGACCATTTCCCATACCTCGGGAGCCTCTTATCAACAAGAGTAGACATTGATGGTGAGATTCAACATCGGCCAGTGCAGCCTTCGGCTGCCTGAGGAAAAGAGTGTTCGAAGACCAGGCCCTCAAATCTGCCACCACGCTCTTGGTCTATAGGGCTGTAGTAATACCCGCCCTCCTGTATGGCTCAGAGACATGGAACCATATACAGTAGACATCCTCAATTCACTGGAGAAATACCACCAACGTTGTCTCCGCAAGAGCCTACAAATTCTCTGGGAGGACAGATGCACCAACATTAGCGTCCTCAACCAGGCCAACATCCCCAGGATTGAAGCACTGACCACACTTGATCAGCTCCGCTGGGCAGGCCACATTGTTCGCATGCCAGACACGAGACTCTGAAAGCAAGCACTCTACTTGGAACTCCTTCACGGTAAACAAGCCAAAAGTGGGCAGAGGAAATGTTACAAGGACACCCTCAAAGCCTCCCTGATGAAGTGCAACATCCCCACCGACATCTGGAAGCCCCTGGCCGGAGGAAGTGCATCTGGGAGGGCGCTGAGCACCGAGAGTCTCAGCGCCGAGAGCATGCAGAAATCAAGCGCAGGCAGCAGAAAGAGCGTGCGGCAAATCTGTCCCACCCTCCCTTACCCTCAACGACTATCTGTCCCACCTGTGACAGGGACTGTGGCTCTCGTATTGGACTGTTCAGCCACCTAAGGACTCATTTTAAGAGTGGAAGCAAGTCTTCCTCGATTCCGAGGGACTGCCTATGATGATGATGATGATGATCCGGGGAAATGAGAACAAGCTGCCCTATTTATAGCACATTAACAGTTGTCGGGCTGGATTTTCAGCTTTGCTCATTTTGGGGTGGTAATGGTGGCGGGACGGTAAAGTGTGCGTTGGGAACAGTTTGCGCCTCGATCAGCAATATTCGGCAGCTGGGCCCTGAGTTGCATACCTCTCTTAGTGTGCTAGCCTGGCTGAGCATGTAAAAATCCCAAGCTAAACAGCCAACCTCGGAACGCTCCAACAGAGGCCGGAGAAAAAAAGGAAGCCTGAAAAAAAACCACCAAAAACATTCCCAATAAATAACTCATGCTACCACAACATAAATCGCAAAAAAAACCCAGTAACACTTACCTGAGGTCGACATTACTTACCTCGCTGCAGACGCTACAGCTCGGACCACCCGTTTTCACAGGCAGTACAGTACTGCACTCTATGGAGCACTACAGATTGGGTAGGAGCCAAAAATCGGGCCAGTGTTGCAACCAGGGGCGTTGCACACTGGCTCGCCTCTTCCGGGTGGCAGTGCTCTGCGCCCTGCCGAAATCGGACCAAGAAACCCCGGCTGGGCGCTGGAAGCTGGCGACCTGCCCGGAAGAGCTTACCGCTGCCATTGCCGACCCTCTGCGGCGAAAACAGAGGCGGCAATAAGACGAAAATCCAATCCGTAGTTTCCGAACAAAATGTTCATATCGGTGTTTGTTTTTGGATGTCTTTGCTATATCGCTAAATGCCACAGGATCATGTACCACTTGTTCACGCTGTAACGTGACGGCAATACGGGCACAATCTGCCGAACCAATGCAAAACGATTGGAGAATTTTAAACGTGCGTTACGCCCAAAAGCACTTGCATTTGTGTTTTCGCGATTTTTCACTCTAGTTCAAAATTCAATTCACCCAAATCAGACCTCGCCCACAAAACTGGCTATGCTCCCCTTGATCGAAATTGCGAGATTCCACCAATTGTGATGGTTCAGGAAGACTCTTTAAATTACACTTATTTTCCTGGGCACGCAGGCATTAGTGGGCATGTTTTTAAAGTATTTTTCATATGAAAAAATATTTTACTACGGAACTGCTGAAACTATTAAATGGTTCAGTATAGTTTATTTAATTCCTTTCAATTATTTAAAATCAGGTTATTCAAAGGTGGAGGACTGGTTACCATTATTAAAAATGGTCATTTTTGCAGATAAACCCATTTTCAGATGTATTAATAAAACTGCACCAGGTTACCACTCTATGCATAGAGTCCCAGTTCCTATTTACAATGTTTTATTTTAAAACATTCCCCCATGATACCAAAGCATTCATCTATCTGCTATTGGAAAAATTATGTAAAAGCTGTGGGATTTATTCTCACTGGTGTAAGATGATACTCATCCTTAACAAACACAACATATGTTTTTTTAATGTTTACATGGATGCAAAAGTATACTGCTCGCAGTGCCACCTCAGTAATACTTTAATCGCAACCTCTAAAGAGTTCCTGATGACTCCTCTGCTCTCATTACCTTTAAGGCTGAATTTTTAAAGCTGAAAGCGAAAAATTAGGGGCAGTTTTATACATTTTACTCTTGTCCACTGGGAGATAGACTGAGAGTGGCAAAGCTAATTCTGTTGCTGACCCTTCACCACCTTGTAGAGAAAGAGATAATGATTAGTCAACAGTTGTGAGTTTAATACAAATCTTGGTCCTTAGGGGTTTAAGGAAGCCTGCTCTAATGCTGACAAAGGAAAGGCAGTGTGTTTGTATGTGTGGTGTGTGTTTAATATTCATTCTAAAGTTTATAGAGTATGTTATAATTTGATAACCAACTAAAGCTGCGATAGATCTGGAATCAGCACGGCCTATGATTTTTATTCTTTCACAGATATATATATAGGAGTTTCAATTTATATTTTATAAGTTGAATTTTGAAAGCAAAATGAAAACCTCTATCACTTGGCTATCATCTGAGTTTTGTTAATAGTGAGAAAGTTTAAATATTCTAGTTACTGACATGTATATGTGAGAGAATAAAATATGATAGCCCGTGTTGATTACAGATCTATCGCAGCTTTAGTTGGTTATCAAATTGTAACATACTCTATAAACTTTAAAATGCATAATAAGCACACACACACTACCTTTCTTTATTCTAATTTGAGTTTATTTTTTATAAGTTGAATTTTAAAAGCAAAATTAAAACCTCTATCACCTGACTTTCATCTGGGTTTTGTTGATAGTGAGAACACTTAAATATTCTAGTTACTGACAGAGATTCTCTTCCAGGAACCAATCACAAAACATTGTTTGCAGAGATCTCTTACAAACTAGTGCTACCAGATGTGGGATACCCACCCATCCATGCCAAGTTCTATCAGGCTAGCCCCTCCCCCCTCTTGCTAGTGACAGACACCAGGAATCAACCAGTGAATCAAACTCCATATTCCACTCCTTACTGCCAAACCCCAGGTTCTCCTTTACAGTGTTGCTAAACTCTAGGATTCCCACCTCGATTTCGCTAAAGCTCAGAATCATTGTCCAATGCTGCCAAGGCTCAAGACGATTGCCCCAGTTTTGCAAAACCCACATTTCCTACCTGATGCTGGTAAGTACCAGATATCTACTTCTAACTGGTACATCTTGCATATAATTTTGTTGTGTATAGAATAATGCAGTTGTAGAATTCAATCCAAAGATTGGTTAACAATAACCTACATTACCTCCTGGTCCACTAACACTTCAATTTTAAAATTCTGATCCTTTTGTTCAAATCCCTCCACAGTCTCGCCCCTCCCCATCTCTTTAACCACCCTCAGCCCTACAACCGTCTAAGAACTCTGCGTTCCACCAACTCTGGCTTCTTGTGCATCCCCCATTTCCTGCTATGAAAGATATATGAACTATCCACCCTTTGCTATTCAGAACACCATCCATTCTCAGTGTTCCAGCATGCCTACATATTTTCTTTTCTTTTATGTTCTAATTTTCTTCGCATATCATTCTCCAGAAGGCAGTGAATGGTGCTAGGGTATAATTCTATTGCACCAATGATTATTTAGTAGCTAACACTACTTTTCTTCTCTTATGTCTCGACAATGAATGTTAACGGACTATTTGAATGCAGAGGTCATCAGAGCCAAACCAATCCTTGCTCTTACTAAGTGTCCATGCACACATTTCCAACAGGGTTACCCAGGTATAATCAGATAATAATTTTGTGTAACAATCCCAACTGGATTTTTTTCCTTCCCTCATCTCGTATGATGAAGCCAATTGTGTGTTCCTACCTGAGAATGGCTAACTGAGCAGAATTTGAACCTAGGATTTTCCTGGTCTGTCTGGCCTCAGTACCACAATACATTATGCATTTACACCCTGAGTGCCAATTCATTTATTCTGTTTTATAATCAAGGTCTCCTATGAATACATGCCACCTAATTCTTATAAAATCCAATGCTGAAAGAAGATTGGAAAGCAAGCTACAAAAAGAAGCCAGTTACAAATTTTCATTTTATTGTGAATTTTGAAATACTTTAAATCAACTGTAATTCAGCAGCATAACATTCAACATCAGATATTTAAATAACTTTCATGGAATGATGCATTTTGAACATGTATTTTCTGTATTAAAAGGTAGAGGTTTGAGTTTACTTAGAACAAAGATTGCAATCTTCTTTGAACTTGCATGCAAGACAAATTAGGCTTTTGTTCCTGTTTAAGCTGGGTTGGGAAAAGATGTACGGAACACTTTCTAGCATGTCGATTATTGCATATTTATGTATTAGTCAGAAGACAGTGGGAAGAGAAATGGGCTGAAATAAACAATGGTTAAACACTTCATTGCATTACTTGTACAAAACATTGTGATTAAAATGGCAAATTTCCTCCTTCCCTTGATAAAATTGAGGTCCTCCAAATGTGATTTAAGAAGTTAGTAGCTCTTCAGGAGAAACCCCTTTCTTTATCCTGGTGTTGTGTGAAGTGTGCAGGTATGTGTTAGAAGGCAGTTTGGGGTTTTCCAAATTCTATTTAGTCAGAGTTATGAAATGATTATAGCCATTAAATCTGCATTGAAGTTGAGATGCTACTTGTGTCAGTATATACTGTGTGATAATGGCCCAGGTTTTACAGTTGTAATGACGGCAAATCTGTCAGCGTTCGACGTCATTACTTTGTGAAACTGACTAGAAACTTCTGGCGTCCGCACATGCGCAATTTAATGCGGAAATCCAAAGGTTTCTGTCTGTGATTCCCCGCTCCTCCACAGGGTGTGCTGTTGAAGTCCTCGCAGATGGAAATCTTAGAAATCACTTGAATTGATGTGAACTTGCACTTTTTACACTCTAATCTCGTTGTAAAAACCTCAAAAAAGTTAAGACGTTGAATGAGGTGTAATTTGGTTTTTAACTGCGTTCTAAGTCATAAAAACTGCTGAATAACCTCCCAGGCCCTGAAAAACTAATTTTAGAATTGTAGAATGCCAAATTTCTCCATTATGATAAAAATTCCATAGATTTTTAAAATAATTTTTTTTAAATTAAGTTTGTTTGATATTTCAGCTTCTACCCTGATCCCATGGCCATGCCTAATCTTTATTTTATTCTCTGTAAAATTATTAAAAAGTGAAGGATAATCAGTATTTTGAACTTCCTGGTTTGTTGTCTATGAGAATTCTTCAATGTATTAGCACTGTCACTGTGCCGATAACTGCAAAATCTGGACCAATACCCTTCATCGCTCATATGTATGATTACCTTGTAACCAGAACTATGCCAGCCTTTATCCTGCAACCAACTGGTCATTTATGTCATTCCTGTTTGTGGGTTCTTCCTGCAAAACAACAGTGACTACACTTCAAAAGTAATTCATTCATTCTTAAGCACTCGGGGACATTCTGAGGTTGTGAAAGTGACTATATAAATACAATTTTTAAAAATGTTGCTGCAATATTCATGCACTTTGCAGCAACAATGCTACATTGCCATGTGACCAAAGCTCCAAGTTCCTTTTTCTCATCCACATACAGCAATGAGTTCAGACAGATTTTATGTTTTATTGTGGTTATATGGAGCCATAGACCTAAATAATTCCTACAACTCTTAAAGTGAATAGTAGTGTTATGATGGCTCACTGAATTTTTAAAACTGCAGCCAATCTTGTCCAGAGAATGGTGCAAAGCAACATTGGCAGAATATGGTGTATATTTCTGCAATTGCAACAAGCTCCTTTAAAACTAATAATAAAAAACAACTAACTTTTTTTTTAACTCCTCATCCCACTTTTGTAAATAACATAATCGTCGGGGACAATGATTCAATTTGTTGCTTGTAATGTACTAGGTGTTCCTCACTTACAGAACAAAACAATTATACTCCTATTTGGTGTTCAGAATCTTTGAGTTTTTGCATTTCTATATTCCCATGAATATTTTATTGTTTCCTCTCCATTGTCTTCCTGAGGATGCTGCTCCCTATTGTGTGTCCTCACAGTTGTGGCAAACTGACAATATTGGACTTGTTTTGATTATGAAGGGGTGTATTGCAGTTCTCTAAATGCCAAATTTCATCTTTAATGTAGATATAGCAAGGTTACTTAACTCGCACTACAATCACAAGATGACAGACATCAGAGGAAAACTACTTAAGCCTTCGACAAAGTAAAGATTAAGGACATTTTCCATGTTTTGTAGCAGATATATCAATAGACATCCATCAAAAATGGTAAATGCTTAATTATTTCAAAAAGTATTTGCATACCTTACTGGTTATGACAGTGATTGAAATAAGGAAAGGTATATATGCTCAATATACTCTAATCATGCTTTTGAGCATATAAATACCTTAGGAATACCTTTAGATTGATACAGAATCATAAATATTTCAGCATTGGAGGTGGTATTTCGGCCAATCATTCCTCTGCTGGTGCAGACTGCTCTCATCCCATTTTCCTGCACTTTCCCCACACTGTTGAATATTTTTCTTCTTGAGTTTTGCCACTTCCCTCTGAAATGTTGTAGTTGACTCAGTTTAAATTGACATTTATGATGATGCATTCCATCTTCCAATAACACTTTACGTAAAAAAAATCCCTCTAACCTCCCTCTTTATGCTGCTTGTACTAAACCTAAATTTATTCCCCTTGTTGATGATTCCATTGGAAATAACCTTTCACTATTTGCCCTCTTGAACCTTTTAAAATTTTAGAAGTTTTATGAGGGCCCCCCCATAACCTTTCTATTCCATTGGAATATAGCCCTAGTTTCTCAACTCTGTAATCACATTGTATGCCCTCATCCCTGTCTTACATTGAATCTGTGTTGCATGTTTTTCATAGTTCTGTTCTCCCACAAATGAGCTTCGAACCACACATCCACATCATAACTAAGACCGCCTATTTCCACTTCCATAACCGCCCGACTCTGCCCCTGCCTCAGTTCATCTGCTGCTGAAACCTTCATTCATGCCTTTGTTACCTCTATACTTGACTATTCCAACGCTGACCTCCCACGTTCTACCCTACATAAACTTGAGGTAATCCAAAACTCTGCTGCCGGTGTCCAAACTCACATCAAGTCCCATTGACCCATCACCCCTGACCTACATTGGCTCCCAGTTAAGCAAAGCCGCAATTTAAAAATGTTCATCCTTGTTTTTAAATCCTTCCATGGCATCGCCACTTCCTATCTCTCTAATCTCCTACAGCCCCACAGCCCTCTGAGATATCAGCGCTCCTCTAATTCTAGCCTCTTGAGCATCCCTGATTATAATCGCTCAACCATTGGTGCCCATGCCTCCAGCTGCCAAGGCCCAAGCAATGGAATTCCCTCCCTAAACCTCTCTGTCTCCCTACCTCTCATTCTTCCTTCAAGACGCTCCTTAAAACCTACCTCTTTGATCAAGCATTTGGTCACCTGCCATTTTTCCTTATGTGGCTGGGTGTCAGAATTTGTTTGATAGCTCTTCTGTGAAGCGCCTTGGGATGTTTTACTACATTAAAGGTGCTATATAAATACAAGTTGTTGCTGTTAAAATTAATACCAATTAAAATAAAATTAATTTAGAAGGGGTACTCCCTTTTCCTTTCTCTAGTCAAGGAAAAAACATTGGGCCCAAGTTTCGGGCCGTGCCTAAAATGGCGCAGCCCGGACCTGGACGCCCGTTTTTCGCGCCAGAAAGTGCGCCTAAAAAAAACGTACCTATTCTCCGGCTCCCTGCAGGTCCTCTGGAGCTGGGCACTGCGCAGCACGAGCTGTAGGGGACGGAGCCAGGTCCCTGCGCTGAAAACAGTGCCGGGACATCTGCACATGCGCGCTACAGTGGGTGCACATGTGCAATAGCTCCAGGCGCCCAAAACTGTGGGAGGGGCCCGAAGCACGCAGCCCCTAGCCCTGGCCGAATGGCCTCACTGGGGCTGTGTGAATAAGGCTCCTCCCATCCGACGCGACAACCCTGCTTCCCCCCCCGGGTGACCCGACCTCCGCTTCCCCCCCCTCCCCCCGGCGACCCGACCTCCGTGACTCTCTTACCCCACCTCCCCCCCCCCCCCCGAGAACCGACGCCACCTACCTGTAAATCCAGTCCAAAGTCTTGGGCCCGGCCGTTCAGCCTCCTCCTCTCCATTCCCCCCCCCATCCTTTCCTCTCTCCTTCCCTCCTTCGCTCCCTCCCTCTCTCCTTCCCTCCTCCCTCCTTCCCTTCCTCCTCTCTCCTTTCCTCCCTCCCTCCTCTCTCCTTCCCTCCCTCCCCCCTTTCTCCCCCTCTCCCCCCTTTCTCCCCCTTTCTCCCCCTTTCTCCCCCTCTCCCCCCTTCTCCCCCTCTCCCCCCTTTCTCCCCCTCTTCCCTCCTTCCCCCTTCTCCTCGCCCCTCCTCTCCTCCTCCCACCCCTCCTCCTCCTCCCCCCCTCCTCACCCCCCACCTCCTCCTCCCCCCCTCCTCACCCCCCACCTCCTCCCCCACCCTCCCCCCTCCTCCCCCACCCCCACCCCCCTCCTCCCACTACCCCAACCCCCCTCTACCCCCACCCCACCCCCTTCTCCCCCTCCCACCCCCCTTCTCCCCGTCTCCCCTCCTCTCCCCCTTCTCACCCCATCTCTCCTCGTCCCACCTTCCCAGCCCTCCTCCTCCCCCCCACCCCCTCCTCCCCCACTACCTCCACCCCAACCCCCACCCCCCTTCTACCTTTGTCCCCCTGTCCCCCCACCCCCCTTCTCCCCCTCCCCTCGCTGTCAGAAACACAGACACTGACAGACAGAGAGTGAGAGACACACACACAGACAGAGAGATAGAGACACACTGGGGGGGCCGTTCCAGCACGCTGTTGGAGGACTCCCGGTGCTGCAGTCGGTAAGTAGAAAATGTTTTATTTCTTGATTTTTTAAAAAACTTTTATTTTTTTATTATTTTTTTTTATTGGTTGATTTATTGATGTATTTATCATTTATTATTGATGATGGCTCTTTATTTGTAAAACTGAAGTGTTTAATGTTTGTAAACTTCCCTTTAACCTCCCCCCCCCCCCCATTCCCTATGCCTAATTTGTAACCTACGCCTGATTTTCTAAAGTGTAGACAAGGTTTTTTCGAAATCTTCGACTTACTCCATTCTAAGTTAGTTTGGAGTAAGTTTTCACTGCCTAAACTTTGAAAACAGGCGTAAGTGGCCGGATACGCCCCCTTTTGAAAAAGAAATTCTGTTCCAAAGTGAAACTGTTCTAACTGACTAGAACTGGAGCAAACTAAATGCCGAGAATTCACATTTCTAAGATACTCCATTCTAAACCAGTTGCTCCAAAAAAACAGGAGCAACTCAGGCCGAAACTTGGCCCCTATGTGTTGATGATTTTGGTGACCTGTCCAGTAAAACCTCAAAATCTCTCCCCTCCTCCATTATCTCAAGTACATAACCATTTAGCACATAATCCACATCAACCTTCACTCTGTCAAATTTCAGTCTTGCATTTCCCTGTATTAAACTGCATCTGCCGTTTCTCTGCCCACTGAACTTATCAAGATTCCTGTGTTTGAGATGTGGGCAACCCTGGCAAGGCAGTATTTATTGCCTATTCCTAAATGCCCTGAGAGCATTAAGAATCAAGCACATAATGTGGAATTGGTGTCAGATGTCGGTCAGACTGAGTAGGGATGGAAGGTTTCCTTCTCTGTAGGATGGCAGCGAACCAAAGGGATGTTAATATGTTTCTACATTATAAAGAGTAATATGAAATAGATTGAATTTCACTGAAAACTGTATTCTGTTCAGTCATGAATTGTGTAAAATACACCAGTTCATTGGATTATAATTGTCTCACTGGGGTGTTTCAGTTCCTTCCTGAAGATGGAAATGCACATGAGAGCACATGTGAGATTACAGTTTCCAGTGCACATATTGAGGGGTATCGTCATTTCAGACCCCAGATTGCGCAAACCTGCAAATAGATGTTTAACAGTGAAGGTAATTTCCAAATTACAAGGGATGCAGGGGATAGTGACACCGAATCGAGGAGAATGTCTAATGCAGACTTGAACTTAATATACTTTGGGCTGTGTAATTTTTATAAACAGTTACACAAACCAAATCCAACACGGATACAGTGTACTGTCAAGTGAACTGTTCAATGATTTTATGTTAAAGTCATCAAAAACAGAGTCCGCGAGCTAATTTACATGTGCAGTGCAAAACCATACCATCACTGAGGGCCACAATAAGCACTTGGATGTATGTATTAGTCAACCAGCACTGGCACAACAGTAATTTTAAGTCTATCATTTAATCTCAGCATTATCATAGAATAGTTACAACACAGAAGGAGGCCATTCGGTCCGTCGAGCCTATGCCGACTCTCTGCACGAGCATTTAAACACTCCGTTGCCCTTTCCCCATAGCCCTGCAAAATTTTTTCCTTCAGGTACTTATACAATTCTTTTTTGAAAGCCAGGATTGAATCTGCCTCCACCACCCTTTCAGGCAGTGCATGCCAGATCCTAACCACTCACTGCATAAAAAAGTTTTTCCTCATGTCGTCTTTGGTTCTTTTGCCAACCACCTTAAAATCTGTGTCCTCGGGTTCTCGACCCTTCCGCCAACGGGAGCAGTTTCTCTCTACTCTATCTAAACCATCATGATTTTGAATACGCCTATCAAATTGCTTCTCAACCTTCTCTGCTCCAAAGAGAACAGCCCCAGCTTCTCTAGTCTATCCACATAGCTGAAGTCCCTCATTCCTCGAATCATTATCATAAATCTTTTCTGCACCTCTCTACGGTCTTCACCTCCTTCCTACAGTGCGGTGCCCAGAGTTGGACACAATAGGTGAGATTTTTCGGGGGATCAGCGTTTGCTGGCAGGTCGGGTGGGAATTTTTTTTTTCTGACAGCAGGTCGGGACCTTGCTGTCAACCCGCCGCACGTTACTCTCACAAATGTTGGGTCTGTCAGGGCTGAACAGACCCGACATGCAGTGGTGAGGGAGGTAATTTAGGTCAATATGGCTTTGGTAAGAGCTGACTAAAAAGAATTTTGAGCTGAATTTACCATTTCACCAGGTTGTCCACAGGATATACGCTGCTTGGGGATCACGTCGGGTAAGGACGTCAGGAGTTGTGTGACGATGAATTCATTCTTACTTGACAGCTGCAGTTGTGCTATAAAATCTCCCATCTCACAGCTGTTCACTTTCCAAGAACAAAAGCTGTTGCTTACTGCGTATGGAAGGCAGATTGAGCTTTATGCAAGTTGCAAGTGTTTAGAGTAAACTCTCTTACCTCATGGGAACAACTTCTCTCACCATTAATAGATCGCTCCTGCCATCTATTACATTTGCATCAGTGCTCTTGAAACTATCTCATCTTGGTCCGCAGAATCCCACCATGATCAGCCCCAACACCAAGCACACTAGCAACACCAACCTTCTCTGCAATCAACTCTGCACAGGGCATCAGCACCCAAGCATATTGCTGCCCCGGAGGCCAGGGAAGGACTCACCGTGGCCAGATTTATTTCACTTGACGCTGTACACCCTGGCTACCACATGATGCACCAGGTTGGCACCAACCCACACCAACACTACATCCCTACAATGCCCAAGCCAATCCTTTCACACTCAACACCATTGCGGGGTTGTTTGACATTGCGTTTATGTCTGACCTTTCACTGCAACTCACTAAGCCACTTCCAAAGGTGCACACAAATCTGTCCAAGAATGCAAAATGTTTAAAATAAAGGTTTCAATGTTTGACAGCACATTACAGAAACTTTACATGAACATTGGCTAAACGACCTAAGTGCCTACCCTTGTATGTTGTTGATTGATATGATTTGACGAAGATGAGCCTGAGTGTGAGGGGTGGCTCGTGAGATGGGGAAGTGATAAAGTAGACAGAGAGGGATGGTTGGAGATGCAAGGTAAGTTGGAGTAGGGTAGGGAAGGCAGAGTGATGTGGATGCGATGAGTGGCACAGCAGGATGAGGTTGCGGATGACTTTGTAGTAATGTTTCGTGATCCACTGAGATCATTGAAAGATTTGTGCCACTGCAGCCTGGTCCTCCTGACGACATCCCTGCTTGTATCCTCCTGTGCAATGTGTAACCAGGCTGCATTGGTCTCCTGGGGAGGTCTCGTCTTCCCATTGGAAAGGAAGAGAACTTCCCTGTGTGCTGTAACTCCCTCCATAAGCATCTGGAGCGGGGTCATGCGAGAGCCTGGGTGCAGCCGTGCACCTCTCAGTATTTGCAGCACCACAATGTTGTAGAACATTGACAGCACAACTGTCAAACTAAATTTGCACATGGTCCTTTTAAGGAAACCAGCTGATGATGTGTCATCAAATGACATCATCAGACGCACTTACTTCAATATGTGGCAAACGCACTGAGCAGGCTTAACAAGCCCAATCGGCATAAAATCATTTCATAGAGCGGGCTGGAGCCAGCAGCGAGGTCGGGACCTGCCACCGAACCCGGCTGCACCAGACCAGCCGAGGTAAGGGAAATCATGGCCAATACTCCAGTTCGAGGCTGAACCAGTATTTTATACAATTAGCTGGGCTCTGTTTCATGTCTTGATTTATATATTATATCCTTTGCTATGTAGCCAAATATTTTGTTTGCTTTTTTGTCAAAATGGAAATACTGAGCTAATTGTGTTAGAAACTTGTCCATGAAATATTTTTAGATTGCTGGCCTGCTCTGATACTTCCAGTTTGGTCTCGCTGAGTAATCATCTGTTGTATAGCCCATCACAATCCATAAAAACACTGGCATTTTATTGATTTTGAAAAGTGTCTTGAGTATATGCTGCTAACCTTGAATGCCTAGATCCTTATTTTGTATAGAAAGTTTATTTTTGTGTTTTTTATATTTGAATATGTTTTTCAATTTTGGGCAGTTGAGAATAGCCATTTGCTGTACTGGAAATTACATTGAAATGGGTAGTTGCATGTATCTCTCCTATACTAAAGCCACATAAACACAAGTCATGTGGAACTGGCTGTCTCTGCATCCTGATTAGCCCCGGAAAGATTCAGTGTTACGTGCATCTGTTAGCGATAATGAAACAATCAGAGTGAATAAAATGAAAAACAGATGCTTCGAAACAATTCCTCAGTAAATCAATATCCTTTTTGATTTTCACACAAAGAATTCAATTTTTATCGAAACATAGAAAATAGGTGCAGAAGTAGGCCATTCAGCCCTTCGAGCCTGCACCGCCATTCAATGAGTTCATGGCTGAACATGCAACCTCAGTACCCCCTTCCTGCTTTCTCGCCATACCCCTTGATCCCCCTAGTAGTAAGGACTATATCTAACTCCTTTTTGAATATATTTAGTGATTTTGCCTCAACAGCTTTCTGGTGTAGAGAATTCCACAGGTTCACCACTCTCTGGGTGAAGAAGTTTCTCCTCATCTCAGTCCTAAATGGCTTACCCCTTATCCTTAGACTGTGACCCCTGGTTCTGGACTTCCCCAACATTGGGAACATTCTTCCTGCATCTAACCTGTCTAAACCCGTCAGAATTTTAAACGTTTCTATGAGATCCCCTCTCATTCATCTGAACTCCAGTGAATACAAGCCCAGTTGATCCCGTCTTTCTTAATATGTCAGTCCCGCCATCCCGGGAATCAGTCTGGTGAACCTTCGCTGCACTCCCTCAATCGTAAGAATGTCCTTCCTCAAGTTAGGAGACCAAAACTGTACACAATACTCCAGGTGTGGCCTCACCAAGGCCCTGTACAACTGTAGCAACACCTCCCTGCCCCTGTACTCAAATCCCCTCGCTATGAAGGCCAACATGCCATTTGCTTTCTTAACCGCCTGCTGTACCTGCATGCCAACCTTCAATGACTGATGTACCATGACACCCAGGTCTCGTTGCACCTCCCCTTCTCACATTCAATCCACTTGGAGTACGTGTCTACAACCACAAGGAACATTTTACCCAAAAGTTTCATATGAAATACAAAAAAAACTACATTTATTTGTAAATATTTACAAATTGTTCTATACTTTCTCCTTTCAAATAGAAAAAAGTATGATTTATAATTTGTTAATTTCTTGATAACATTTCCAAAATTTGTTAGCATTCAAGATGGTCTCATTCCCCAAGGTTTGCGTCTTCCTAGCATACGTATTGAGCTTTACATAATGCATATTTATTGTTGATTACACCTTTAAACAAAATCCAAACAATGCTAGGTTAAGTGTGTGAAGAGATTGGCTACATGCAGGTGGCATTCATGTTATTTATGTCCTAATATTCAATTTCAACCCCTGCAGTCAAAACCACAATTGAGGTACTTGCGTTCTGAATTGTGCAGTATATATATTTAAAAAAAAAAATTATTTCTACTATCATAAAAGCATTGTTGGCTGTTTCAATCTGTCGATTGGTAATTTGTGTATTTTCATATAATAGAACCTGAGCTCAAGTAATAGCTGTGGTAATTTCACTGTTCAAAGCTATAACATATTTCTTGAAAATTAAGCATTGTTTAACTTGTTTTGCATCAACAATAACATTCAATGCAACTTAAAGGCAAACACTCTGCTAAATATGGAAGCTGGCACTTAAAAAAATCACTTTATTAAATTTTTTAAAATCTACCTTGTCTTGCCATTTCTGTACCATTTATTAACATTTGCATTACAACACCTGTCTTTGGACTATTTTCTCCTTTTGTATGTGTTTAGAATATATCAATATTGAACATATCGACTTTTTTTGGAGTTGTCATACATAAGATGGTTTGTTGAGGGGTGCTAATTGTTTGAGCTAGGGTTGTCACCTTTATGTGAGTCCATGTTTGCTCTGTGGGAATTCTCAAGTTTGGGGTGGAGCCTATTTGCACAGACAACCTAAATATGGCTTGTCATTGATAAAAGTATGTTTGTTGTGAGCTCCCCCAATGGTTTAGTGGTTAAATGGATGTAATGGTGCAGTACCATGTCAAACAGATCAGGAAGATCCCAGGTTTAATCCTTGGTCTGTCTTGAGTTAGCTGATGTCAGCCATGACAGCAATCAGGATAGAACAACCATGATCAGCCATGATCTTACTGAATGACGAAGCAGGCTCGAGAGGCCGAATGGCCTACTCCTGCTCCTATGTCTTATGTTATTATGTAACAACTGACCATAGTTTCTTTTGGTAGAGAGGGAAATATCAACCAGGATCCTTGCTCCTGATTATATGAACATTGCTGAAAAGTGCCTCTGTATGGACAAAATTAGCTTTGCTTGTGATGTCCCTCAGGTAAGATTAGGCAAAAAAGGGAATCTTAGATCAGATAGCGAGAGCTCAATAGTGCAGAAAGCAAAGAGAGGGCATGAAAAAATACTGGCAAGTAAAATCAAAGATGTTTTATAATTACATAAAGAGCAAGAGGATAACTAAAGAAAGAATAGGGCCTATTAGGGACCAAAATGGTGATCTATGTGTGGAGGCGGAGGATGTTGGTAATGTACTTGATGAATACTTTGCGGCTGTCTTCACAAAAGAGGGGGACGATGCCGACGTTGAAGTTAAGGAGGAAGAGAGGGAAATAATTGGATGGGATAAACATAGTAAGAGAGGAAATATTAAGGGGTTTAGCATCTTTGAAAGTAGGTAAATCACCTGGACTGGCGAAATATATCGTAGTCTCTTAAAAGAAGCAAGGGAGGAAATTGTAGAGGCTTTGACCATTATTTTCCAATCCTCTCCGGTGACAGGAGTGGTGCCTGAGGATTGGAGAACTGCTAACGTACCATTGTATAAAAAAGGAGGAAGGGATAAACTGAGTCATCATCATCATAGGCAGTCCCTCGGAATCGAGGAGGACTTACTTCCACTTCCAAAGTGAGTTCTTGGATGGCTGAACAATCCGATACGAGAGCCACAGACCCTGTTACAAATGGGACAGACATTCGTCGGGGGAAGGGGTTGGTAGGACTGGTTTGCCGCAAGCTCCCTCCACTGCCTGCGTCTGGCCTCTTTGTGCTCCTTGCGTCGAGTCTCAAAGAGCTCAACGCCTTCCCGGATGGACTTTCTCCACCTCGGGCGGTCTCCGGCCAGGGTCTCCCAGGTGTCAGTGGTGATGTCGCACTTTAGCAGGGAGGCTTTGAGGGTGTCCTTATAACGTTTCCGCTGTCCTCCTTTGGCTCGTTTACCATGAAGGAGCTCTGCATAAAGTATTTGCTTAGGGAGTCTCGCATCTGGCATGCGTACTATGTGGCCTGCCCAGCGAAGCTGATCGAGTGTGGTCAGTGCTTCAATACTGGGGATGTTAGCCTGGTCGAGGACACTGATGTTGGTGCACCTGTCCTCCGAGGAGATTTGCAGGATTTTGCGGAGACATCGTTGGTGATACATCTCCAGCGACATGAGGTGCCTTCTGTACATCGTCCATGCCTCAGGCCCATACAGGAGGGCGGGTATTACTACAGCCCTATAGACCATGAGTTTGGTGGTAAATTTGAGGGCCTGGTCTTCAAACACACTTTTCCGCAGGCAGCCAAAGGCTGCGTTGGCGCACTGGAGGCGATGCTGAATCTCCACATCAATGTCTGTCTTTGTTGATAAAAGGCTCTCGAGATATGGGAAATGGTCCACGTTGTCCAGGGCCGCACCATGGATCTTGATGATTAGAGGGCAGTGCTGTGCGGCGATGACAGGCTGGTGAAGGACCTTTGTCTTACGGATGTTAAGCGTAAGGCCCATGCTTTCATATGCCTCAGTGAATACATTGACTATATCCTGGAGTTCAGCCTCTGAATGTGCACAGACGCAGACATCGTCCGCATACTGCAGCTCAATGACAGAGGTTGGGGTGATCTTGGACCTGGCCTGGAGGCGGCGTAGGTTAAACAGCTTCCCACAGGTTCTGTAGTTTAATTCCACTCCAGCAGGGAGCTTGTTGATTTGTGAGGTGGAGCATGGCGGCGAGGAAGTTTGAGAAGAGGGTTGGAGCGATAACGCAGCCCTGTTTGACCCCGGTCCGGACGAGGATTGGGTCTGTAATGGACCCGTTGGTAATAAACTGAGTAATTACAGGCCAGTTAGTTTAACATCAGTGGTGGGCAAACTATTGGAATTAATTCTGAGGGACACTATAAACTTTAATTTAGAAAGGTACAGATTAATCAAGGACAGTCAGCATGGATTTGTCACGGGAAGGTCGTGTCCGACTAACTTGATTGAATTTTTTGAGGAGAGTTGATGAGGGCAGTGCGTTGGATGTAGTCTACATGGATTTTAGCAAGACTTTTGACAAGGTGCCACATGGCAGGCTGATCAAAAAGTAAAAGCCCATGGGATCCAAGGGAGAGTGGCAAATTGGATCCAAAATTGGCTCATTGGCAGGAAGCAAAGGATAATGGTTGCCGGGTGTTTTTGCAACTGGAAGGCTGTTTCCAGTGGGGTTCCACAGGGCTCAATACTCGGTCCCTTGCTTTTTGTAGTGATTTGTAATATTTAGACAAATGTAGGGGGCATGATAAAGAAATTTAAAGATGATACAAAAATTAGCCGTGTGGTTAATAGTGAGGAAAAAAGCTTTAGATTGCAGGAAGATATCGATGAATTGGTCAGTTGTGCAGAAAAGTGGAAAATGGAATTCAAGCCGGAAAAGTGTGAGGTAATGAATTTGAGGAGGGGCAACAAGGCAAGGGAGTACACAATAAATGGGAGGATAGTGAGAGGTGTGGAAGAACAGAGGGACCTTGGAGTTTGTCCACAAATCCTTAAAGGTAGCAGGACAGGTCGATAAGGCGGTTAAAAAGGCATACGGAATGTTTTCCTTTATTAGCCGAGGCATAGAATATAAAAGCAGGGAAGTTATGCTCGAACTGTGTACAACACTAGTTCGGCCACAACTTGAGTACTGTGTACAGTTCTGGTCACCAAATTACAGGAAAGATATGATCACACTAGAGTGGGTGCAGGGGAGATTTATGAGGATGTTGTCAGGACTGGAAAATTTTAGCTATGAGGAAAGATTAGATAGGTTGGGGTTGTTTACTTTGGAACAGAGGAAGCTGAGGGGAGATTTAATTGAGGTGTATAAAATTATGAGGGGCCGAGATAGAGTGGTTAGGAAGAACCTTTTTCCCTTAGCAGAGGGTTTAATAACCAGGGGGCATAGATTTAAAGTACTTAGTAGAAGAATTAGAGGGGAGATGAGGAAAAAGATTTTCACCCAGATAATGGTCGGGGTCTGGAACTCACTGCCTGAAAGAGTGATAGAGGCAGAAACCCTCATCACATTTAAAAAATACTTGGATGTGCACTTAAAGAGCCGTGACCTACAAGACCCTGGATCTAGTGCTGGAAGGTGGGATTAGGCTGGGTAGCTCTTTTTCAACCGACACTGACACAATGGGCTGAATGGACTCTTCCTGAGTCGTAATTTTCTATGACACTAGTTGAATAGCCTGTCAATACTGACTGTCCAAATTATGGAAACCTTTCTATGAGATGCCAGAGGTTGGCCTTGGAATTCGATCCCAACATCCCACTGCCTTCAGGTGAGGAAGCAGACAACTGCAGAAGAAAAGCAGAACTATGCCACAACAGTGAATGTCTCTGGAAGAATTACATTTCTGATGGAACTGAAACTATAATGGTACCCTCTTGAATACATTATTTAGTTTGTATGGAAGTATTAACGAGGAGGCTGACCGTCCCACAACCGCCTCTCCTGCTTCTACTCCTGATTATGGCACCAAATTTGAAACATAATGATCTTTCCCCCTGCCAGGCATTTTCTTTCAATTATGCATTTTTAATTGTAAAGAGGAGGGATTTTGTAATGGTTTCCATGGACACAGAAATGTGGAGAGCTTCAAGCCGTGGTTGTTGCCAAATTCAATCAACAGCTTGCTAATGGCGATAAGAATCGTACATAATTAAAGGGGTTAAGTCAATCGGGACTTGAACTGGATTAATTAGTGTTGTTGATTGAGTAAATATGGTTATCAGGAACCGAGATGCATAACCAATAACATGTATCAATACAGAGCTATTTCTAACATTTGTTCTTATATTGAAAACGTATCTTCTATTAAACAAGAAAATCAAACCTGGGCTCTGAAGCATCAATTAGCTGCTTCCAGCTATGGTTAGAATTCACACTTGAAACATCTAAGTGCAATGAAATGCAATCTGTAAGGTTATCATTGGTAAAACATTAATTTCACTTCCTCTTTGATGCAAAGAGATACAATAGTAATCACCCGAGATCAGATAGTAATGGCCACTGCAATTTGGTGTGGAGTTAAAAGTTAAATGAAACACTCGCGTGTTTGATTTCTGGTTTTGGGTATGATTGATATGCCAAGTTTGAGTACAATCTGAGAAATCATGCTTTTTATTCATCGGCTATATAAAATACAGTGAAATTGCCTTAAATTCCATCTGTCTACAGAGACAATCTAATGTGTGTCCCAGGTATGAATTATTGATTTTGATTTGGAAATGGTATTGGAAGTCACGTCTGTCAAATTAGCTGAGTCCCAGAGGCGGTTATTAAAAGACCGCCGCTACTGTTTCCAAAATGCTGTCATATATAAAGACGTGGAATATCTGTGAAAACGTAACCTTATTCCACCAATTGTACAGTGGCCTTTACTAGTAACAAAGATTAATGTGAGGCTCTTCATCCCAGACTAAAAAAAAACCTCCTATTCTTGCAATAATACTTTTCGTCCCAAGAACAAAGGTATTGGAATTCTAAAAGCTTTTTTCTTGATCCTGTTCAATTTTAATTATCATTTTTTGGCACAAAGATTTTTTTTCTATGAAAGCTATTAATATAGTTAGCTTTCTGCACCTCCCTATGAGAACATTCGCATAAAGGGTTTCTGGAAACAAGAACTTGATAAATTTACAGTTACAAAAGAAATGTAGATAAATGGATTTGTTGGGAAAAAAGAAGGATTCTGCAGATATTTTGTCCCAAAATAGCATCAAAGTCATTAAATTGGGCACTTTACAGTTAGTCAGCAGTCCAATCTCATTAGTATACGTTTACAAATGTAATCTCATTAGTGTACTATTACAGGCAAAATTTTGTCTGTTCTACTAGAAACACTAATTAACCCTATTTATATTATAATTTGTGATAATACATTTACTGACATTTTCTGGACTAGCAGTGCCACAGGGTGCTTTATTTGCTGTATTATTGTCAGGTTCAGGGAATTTATTCGTAATCTAGTTGCTAAATTAGCAGTTATAATCATAGAATAATACAACACAAAAGCAGGTTATTCGGCCCATCAAGTCTGTGCAGGCTCTTTCGAAGAGCAATCCAGTTAGTCCCACGCCCTGCTCTTCCCCATATCCCTGCAATATTTTCTTTTTCAAGTATTTGTCCAATTCCCTTTTGAAGACTACTATTAAATCTGTATCCACCGCCCTATCAGGCAGTGCATTCCAAATCCTAACCACTACTTGAGTAAAAAAGCGTTTCTTCATCTCGTCTCTGATTCTTTTGCCAATCACTTTAAATCTGTGCCCTCTGGTTATCGACCCTTCACCCATTGGAAATAGTTTATCATTATTTACTGTATCTAAACATGGAATTTTAAACACCTCTATCAAATCTTCTGTTAGCCTTCTCTGCTCGAAGGAGTAAGGAGAACAACACCAGCTTCTCCAGTCAATCTATAACTGTAAGAACATAAGAACATAACATAAGAAATAGGAGCAGGAGTAGGCCACACGGCCCCTCGAGACTGCTCTGCCATTTAATACGATCATGGCTAATTTGATCATGGATTCAGGTCCACTTCCCTGCCTGCTCCCCATAACTCCTTAATCCCTTATCAGTTAAAAAACTGTCTATCTCTGTCTGAAATTTACTCAATGTCCAGGCTCCCACAGCTCTCTAAGGCAGCAAATTCCACAGATTTACAATCCTCCTCTCAGTTTTAAATGCATGGCCCCTTATTCTAAGATTATACTCCCTAGTTCTAGTCTTCCCTATTAGTGGAAACATCCTCTCTGCACCCACCTTGTCAAGCTCCCTCATAATCTTATACATTTTGATAAGATCACCTCTCATTCTTCTGAATTCCAATGAGCAGAGGCCCAACCTCCTCAACATTTCCTCATAGGTCAACCCCGTCATCTCCGGAATCAATCTAGTGAACCATCTCCGAACTGCCTCCAAAGCAAGTATATCCTTTCGTAAATATGGAAACCAAAACTGTATGCAGTATTCCCTGCTTTTATACTTCATCCCCTTTGCAATAAAGGCCAAGATTCCATTGGCCTTCCTGATCATTTGCTGTACTTGCATACTAACCTTTTGTGTTTCATGCACCAGTACCCCCAGGTCCCGCTGTACTGCAGCACTTTGCAATTTTTCTCAATTTAACTAATAACTTGCTCTTTAATTTTTTTTCTGCCCAAGTGCATGACCTCACACTTTCCAACATTATAGTCCATCTGCCAAATTTTTGCCCACTCACTTAGAGTGTCTGTGTCCTTTTGCAGATTTTTTGTGTCCTCATCAGACATTGCTTTTCCTCCCATCTTTGTATCATCAGCAAACTTGGCTACGTTACACTCGGTCCTTTCTTCCAAGTAGTTAATATAGATTGTAAATAGTTGGGGTCCCAGCACTGATCCTTGTGGCACCCCACTAGTTCCTGATTGCCAACCCGAGAATGAACCATTTATCCCGACTCTCTATTTTCTGTTAGTTCGGCAGTCCTCTATCCATGCTAATATATTACCCCCAACTCCGTGAATGTTTATCTTGTGCAGTCACCTTTTATGTGGCACCTTGTCAAATGCCTTCTGGAAGTCCAAATACAGCACATTACTGGTTCCCCTTTATCCACCCTGTTCGTTACGTTCTCAAAGAATTCCAGCAAATTTGTCAAACATGACTTCCCCTTCATAAATCCATGCTGACTCTGCCTGACCGAATTATGCTTTTCCAAATGTCCTGCTACTGCTTCTAGAATAATGGACTCCAACATTTTTCCAACCACCGATATTAGCCTAACTGGTCTATAGTTTACTGCTTTTTGTCTGTCTCCTTTTTTAAATAGGGGCATTACATTTGCAGTTTTACAATTTGCTGGCACCACCCCAGAATCCAGGGAATTTTGGAAAATTACAATCAATGCCTCCACTATCCCTGCCGCTACTTCTCTTAAGACCCTAGGATGCAAGCCATCAGGTCCAGGGGATTTATCTGCCTTTAGTCCCATTATCTTACTGAGTACCGCCTCCTTAGTGATTGTGATTGTGTTAAGTTCTTCCCCCCGATAGCCCTTTGACTATCCACTGTGATGTCTCCGCAAGAACCTACAAATCCCCTGAGAGGACAGACGCACCAACATTAGCGTCCTCGACCAGGCCAACATCCCCAGCATTGAAGCACTGACCACACTTGATCAGCTCTGCTGGGCACACTTGATCAGCTCCGCCTAGTTCGCATGCCAGACACGAGACTCCCAAAGCAAGCACTCTACTCTGAACTCCTTCACGGCAAACAAGCCAAAGGTGGGCAGCGGAAACGTTACAAGGACACCCCCAAAGCCTCCCTGATGAAGTGCACCATCCCCACTGACACCTGGGAGTCCCTGGTCAAAGACCGCCCTAAGTGGAGGAAGTGCATCCGGGAGGGCGCTGAACACCTCGAGTCGAATCGCAGAGAGCATGCAGAAATCAAGCGCAGGCAGCGGAAAGAGCGTGCTGCAAACCAGTTCCACCCATCTCTTCCCTCAACGACGATCTGTCCCACCTGTGACAGGGACTATGGTTCTCGTATTGGATGATTCAGCCACCTAAGAACTCATTTTAAGACTGGAAGCAAGTCTTCCTCGATTCCGAGGGACTGCCTATGATAATGATTGTTTGTGTCCTCTACCGTAAAGACGGATACAAAATATTTGTTCAGAGTTTCTGCTATCTCCATGTTCCCTCATCTCTGGAACCATTCCAGTAAATCTCTTCTGTACCCTCTCCAAAGCCTTCATGCTCTTCCTAAAGTGTGGTCCTCAGAATTGGGCACAATACTCCAGCTGGGGCCAAACTAGTGTTTAATATAGATTTAACACAACTTCCTGCCTTATGCCTCTATTTATAAAGCCGAGGCTCCCATTTGCTTTATTAACCTGTCCTGCCGCCTTCAAAGATTTGTGTACAAGCACCGCAGGTCTCTCTTCTTGCAACCCGTTTAAAATTGTACCATTCAGCAATGTGATAATTAGATCATTTGTTTTTTATGATGTTGGTTAAGGTATAATTATTGGCCAGGACACCGGGCAGAACTCCCTGCTCTTCATCGATTAATGGGCTATAGGTAGGGGGGAACTTAATACTATCACTAATGAAGTAGTACTAGATAAAATAATGGGACTAAAGGCCTTACATCCTTGGGTCTTAAGAGAATTGGTTGCAGAGATAGTGAATGCATTGGTTGTAATCTACCAAATTCCCTGGATTCTGGGGTGGTCCCAGCAGATTGGAAAACCGCAAATGTAACGCCCTTATTTAAAAAAGAAGACAGACAAAAAGCAGGAAACTGTAGACCAGTGAGTCTAACCTCTGCTGTTGGGAAGATGCTGAGTCCATTATTAAGGAAGCAGTAGCAGGACATTTGGAAAAGCGTGATCCAATCAAACAGAGTCAGCATGGTTTTAGGAAAGGGAAATCATGTTTGATAAATTTGCTGGAGTTCTTTCAGGATGTAATGAGCAGGGTGGATAAGGGGGAACTGGTGGATGTAGTGTATTTGGATTTCCAGAAGGCATTCGATAAGGTGCCACATAAGAGGTTACTACACAAGATAAAAGCTCACGGGGTTGGAGGTAATATATTAGCATGGACAGAGGATTGGATAACTAATAGAAAACAGAGAGTCGGGATAAATGGGTCATTTTCCGGTTGGCAAACAGTAACTCGTGGGGTGCCGCAGGGATCGGTGCTGGGTCCTCAACTATTTACAGTCTATATTAATGACTTGGATGAAGGGACCGAGTGTAATGTAGCCACGTTTGCAGATGAAACAAAGATGGGTGGGAAAGCAAATTGTGAGGAGGACACAAAAAATCTACAAAGGGATATAGACAGGCTAAGTGAGTGGGCACAAATTTGGCAGATGGAATATTATGTGGGAAAATGTGAGGTTATCCACTTTGGCAGAAATAATAGAAAAGCAAATTATAATTTAAATGTTAGAAAAAGTGCAAAGTGCTGCAGTACAGAGAGACCTGGGGGTCCTTGTACATGAAACACAAAAAGTTAGTATGCAGGTACAAGAAGTAATCAGGAAGGCAAATGAAATGTTGGCCTTTATTGCAAGTGGGATAGAATATAAAAGCAGAGAGGTCCTGATGCAAGTGTACAAGGTATTGGTGAGGCCATACCTGGAGTACTGCGTGCAATTTTGGTCTCCGTATTTCAGGAAGGATATACTTGCATTGGAGGCTGTTCAGAGAAGGTTCACTCGATTGATTCCGGAGATGATGGGGTTGATTTATGAGGATAGGTTGAGTACGTTGGGCCTAAACATATTGGAGTTCAGAAGAATAAGAGGTGATCTTATTGAAACTTATAAGATAGTGAGAGGGCTCGACAAGGTGGATGCAGAGAGGACATTTCCACTCAGAGGGGTGGAGGCTGGGTCATTGAATATATTTAAGGCAGAGATAGACAGAATTTTGAGCGATAAGGTAGTAAAGGGTTATGTGGAGCGGGCAGAGAAGTGGAGCTGAGTCCATGATCAGATCAACCATGATCTTAATTGAATAGTGGAGCAGGCTCAAGGGGTCAAATAGCCTAATCCTGTTCCTAGTTCTTATGTTCTTAATGCTAAGGGATCTTTTACATGCACCTGAGAGGGCAGACGGGGCCTTGGTTTTGCGTCTCATCTGAACAATGACACCTCCTGCAGTGTAGCTTTTTCTCTCTCCCTCTAATTGCTCTTGAGAAGGTGGTCGTGAGCTGCTTTCTTGAACCACTGCAATCCATGTGGTGAAGATACTCCCATAGTGCTATGAGATGGAATTCTAGGAATTTGACCCAGCTATGATGAAGGAACAGCGATATATTTCCAAGTCAGGATAGTGTGTGACTTGGAGGTGATGTTCCCAGCGCCTGCTGCCCTTGACCTTCGAGGCGGAGAGGGAGAGTTCATAGAGTGCATAAGGAACGGGTTTCTTTTGCAGTTTGTAATGGAATCAACCAGGGGCAGGCTATCTTAGATTTGGTCTTGTGTAATGAGACAGGGTTAATAAACAATCTCCTAGTAAAGGATCCCCTTGGAGTGATTGATCATAGCATGATTGAATTTCAAATTCAGATGGAGGGTGTGAAAGTTGGATCTCAAACCAGCCGACTAAACTTAAATAAAGGAGACTACAAAGGTATGAGGGCAGAGTTGGCTAAAGTGGACTGGGAAAATCGATTAAAGTGTACGACGGTTGATGAACAGTGGCATACATTTAAGGAGATGTTTCTCAGCTCTCAAGAAAAATATATTCCAGTGAGGAGGAAAGGGTGTAAAAGAAAAGATAGCTATCCATGGCTAACTAAAGAAATAAAGGACAGTATCCAATTAAAAACAAGGACATAAAAAGTGACCAAAACTAGTGGGAGGACAGAAGATTGGGATTTAAAAGCCAGCAAAGAATGATACTAAAAATGATTAAGAGAGAGAAAATAGACTATGAAAGTAAACTAACACGAAATATAAAAACAGATAGCAAATGTTTCCATAGATATATAAAAAGAAAGAGTGGCTAAAGTAAATGTTGGTCCCTTAGAGGACGAGACTGGGGAATTAGTAATGGGGAACATGGAGATGGCAGAAACTCTGAACAAATATTTTGTATCAGTAGAGGATACTAACTATCCCAACAATCAAGGGTCTCTAGCGGGGGAGGAACTTAACTCAATCACAATCACTAAGGAGGTAGTACTGAGTAAGATAATGGGACTAATGGTTGATAAATCCCCTATACCTGATGGCTTGCATCCTAGGGTCTTAAGAGAAGTAGCGGCAGGGATAGTGAATGCATTGGTTGTAATTTATCAACATTCCCTGGATTCTGGGGAGGCCCCAGCAGATTGGAAAACCTATTTTAAAAAAAGAGGCAGACAAAAAGCAGGAAACTATAGACTATTTAGCCTAACATCTGTGGTGGGAAAATGTTGGAGTCTTGCATGGAAGAAGCAGTAGCAGGACATTTGGAAAAACATAATTCAGTCAGGCAGAGTCAGCATGGATTTATGACAGGGAAGTCATGTTTGACAAATTTGCTGGAATTCTTTGAGAATGTAATGAACAGGGTGGATAAAGGGGAACCAGTGGATGTGGTGTATTTGGACTACCAGAACACATTTGACAAGGTGCCACATAAAAGGTTACTGCACAAGATAAAAGTTCACGGGGTTGGGGAATATAGTCGGGATAAATGGTTCATTCTCGGGTTGGCAAACAGTAACTAGTGCGGTGCCGCAGGGATCAGTACTGGGACCCCAACTATATCCACAATCTGTATTAATGACTTTGAAGAAGGGACCGAATGTAACATAGCCAAGTTTGCTGACGATACAAAGGTGGGAGGAAAAGCAATGTATGAGGAGGACACACAAAAATCTGCAAAGAGACAGGCTAAGTGAATGGTCAAAAATGTGGCAGATGGACTTATAGTGTTGGAAAGTGTGAAGTTATGCACTTTGGCAGAAAAAAATCTAAGAGCAAGTTATTATTTAAATGGAGAAAAATTGCAAAGTGCTGCAGTACAGCGGGACCCGGGGGTATTTGTGCATGAAACACAAAACGTTAGTATGCAGATACAGCAAGTGATCAGGCAAGCCAATGGAATCTTGGCCTTTATTGTCAAGGGAATGGAGTATAAAAGCAAGGAAGTCTTGCTACACTTATACAGGGTATTGGTGAGGCCAAACCTGGAATACTGCATGCAGTTTTGGTTTCAATATTTAATAAAGGATATACTTGCTTTGGAGGCAGCTCAGAGAAGGCTCACTAGGTTGATTCGTTGATAAGGGGGTTGACATGAGGAAAGGTTGAGTAGGTTTGGCCTCTCTATTCATTGGAATTCAGAAGATTGAGAGGTGATCTTATTGAAACATATAAGATTATGAGGGGCCTTGACAAGGTGGATGCAGAGAGGATGTTTCCACTGATAAGGGAGACTCGAACTCGGGGGCATAATCTTAGAATAAAGGGCCGCCCATTTAAAATTGAGATGAGGAGGAATTTCTTCTCTGAGGGTTGTAAATCTGCGGAATTCGCTGCTTCTGAGTGCTGTGGAAGCTGGGACATTGAATGGATTTAAGACAGAGATAGACAGTTTCTTAACTGATAAGGGAATAAGGGGTTAAGGGGAGCGGGCAGGGAAGTGGACCTGAGTCCATGATCGGATCAGCCATGATTGTATTAAATGGCGGAGCCGTCTCGAGGGTCCGTATGACCTACTCCTGCTCCTATTTCATGTTCTTACGTAGAGGTCGTGGGTTTGGGAGGTGCTGTCAAAGAAGCCTTTGTGCGTTGCTGCAGTGCTTCTTGTAGATGCTACACATTGCAGCTGTGGTGCGCTGGTGGTGAAGCAAGTGCATATTTAAGGTCATGAATGGTGTGCCAATCAAGCAGGCTGCTTTGTCCTGGATGGTGTTGTGCTTCTTAAATGTTGTTGGAGCTGCACTCATCTCGCCAATTGGATTGGATTCCATCACATTCCTGACTTGTAGAATGTCTTTGGGGTGCCATAACGTGAGTCACTCATGGCAGAATACCCATCCTGTGACCTGCTTTTGTGGCCACAGTATTTATGTGGCTTGTCCAATTAAGATTCTGGTCAATGGTGACCCCCAAGATGTTAATGGTGGGGGACTCGCCAATGGTAATGCCATTGAATGTCAAGGGGCGATGGTTAGCATCTCTCTTGTTGGAGACAGTTATTGCCTAGCATTTATATTGTACGAATTTTACTTTCCAATTATCAGCCCAATCTGAACATTGTCCATGTCTTGCTGCAAACGGGCATGGACTGCTTCATTATCTGAGGTGTTGCGAATGGAACAGAATAGTGTGCAAACATCTCCACCTCTGACCTTATCATGGAGGGAAGGTCTTGATGAAGCAGCTGAAGATGGTTGGGCCTAGGACACTTCCCTGAGAAACTCCTGCAATGACATCCTGGGACGATTGGCCTCCAATAACCACAACCATTTTCCTTTGTGCTAGATATGACTCCAGCCAGTGGAGAGATTTCCCCTCGATTGCCATTAACTTCAGTTTTACGAGGACTCTTTGATGCCACACTCAGTACAATACTGCCTTAATGTCAAGGGCAATGACTCTCACCTCATCTCTGGAATTTGGTTTTTGTGTGCATGTTTGCAACAAGGCTGCAATGAGGTCTGGAGCCAAGTGGTCATGACAGAACCCAAACTTATCATCGATGAACAGGTTATTGGTGAGTAAGTACCACTTGTCAGCAGTATCGATGGCACCTTGCATCACTTTACTGATGATTGAGAGTCGACTGATGGGGGGGGGGGGGGGGGATTAGATTTGTCTTGATTTTTTGAGCAAAATGGCAGAATGGGCGCATTTTCGGGTCTATCTTCCAGGTTGCACCCATGGAGGAACTTCCAGGCCGGGCTGTCAGTCATTTGAAGTATTATGAGAAAAAGCTTCATCAGTTTAATTTTTAAACATTTTCCTCCCACTTTCACAAACCAAGGTTATGGAAATCTTTGACGTCCAGTCTTGCTGAAAATTTGCACTTAACATTGTTATGTTAAAATCAGCATTTTTTTCTCAACTAGAAGCCAGCAGCTTAAAATCAGACGGCTTCTGTGATTTTGAGCACTAATTAGTAAACAAAGGTATGGCCATTACGTACAATCTAAGGCATTTTATGTCATTGTGGGACGGCTCCTTTGTGATGTGTGGTAGGCCAGGCATTATATTATTTTATATATGGCTGCATATAGTAACACTACTAGTCCTTGTCAGAATGGAGATGATTGGGTAATTCTGCTGTCAATGACGCCTGGAGACTGCACTGCAGTCAGTGACTGGGATTGATTTTATGCATATAATTTGTATAATATAACTATTCCCCACTCACTGTATTTAGCTGGAGAAATAAGCTTACTTATATCAGGAGACTTTGCTTATGTTTTGGTCATGAATTCTGTGTGCTGTCATTTGTAGAGACTCTTTTTAAATAGAATCTATTTGCTGAGTAAATAGACTGTTTTCTATGGTGCTGTTTAAATAGACACTGTTTGCTGTAAAATAGATGGTTTGATTTAAGTTCTGCCGAAAGTCCTGCCCCATCACCAACTCATTGGTTGACACCGTCAACTCATTGGCTGACAGTGGTGTTAATACTCGCTTTGTTTATTTATACAGCCAGGGGCTTCGCTGAGACAGATGGATGGTAGTCTCTTGTTCTTGCATCAAAGGATTTTGATTGCCAGCTTGTTACTCTGAATTTTTTATCTCCTAGGTCTAGGATTGACAGCTCTCCAAGATTGTTCTGGAGTCTCCTGGAATTAAAGATGAACTCGTAGACAATGCTGCGAGCAACCCGGGAAAAAAATCATAGGGTTGTTTTAAAAAAAAAGGGTGTAATCTTTTTTGGACACTTTTGTTTATTATAAAAATATTCGAGGTGGAAAAGGCTGCTTAACTGGGCCGGGTGGTTGGAGGCTGTGGTCATGTGATGAAACCTCCAGGATTACAACAAATCAGAGTTGGCAATCCACATAGTCTTTCTCCCTTTCTCTGAGACGTAAGGGTGAGTTGCAGGCTTATGGCAGCAATAATAGCTGTTAAAAAGTTCTGAGCAGCTATCTTTGAATACCATGACTAGAAAGGTCAATTTATATTTCTGGCGATAGTAAGTTGTGTCTTTATTGGGCCGAAAATTGCAGCTTCGCAGGGTCCATACGAGCTGCGCACGAACCCAGCGAGACCTTGTAAAAGCTGGTTTTCAGGGCGCGATACACATGCGGCAAAAAACAGATTTTCCAATGTGTCAAGATTTCTCTGTACAGATTCTCAGCATCCACAGGAGAAAGACATCTGTGCAGGAGAGATTGGGCTATTTGCCCAACTCATGCCCAGCGAATGTCCTTCAAATTTTTGCGCTTGGTAAAAGCAGGTGCATTGCTTACTTTTCCCAGAGTAAGAGTTTTAAAACAGAAAAAATTTAATTTAAACACTCATTTTTATTTTAAAAAGCCTGTCCATTAAGATATGTTTGTTTTGAACTCTATTAAAACACATTAAAAAAAATTCCCCAATTTTTTTTCTGAAATATTTAATTTCAATTAATTTTAAATATGTGAGGTGCTTTATTTATTTATTATGCTGTGTTTAAGCGTTTTAGGGGGTTTTCTCATTGATAGTAATGGGAGTCCGTACACACACGGCTCCCCATTTTTATCAATGAGAATACTACATAGTGATTGGTGGTCCAGGCCCACGTGACTCCAGCTTGTACGTACGTATCGCAAAGACATCTCCCCATGTGCTGTGCAGTGAATCTCGGCCTCTGACAGGAATCGTACTTTCCTCCGGGACCACCAAGTACTTTCGTAGATTTTTTCCGGGTCAGAGGCATTCATACGAAGGAAGCCTCCGACCACAATTTTCCCCCCACTGTTTCTCTGTAACTGAATTGACAGGTCTCACTACAAAAACTGTATATTATTCATGTATTTAACACAGTGTTTTTCAGTCCATATTCCATGAAGAGAGGAGAATGCCCTTGGTGGCACATGTAGCCTGTATATGGAACAAGGGTTCTCATTTACAATCCTTGGTTCATCCTGCAGTTTAACTAAATGTTGGATAGCAAAAAGGTGCACTCCAGATTATAGGAGGAATGGGGTCTGCTTACAGGCATGATCAGTAAATTGAACTCCAAAGGATATCTACAATAACTTGCATTTATATAGCACCTTTAATGTAAAAAAATCTCAACATGCCATAAAGAGGCGTAAGGAAAAAATAAATGCTGAGCTAAAGAAGGAAGTGTTAGGATAGTTGACCAAAACCTTGGTCTCAGAGATGGGTTTTCAGCAGGGTGAATGGAGAGCTCGGGAAATGTTAAATTTGAGGCCTCAGGAAAATGGAAGCCAATATAGGTCAATGAAGATGAGGTAATGGATGAGCAGGACTTGGTGAGGGATAGGACATGAGCTGAAAAGTATTGGTTGAGCTGAAGTTGATGGGAGGTCCACCAGGAAATCATTGGAATGGTCAATTCTGGTGATGACAGAGGCATGGATGATGGTTTTAACAGCACATGGTCTGAGGCAGGGACGAAGGCAGGCCTATTAGAGGTGGAAGTCAGGTGGTCTTTTTAATGAGGGCGGGATTGAATAGAACATCAAGGTTGTGAACAGTTTTATTTAGCATTAGAGAGTGGAGAGGAAGGGGTTGGAATTGGTGGCAAGTTTATGGTGGGAGCCGAGGATGATGGTTTGGTCTTGTTAATGTTTAGCCAGAGGAAATTGTGGTCAATCATAACTGGATACAGGGTGGTGGAGCAGGATGTCATCAGCATACATTTGAAGCTAACACCATGTGAATGATGTCATCAAAGGGCAACATGTAGATGAAGGTTGGAGCGACTAAGTATAGTCACAGAAGTAATGGTGTAGGAGCAGGAAGAGAAGCCATTGCTGGAGATGCTCTGGCTTTGATCAGGTAAATAAGAGTGGAACCAAGTAAAGGTGATTCCACTGGACAATGGAGGAAAGGAGTTGGAGGAGAGCAGTGTGATCGACCTTGTGAAAGACTGCAAAGAAGTCTTTAAAAAGCCTTCGCTCTCTGGCGCCTTTTGTGTCTCGTGCTGTTGTCTGGATACAATTATAATTATTGTACACATTAGCACTCCTGTCCGCTTTCATTGACATCTCTTGTTCTGAATTGTTAATTAATTTTCTAGTAAGCTAATCAAATTACGTATGTATCAAATCAGTGCAGATAACTTTTTGATAATTCAAGTTATTTTCTATTTGTTGTGATTTGACTGTAAGGTTACTGCACACCTTAAAATTCTATTTCATATACTGTACTCATTTCTTTTGAAGACTGTGGTGCTATTGTATAGGAATTGGTATAAGGCTATCTGTCCATGGAATAGATGGGTACTGAAAAACAAATCAAGTACTAGATGGTTACCAGTTTAACTCTACTGTGAATCATTTGTGATAAGTGCTAATGTGGAATTTTGATTAATGTATCAACAGAATGGAACTGGGGCAGAACAACATAGGTTTTTAAAAAATTCATTCTTGAGATGTGGGAATCACTGACAAGGCCAGTATTTATTGCCTATCCCTAGTTGCCCCGAAAAAGTGGTGATGGGCCTTTTTCTTGAACCGCTGCAATAAAGGAGCTTTCACAATGTTGTTAGGGAGGAAGTTCCAAGATTTTCACTCAGTGACTATAAAGGAATGGCGATGTGTGTCCAAGTGAGAATGGTGTGTGACTTGCAATGGAATTTTGAGTTGATGATTTTCCCTTTCTGTACCTTCCGTTCCTGATTTTAGTATAGATTTCCCAATGCTTCACTCATATTGTTTGCAGTAATGTTGAAGAAGTTGGGTGATCAAATGTATATTTGATGGACTTGCTATTTATTCCTAAATCCTCTTGCATACCTTTGTTCCTGTATATTTAGCAGAAAATGAATTACTAGCCACTTGCATTTTGCCAGCAACTGGCATACACCACGGCCCTGATACTTATGGGGAGGGTGCAGGGGAGGGAGGGGGGGAACCCGGCAAGACCAGGGATGCTGAAGGACCTCATTATAATTTTTCCTTCCGCTTCCCACCAGGTAGCTGGTCAAATTAACAGGCTGGGCGGCTGCTGGGCAGGAAAACCAGTGGCAGGAAGCTGTTGCCGGGAACCCTTGGGGACGCTGCCCAGCAATTGTGATCACAGGTCTGGCTAGAAATCGGGGGTTGGAAGGTGTAACAAGATAATGTATAGCGTCCTCCAGCTAGGAGGTATCGATATAATGTATAGCGCCCTCGAGCTCGGAGTTATGGGGAGCTGTATTGAGAGAGAGGGTCTGTGAAGGAACACCATCTTAAAGCTCCACATGGCTGTCTGAGATCTCCCAAATAAAGAGTTAAGTTGAACTAAGAGTGTTCAAGAGACTATAAAATACATGGTGTCAGAAGCAGAGACTTCCGATCTTTCGTCGAACACATCTACGACCGAAATATTGGAACTGTAAGATTTTTTCAAGCTGATCGAAATTGACATTAAGCAGTGCAGAACGTGCTTCGTATACATCCAGCGTGGATCCATGAAGGGCGATAAATAGTCATAAGCTTGTAAAATGATCTAGAGGCATTAGTAAAGTGAACTTAAAGTGGCATGTTATTGTAGAACCTCGATTGAAAAAGTATTTCTCTAATTACATGGCCACGATATTTTACTATTAGACTTGTTCTCGTACTCTGGGTATTTGAACTGTAATGTAACAAACTCAAAGTCCTAAACTGTAGCAAGCTATCATGACCACCACTGTGCCAACTCCTGCGCACATTCCTCTCCCACCTCCATTGCAGGTGACTGGCGATTTGAAAGCCAACTGGAAAAAATTGAAACAGATGTGGGACAGCTCTGAAATTATCACGAATATTGTGGAAAAACCAGATAGAGTTAGGGTTGCAACATACATCACTGCCATTGGCAACGATGCCCTAGATATCCACAATAATCTTCCCCACACATCAGAGGAAGACCAGCAGGAAATTTAGATTATTTTGAAGCTCTGGGAAGAGCACTGTAAAGGTAAAACCAGCATCATCTATGAACGGTCATCATCATCATAGGCGATCCCTCGAACGAGGATGACTTGCTTCCACGAGTTCACAGGTGTTTCGATGAAGGACCCGATGTTCCAGTCCTGAACTCCAATTGAGGGGGTGGAAGATGCCTGTGCGTGAATTTTTTTAACATGTGGTGACTGTTGCACACCAGCCACCACATGGGCTTGGCAGAGCTAGGTCTTGGTCCAGTGGCAAGGATTAACCAAGATGACTGGAGACCTGCTCTGCTGAACGGTACCAGTTTAACAACTGTGTACAAGGGGACGAGCAATTTGACAGATATCTCGTGAAAGTGAGAGAGCTCACATCGTCATGTGATTTTCGGCAATTTGAGGGATGATTTCATCAGAAACTGCATAGTCTGCAGAATATCTGATAACACTCTGCATAAGAAGCTGTTGCAAGAATCAAGCCTAACACTCAATAAATGTGTGATGCTCTGTAAAGCTACAGAGGCCACAGTTGCGCAAATGAAATCCATGAAGCCCACTAAAACAGACTCTGAAGATGTCAGAGCTGTCAGACAGAAACCCCGATCCACAAAGAAAGAATTCACAGACAAAGCGTTCACAAACAATTGCAGATATTGTGGCAAAAGACATGGGTTGTCAAAAACGAAATGCCCAGCATTTGGGAAGACCTGCACAAGTTGCAGCAAACTAAATCACTTTTCCCAAAAGTATATTCAGAATGGATCGAAGCAGAAGTCTACACATAACTCTAAATATAATGGCAAACCAAAAGTTCATGCGCTATATTAAGAGTTATGATTATGATTTTGAAGTCATGACTGTAAAGATGCTTTGTGCAATCAACTTTACCATCAATGACAAAGCTGACAAAAAGTATCCTAAAAAGATTATGGCTACCTTCTCCACTAAAGATCAAATGGTAAAAATCCAAATAGATTGTGGGGCCACATGCAACATGCTACCTCGTAGATACTTACCAAAAGGCTTAAAGATAAAAGAATCAAAGACAATACTGTCACTGTATGACAACATGCAACCATTCCAATGCTAGGGACTTGTAATGTGCCACTGGAAAATACAAAGAACAAGCAAAAGTACATTGTGCCCTTTGTGATCATTGAGGACCAAAGTGCACCACTGATTGGCTCATGCACTGCTCAACAGCTACAACTGATAAAAGTGCAGCATCAGAATATCGCGGTGGTAAATGAACCACGCGAAACTCAAACTACAAACCAGGCAAGCGTCTCGCGAGCGTCAAAAACTGATGTCAACAATGCGTATCCGGATGTGTTGAAGGGACTTGGACATATGCCAGGGACAGTTCACCTTGAACTTAATGAATCAGTAACACCAGCTGTAATGCCACCAGACGGGTGCCAATAGCGATCAAACAAACGCTAAAAGAGGAACTTGATCGTTTGGAAAATCGACAAATCATCATGAAAGTTGTTGAATCGACGGACTGGGTATCCAGTCGAATGACTGTACAAAATCCAAATGGAAAGATGCGAGTATGTATCGACCCTCAGCATCTGAACAATGCCCTGAACCGTGGACACTATCCACTTCCTGTGATCGTTGATATCTTGCCACAGACGTCAAATGTAAAGGTCTTCACGAAAGCAGACTGCAAGGAGGGTTTCTTGCAATGTGAACTAGACACACAGTCCTCCTACCTCCCGACCTTCCAGACTCCATGGGGACGATATCGATATAATAGAATGCCATTTGGCATCAATCTTGCCCCGGAAATCTTCCAGCAGGAGCTAGACCAGAACCTCGAGGGTCTAGATGGAGTCTACAAGATTGCAGATGATATCTTGATCACTGGACGCGGTGAGACACTTAAAGAGGCCAATCACGAACATGACGCAAACTTACGCAAATTCATGCAGAGATGCAGAGAGTGAAACATCAAACTAAAGTTCGATATGTTCGAATACAAGAGCTCCCAAGTGAAATACGAGGGACATATACTGTCTCGTGATGGACTCAAAGCCGACCCAAGCAATGTGGTCGCAATAAACGAAATGCAGAAACTGCAGGATGTCACAGGTGTGCAATGATTTGTCGGCATGACAAAGTACCTTGCAAAATTCTTGCCAGATCTTTCAGACCTCGGCGAGTCTCTGTGACAGCTTACTCATAAAGACACAGTCTTGAAATGGACTGAAGAAGAAGACAAAGTGTTTGAAGCTATCAAACAATGCGTGACAGATTCTCCGGTGCTCAGGTACTTTGACCACAAACTTGCAACCGATGGTCAAGGAGATGCTTCGAGCAAGGGTCTTGGGTTCGTCCTTCTGCAACAGGGACAACCAATTGCATACGTGAGCCGAGCGCTCACTCCAGCAGAAACACGATACTCTCAAATCGAAAAGGAGCTGCTTGCTCAAGTCTTCGGAATGCAACGAAACCATCAATATGTATACGATCGCAAGATCATGGTATGGACAGACCTTTGGTTGCTATACGATGCAAGCCGTTATCTGCAGCACCCAAGCGACTACAACATCTACTCATTTGGCTCAACCAATATGACGTCGAAATAAAGTATCAACCAGGAAAAGAAATGCACCGAGCAGACACCCTCTCGCGCGCATACCTCGAAAACGTGGAGAGATAACCAACAGAAATTGCAGTGAAACACATCCACATGGTGGACTTTCTCCCAGTCTCCAAACAAGGACTGACTACCATACAATGTGCAACTGCAAGCGACTCCACACGACAACTGGTCATACAACAAATCACAGTGGGATGGCCAGAAACGACACATGAATGCCCGCCTGAAACGCATGCATATTTCAAAGTTCGTGACGAACTCACAACACAGGATGGCATAGTCTTCAAAGGCTATCGCTGTGTCATACCAAAATACCTGAGATCCAACATTTGTCAGCGACTTCATGCTGCTCACACTGGTGTCGAGAGCACTCTTTGACGTGCTAGAGAATCCGTTTCTTGAACAGGACTGAACAGATGACATAAAATACTACGTTTCGAAGTGTGAAACATGTAACACAGAGAAAGAATCAGTAAGACAATATTTTGTTGTTGTTAAACATGTAGTTGTTTACTACATGTATTCATAAGAAGTTAATTGCCCGTTTATATTGAAGCTCACTTTAATTCATTTTTGTTTCTTATGAATGGAAAGGTGTCACGAGATAATGTATAACGCCCTCGAGCTAGGAGGTATCGATATAATGTATAGCGCCATCGAGCCCGGAGGTATAGGGAGTTGTCTTGAGAGCGAGGGTCTGTGAAGGAACGCCATCTTAAAGCTGACTGAGTTTTCCCAAATAAACAGAGTTAAATTGAACGAAGAGAGTTAAAGAGACTATAAGATACAGAAGGGAGGGGAGGGGGTCATTGATCACGGCAGGGAAGGGGTGGGGGTGGAAAGAGAAACTGTGATCGGCAGAAGGGGGGCCAAAGTATTGCTTGAGGGAACAGGGGGAGCACTTACCACCTTGAGCAAGCAGCTCATGGGAGGGGGTGGGGTGGTGGGGCTGGGGGAGGGCGGGTGACCGGGGTGGGGCGGTGTTAGTGTCAAACCCCTATCTCTCCACACTAAATAGCGTGTCAGTTTAAAGTCCATCACTGCACTTTCCAAATGTAGGGTACATTGTTCATTTTTCTGACCGTGTATATATTGCTCTGATTCTTTTGCTAAGTTGGCCAGCTCTTCAGTCAGCCATATCACTTTCTCACCATAAATGAATTTGCAGTTCGAAAAACCTTTGGCCTGGAATTTGCGTTCGCTGTCATTTCGCCTTTAAAACTGACCACAACTAAGCGATTTGGTGCATGTGCAGGCGCTTGTGGGTTCCAATGCAGTGGTATTTCCACTTGTCTTTCTATTGAGTTCTTATGCATGTTCAGTTTTTCTTTTCCATTTCTTCTGTTTTGCTCACCCAGAATTATTTCCTATCCTGTTGCATCGAATGAATTATTGCAGTCTCTCCCTCACAATTATGGATTTTGCACTTTGTTTTATTTATCATCTGTATCGTTGTTTGCTTCGTCTTTACGATTGGAAAAGGCTCTGTGGCTTGAGTTGCCACTTCAACTTTTCTTTTCTCTGATTAGAGCAGCCTCTATATCACCTCCATTGGCTAATTAGAGAAAATCTGTGGCTTTTGCAGAACTGTATCTGCTTTATTGGTTTGTTTGGAACATTGAGCTCCATATTTGTAAGCATTCCCTGCTTTTTTCCTCCTTGCTCATTTCATCCACACTTCAACGACTGTGTTGTTAATTATATCCAATTTCAGCTCCTCTTGCCTTGCTCCTCCCTTACTGCAGTGTAAAAAACAAAATTTTCCGTCTCGTCTCCAAGTCAGCTTCTGACTTTCCTTCTGCTGTTACAAGGGCTGATTCAGAAATGGAGTTAATCCCAGGAAGGCCGATTCACAAGTATCTGACCCAGTCCCAATGGACTCATTCAGGATCACCTAATTAGATGCTTACAGTTAATTGGAAGTAGCCACTGAATCATTTTTTGAAATATTAGAATTGCTCCGAATGAGGCTTGCCCACATTTTTTATAATTACCTTGTTACTGCTCTCTTGTGAGCGGTTTGAAATTAAGTAACACCATGGCTTATTGTAATAATCATCATTTTGGGAATTTCAATTTAATTTTCATACAGTGACAAATCTCCTATGGTATTGCTTAAGTGAGTCAGAGATTACATAAATCTTGGGGCATGAGGAGAGCACATTGCCATTGAAAGGATTTGGAAAAGAGTTTGTGAGATGTTCTCAAAAACAGTGACTTTTTTTTGATTGGTTCACAGAAAACAAATGGTATTTTCCGCACTACAGGTAGCTACATAAAGAAATCATACATACCACCTAGAAAACACAACATCAGGTTCCACATATGCGCTGATGACACCCAGCTATATTTCACCACCAACTCTCTTGATCCCTCCACTGCCTCTATTTGTCATGCTGCTTGTCCAATATCCCGTCCTGGATGAGCTGCAATTTCCTCCAATTGAACATTGGGAAGACCAAAACCATTGACTTCGGACCCTACCACAAACTCCGTTCCCTAGCCACGGATTCCAGTCACCTCCCTGGCCACTGTATTAGGCTAAACCAGAGTGTTCGCAATCTCGGCGCCTTATTTGACTTTGAGCTGAGCTTCTGATGCCATATCTTCTCCATCACCAAGACTGTCTACTTCCACCTCATGAATATCATCTGTATCTACTCCTGCCTCAGCCCATCGGCTGCTCAAATCCTCATCCATGCTTATATAAACATAGAAACATAGAAAATAGGTGCAGGAGTAGGCCATTTGGCCCTTCTAGCCTGCTCCGCCATTCAATGAGTTCATGGCTGAACATGCAACTTCAGTACCCCATTCCTGCTTTCTCGCCATACCCCTTGATCCCCCTAGTAGTAAGGACTTCATCTAACTCCTTTTTGAATATATTTAGTGAATTTGCCTCAACAACTTTCTGTGGTAGAGAATTCCACAGGTTCACCACTCTCTGGGTGAAGAAGTTTCTCCTCATCTCGGTCCTAAATGGCTTACCCCTTATCCTGAGACTGTGACCCCTGGTTCTGGACTTCCCCAACATTGGGAACATTCTTCCTGCATCTAACCTGTCTAAACCCATCAGAATTTTAAACGTTTCTGTGAGGTCCCCTCTCATTCTTCTGAACTCCAGTGAATACAAGCCCAGTTGATCCAGTCTTTCTTATGTTACCTACAGACTTAACAATTCCAATGCACCCTATCTCTGTCAAGTCCTTCAGCCTTATAACCTTCCGAGAACTCTACCTTCCTGCAATTCTGGCCTCTTGTCCAGCCGCGTCTTCAGCAGTCTAGTCTCGAAACTCTGGAATCTCCTCCCAAAACCTCACTGCCTTTCCACCCCTCTCTCCTCCTCTAAGACAGGAAGGAAAAGGAGGTGGGGTAGCATTACTGGTTAAAGTGGAGATTAACGCAATGGCAAGGAAGGACATTAGCGTGTATGACGTGGAATCTATGTGGGTAGAGCTGCAAAACACCAAAGGGCAGAAAACATTAGTGGGAGTTGTGTACAGACCACCAAACAGTTGTAGGGAGGTTGGGGATGGCATCAAACAGGAAATTAGGGACCCGTGCAATTAGGGTAGAGCAGTTATCATGGCTGACTTTAATCTACATATTGATTCGGCTAACCAAACTGGTAGCAATACTGTGGAGGAGGATTTCCTGGAGTGTATAAGGGATGGTTTTCTCGGCCAATGTGTCGAGGAACCAATTGGAGAGCAGGCCATCCTAGACTGGGGCTTGTGCAACGACAGAGGATTAATTAGCAATCTGGTTGTGCGGGGCCCCTTGGGGAAGAGTGACCATAATATGGTAGAATTCCTCATTAAAATGGAGAGTGACACAATTAATTCAGAGACTAGGGTCCTGAACTTAAAGAAAGGAAACTTCGACGGTATGAGATGTGAATTGGCTAGAATAGACTGGAAAATGATACTTAAAGAGTTGACAGTGGATAGGCAATGGCAGACATTTAAAGATCACATAGATGAACTACAACAATTGTACATCCCTGTGTGACGTAAGAATAAAACAGGGAAGGTGGCTCAACTGTGGCTAGCAAGGGAAATTAAGGATAGTGTTAAATCCAAGCAAGAGGCATATAAATTGGCCAGAAAAAGCAGCAAACCTGAGGACTGGGAGAAATTTAGAATTCAGCAGAGGAGAACAAAAGGGTTTAATTAGGAGGGGGAAAATAGAGTATGAGAGGAAGCGAAGAGAAAAAGATTAGTGAAGACAAACGTAGGTCTCTTCCTGTCAGAATCAGGTGAATTTATAATGGGGAACAAAGAAATGGCAGACTAGTTGAACAAATACTTTGGTTCTGTTTTCATGAAGGAAGACACAAATAACCTTATGGAAATACGAGGGGACCGAGCGTCTAGTGAGAAGGAGGAACTGAAGGAAATCCTTATTAGTCAGGAAATTGTGTTAGGGAAATTGATGGGATTGAAGGCCGATAAATCCCCAGGGCCTGATAGTCTGCATCCCAGAGTACTTAAGGAAGTGGCCCTGGAAACAGTAGATGCATTGGTGGTCATTTTCCAACGTTCCATGGACTCTGGGTCAGTTTCTGTGGATTGGAGGGTAGCTAATCGAACCCCACTTTTTAAAAAAGGAGGGAGAGAGAAAACGGGGAATTATAGACCGGTTAGCTTGACATCGGTGGTGAGAGAAATGCTGGAATCAATTATTAAAGATGTAATAGCAGCGCATTTGGAAAGCAGTGACAGGATCGGTCCAAGTCAGCATGATTTATGAAAGGGAAATCATACTTGACAAATCTTCTAGAGTTTTTTGAGGATGTAACTAGTAGAGCGGATAAGGGAGAACCAGTGGATGTGGTGTATTTGGACTTTCAAAAGGCTTTTGACAAGGTCCCACACAAGAAATTAGTGTGCAAAATTAAAGCACATGGTATTGGGGGTAATGTATTGACGTGGATAGAGAACTGGTTGGCAGACAGGAAGCAAAGAGTGGGAACAAACGGGTCCTTTTCAGAATGGCAGGCAGTGACTACTGGGGTGCCGCAGGGTTCAGTGCTGGGACCCCAGCTATTTGCAATATACATTAATGATTTAGACGAAGGAATTGAAGGTAATATCTCCAAGTATGCAGATGACACCAAGCTGGGTGGCAGTGCGAGCTGCGAGGAGGATGCTAAGAGGCTGCAGGGTGACTTGGACAGGTTAGGTGAATGGGCAAATGCATGGCAGATGCAGTATAATGTGGATAAATGTGAGGTTATCCATTTTGGGGGCAAAAATACGAAGGCAGAATATTATCTGAATGATGGCAGATTAGGAAACAGGGAGGTGCAACAAGACCTGGGTGTCATGGTTCATCAGTCATTGAAAGTTGGCATGCAGGTACAGCAGGTGGTGAAGAAGGCAAATGGTATGTTGGCCTTTACAGCTAGGGGATTTGAGTATTGGAGCAGGGAGGTCTTACTGCAGTTGTACAGGGCCTTAGTGAGGCCTCACCTGGAATATTGTGTACAGTTTTAGTCTCCTAATCTGATGAAGGACGTTCTTGCTATTGAGGGAGTGCGGTGAAGGTTCACCAGACTGATTCCAGGGATGGCTGGACTGTCATATGAGGAAAGACTGGATCAACTGGGCCTTTATTCACTGGAGTTTAGAAGGATGAGAGGGGATCTCATAGAAACATATAAGATTCTGATGGGACTGGACAGGTTAAATGCGGGAAGAATGTTCCCGATTTTGGGGAAATCCAGAACCAGGGGACATAGTCTTAGGATAAGGGGTAGGCCATTTAGGACTGAGATGAGGAGAAACTTCTTCACTCAGAGTTGTTAACCTGTGGAATTCCCTGCCGCAGAGAGTTGTTGATGCCAGTTCATTGGATATATTCAAGAGGGAGTTTGATATGGCCCTTATGGCTAAGTGGATCAAGGGATATGGAGAGAAAGCAGGAAAGGGGTACTGAGGGAATGATCAGCCATGATCTTATTGAATGGTGGTGCAGGCTCGAAGGGCCAAATGGCCTACTCCTGCACCTATTTTCTATGTTTCTAAATTTCGGCCTTGTGATTTGCTGTCCTTTATTCCCATGATATAGGAAAACTTTTTAAAAAGTGTAAATGTGTTTACTCAAGAGTATATGGACAACAAAAAAGCTATCCAAGTGTGAGACAAAAATATAAATGAGGCAATTTAACTGTATTAATTGTACATGTGGTTTGTATCCCGAGCCTGACTTACAGCGTCATGTTTCAGCACAAAAACTAGATCCAGAATGACTGCATTGCCTGTAAGTGTGCTTTACTCCAAAGATGTTTGACCGAACATTCGAGATTTAGGCATGCAAAAATTGTTTTATTTCTTTCCTTAGGTTGTTTCTGACTTCTGCAGCCAGCAAAGATATAATAACTGCTGAGAATTAACATTGTCAATGCTGCACTGTTCATATGTTGCAAAAATACAACAGTGTTTTCCTTCTAAGAGTTGTTCAAGCAGTTTCCCTGCCCCTCCCCCAGTCCTGCAAAACTGAAAACAAAATTGAACAGTTGTTGATAGCAGCATTTTATGTGTATCCTTGGAGCACCGCAGTCTAAAGAAGTCAAGGGAATCATAAGAATGAATCCAGTTCTGCACAACTGTGACATGATTTAAAAAGCAAGGTCATTGGCCCGATTCTGCAGTGGTAATGACGGTGAAGCTGTTGGCGTTCACCGTCATTATCCCTCTGAAACTGACTGTAACTTCAGGATTTAGCGCATGAGCAGATAAACGTGGAAATCCAGAAGTTGCGGTCAGTCCTTTCCTTCTTCACCACAGTATGCGCAGTGGAACTCCCCAGAGCGGCAATCAATTCAAATCAGACTGGACAAAAACATCCCCTTTTACGCTGGAATATCGCCATTTAACTCCTCCCCTCCAAAAAAAGTCAAGCCTTGTTGAAAACTGGATTTTTAATGGCGTCTTGGCTGCCAATCAACCATTTTGGCCTTGGAAAAACTAATTTTATATTTGTGGAATGTCAAATTATTCCATTAATATGGTTTTTAAAATAATACATATTTTTTTTTAAGTTTATGATATTTCAGCTTCTACCGTAATCCTATGTGCGTATCCCAGTCTTTATTTCACTCTGTGTAAAATTTATAAAAAGTAAATTAGAATCTGTACATTTTGCTTCCTGGTTTGCTATCTGTGAGAGATCCTCAATGTGATTGGCTGCTCAGCCTGCTTTATAACATCACTGTTGCAGGATGCTGGATATTTGCTTAATGTGGCACCAGATTCAAGCAAAGGTCAGGAGAGCTGAAATCGACGCCACAGAGATTGCTAGATGGTTGTGGGTGCCTTTCTTTGAGGTCAGCGGCGAGCACCGTTGCTTTTCTGCTGACCACAAATTTAGCCCTTTAGCCCTTGCTTCCCATATTCTTGACTAACTCTCACATGAGCTTTTTACATGCGCTGGTTCTCATTATACACCATTGAACTCTTCTGTTCTAAAGCCTTTTCTATATTTGAATATTGATTTATCTTTGTGGGTTGCTGATTAAATTTCATTTCTACAGCAACCACATCTTAACAACAGACTGAGATGCCCTGCGTGCAAGATTATTAATAACAAAAATACGCCACAGCACGTACACTGTAGTGCAAGTTAAAGAAAATACTAAATATATTTTAGAAGCTTTGAGCTCAAGATAAGAAAGATTTTTTTTACCTTAGAAAGCAGTATCTTGGTCAAATACTCCCACATCAAGTATAAGTGCAAAGTACTTATCCTTATCTCTGTCCTAACATTGTTTTTGTTTGTTTTTAACTCCAAACTCAAAGAGCATCCTTTTGTGCTATGCAAATTGATTCAAATATATTTTTTACTGATTATTTTCCTGCTAGGAGCTTTTGATTAGAACTCTATATAATCAGTATTTGCAGGTTACAGAGAAAAAAAAGCAGCAAAGAAATTGAGCAGAGTGATTTGTCAATCGTCATTGAATTATCTTGTACATGAGTTAGAATGCATAGCAGAAAATTTGGCAATGTTTCATTGTTTCTATACTGGCGCATGTGCATTTTTATGTATACCATGGAAAACTAAGACCAAATAATGCAAGAAAAAAGTATGATGTACAAGAAAAGTCTAATTACTGAGCACCTGTCTCTAAATTGGGCTGCTAAAAAGATGAATGCATGTGAAACTAATTCACGTCAATGAGTATTTTTTCTGAAATTAATAACCACTCCAAAATTCAAGTACAACTTGACAACACTCCGTGACAGTTCAACCTTTTGAGTTAAATGTTATAACAGTTTCTGTTTATGTAATCCATAGGCTAAGTACAGTTAGTGCTTTTGGTTAATTCCTGGGAAACCAGAGTGTGTGACCAATTTGATTGCTCATTTGCACATAGTATTCCAAATCGGCACAGCATGAGTGATGTGCTTCGGAACTTCTTTTGAGTGTGTAGAGGGACTTAGACATTTTGTGAATTTATTTCGAGAGAAACATTGAACTATCGATCATTTTTCTCCTGATGTGGCCTCAGAGTATAATAAAATGCAAAATCTGACTTTTAAAAAAAAAAGTTTTTTTAAGTCACGAAAGTTGCTCGAGTGAAACGTTTATTGAATGCTCTGTTTTGACACTTTTTAAATTGCTTTTATTGCTGAGCCATGATTGAACTTTTTTTGGATGTAGTTACCATCTGAAAAAAATGGTGTCACACATAAGAAAGTAAAAAAAAAATCAAGGACAAGACCATTCTGCCCATTGAAGCACATCCCTCCAGTAGTGTATTTTCCCCATCTTAGTACTCAGTTGCATTTCAAACGACCCGAATGTACTGGTCTTTGGGTCTTGCTCTTTGATTAAATAAGTTATTCCTAATATTTGTTTTAAGTTTATTTTAACTAATTTAAATTGATGTCCTTTGGCCCCATCTTGCTGGTTACTTTGAGCTAATATTCAAGGTTTACTTTAGCTATACCTTTTAATATTTCACATAATTTGATTAGCTTCCTTCTCAACCATAGAGTTTGAGCTTCTCTAACTTTTAAGAACATAAGAACATAATAAATAGGAACAAGAGTAGGCCATACGGCCTATCGAGCCTCTTCCGCCAATCTATAAGATCACGGCTGATCTGATCATGGACTCAGCTCCATTTCCCTGCCTGCTCCCCATAACCCCTTATCCCCTTATAAACTGTCTATTTCTGTCTTAAATTTATTCAATGTCCCAGCTTCCACAGTTCTCTGAGGCAGCGAATTCCACAGAGAAGAAGTTTCTCCTCTTCTCTGTTTTAAATGGGCGACCCTTATTCGAAGAGTATGCCCTCTAGTTCTAGTCTCCCCCATCAGTGGAAACATCCTCTCTGCATCCACCTTGTCAAGCCCCCTCATAATCTTATACATTTTGATAAGATCATCTCTCATTCGTTTGAATCCCAATGAGTAGAGGCCCAATCTACTCAACCTTTCCTCATAAGTCAACCCGCCTCATCCCTAGAATCAACCTAGTGAACCTTCTCTGAACTGCCTCCAAAGGAAGTATATCCTTTCGTAAATATGGAAATCAAAACTGCACACAGTATTCCAGGTGTGGCCTCACCAATACCTTGGATAGCTGTAGCAAGACTTCCCTGCTTTTATACTCCATCCCCTTTGCAATAAAGGCCAACATACCATTGGCTTTCCTGATCACTTGCTGTACCTGCATACTATCCTTTTGTGTTTCATGCACAAGTACCCCCAGGTCCCGCTGTACTGCGGCACCTTGCAATCTTTCTCCATTTAAATAATAACTTGCTCTTTGATTTTTTTCTGCCAAAGTGCATGACCTCACATTTTCCAACATTATACTCTTCGCTGGGCAGGCCACATAGTTCACATGCCAGATACGAGACTGCCTAAGCAAATGCTTTATGCGGAACTCCTTCATGGTAAACGAGCCAAAGGGGGACAGCGGAAACGTTATAAGGATACCCTCAAAGCCTCCCTGGTAAAGTGCAACATCACCACTGACACCTGGGAGTCCCTGGCCGAAGATCACCCGAGGTGGAGAAAGTAAATCCGGGAGGGCATTGAGCTCTTTGAGTCTCAATGCAAAGAGCATGAAGAGGCCAAGCGCAGGCAGCGGAAGGCAAACCAGTCCCACTGACCCCTTCCCTCAACAAATGTCTGTCCCACCTGTAACAGGGTCTGTGGCTCTCGTATCGGACTGTTCAGCCATCAAAGAACTCACTTTGGGAGTGGAAGCCAGTCTTCCTCGATTCCAAGGGACTGCCTATGATGACTCCATCTGCCAAATGTTTGCCCACTCACTTAGCCTGTCTGTGGCCTTTTGCAGATTTTTAGTGTCCTCCTCATTGCTTTTCCTCCCATCTTTGTATCGTCAGCAAACTTGGCTACGTTGCACTCGTATCTTCTTCCAAGTCGTTAATATAGATTGTAAATAGTTGGGATCCCAGCACTGATCCCTGCGGCACCCCACTAGATACTGATTGCCAACCCGAGAATGAACCATTTATTCCTACTCTCTGTTTTCTGTTCATGAGCCAATCCTCTATCCATGCTAATGTATTACCCCCAAGCCCATGAACTTTTATCTTGTGCAGTAACCTTTTATGTGGCACCTTGTCAAATGCCTTCTGGAAGTCCAAATACAGCACATCCATTGGTTCCTCTTTATTCACCCTGTTTGTTACATCCTCAAAGAACTCCAGAAAATTTGTCAAACATGACTTCCCCTTCATAAATCCATGCTGACTCTGCCTGACTGAATTATGCTTTTCCAAATGTCCTGCTACTGCTTCTTTAATAACTGACTCCAACATTTTCCCAACCACAGAAGTTAGGCTAACTGGTCTATAGTTTCCTGCTTTTTGTCTCCCTCCTTTTTTAAATAGGGGCGTTACATTTGCAGTTTTCCAATCTGCTGGGACCTCCCCAGAATCCAGAGAATGTTGGCAAATTACAACCAATGCATTCACATCGTCAGTGATCTACATGCTTCTTTCTCTGGGATGTTGACATATATATTTTTTATTTCCAGTATTTTCTGTTTTTACTTCAGATTTTTTGCTTGTATCTCTTCCCCTGTCTCCCATCTTTTTATTCTTCCAAAACATGCCATGTCCCTACCTGTTCAAATTACTCCCCATCTTCTGGGGTAAGACATATTTCCCTTTAATATCAGAATTCCCTGCTGCTACATGTGACTTTATTTGAGCATTTTATTCAGGTATCGTCTTTTAATTGTCTTAATTTGTCTTTTTTATGATGTAGCTAATTGTAATTTTGTAGTTCTTCAGTAGTGTAATGCAGTTGGTGTGCTGCTGTGCTGAGCAACAGATCAGTTCGACACCAATAACGCACAATACGATATCTGATATAGGAACACAGAAAATAAGAGTAGGTCATTCGGCCCTTTGAGCCTGCACCACCATTCAATATGATCATGGCTGATGTATTGGACATGTGGGATGTCAGTGACAGCTGCTTTATTATGGGGGCGGCGGGGGAGTGAGAAGACTAAAAGTGGAGGGCAATTTTAATAGGTGTATGTATATTTTATGAAATTTGTAGATTTGAAGACCAGTAACTTATCGGTAACCAGTATTTTTACCATTTTGCGTATTAGTTGAAAAGTTTACAATGCAGGTTTTAAATATGGAAATGGTGCCGCAATTTGACCTGCCATCTGAAAATAACAGCATAAGTACAGCTTACTGTACCAACTTCAAAAAAAATCCAAGTACAGTTCTCATGGCAGTATCTTGTGCATTTCACATTAATTGGAGATTAATGTAAACTGAAACGGCTCAGTTGAGGTAATGCCATATATTTTTCTTAATTGTTCTAAACTAAATATGATACTGACCGTCATTGCTTTAGCAGAGAAACATAGAAAATAAGTGCAGGAGTAGGCTATTTGGCCTTTCGAGCCTGCACCACCATTCAGTAAGATCATGGCTGATCATTCACCTTAGTACCCCATTCCTGCTTTCTCTCCGTACCCCTTGATCCCTTTTGCCGTAAGGGCCATATCTAACTCCCTCTTGAATATATCCAACGAACTAGCATCAACAACTCTCTGCGGTAGAGAATTTCACAGGCCAACAACTCTGTGAGTGAAGAGGTTTCTCCTCATCTCGGTCCTAAATGGCTTACCCCTTATCCTTAGACTGTGACCCCTGGTTCTGGACTTCCCCAACATCGGGAACATTTTTCCTGCATCCTGAATACAGGTCCAGTCGATCCAGTCGCTACCCATATGACAGTCCTGCTATCCCGGGAATCAGTCTGATGAACCTTCGCTGCACTTCCTCTGTCATGTATTCAACCAACATTGCAACCCATGTATAAACTGACCGAATGGCGACAAGAAACTGGGATTTAAACCACGCGAGCATGGCCACTAGCAGAACAGACAAGAGGTACTGTTTTAAGGAATGGTTGGGACAGGGATTCAACATTGTTAAAGCAGCACAAGTTCTCCAGGCAGACAAGGGCAGTCGGGCATGCCCCAACAAGTAGTCGAACCCAAAGGGGGAGTTCGACAGAGACAATGGCAAGCTGAACGGCGATTCACACTATTGCAAGGGACAATGCGACCAGTAATGGGGCCATCAACACCTGTTAATGGCGCACTCAAGGGCAATAACAGGGGCAGTCAGGGACAACCGACTGGCAAGGGACCTTTCGTTTCAAACCTCAGCTCATGCTGGAGGGGTGGAGGCACACACTTAGCCGGAGTTTGCAGACGTGAGCAAAATACCTGCAGAAATTGCAGAAATGAACGCTGGGGGAAATCGCTGGAAGCTGAAGTTCAGCGAGTTCATGTGGAGCACGTATACAGTTCATACTCCAGGACACCACCGATAATGATGAAAGTGCTCCTCAATGGCATCCCAGTATCAATGGAGTTAGACACGGGGGCCAGCCAGTCCCTGATGGGTATCAAACAGTTCGAAAAGTTGTGGGCGTCCAAGGCCAGGAGGCCAAAATTATCGCCGATTGACTCACAGCTACGGACTTTCACAAAGCAGATCATTCCGGTGCTAGGCAGCGTCACGGTAGTCGTGACCCACAAAGATTCGGAGAACAGACTGCCACTCTGGATTGTCCCAGGGGACGGTCCCGCACTACTGGGGAGGAGTTGGCTTGCTGTCATGAACTGAAAATGGAGCGATGTCAATGCAATTTCCTCTGTGGAGCGAGTATCATGCTCACAGATCCTGGACAAATTTGACTCATTATTTCAACCCGGCATTGGCACTTTCATGGGGGCCAAGGTAGTGATTCACATAAACCCGGAAGCCAGGCCAGTACACCACAGGGCCAGAGCGGTGCCGTACGTGATGCGGGAAAAGATAGAAGGCGAATTGGACCGCCTGCTGAGGGAAGGCATCATCTCGCCAGTCGAATTCAGTGACTGGGCGAACCCGATTGTGCCAGTGCTCAAGACGGTTGGGTCGGTCAGGATATGTGGCGATTACAAGGCCACCATCAATCGGGTGTACAACTTAGGTCAGTTTATACATGGGTTACAATGCTGGTTGAATACACGACACCCTCAATAGCAAGAACGTCCTTCCTCAGATTAAGAGACCAAAACTGAACACAAAATTCCAGGTGAGGCCTCACCAAGGCCCTGTACAACTGCAGTAAGACCTCCCTGCTCCTATACTCAAATCCCCTCGCTATGAAGGCCAACATTCCATTTGCTGCCTTCACTGCCTGCTGCACCTGCATGCCAACTTTCAATGACTGATATACCATGACACCCAGGTCTCGTTGCACCTCCCCTTTTTCTAATCTGTCACCATTCAGATAATATTCTACCTTCATGTTTTTGCCCCTAAAATGGATAACCTCACATTTATCCACATTATACTGCATCTGCTATGCATTTGCCCACTCACCTAACCTGTCCAAGTCACCTTGCAGCCTCTTAGCATGCTCCTCACAGCTCACACCACCACCCAGCTTAGTGTCGTGGGCAAACTTGGAGATCTTACACTCAATTCCTTCATCTAAATCATTGATGTATGTTGTAAATAGCTGGGGTCCCAGCACTGAGCCCTGTGGCACCCCACTAGCCACTGCCTGCCATTCTGAAAAGGAACCGTTTATCCCGACTCTCTGCTTCCTGTCTGCCAACTAGTTCTCTATCCACGTCAATACATTACCCCCAATACCATGTACTTTAATTTTGCACACCAATCTCTTGTGTGGGACCTTGTTAAAAGCCTTTAGAAAGTCCAAATACACCACGTCCACTGGTTCTCCCTTGTCCACTCTTAGTTACATCCTCAAAAAATTGTAGAAGATTTGTGAAGCATGATTTCCCTTTCATAAATCCAGGGTGACTTGGACCGATCCTGTCACTGCTTTCCAAATGCGCTGCTATTACATCTTTAATAATTGATTCCACGTTTTCCCCACTACTGATGTCAGGTTAACTGGTCTATAATTCCCTGTTTTCTCTCTTCCCTCCTTTTTTTAAAAGTAGTGTTACATAGCTATCCTCCAGTCCATAGGAACTGATCCAGAATCGATAGACTGTTGGAAAATGATCAACAATGCCACTATTTCTAGGGCCAGTTCCTTAAGTACTCTGGGATGCAGACTATCAGGTCCTGGGGATTTAATGGCCTTCAATCCCATCAATTTCTCTAACACAATTTCCTCACTAATAAGGATTTCCTTCAGTTCCTCCTTCTCACTAGACCCTCGGTCCCCTAGTATTTCCGGACGGTTATTTGTGTCTTCCTTCATGAAGACAGAACCAAAGTATTTGTTCAATTGGTCTGCCATTTCTTTGTTCCCCATTATAAATTCACCTGATTCTGATTCCGTTTGTCTTCACTAATCTTTTTCTCTTCACATATTTACAGAAGCTTTTGCAGTCAGTTTTATATATTCCCAGCAAGCTTCCTCTTATACTCTATTTTCCCCCTCCGAATTAAACCCTTTGTCCTCTTCTGCTGAATTCAAAATTTCTCCCAGTCCTCAGGTTTGCTGCTTTTTCTGGCCAATTTATATGCCTCTTGCTTGGATTGAAGACTATCCCTAATTTCCCTTGTTAGTCATGGTTGAGCCACCTTCCCCATTTTATTTTTACTCCAGCCAGGGATGTACAATTGTTGAAGTTCATCCATGTGATCTTTAAATGTTTGCCATTGCCTATCCACTGTCAACCCTTTAAGTATCACTCGCCAGTCTATTCTACCCAATTCACGTCTCATACCATCAAAGTTACCTTTCCTTAAGTTCAGGACCCTAGTCTCTGAATTAACTGTGTCACTCTCCAACTTAATAAAGAATTCTACCATATTATGGTCACTCTTCCCCAAGGGGCCTCACAAATCAAGATTGCTAATTAGTGGTTTCTCATTACACATCACCCAGTCTAGGATGGCTAACCCTCTAGTTGGTTCCTCAACATATTAGTCAAGAAAAGCATCCCTAATACACTCCAGGAAATCCTCCTCCACCGTATTGCTATCTGTTTGGTTAGCCCAATCTATATGTAGATTAAAGGCGTCCATGATAACTGCTGTACCTTTATTGCATGAATCCCTAATTTTTTGTTTGATGCCATCCCCAACCTCACTACTACTGTTTGGTGGTCTGTACACAACTCCCACTAGCGTTTTCTGGTATTCCGCAGCTCTACCCATATAGATTCCACATCATCCAAGCTAATGTCTTTCCTTACTATTGCGTTAATTTCTTTAACTTTAACTTTACCAACACTTATCTGCATGCAGAGAAGAGAAAATCGACGGAGAGAAGACGCCATTGTTTCAGCAGAGCAGAGACATGCGGGGGCGGTGGCCTTTCAGCCCCGGATGGCCGCGGGGGGTTGGGGGTGCATTTGGCCCGGGATGGCAGCGGGGGCGGGGGTTGCCATTCGGCCTGGGATGGCAGCGGCACCAGGGGCGGGGGGGGGGGGGACCATTCAGCCCGGGATAGGAGTAGCACCGCCAGAGGGCAGGGGTCCTTTCAGCCCGGGATAGCAGTGGCTTCAGTTTCCAGCCCAGCCTCAGCCCTTGGTCACTTTCAGTTTCCAGCCTCAGCCCTTCAGAGCATCCCTCATTAACCTGGCAACATCAGTTCTTCGCGCAGGACCTAAGCTCCACCCAAAGAATCCAAATTCAAGGTTCATTCTGGCGAAACTTGGAACTTTTTTTTTGGCGCAGTCAGGCCACTAAAAAATCGGATGTAACTCTTCAACTGCGCCAAAAATCGCCCATGTGGAAAATTGGGCCCAATGTACTGGAAATTACCTGAGGAAAGTAGATATAGTTTAATTACTGCTCTTTTCTGTACAAAGTAATTATATTTTCAATTTTTTTCACCGCAAGTAATACTTTGCATTACTTGACAGAAATGTAAGTTTTACAAATCAATTTATAGCTTTCAATTTCTGAAGCTAGTTTGAGATTTTTATGTAATTATCCTGCAATTTATTATAATGTCTGATTTACTTTCATTTTTTCACCTAAATGGATGAGTGGAGATTAATTTTTAGTGTCTGTTGTTTTAGCATATCTATGGAAGTATGACGGGCTCAAATTAAGTATCGTTGAAATCAAACTAGCTGCTGTGCGTTTTCAACCTTAAACCAGTCTCCAGCCCTGCTGCTAATACTTTTGCTTCCTTAATATACTAAAACACTAACATAACATATAAATACATCTAACCACATATTGTTGATTTCGACCTTCATCTTCTCTTCTCCCTTTTTGAAAAGCTACTTCTTACATATAATTACAGAGAGTCTGCAGCACAGAAACTGGCCATTCCTGGCTTTAGTTATATGATCCCAGGATTTTCTGAATAAAAGTTGATCAACCCCCATCGTCAGATGCAAGATTTTTTAATAAGGCATTTTACAAACTTCTCTGGTAAGCGTTTCCAAAGTCCCAAGAGAAGGCTTAAGTCTTTTGCGACAGGCATCCCTGGCAATGCTCCACAAAATCCAAGGTGGTTCAGGGCTTCCCAGATATATGCCACAGAAGCCCCAGGAGATCCCTCTTAGCTTACCAAGCAAATGTTGTGCCAATTCCCAGAGGTGGCTCAGGGCTTCCTTGACTGATCTCAAAGTGCTAGGATTTGCCTTTGGGCTTCCCTAGCAGACACTTTTGAAACTCCACGTAGATGATCCAATGCTCCCTGTTGGATGCTTCACCAAGTGTAGGCAATGACTACAGCATTCCCTGTGGGTGGGATCAATCCAAAAACCCAAGGTGCTGAATCCAGATTTTCGACTAACAGTTGACATTAATCCAAAACACTAATAAAATATATTAGACTTTTTTTTACACTTGGACCATTCTGTAATTCCTTGCATTGCTGAGTCCATTAAATAATAAATAGCATTACAAATTTACCGAAAATCATTTCAGTGTAATGGACATCAATAAAAAGAATTGTTAATGGATAATGAGTCCCTGATATTTGCTAGTCCTTACTATATAAGAACATAAGAACATAAGAATTAGGAACAGGAGTAGGCCATCTAGCACCTCGAGCCTGCTCCGCCATTCAAAAAGATCATGGCTGATCTGGCCTTGGACTCAGCTCCACTTACCTGCCCGCTCCCCATAACCCTTAATTCCCTTATTGGTTAAAAATCTATCTATCTGTGACTTGAAAACATTCAATGAGCTAACCTCAACTGCTTCCTTGGGCAGAGAATTTCACAGATTCACAACCCTTGGGAGAAGAAATTCCTTCTCAACTCGGTTTTAAATTGACTCCCCCGTATTTTGAGGCTGTGCCCCCGAGTTCTAGTCTCCCCGACCAGTGGAAAAAAACTCTGCCTCTATCTTGTCTATCCCTTTCATTATTTTAAATGTTTCTATAAGATCACTCCTCATACTTCTGAACTCCAACGAGTAAAGACCCAGTCTATTCAATCTATCATCATCTCCGGAATCAGCCAAGTGAATCGTCTCTGTACCCCCTCCAAAGCTAGTATATCCTTCCTTAAGTAAGGTGACGAAAACTGCACACAGTACTCCAGGTGCGGCCTCACCAATACCCTATACAGTTGCAGCAGGACCTCCCTGCTTTTGTACTCCATCCCTCTCGCAACGAAGGCCAACATTCCATTCGCCTTCCTGATTACCTGCTGCACCTGCAAACTAACTTTTTGGGATTCATGCACAAGGACCCCCAGGTCCCTCTGCACCGCAGCATGTTGTAATTTCTCCCCATTCAAATAATATTCCCTTTTCCTGTTTTTTTTTCCCAAGGTGGATGACCTCACATTTTCTGACATTGTATTCAGTCTGCCAAACCTTAGCCCATTCGCTTAACCTATCTAAATCTCTTTGCAGCCTCTCTGTGTCCTCTACACAACCCGCTTTCCCACTGATCTTTGTGTCATTTGCAAATTTTGTTACACTACACTCTGTCCCCTCTTCCAGGTCATGTATGTATATTGTAAACAGTTGTGGTCCTAGCACCGATCCCTGTGGCACACCACTAACCACCGATTTCCTAACCGAAAAGGACCCATTCATCCCGACTCTCTGCTTTCTGTTAGCCAGCCAATTCTCGATCCATGCTAATACATTTCCTCTGACTCCGCATACCTTTATCTTCTGCAGTAACATTTTGGGCCCAAGTTTCCACATGATAAAAAACAGGCGCCCCTCCGAGCTGGGCGCCCGTTTTTTGCGCCTGAAACAGCGGCGGGAAAAAACCGAGCGATTCTGGAGCGCTTTGCAGCTCCTTGTCTGCTTGGAGCGGCGCCCAGAGGGGCGGAGCCTACACTCGCACCAATTTTGTACGTGGGAGGGGGCGGGTACTATTTAAATTAGTTTTTTTCCTGCTGGCATTGCTGCACGTGCGCGTTGGAGCGTTCGCGCATGCTCAATGTGAAAAAATCATTCGCACTCGGCCATTTTTGTAGTTCTTTATAGTTCTTTGTAGCTGTTTAGTTTTTGAACATTTTTTAATAAAAGTACATTGCCATCAGCACAGAGGCTTCTTGTAGCAGTGAGAAGGGTGCAGGAAGCCTCAAAGTTGAGGCAGCCGTTTCCCGATGACCTCCCCCTTTTGCCGTCGGGAAATGGCTCCTCAATTTCTGAGGCTTCCTGCAGCCTTCTCTCTTTCCTGCCAGCCGTCTGGAACGGCTCCATTCCCTTTCCCCCCCCCGCGTTCGGTCGGCTCCCTTCCCCCACCCCCCATCCCCGCGTTTGGTAGGCTACCTCCATCCCGCCCGCCCGTGTTCGGTCGGCTCTCTCCCTCCCGCGTTCGTCGGCTCCCTTCCCTCCCCTCCACCCCCCCCCCCCCCCCCCGCATTCGGTAGGCTGGCTCCGCCCGCCCGCGTTCAGTCGGCTCTCCCTCCCGCATTCGTCGGCTCCCTTCCCTCCCCCCCCCCCCCCCCGCGTTCGTCGGCTCCCTTCCCTCCCTCCCCCCCGCGTTCGTCGGCTCCCTCCCCTCCTCTCCCCCCCCCCCCCCCCACGTTCGTCGGCTCCCTTCCCTCCTCCCCCCCCCCGCGTTCGTCGGCTCCCTTCCCTCCCTCCCCCCGCGTTCGTCGGCTCCCTTCCCTCCTCCCCCCGCGTTCGTCGGCTCCCTTCCCTCCTCCCCCTCCCGCGTTCGTCGGCTCCCTTCCCTCCTCCCCCCGCGTTCGTCGGCTCCCTTCCCTCCTCCCCCTCCCGCGTTCGTCGGCTCCCTTCCCTCCTCCCCCCCCCCGTGTTCGTCGGCTCCCTTCCCTTCCCTCCCCCCCCCCCCCCCGCGTTTGTCGGCTCCCTCCCCCCCCCCCCCCCCCACCCTGCGCTCGTCGGCTCCCTCCTCCCCCCCCGCCCGCCCGCGTTCGGTCGGCTCCCTCGTTTTGTGAGGCTTGCTGCACCATTCTTCCTGGCTGAAGCACTTTCACACAGGTAAGAAGATGGTTTATTTAATCTTTTCTTTGCTTATAAATGTTTATTCAGGTTGGATTTATTTGTATAATATTTGTATAAGTATAAATAAGGATTGATTGTAGAATTTAATGAGTTCCCTTCCCCCCCCCCCCCCAACTCGTTCTGGACGCCTGATTTGTAACCTGCGTCTGATTTTTTTAATGTGTAAAACAGGTTTTTTCAGTTCTACAAAAATCTTCACTTGCTCCATTCTACTTTAGTTTGGAGTACATTTTCACTGTGGAAACTTTGAAATCAGGCGTCAGTGGCCGGACACGCCCCCTTTTGAAGAAAAAATTCTGTTCCAAAGTAGAACTGTTCTACCTGACTAGAACTGCAGAAACAAAATGTGGAGAATTGCGATTTCTAAGATAGTCCGTTCTCCACCAGTTGCTCCTAAAAATCAGGCGCAAATCATGTGGAAACTTGGGCCCATTGTGTGGCACCTTATCGAATGCCTTTTGAAAATCTAAATACACCACATCCATTGGTACACCTCTATCCACCATGCTCGTTATATCCTCAAAGAATTCCAGTAAATTAGTTAAACATGATTTCCCCTTCATGAATCCATGTTGCGTCTGCTTGATTGCACTGTTCCTATCTAGATGTCCCGCTATTTCTTCCTTAATGTTAGCTTCAAGCATTTTCCCCACTACAGATGTTAAACTAACTGGCCTATAGTTACCTGCCTTTTGTCTACCCCCTTTTTTAAGCAGAGGCGTTACATTCGCTGCTTTCCAATCCACTGGTACCTCCCCAGAGTCCAGAGAATTTTGGTAGATTGTAACGAATGCATCTGCTATATCTTCCGTCATCTCTTTTAATACCCTGGGATGCATTTCATCAGGACCAGGGGACTTGTCTACCTTGAGTCCCATTAGCCGGTCCAGCACTACCCGCCTTGTGATAGTGATTGTCTCAAGGTCCTCCCTTCCCACATTCCTGTGACCAGCAATTTTTGGCATGGTTTTTGTGTCTTCCACTGTGAAGACCGAAGCAAAATAATTGTTGAAGGTCTCAGCCATTTCCACATTTCCCATTATTAAATCCCCCTTCTCATCTTCTAAGGGACCAACATTTACTTTAGTCACTCTCTTCCATTTTATATGTCGGTAAAAGCTTTTACTACCTGTTTTTATGTTTTGCGCAAGTTTACTTTCGTAATCTATCTTTCCTTTCTTTATTGCTTTCTTAGTCATTCTTTGCTGTCGTTTAAAATTTTCCCAATCTTCTAGTTTCCCACGAACCTTGGCCACCTTATACGCATTGGTTTTTAATTTGATACTCCCCTTTATTTCCTTGGTTATCCACGGCTGGTTATCCCTTCTCTTACCGCCCTTCTTTTTCACTGGAATATATTTTTGTTGAGCACTATGAAAGAGCTCCTTAAAAGTCCTCCACTGTTCCTCAATTGTGCCACCGTTTCGTCTGTGTTCCCAGTCTACTTTGGCTAACTCTGCCCTCATCCCACTGTAGTCCCCTTTGTTTAAGCTTATAAGGTGGATGAATTAATCGTGCAGATAGCTGTTAACAGATATGATGTAATTGGGATTACGGAGACATGGCTCCAGGGTGACCAAAGCTGGGAACTCAACATTCAGGGGTATTCAATATTCAAGAAGGATAGACAGAAAGGAAAAGGAGGTGGAGTAGCGTTGCTGGTTAAAGAGGAGATTAACGCAATAGTAAGGAAGGACGTTACCGTGGATGAGGTGGAATCTGTATGGATAGAGCTGCGGAACATCAAAGGGCAGAAAACGCTCGTGGGAGTTGTGTACAGACCACCAAACAGTCATAATGAGGTTGGGGGTGGCATCAAACAGGAAATTAGGGATGCGTGCAATAAAGGTACAGCAGTTATCATGGGCGCCTTTAATCTGTATATAGATTGGGCTAACCAAACTGGTAGCAATACGGTGGATAAGGATTTCCTGGAGTGTATAAGGGACCAATATGTCGAGGAACCAACTCGAGAGCTGGTCGTCCTAGATTGGATGAATATGGAAACGGTGTTGCAATTTGACCTGCCATCTGAAAATAATAGCATAAGTACAGCTTACTGTACCAACGTCAAAAAAAATCCAAATACAGTTCTCATGGCAGTATCTTGTGCATTTCACATTAATTGGAGATTAATGTAAACTGAAGCAGCTCAGTTGAGGTTATGCCATATATTTTTCTAAATTGTTCTAAACTAAATATGATGATACTGACCATTATTGCTTTAGCATAGAAACATGGAAGGTAGGTGCAGGAGTAGGCCATTAAATAAGATCATAGCTGATCATTCACCTCAGTACCCCATTCCTGCTTTCTCTCCATACCCCTTGATCCCTTTAGCCGTAAGGACCACATCTAACTCCCTTTTGAATATATCTAACGAACTGGCCTCAACAACTTTCTGTGGTAGAGAATTCCACATAGGAACATAAGAACATAAGAATTGGGAACAGGAGAAGGCCATCTAGCCCCTCAAGCCTGCTCCACCACTCAACAAGATCATGGCTGATCTGGTTGTGGACTCAGCTCCGCTTACCTGCCCGCTCACAATGCTCTCAATTCTCTGAGTGAAGAAGTTTCTCCTCATCTCGGTGCTAAATGGCTTACCCCTTATCCTTCGACTGTGATGCCTGGTTCTGGACATCCCCAACTTCAGGAACGTTCTTCCTGCATCTAACCTGTCCAGTCCCGTCAAAATTTTCTATGTTTCTATGAGATCCCCTCTCATTCTTCTAAATTCCAGTGAATATAAGCCTAGTCGATCCAGTCTTGCTTCATATGTCAGTCCTGCCATCCCAGGAATCAGTCTGATGAACCTTCGCTTCACTCCCTCAATAGCAAGAACGTCCTTCCTCAGATTAGGAGACCAAAACTGTACACAATATTCAAGGTGTGGCCTCACCAAGGCCCTGTACAACTGCAGTAAGACCTCCCAGCTCCTATACTCAAATCATCTCGCTATGAAGGCCAACATGCCATTTGCCTTCTTCACCGCCTGCTGTACCTGTATGCCAACTTTCAATGACTGATGTACCATGACACCCAGGTCTCGTTGCACTTCCCCTTTTACTAATCTGTCACCATTCAGATAATCTGCCTTCCTGTTTTTAACCACCAAAGTGGATAACCTCACAATTATATACATTATACCGCATCTGCCATGTATTTGCCCACTCACCTAACCTGTTCAAGTCACCCTGCAGCCTCCTCACACTGCCACCCAGCTTAGTATCATCTGCAAACTTGGAGATATTACACTCAATTCCTTCGTCAAAATCATTGATGTATATTGTAAATAGCTGGGTTCCCAGCACTGAACCTTGCGGTACCCCATTCGTCACTGCCTGCCATTCTGAAAAGGACCTGTTTATTCCTACTCTTTGCTTCCTGTCTGCCAACCAGTTCCCTATCCACGCCAAAGCAGAGGGACAGCAGAAGCAGTGCTGCAAAAAAATTAATGCCGGGGCACTTAAAGATCCAGCTAAGAGAGCCCTATACAGCCAGCGCCTCACAGCCAATCTGGCATGCCTTGATGACCCTGAGATGCTCAATGCCCACAGGGCTTGGACTGCATTCCAGGCCTCTATAACCAGTGCCTGTGAAGAGACACTTGATTACTCAACCAGAAAACACCTGGACTGGTTTGATGAAAATGATCAGGAGATCCAAGAACTAATAGATCGTAAGGGCACTGCATTTTTGAGCCTCAAGCAACAACCAAATTCGGGAGCTACAAAGCAACGTTACAGATGGCTCAAGGCTGAGGTCCAACAAAAAACCTGGGACCTAAAGAACTGGTGGTGGATGGAGAAAGCGCAGGTGATACAACAACGAGCCGACAGCCATGACATACGAGGATTCTTCACTGCAGTCAAGGCCACCTACAGTCCAAACTCCCAAGGCCCCACCCCATTCCTGGCCAAGAATGGGGAAACGCTCATCAAGTGCACCGAGGCTGTAAGAGCCCGATGGAAGGAGCACTTTGAAGATCTCCTCAATCGAGACTCTGCCTTTGACTCGAGTGTTCTCGACTCCATCCCGCAGCATGCGACCTGTCACCAACTCAGTGAAACTCCAACGTTGCACAAGGTAGACAAAGCCATAAAACAGCTCATGAATAACAAGGCTGCGGGTGCGGATGGAATCCCTGCTGAAGCGCTAAATTATAACAGAGAGGCGCTGTTGCCGCGGATACATGACCTCATCTCTCTCATCTGGAAGAAGAGCATGCCGGGAGATCTGAGAGATGCAGTGATTGTGACCACTTATTAAAAAGGGGACAAGTCCGATTGTGGCAACTACAGGGGAATCTCCCTGCTATCAGCCACTGGGAAAGTTGTCGCTCGAGTTCTCCTCAATCGTCTTCTTTCTGTGGCTGAGGAGCTCCTCCCGGAATCACAATGCGGATTTCATACCCTACGGGGCACAACAGACATGATCTTTGCAGCGTGACAGTTGCAGGAAAAATGCAGGGAGCAGCGCCAGTCCTGATACATGGCCTTTTTCTATCTTACCAAGGCCTTTGTCAACCGTGAGGGTCGATGGAGCGGCGTCCTCTGTTTTGGGTGCCCCCAAAAGTTTGTCAACAACCTTCACCTGCTCCACGACGACATGCAGGCCGTGATTCTTACCAACGGGTCCATTACAGACCCAACCCACATCCGGACCGCGATCAAACAGGGCTGCATCATCGCTCCAACCCTCTTCTCAACCTTCCTCGCCGCCATGCTCCACCTCACAGTCAACAAGCTCCCCGCTGGAGTGGAATTAAACTACAGAAGCAGTGGGAAGCTGTTTCACCTACGCCGCCTCCAGGCCAGGTCCAAGATCACTCCAACCTCTGAGCTGCAGTGTGCGGATGACGCCTGCGTCTGTGCACATTCAGAGGCTGAACTCCAGGATATAGTCAATGTGTTCACTGAGGCATATGAAACCATGGGCCTTACGCTTAACATCCGTAAGACAAAGGTCCTCCACCAGCCTGTCACCGCCGCACAGCACTGCCCTTCAATCATCAAGATCCACGGCGCGGCCCTGGACAACGTGGACCATTTCCCATATCTCGGGAGCCTATTATCAACAAAGGCAGACATTGATGCGGAGATTCAACATTGCCTCCAGTGCGCCAGTGCAGCCTTCGGCTGTCTGAGGAAAAGAATGTTTGAAGACCAGGCCCTCAAATCTACCACCAAGCTCATGGTCTACAGGGCTGTAGTAATACCCACCCTCCTGTATGGATCTGAGGCATGGACGATGTATAGAAGGCACCTCATGTCGCTGGAGATGTATCACCAACGCTGTCTCCGCAAGATCCTGCAAATCCCTGGAAGGACAGGCGCACCAACATCAGTGTCCTCAACCAGGCTAACATCCCCAGTATTGAAGCACTGACCACACTCGATCAGCTTTGCTGGGCAGGCCACATAGTTTGCATGCCAGATACGAGACTCCCTAAGCAAATGCTTTATGCGGAGCTCCTTCGTGGTAAACGAGCCAAAGGAGGACAGCGGAAACGTTGTAAGGACACCCTCAAAGCCTCTCTGGTAAAGTGCGACATCACCACTGACACCTGGGAGACCCTGCCGAAGACCGCCCAAGGTGGATAAAGTACATCCGGGAGGGCGTTGAGCTCTTCGAGTTTCAACGCAAAGAGCATGAAGAGACCAAGAGCAGGCAGTGGAAGGAGCGTGCGGCAAACCAGCCCCACCGACCACTTCCCTCGACGAATGTCTGTCCCACCTGTAAGGAAGGAGGCCACTTCCACCCAACCTGTCCATGCTGACCAACAAAGAGCTATCCAGCCTAATCCCACTTTCCAGCTCTTGGTCCATAGCCTTGTAGGCTGTGGAAATTCAAATGCATATCCAAGCACTTTTTAAATGCGAGGGTTTCTGCCTCTATCACCCTTTCAGGCAGTGAGTTCCAGACCCCACCACCCTCTGGGTGAAAAGATTTCCCTCAAATCCCCTCTAAACCTCCTACCAATTACTTTAAAGCTATGCCCCTGGTTGTTGGCCCCTCTGCTAAGGGAAATGGGTCTTTCCTATCCACTCTATCTCGGCCCCTTATAATTTTATACACCTCAATAAGGTCTCCCCTTAGCCTCCTCTGTTCGAAAGAAAACAAACCCAGCCTATATAATCTTTCCTCATCGCTAAAATTCTCCAGTCCAGGCAACATTCTCTGTATCTTCTCTAGTGTAATCACATCTTTTCTGTAATGTGGTGACCAGAACTGCAAGCAGTGCTCCAGCTGCGGCCTAATTAGTGTTTTGTACAGTTCAAACATAACTTCTCTCTCTTGTATTCTATACCTCGGGTAATAAAGGCAAGTATTCTGTATGCCTTCTTAAACACCTTATCTACCTGGCATACTACCTTCGGGGATCTGTGGACATGCACTCCAAGGTCCCTTTGTTCCTCTACACTTCTTGGTGTCCTATCATTTAATGTGTATTCCCTTGCCTTGCCAGCCCTCCCCAAAGGCATTACCTTACACTTCTCCGGATTGAATTCCATTTGATCTCTGTCTTGAATATACTCAAAGACTGAGCCCCATAGCCCTCTGGGGTAGAGAATTCCAAAGATTCACCACCCACTGAGTGAAGAAGTTTCTCCTCATCTCAATCCTAAATGGCCGAGCCCTTATTCTGAGATTGTGCCCCCTGGTTCTAGACTCCCTAGCCAGAGGAAACATCCTCCCTGCATCTACTCTGTCAAGCCCTGTTAGAATTTTGTATGTTTCAATGAGATCAGTTCTCATTCTTCTAAACTCGAGAATATAGGCCTGGTCTACTCAATCTCCCCTCATAGATCAATTCCCCATCCCAGGAATCGGTCTGGTGAACCTTCGTTGTACTCCGTCTATGGCAAGTATATCCTTCCTTATTTAAGGAGACTAAAACTGTACACAATACACCAGTTGCGGTCTCATCAAGGCCCTATATAATTGCAGTAAGATGTCTTTACTCTTATACTCAAATCAGCAAGCAATTAAGGAACCTGCATGTTAACTTTCAGTGATTTGTGTACAAGGACACCCAGGTCCCTCTGAACACCAACATTTCCCAATCTCTCACCATTTAAAAAAGACTCTGCTTTTCTATTTTTCCTATCAAAATGGATACCTTCACATTTCTCCACATTATATTCCATTTGCCATGTTCTTGCCCACTCATTTAGCCTATCTATATCTCCTTGAAGCCGCTTTTCACATTCTCACAACTTCCATTCCCACCTAGCTTTGTATCATCAGTAAACTTAGATATATTGCATTTGGTCCCCTCATCCAACTTATTGATATAGATAGTGAATAGCTGGGGCCCAAGCACCGAGCCTTGTGGCATCCCACAAGTTACAGCCTGCAAACCCGAAAATGACCCGTTTATTCCGACTTTCCATTTTCTGTCTATTAACCAATCCTCAATCCATGCTAGTATATTACCCCCCAATCTCATGAGCCCTAATTTTGTTTAATAACCTCTTGTGTCACCTTATCGAATGCCTTCTGAAAATCCAAATACACCACATCCACTGGTTCCCCCTTATCTATTCTACTAGTTGCAACCTCAAAAAACTGATAGATTTATCAAACATGATTTCCCTTACATAACTCTCTATTGACTCTGCCCAATGCTGTTATTCTTTTCTAAGTGCCCTGTTAACATGTCCTTAATAACAGATTCTAGCATTTTCCCTACTACTGATGTCAGGCTAACCGGTCTGTAGGTCCCCATTTTCTCTCTCCCTCCTTTCTTAAATAGCGGGGTTACATTTGCTACTTTCCAATCTGCGGGTACCATTCTAGAATCTATGGAATTTTGGAAGTTGACAACCAATGCACCTTCACAGCCATCTCTTTCAAAACCCTAAGATGTAGGTCATCAGGTCCAGGGGATTTTTCGGTTTTCAGTCCCATTCATTTCTCCAATACTATTTTTTTTTACTAATACTAATTTCTTTCAGTTCCTCATTTTTGCTAGGCCCTTGGTTCTCCAATATTTCCGCGAGGTTTTTTGTGTCTTCTTCCATGAAGACAGACACTTAAAGTATTTGTTTAATTTCCTTGCCATTTCCTTATTCCCCATTATAATTTCTCCTGTCTCAGCCTGTAAGGGACTCACATTTACTTCCGTTAATCTTTTCCTTTTTACATACCTAGAGAAGCTTTTACACGCTTGTTTTTATGTCTCTCGCTAGTTTACTCATATTCTATTTTCCCTTTCTTATCAATTTCTTGGTTCCCTCCTTTGCTGAATTCTAAAATCCTCCCAATCCTCAACCTTCTACTCTTTTTAGCAGCATTATAAGCCTCTTTAAATGCTGGCCATTTCTTGTCTATCGTCATACCTTTTAATGTTGTTTCCCAATCTACCTTAGCCAACACGCCCCTCATACCTACATAGTTTGCTTTGTTTAGATTTAAGACCCTAGTTTTGGATTTAACTAAATCATTTTCAAACACAATATAAAATTCTATCATACTATGGTCACTCTTCCCGAAAGGCCCCTTAACTTCAAAGTTATTAATTGACCCTTTCTCATTGCATAATACTAGATCTAAAGTAGCCTGTTCCCTAGTTGGTTCCTCAACATACTGATCTAAAAAACCATCTTGTTTACATTCCATGAATTTGTCCTCCACACTATTGCTGCATATTTGGTTTGCTCAGTCTAAATTTAGATTAAAGTCCCCCATGATTACTGTATTATCCTTATTACATGCACCTCTAATTTCCTGATTTATACTGTACTCTACATTACTACTACTGTTTAGGGGCCTGTAAACAACTCCTACAAATGTTTTCTGCCCCTTGCTGTTTCTTAGCTCTACCCAAACTGATTCTATTTCTTGATTTTCTGAGCTAAGATCCTTTCTCTCTACTGTCTTTATCACATCCTTTATTATCAGGGCTACCCCTCCTCCTTTTCCATTTTGCCTATCTCTTCTAAAAGTTAAGTATCCTGGAATATTTAGTTCCCAACTTTGGTCACTTTGCAACCACATCTCCGTAATGGCTATTAGATCAAACCTATTAATTTCTATCTGGGCTATTAATTCATCTATTTTGTTGCGAATACTTCACGCATGCAGATATAGTGCTTTTAGCTTTGACTTTTTTCTATTTTTCCCTGATGTCACCTTAGTCAGTGATTCCCTATTACCTTTGTTAATCTCTGTCCCTTCCTGACCCACTCTGCTTATTTTTACTGAAAACTCTAGAGCCTTGACATTTCTCTTGCTGCTTTAAAATTTACTCTTTCCTGAATCCTTCCCCCCAGCCCCCCCCCCCATTAGTTTAACGCCTTGTCTACTGCCCTAGTTATTCGATTTGCCAGGACACTGGTTTCAGCCCGGTTGAAGTGGAGCCCATCCCAACGGAGCAGCTCCCTCTTTCCCCAGTATTGGTGTCAGTGCCTCATGAAGCAAAACCCCTGCCTCCCACACCACTCTTTGAGCCACACATTTAACTTTCTCATCTGTTTATCCCTTTACCAATTGGCGTGTGGCTCAGGTAACAGTTCAGAGATTATTATCTTTGAGGTTCTGTTTTTTAATTTGGACCCCAACTCCTCATACTCTTTTCAGCAGAACCTCATTCCTAGTTCTACCTATGTCATTGGTTCCTACGTGGACCACGACAACTGGATCCTCCCCTTTCCATTCCAAGTGCTTCTCCAGCCGCGAGGAGATGTCTTTAACCCTGGCACCGGGCAGGCAACACAACCTTCGGAATTCCCGATCGCGGTTGCAGAGAACAGTATCTATCCCCTTCTGACTATACTGTCCCCTATCGCAACTATATTCGCTTTCACTCCCCCCACTTCAATGGCCTCCTGCACCATGGTGCCATGGTCAGCCTGCTCATCCATCCTGCAGGCTTTTCCCTCATCTACACAGGCAGCAAAGACCTCATACCTGTTGGATAAAGGGAAAGGCCGAGGTTCCTCCAGCACCGCACCTGGAATCCCCCTTACCTGCCTGAGTTGAAATGACACCCTCCTGTCCCTGACCACTAACCAAACCTGCACCACTACCTAATCTTAAGGATGTGACTGCCTCATCGATCAAAGTGTCCAGGTAACTCTCCTCCATCCCTGATGTCTGCACCTCAGACTGCAGGTCAACAACTCTGAGCTGAAGTTCCTCAAGATGCAGCACATACTGCAAACGTGGTTGTCTGGGATCACAATGCTCTCCACAAACTCCCATGTGCTGCAGTTGCGGCACACCACCTGCACTGCCATCCCTATATGACCTTGTTCTATTTAATTAAATGTAATTACATTTGTATTTAAGTAACTTAATTTACAGTTTAGTTCCTTGATTCAATTGTTCTGGATTAAGTAATAGATAATGAAGTAAAATATCTACCTATAACACAAAGCACTACAAATCGTATGGGCAAAAAGCTGTAGCTCCTTCCTCCTCTTCTCCAAATTCCCACTCTTTCCAAATTCCCAAATAAACCACTTTGTTTAATTCCACTCCGATTAAGACCGCTCTGTGCAGGAGAGGGAGAGGAAACCAGGATAAAATGGGATTCATCAATAAATGTTACCAGGTCTAATTAAACGAAGAGAGACTTAAACTAAATCCGAATTTCATTATATCTGTCAATTATGTAATGAACGTCCTGCTGTGCCCACTGACCATGGATGGTCCAAAGCGTACCTTTTCTATCGTATTTTATAGCACATTTCTGGTCGAAGTGAAATATTTGATGGTGAGAGAATTTATCCAATTCATGAGTGAGACCTTGGAGGAAACACTGTTGTGTGTGTATGTGGAGTGTGAGAGGTTGCAGCCCCTATTTTATTATTTAAGATCCTTAATTTTCATCTTACCTTCAGCCCTATGCCACCTGGTACGAAGGGAGGTGGGCAAGTTTGAGGCACTTCTTGTGTCTGCTTTTAAGCCTGGAGCAGACAACATTCACAGGTCCAGAATGAGCACTCTGGCTTCCTGCCTCTGCTCCGCGGTCTTGTCCACACCCGTGTGACCCTAGAAAGGGTGCGTGCAAAGTCTAGCGGTACGCCTAGAGCCATCCGTAGTCAGTGAGCACAGCATGACATTCATTGCATAATTGATAAATATAACGAAGTGCTGATTTACTTTAAGTCTCTATTTGTTTGATTAGACCTGGTAAGATTACATTTAGTGGTTCCCTCTTAAAGAGAGCACTTGTGGAACTGATCGTTTGTCTGGTGACACTGGGGGACCCAGTTCCACCTTTATTGGTTTAATTAAAGAAGGAATGAATGAGACCTATACAATTCATTAACATCTGCCATGGTCCAATTTTTAGTTCTGACCTTTCAGGAGATGAACTTCATATTCAGACACTTACCATCAAGTATTCTGTCTCATGATGCCAGTGATTTATTTTCACCGAATAGTTCTGAGTCAGATTGAGAGTTTCTTGTGTAGTCTGTGCATTATTTTGTCAACAGATCCAGACAATAAACGAAACATATTCATCATTGGTTTAACTCTGCCAATGTTGTGACATAAGGCTACATGATGGGTGGCAGAAGAGAGAGAGAGCAAGAAATTCAGACACAAATTCAGACACACCCTAAACAATAAAAACAATTTGTCCACGTTATAAGCACTTTGAGATTCTGCCACTGCTTCAAATCCCTCTGATTTATCTTTTGTTTGTGATCCAATTTTCATTCCGACTCGTAAATCCCAAGTCACAAATTGTCTTAAAAGCTGCTTTGTGTCTTTTAGGGCAATGAATGAGAATGTATATTATAGCCATTTGTGATGTAACCAAAGGCATGATCATTTACCTGGTCAAAGGGTATCATTGATTATTTAGGGTGAGGTCCTGGGATTCCATTAGGTTGTGCATAGATTAAGTTGGCTAAATGGAGGTCTTCTGAGTTGTATAATGGATCGTCAGTTTGTGCACTTACCATTTTATGTCAGGTTAATGATCTTAGTGCCCACAGATGGTTGATGTTTTCTTAAATTTCAGAAGAAAATGTGCACTACTGTTTTATAACTCTTCTAAATTTTCTTCTCCGTTAAAAAAAATCTTTTTTGATGGTCTTAGGGTTCCTAATTCACCATTGCCAGCTGTGCAGTTGAAGATTTCACGCCATTATTATGTTTAAATAATTCAGTATGCATATGGGAATTCTGCACTCATTCCGTGTTCCCATGGGCACAGGACTCATGGGAAATGTATATGTTCAAAAAATTATTCTGTTCTTTCGATAATCTTTGTTCTTATTAATATATTATAATATTGTTTCTAATTAGTTGGGAATGCTGCAATTAATTATATTGATTTAAAAATGATAAATCTTGTATGATTTTGCACCCCAATTTCACAGCAGTAATTCCCATGGGCAATGATAAACTACAGAAGTTGAACTAAGTATGATGGTTTAAATACAGTTTTCAATCAATCTGAACCCTTGTTTGTGAATTCCTGCAATAGTCTTTGGTTCTGATTTTCACGCAGTGGAAAGTACAGCTTTTACATTTACTGACATTTGCCTTATTTATGGAGATGAGCTCAGGGGAACTTGTTAAAGTGAATTCCCAAATGAAGTACCCATGTACATTTTAAATTCAGACAACTTTTTGATTCATTTGTTTAAATCATAATGTTCAAAAGATATATAAAAAAACTTGAATGTAATACTTGAACTCTAGGGGAATCAGGGATATGGAGATTGGGCGGGAAAGTGGATGTGAGGGCCAAGATCAGTCATGATCTTCTTGAATGGCGGAGCAGGCTTGAGGGGCCGCATGGCATACTCCTGTTCCTAATTCTTATGTTCTTGGTCAACATTTGTGTTATAGCCATCATGTTAGGCACAATACTCTAAGGAAAGAACAAAGAGCTTGCATTTATGTGGTGCATTACCATATCTTAAAGGCATCCCAAAGCGCTTTAAAATCAATGCTGTGCGTAAATTGGCTGCCGCGTTTCCACATTACAACAGTGACTACACACCAAAAGTACTTCATTGGCTGTAAAAGCGCTGATGGTCATGAAACGCGTTATATAAATCCAAGTCTTTCTTTCTTATACATAGACTCATCAGGTTGGGTCTCCTAGGTGCTGGGTAATTCCAGTAACGTCAGTGACCGGAAACAGCTCAATTGAAGGTCCTACTTCCATGACTTTGAATCAAACCGAGATAAATTAGAGTTGCCTCACCTCATGCTGGCTGCTTATGCCCACCTGCTGACATGCTCTCCTGGGTTGGGCAGCTTCAGAGGACACCAAAAAGACTCCCTAGATGTTTCTTCTTCTTTAAATTACAATCGAAATGTTAATGTTGGTAATTCACAGTTCTCATTACCATACGGTATTAATGGTTACATGAAATTGAACATAAAAATCAATGAAACGGCTCATATATTCAAGATCAATGTTAGTGTTATTACCTTACCTAGCTCATTATTTCTATTGGTTTCCTATTGCTAGTAGTATCAGTTATGCTTCCCACAGCAGTACATACATTTGGCATGTGCATTTATATAGCGCCTTTAACATAGTAAAACATCCCAAGGCACTTCACAGGAGTGTAATCAGACAAAAAATGATGCCGAGCAAAGAAGGAGACGTTAGGACTAGTGACCAAACGTTTGGTCAAAGAGGTTTTAAGGAAGATCTTAAAGGAGGAGAGAGAGGCGAGAGATTTAGGGAGGGAATTCCAGAGCTTAGTGCCTCGACAGCTGAAGGCACAGCCGCCAATGATGGGGTAAAGGAACTGTCGGGTGGACAAGAAGGCTTCTTTCTTCCAGTTATGTATAATGTGGGCTAATATGTCGGGGCAAGTATTTACGGTGCTGAGGACCTTCACATCAAGCAGCTGTCAGGCTCATTTGACCTCTCAACAATATATTACTGAGGTCTTCGCCTCATAATGTGACCTTAGCACCTGAACAATGCTATTAAGAACTCAGTGCCCATATAAAACACGTGCTTTATGTTTACCATGCTAGCTCCTGATCCTTACAGGTGTGACTAACAGTTGCATCAAGTAGCTGCATGTTGTCTCCAGCGATTTATTGTTTTATGCTGTCTTTGAGTTTTACTACTGCACATCGTCCATGTCTCTGCAAGATCCTGCAAATCCCCTGGGAGGACAGTCGCATCAACATCAGTGTCCTCGACCAGGCTAACACCCCAGTATTGAAGCACTGATCATACTCGATCAGCTTTGCTGGGCAGGCCACATAGCACGCTTGCCAGATACGAGACTCCCTAAGCAAATGCTTTATGCGGAGCTCCTTCATGATAAATGAGCCAAAGGAGGACAGCAGAAACATTATAAGGACACCCTCAAAGCCTCACTGATAAAGTGCGATATCATCACTGACACCTGGGAGACCCTGGCCACAGACCGCCCGATGTGAAGAAAGTCCAACGCAGAGAGCATGAAGAGGCCAAGAGCAGACAGCAAAAAGAGTGCGTGGCACACCAGCCCCACCGACCCCTTCCCTCGACGAATGTCTGTCCCACCTGTAACAGAGTCTGTGGCTCTCGTATCGGACTGGTCAGCCATCAAAGAACTCATTTGGGAGTGGAAGCAAGTCCTCCTCGATTCCGAGGGACTGCCTGTGATGATGATGATGATGACTACTGCAACTATTAAACCTTCTTAAGGCTGAATCCGATCTGTGATCTGTGAGTATTAGGCAAAGAAACTATAATTGAGCTCTTCCTACATAGAACTACACACAAATTACTACATGGAAACAGACCATTCAAACCAACCAGTCCGTATTGGTATTTATCCTCCACGTGAGCATAATTTTCAATCCGATGTGCCCACCCTGTTTTCATTTCTCTTTATTTCCCATTCCTTCAACCAATTATCTAACCTATTCTTAAATGTTGACATGTTCTCTGTTTCAATCAATACTATTCCTAAATAGGCTATTTGGGTATCCCACGATCCATTCCTCTCTCTCTGCTGGTTCTGGCAGAGTAAGGACAGAATCCGAGCAGGCATGCAGTACACAGCCATTTAGATGTCCAGAATGATTGCAACCTGATGCACCTTATACAACCTCACTGCACAAAGGGCCATTTCCATAGTACAGCGATAGAAGAATTGAACCTACTTCAACTTGTGGCAAAAGAAAACCCCAGCCATTAGCCATCTTAGTTGCATTAGTGACATGCAGCATGCAGGTAACTTGTCTTGGCTGCATACTTGGTGCTTCTTCCTTACTACGTTTCATAGGCCACATGGCAAACATACTGTCAAGGCAACAGAGTGCATTGCTAAAACTTGGGCATGCCAGTAAATTTTGAAAATTAGTGCACAGTTGCTCGAATGCTGTGTAATTTCGCTCTGATGCTCCACCAAGCTTACAGTGAAATGCTGTTAAGGTACATTGCAAAGCGTCATTCTAAAATTAGGCAGTCTTTTAGAAACCAGAACAATTCTTCCTCACCTGCTTCAGGGATCTGGTTACAGTTATTCTTTATGCTACCTCCATCTTGGATAATCTCGCACTCTGCTTCAGAGGGGGATGCTTCTCTGCAGATATCAGCCATGGCTCAGTTGGTATCACTCTTGCCTCTGAGTCAAAAGATTTTGGGTTCAAGTCTCACACCAGAGACTTGAGCACATAATCTAGGCTGACACTTCAGTGCAGTACTAAGGGAGTCCTGCACTATCGAAGGTGCCATCGTTCAGATATGACGTTGAAACGTCTGCCCTCTCAAGTGGATGCAAAAGATTCCGTGACAATATTCAAAGAAGAGCAGGAGGGTGCCACAGGTATCCTGGTCAATATTTATCTCTCTGGAATAAAAAGTTGGTATCAGTAATGGTGACTGTGAAACTCTCGGATTGTCAGAAAAACCCATCTGGTTCATTAATGTCTTTGAGGGAAGAAAATCTGCCATCATTACCCAGTCTGGCCTATATGTGACTCCAGACCCACAGCAATTTGGATGACTCTTATCTGCCCTCTGAAATGGCCAAGCAAGCCACTCAGTTGTACCAAATTGCTACAACGAAGTATATTAAGAATAAAACCGGATGCACCACCATCAACCGAGGCACTGGACACGACAAAGACACACCTAGCCCAGTTGACCCTGCAAAGTCCTCACTAACATCTGGGGTCTTGTGCCAAAATTGGGAGAGCTGGCCCACAGACTAGTCATTAAACAGCCTGACAGTCATACTCACAGAATCATACCTTTCAACCATCCTCCCAGACTCCATCACCATCCCTGGCTATGTCCTGTTCCACCGGCAGGACAGACCCACCAGAGGTGGTGGCACAGTGGTATACAATTGGGAGGGAGTGGCCCTGGGAGTACTCAACATTGATTCCAAACCCCATGAAGTCTCATGGCATCAGATCAAACATGGGCAAGGAAACTTCCTGCTGATTACCACCTACCACCTCCTTCAGCTGCTGAATCGGTACTCCTTCATGTTGAACACTACTTGGAAGAAGACTGAGGGGAGCAAGGGCACAGAATATATTCTGGGTGGGGGACTTCAATGTGCACTACTAAGAGTGGCTCGTTAGAACCACTGCTTACCAAGCTGGCCGAATCCTGAAGGACATAGCTGCCAGACTGGGCCTGCAACAGATGGTGAGAAAACCAACACGACGGAAAAACCTACTTGACCTCGTCCTCACCAATCTACCAGCCACGGATGTATCTGTCAACGACAGTATTGGTGTGAGTTACCAGCGCACAATTCTTTTGGAGATGAAGTCCCTTCTTCACACTGAAGGGGACCCTCCATCGTGTTATGTGGCACTATTATCATGTTAAATGGGATCGATTCAGAACAGATCTTGCAGCTCAAAACTGGGCGCTGTGGGCTATCATCAGCAGCAGAATTGTATACCACCACAATCTGTAAATTCATGGCCCGGCATATCCCTCACTCTACCATTACCATCAAGCCAGGGCACCAATGCTTGTTCAATAGGGCGTGTAGAAGAGCATGCCAGTAGCAGCACCAGGAAAACCTAAAAATTAGGTGCCAACCTGGTGAAGTTGCAACACAGGAATACATGCATGATATACAGCAGAAGCAACATGCTACAGACAGAGCTAAATGATCCTACAACCAGCGGATCAGATCAAAGTCCTGCCGCATCCAGTCGAGAATGATGGTGGAAAATTAAACAACTAACGGGAGGAAAAGGCTCCGTGAACATCCCCATTCTCAAAGATATCGAAGCCCAGCACATAAGCGCAAAAGACAAGGCTGAAACGTTTGCAGCCACCTTCAGCTAGAAGTGCCAAATGGATGATCCACCTTGGCCTCCTCCTGAAGTCCGCACCATCACAGAAATCAGTCTTCAGTCAATTCAATTCACTCCATGCGATATGAAGAATCGGTTGAGCGCACTACATACAGCAAAGGCTATGGTCCCTGACAACATCCCGGCTGTTGTCCTGAAGACTTGTGCTCCAGATCTAGCCTCTTCTCTAGCCAAGTTCTTCCAGTACAGCGACAATACTGGCATCTATCCGACAATGTGAAAAACTGCCCAGGTATGTCTTGTCCACAAAAAGCAGGACACATCCAATCCGGACAATTACCGCCTCATCATCCTACTTTCAGTCATCAGGAAATTGATGGAAGGTGTCGTCTACAGTGCTATCAAGCGGCACTTGCTCACCAATAACCTGCTCACCGATGTTCAGTTGGGGTTCTGCTAGGACCACTTGGCTCCAGACCTCATTACAGCCTTGGTCCAAACATGAACAAATGAGCTGAATTCTAGAGGTGAGGTGAGAGTGACTGCCCTTGGCATCAAGGCAGCATTTGACCGAGTGTTGGATCAAGGAGCCCTAGTAAAATTGAAATCAATGGGAATCGGGGAAAACTCTTCATTGGCTGGACTATTACCGAGCACAAAGGAAAATGGTTATGGTTATTGAAGGCTAATCATCTCAGCCCCAGGACATCACTGCAGGAGCTCCTCAGGGCAGTGACCTCAGCCCAACAATCTTCAGCTGCTTCATCAATGACCTTCCTTCAATCATAAGCTCAGAAGTGGCAATGCACATGCGTGAAAACCCAGAACTTGCAATTGATCAAGATTCTGCTTGACAGACCCGCAGGAATTTGCTGGTGCAGAGTTGGGCTATTTGCCCAGCTACTGCCCACAAAACTTTTACACCTGGTAAGGCCTTCTTTTACTAGCGTAAGGGTTTAAATAAATATTTAAATACGTTTTTTTTAAATGATTTAAATATTCAAAATCTTTCAAATTAGTTTAGATTATTTTTTTGCCCTTTTAAAACTGTTTACATTTATTTTTTTAAAAATTACATTTTTGTTTTAAATATTTAGTTAAATTCTATTTTCACTAATTATGAACATGTGATGATTTTAAAAAATTTATGTGCTGTTAAAGTGTTTTTTTTAGGGGATTCCTATATGCGTATGAGGATTCCGTACATAAATGGAATCTTCATAAGCATAACAGGAATCTCCCTTTGTGATTGGTTGGGCTGGCCCATGTGATCCCAGGGACACTTGCAAACTGCATGCACCCCTGGGATATGTGGGCCTTTACGCACACCTACACCGAAGATCTGGAAGCACCTGATACCATTTTTGGGGTTCGGAGACATTCACCGACAGCAAGCCTCTGATCGCAATTTCCACCCCATTATAAAGAAGCTATTAGAGTCCTCTCCTGTGGTGGTGTCATTGCTTTGGCACTGTGAATAGTTAATGTAGAATAATTGATGGGAGTCCTCCTTTGTACAATTTTTTAGATACTGTGATAGTTAAAAATATGATAATAATGAAAATTGTTTATCCTTTATTAAGATGCCTTTATGCGTGCTGTTATGTATTTAACCCCTTGTAACCTGTATTACACTACCACCAGAGGGCCTACCTGTTGGAGTCTCAAGGGATCCCAGCATCCCTTGGGAGCACGGTATATAAGCAGGCCACCCATGAGGTACCTGCACTCTGGAGTCTTATTAAAGAAGCTAAGGTCACACTTGCTCATTGTACACTATACTCAGTTTCATCCTTTATTATGAGCATAGCACGTGCAATATTTAACTTCTCTTTTGTAACAGTGTCCAAATGTTTGTATGATTTCATATGTTGGTAAGCTGACTAAGGCAGTAAATGATTACCTACATTTTAAATAAAAACAAGCAATGCATCACTGGAGTTGACTGGTATGCTGGACAGTTGCTGCTGTATGCCTGATAAAGTGTCCATTTCTACATTGTGCCTGTCATACTTGGCTTTCATTATTTACATCATGATGCCAGTAGTTGTGTTTGGTTTAATCAGGCATAGGATAGAATAGCTAAGTATGGCAATATCTTAATCAAATAATAACATCATGAAATGAAAAATACATAAGAGTTGAGCTGAAAGTAGGGAGGAGCAATTATTTCTTCAGTTGATTAACCATAACATTTTGATCAAGCACAGCTATAGTTGATTTTTGAATTAAAATTCATTCAACTCTGTAAATGAAACTAACTCCCCTCCAATGACTTTCATTTGTTTTAGTTTTGCATTATTAAGCAGTCACAGAAATTTGAATTTGTTTTATTCTCTGAAGTCTATATCCATTCTATTCCCAGTTTTGTTGGAACTGATCACAAGATTATAATAGTTAATCAAAATCCAGAACATTGAATTAGTACCCAGTTCATTAAAGATTGCATTTAGGGATGATTTCTAAAATGTTTTCATGAGACATACTTACAGGTAGTATTCTATAGTGTGGTACATTAATATGTCTCAGTTTTCCTGTTTTCAATGTGCCTCTTTTTCATAAACCTCTGAGCAGTTGTGCTAACACAATTTGTGATATAAATGCTACATTTAATTAATCTAGAATATATCTACCTTTATGAAAAAAGCATGGTGTGCTCCAAGAACTTTTCTGTGTTCTCCCTTTACAAATATATTTTGTTTAAACATATTCTCTCTTTATTTGTCTCCCCCAAAGGACCATTTCAGATTGAGTTGAATTAATTATTAATTATTCTATGTGCCAACATTTTATGGATATATTTAGAACGTTTCCACAATAGACCCAAGACCTTATGTTTCCAAACTATCGTCAAACATTAACAGGCATATTTGAATTTCCAGTTCATTCCAGTTCATTTACTTCATGTCACCTGAGGTTGGTTGATATATTGGGATTCATGTGTACTGTAAATTTATGTAAAATCCACCACCTCTTTATTTTATAACGATCTGTCAAAACTTTTGTGTGTTCTGGATGTTGGCATTTAAAAAAAATCTAAAAATGTCACTGATACTGATTGTACAAATATTGTAGGATACCAGTAACATTTAATGCACATATATTTAAAATGTAAAATTCTTACCACCTATAACATTGGCATTCATTTTGAACCTCAATGTAAGCTTAAGTGTTGTAGATTATACATCAGGGCAGGGAGTAGGGGCAGTCCAAGAGTGTCTTTTGTAGTCAACCATGATTGAATAGTAAAGTTGAATAGATATTCAGACATTTCACTTGATTATCTTTGGAGATCAGTGTGTATTTCAGAAAAATGTCCGAGGAGAGTAAATAACTTGTTTGAGGTTAACTCGTTATATTTTTCCTGTGTTCATATGTGAAATGTTTGGATATTTTTTGTATGAACACTAAAGCAAAAATAAACCGGCACTATGAAACATATCGAGAGCCATGTAATTCAGTTTTCATGTGCTTACCTCATCGAATTACCTTATAACATGCTAATCTGCATTAATTCGCTCTGGAGATTGTGCTCATCGTCTGTTTGTTGCTGTGTAAAAGCAATTCATGGATTCAACAACATGTTGATGCTGGTCTATTTCTTGTCACATTGCCTGCTGTGTCAAACAGAGGGACTTTTTATGGGCTCAATTTTCCCGGGTCATTTGTGCCGTTTTTTTGGTGTACGCCATTTTTTCTGGCGTAATTATTTAATTCAAAGTTTACCTTTCAGTGGAGTACATGGAAGTTTCTTGGATTTCTGAAGATTTGATTTCTTTTTTACTTGCACGTCACCACCTAAAATCTTCAAGCAGGGCTGGAGGGGGGTCATAGCGTCGGCCGTCGGAACACGGGCTCGGGGCTCGGCTGGAAAAGAAGCCCGGGGTTGGGAGAGGTGGCGATCGGAAGGCTTCTGCACTGAGCCCGGGGACGGAGGTGCCGATCGGGAGGTTTCTGCACTGAGCCCAGAGACGGAGGTGCCGATCGGAAGGCTTCTGCACTGAGCCCGGGGACGGAGGTGCCGATCGGGAGGTTTCTGCACTAAGCCTTGGGACAGAGGTGGCGATCGGAAGGTTTCTGCACTGAGCCCGGGGACGGAGGTGCCGATCGGAAGGTTTCTGCACTGAGCCCGGGGACGGAGGTGCCGATCGGGAGGTTTCTGCACTGAGCCCAGGGACGGAGGAGCCGATCGGAAGGTTTCTGCACTGAGCCCGGGGACGGAGGTGCCGATCGGGAGGTTTCTGCACTGAGCCCGGGGACAGAGGTGCCGATCGGAAGGTTTCTGCAATGAGCCCGGGGACGGAGGTGCCGATCGGGAGGTTTCTGCACTGAGCCCGGGGACAGAGGTGCCGATCGGAAGGTTTCTGCAATGAGCCCGGGGACGGAGGTGCCGATCGGGAGGTTTCTGCACTGAGCCCGGGGACGGAGGTGCCGATCGGGAGGTTTCTGCACTGAGCCCGGGGACAGAGGTGCCGATCGGAAGGTTTCTGCAATGAGCCCGGGGACGGAGGTGCCGATCGGGAGGTTTCTGCACTGAGCCCAGGGATGGAGGTGCCGATCGGGAGGTTTCTGCACTGAGCCTGCGGACGGAGGTGCCGATCGGGAGGTTTCTGCACTGAGCCCGGGGACGGAGGAGCCGATCGGAAGGCTGCTGCACCAGGCACAAGACTGCAATGAGTTTGGGGAGTGGGAAGAGAAGGGGAGAAGTCACAATACTGCTGTTATGTATTTAACCCTTGGCAACCTGTATCACACCACCACCAGAGGGCCTACCTGTTGGAGTCCCAAGGGATCCCAGCATCCCTTGGGAGAACGGTATATAAGCAGGCCTCCCACATGGTACCTGCACTCTGGAGTTTAATTAAAGGAGCTGAGGTCACACTTACTCATTGCTCACAGTACTCAGTTTCATCCTTTATTATGAGCTTAACAACTGCAATATTTGGGGGAGGGGGGGTGGGGGAAGGGAGAAGTCACAAGACTGCAATGAGTTGTGGGGGGTGGAGAAGGGGAGAACTCACAAGTCTGCAATGAGTTGGGTGGGGAGAGAAGGAGGTCACAAGACCTGGGTGTGGTCCATCCATACAGACCTTGGGGAGAGAGAACAAAACCTGTCCTGCCTGCTGTGTAAATAATGGAACAAATAATGAAAATGATTCAGATTTAATGTAAAATATATTTTATTCAAAAGTTTAACAAGCAGTCTTTTGTATTTAACTTTAATAAAATTATTCTTGTATCAAACTTTAAAGTTTTCAGTTACTATCGCTTACAGACTCTAAGATCACTTAAAAACATTAAGATCACTTACGATCTTTTAAACTTGTAAATTTACATAACTTACAAAAATCTTTTAATTTGAGAACAACAGTTACAACAGTAACAATAATAATAATAACAGCAGCAGCAAAGAAAGGCTGCACCCGTCTCTCCTCTACCTTATTGTTAGACCACCCGCAGCGCTTGTTCTTGGTGGCTCCACCACCCCTGTCCGCAGGCGGTGGCGCAGTGTTTCTGGGGTTGATACCAAGCTTATTCTTTCTAACATCTCGGGTAGTGCGCACTTGTTGAGGGGAGGCCCAAGCGGCAATGTGGAGGGCCCGGCTTGGGGCTCTTCAGAGGCTGGTGTGGGGATTGGAGTGGGAGTGGCAGTTAATTCTGTCAATGGGCGCGGGGTCTGGGCATGTTCCCTTATTGCAGCAGCTAACTCACACATGCCGTCCCTCATGCGCCCTGACAGTGGCTCAACGACCTGCAACATTCCCTCCCTCATGTTGAGCAAAACTGTCTCAACTACTTGTGATATTCCCTCCCTCGTGTTCAGTGATCGTGTTTGCACCATCTCTGACATTCTCTTCCTGATGTTCACTGACAGCACATCCACCTACCTGTGACATTCCCTCCCTCGTGGTCACTGACATCTTTCCCATTTCTCGTGAGATTGCAGTTACTTCTCCCGACAGTCCCGCTACTTCATCACCCACCCCACTGATGGTGTCCAGGAGTGATCGCGTAAGGTCAATGCTCTTCCCACTCATTGCGATCATCTGAACCACATCTGTTAGATTCTGCACCTCAGGAGGGCGCGGTCGCACTCTCCTTCCCCTCTTCCCCACTGGGTGTGGCTCGCACCCCACCACTGGGACCTGCAGCCTCGGAATGTGGGTCACTGGGTGTGCCTCGCTGCACCAAACCACTGGAACCCGCAGCCTCGGAAGGTGGGACCCTGGGTGTGCCTTGCTGCATCACATCACTGGAACCTGCAGCCTTGGAAGGTGGGGCACTGGGTGTATCTTGCTGCACCACACCACTGGAACCCGCGGCCTCGGAAGGTGGGGCCCTGGGTGTGCCTCGCTGCACCCCACCACTGAAATGTCCCACCAACACTCAAGCCACTAGTCACGGAAGGGGCTGGCACTTCAAATGAGTGGCGGCGGCACTTGCACCTCCATCAAAGTCAGCAAAACAGTGGGGGCTTCATCCATCTCCATCCCCTCCCCCTCCCCCTCATGCTCTTGGTCTGGAGGGTGGGATTGGATGATGATCTCCTCTTCAGGCTTGTCCTCGTCTGAATCTTCTGCATCGTTAGGGTTGGTCTCAAGTTCTGCAAAATATAACAGAACACAGACAAATGGTTAGCAGCAGAGGAGGGGGCAGGGTGGGTGGTATGAGTAGGCTCACACAGAGCAGGAGCAGGCTGATTTGAAGGACCACAATCAATGATAGCGCATTGCATCAACTGAAGCGTAGCTGATGGAGACATCCCCATGAACCGAAGCATGGCTAGCCCGTGTAGTACTTAACATTTAGCACAGCCAGACTGTGAAATTTGCAGGACTCACCCTCTCCCTCGAGTGTGGGCCCAGCTTGTGCAGAGGTGGTTGCTTTTCTCCAGGCAGGCAGGATCCATCAAAGCAGCAACCCTCTCTTCCAATGGTGTCAGTGGCTGCAGATTTGCCGGGCCTTCTCTTATTTGAGTTTTTTCCCTTTTATTATGTGCCACCTTCCTCTGCAAAGATGAAAATGCAACTTTTTAGAGAGGGTGTCTTTCTGCTGGGTGGGACATATACAGCTGGTCACATTTACAATTGCAATTCCATTGAATAAATCAAAATATTACTTACACTAACTACTTGACCAAGGTCCTGCCACTTTTTACACTAGCCTCCAAATCTCATGGTGGTCACCATTGCGCAGTAATCTTCTGCAACTTAGTTCCAGCTTTTCTTCATTTCTTTGGGTGAAACTTTTACATGACCTCTGCTGGTGTCCAGCTCCTGCCATCTGGTCTCAATCACAGTAACGAGTGCCTCCACTTCATCCTGTAAGAAATTCTTGGTCCTTGCACCGCATTGCATCTTGTATTGCTGCAGATCCGATTTTTACAATGTTATCACACAGCATTCCTTCTCACACAACTGGCTCTTTACAAATGGCCGATTGCCAACCTGGAGCTGTACTGCGCAAGCACGTCCATTAAAATAACGTCAAAAACGTTACTTTTTTTGTTACACATGCGCAGAAGGTGCGGCATCATTTTTTCAGCACAAACAGCAGGCTCCAACCTCCGAGGCGACTGGACATGCTGCGTGGAGCCAAATTTGAATTATACATTGGGGAGACTTTGGCAAACTATTTCTGCCGCATTTCTGGCCTAGAAAAACGGGCATAACTCTGTCAATACGCCAGAAAACTGGCTTGGGCAAAATTGAGCACTAAAGTTAACGAGCAGTACTTTATCTGTCAAATTGCAAAGGAAAATTGAACATGGGAAGAAATGGCATGTGTAATGATGTGACCATTTCCACAAAGACTTGACATATAATTTTATGAGTACCATCTTCTGCCCAATCAGCAATACTACAAGTAAATTAAATAGCTTTGCAGTAGACTAGTATGAATACATTTTCAATCCCATTTGTGTACTTATCAGGCCCAAGATTTTGCAAGCATTTATTGGTCCATATGTTACCAATTTCAGAAATGCAAATGACTTTAACACTCCACCTGTCTGTTAGCTCTGACTCTCGAGTCCTGAGAGCCCTCCTGTCAAGTACTGTCCATATATAGCCTGCTATTGTTGAAAAACTGATTTAGCACAGACCACCCCAGCGTTCCCATAGCTGTACTGCTGTGATACCTCCTGCAGTAGTAATTGCACTCAGAATCTTGAAATAAAAAAAACATTAAATATTTTTGTTTTTACTTTTGGGTTTGTGGTCACTTTTTCTCGCCAGACCGTGGCAAATTTATAAATTCAATATATGTGAAACTGTAGGGTTTATTGTATATATTTTATTTTTGCTCATTAGGACCAAACATCCATCAAAAATAAAACAAAATATTGCTTCCTCAATCCTCCATTTTTTAGATTTAATTACAGCATCCACTTATTAAATTGCCATAAATAATTGAAATCAGAGCTGGATTCATATCGAAGTGGAAGATTTCTAATGAATGTGGAAGATTTCTAATGAATGTGTAACAGCTGCCATAATGGATTGGCACGATTATCAAATCAGTTGCTTCATCTTGCAGTATAGGAATCAACATATTTTCTATTGCAGCTTTTTCTAAAAACAATCCAATGATTATTAGAACCAAATACCTGCTCTTGATCTTTGGCAGTCTCCTCTTGTGTATGTGTTCACACTAAAAGCAAAAGAGGTTTCTGTAGTTTTCAGATCTGCATTCACTCGAAGCAAAGAAATAGCCTTGTTAATTATTGAAAACAATTACTTAAGTTCTTTACATTTTGAATGTCATCCCATAAACCTGATCTTTAATTGTTTCATTGCAACTGGTTGGGGATTTTCAAGCTTTGGTTTGGCAGTACCATAGCTTGTGGTATTTATAATGGAACTCTTGTGGAAGGTGATAGTCTAATACTGCTTAAATGTGTTGTGTCCATTTTTAAAAGGGGGAACAAATCCGACTGCGGCAACTACAGGGGAATCTCCCTACTATCAACCACTGGGAAAGTTGTCGCTAGAGTCCTCCACAACCGTCTTCTCCCTGTGGCCGAGGAGCTCCTACCGGAGTCACAGTGAGGATTTCGTCCCCGACAGGGAACAACGGACATGATCTTTGCAGCACGACAACTGCAGGAAAAATGCAGGGAGCAGCGCCAACCCTTATACAAGGCCTTTTTCGATCTTACAAAGGCCTTTGACACTGTCAACTGTGAGGGCTTATGGTGCATCCTCCTCTGTTTTGGGTGCCCCCAAAAGTTTGTCAACATCCTTCGCCTGCTCCACGACGACATGCAGGCCGTGATCCTTAACAGTGGATCCGTTACAGACCCATTCCACATCTGAACCGGGTTCACACAGGGCTGCGTCATCGCTCCAACCCTCTTCCCAATCTTCCTCGCTGCCATGCTCCACCTCACTGTCAACAAGCTCCCGCTGGAGTGGAATTAAACTACAGAACCAGTGGGAAGCTGTTTAACCTATGGCGCCTCCAAGACCACCCAAATGTCTGTCGTTGAACGATGCGGATGACGCCTGCGTCTGTGCACATTCTGAGCTGAACTCCAGGATATCGTCCATGTATTCACCGAGGCGCATGAAAGCATGGGTCTCATGCTCAACATCTGTAAGACAAAGATTCTCCATCGGCATATCCTCGTCGCACAGCACTGCCCCCCAGTCATCAAGATTCACGGCGCGGCCCTCGACAACGTGGACCACTTCCCATACCTCGGGAGCCTCTTGTCAACAAAGGCAGACATTGATGCAGAGATTCAACATCGCCTCCAGTGCACCAGTCCAGTCTTCTGCCGCCTGAGGAAAAGAGTGTTCGAAGACCAGGCCCTCAAACCTACGTAGTAATACCCGCCCTCCTGTATGGATCAGAGGCATGGACGACTTACAGAAGACACATCAAGTCGCTGGAGATATATCTCCAACGGTGTCTCCGCAAGATCCTGCAAATCCCCTGGGAGAACAGACGCACCAACATCCCCAGCATTGAAGCACTGACCATACTCGATCAGCTTCGCTGGGCAGGCCACTTAGTTCGCATGCCAGACACGAGATTCCCGAAGCAACTGCTCTGTGTGGAGCTCCTTCATGGCAAATGAGCCAAAGGTGGGCAGCGGAAACGTTACAAGAACACCCTCAAAGCCTCCCTAGTGAAGTGCGACATCACCACTGACTTCTGGGAAGGTGGAGAAAGTGCATCCGGGAGGGCGTTGAGCTCTTTGAATCTCAACGCTGCGAGTGTGAAGAGGTCAGGCGCAGGCAGCGGAAGGAGCATGCGGTAAATAAGTGCCACCCTTCCCCCGACGAATATCTGTCCCACATGTGACAAGGTCTGTGGCTCTCATGCTGGATTGTTCAGCCACCAAAGAACTCACTTTAGGAGTGGAAGCAAGTCTTCCTCGATTTTGAGGGACTGCCTGAATTGTGTTGGTGTGACGGTTGGTTCATAGTAACTTATTGTCAATTTATCAAATAGCTCTGTTGTAGAGTGAAGTTAAAGCATTTTCCATAAAATGCAGTGTCAGACACAGGATAGTTAGATGTGAATTTCTGTAAATAATGATATAAATAATTTTGTTTGTAAAATCAAGGTGTTGCAGCATTTTTGATTTACCAGTTTGGAGTCTGTATTCTTCCTTTAAGGATATTTTTACTTGGTTTTGAAATGCATCCTTTACACATTGCAAAAGTAAAGCGAAGTTTGATTGGCTCTAGAAAAGCCGTGGGTCGATTTTCAATGTAAGTCAATTCTAAATAGTTAAAAACTGGTTCAAATCTTACCAGAATAATAATAAGCTAATAACGCTCCATTTTCATGATCTATTGGCATAATCATTAACAGCTTCAGGTGCATATTTAGATGTGTGCAAGAGAAGGAAGAAATAAAGAAAGATTGCATTCATATAGCACCTTTCACGACCACCGGACCTCTCAAAGTGCTTTATAGCCAATTAGATACTTTTAGAGTGTAGTCACTGTTGTAATGAAGGAAATGCGGCAGCCAACTTGTGCACAGCATACTCCCACAAACAGCAATGTGATAATGACCAGATAATCTGTTTTTGTTATGTTGATTGAGGGATAAATATTGGCCAGGACACTGGGGATAACTCTCCTGCTCTTCTTCGAAGTAGTTCCATGGAATCTTTTACGTCCACCTGAGAGGGCAGACAGGGCCTTGGTTTAACGTCTCATCCGAAAGACAGCGCCTCCGACAATGCAGCATTCCCTCAGTACTGCACTGGAGTGTCAGCCTAAATTTATGTGCTCAAGCCCCTGAACCCACAACCCTCTGACTCCGAGACGAGTGTGCTTCCCACTGAGCCACAAAAACACCTACCACCAAAATAAAACTATACAATATACAACGTTATGTTGCAAGGCACAAAACAACAATGAAACTTCTTTACCGCCGCAAGTTTCGGCTCAGGTGACAAAGTCCGTTGTGTAATGTCTGACTTAACGCCAATGCTCCTCCAACTTACATTTTCACCGAAACTTGCAGTTGAAGGCGTAAGCTATTTTCAGGTGGTAACTTTAACGCCCCCAAATCCAGCCCAATGATTTTCAATATTCCTCCTCGGGGATCCAGTGCCAGAAGAAACAAAGATAATCAATCATCTCGATGATCTTTATCTGTGGGATGTTTTGGAGCCTTTCTTTCAAGTGGGGCACAAGCCTAATCAACTGAGTTATCCTCCATGATGGTTAACTGCTCCAGAAGATGAAGTGTTCAAAGAACTAGTCTAATGTGTTTATGGTCATTACCATTTAAATTCTAGTAATGTCATACAATAGAACCAGTTGATAGTAATGATTATAAATGCAATGGAAATTAATAATTGAAGTGGAATGTCTAAAGGGACGAATGGGAATGTGAAACATTCTTTTCAATATTTTATAGGATTAAGTATTTTATAAAAGGCATTTTTGAAAGACACATTTAATGTACATGATTCCTGATAAATAATGTGAGCTTGAATTCATTTTACCTTTTCATAAAATTATATCGAACCATTTTTGATAATCTATCAATACATAGCTTCAGTTTTCATATGAACAAATGAAAATCGAAACAGAAAATCGAAAATAGGTGTAGGAGTAGGCCATTTGGCCTTCGAGCCTGGACCATCATTCAAGAAGATCATGGCTGACCATTCACCTCAGTACCCCTTTCCTGCTTTCTCTCCATATCCCTTGATCTCTTTAACCGTAAGGGCCATATCTAACTCCCTCTTGAATATATCCAACGAACTGGCATCAACAACTCTCTGCGGTAGGGAATTCCACAGGTTAACAACTCTCTGAGTGAAGAAGTTTCTCCTCATCTCAGTACGAAGTGGCTTACCCTTATCCTTAGACTGCGTCCTCTGGTTCTGGACTTCCCTAACATCGGGAACATTCATCCTGCATCTAACCTTTCCAGTCCCGTCGGAATTTTATATATTTCTATGAGATTCCCTCTCATCCTTCTAAAGTCCAGTGAATACAGGCCCAGTTGATCCAGTCTCTTCTCATATGTCAGTCCTGCCATCCCGGGAATCAGTCTGATAACCTTCGCTGCACTCCCTCAATAGCAAGCACGTCCTTCCTCAGATTAGGAGACGAAAACTGAACACAATATTCCAGGTGAGGCCTCACCAAGGCCCTGTACAACTACAGTAAGACCACCCCGCTCTTATACACAAATCCCCCAGCTTTGAAGGCCAACATACCATTTGCCTTCTTCACCGCCTGCTGTACCTGGATGCCAACTTTCAATGACTGATGTACCATGACACCCAGGTCTCGTTGCACCTTCCCTTTTCCTAATCTGCCGCCATTCAGATGATATTCTGCCTTCGTGTTTTTGCCCCCAAAGTGGATAACCTCACATTTATCCACATTATACTGCATCTGCCATGCATTTGCCCACTCACCTAACCTGTCCAAGTCACCCTACAGCCTCTTAGCATCCTCCTCACAGCTCACACTGCCACCCAGCTTAGTGTCATCTGCAAACTTGGAGATATTACACTCAATTCCTTCATCTAAATCATTAATGTATATTGCAAATAGCTAGGGCTCCCAGCACTGAGCCCTGCGGCAATCCACTAGTCACTGCCTGCCATTCTGAAAAGGACCCATTTATCCCGACTCTCTGCTCCCTGTCTGCCAACCAGTTCTCTATCCACGTCAATACATTACCCCCAATACCACAAGCTTCAATTTTGCACACCAATCGCTTGTGTGGGACCTTGTCAGAAGCCTTTTGAAAGTCCAAATACACCACATCCACTGGTTCTCCCTTTCCAACTCTACTAGTTACATCCTCAAAAAATTCCAGAAGATTTGTCAAGCATGATTTCCCTTTCATAAATCCATGTTGACTTGGACAGATCCCGTCACTGCTTTCTAAATGGGCTGCTATTTCCTCTTTAATAATTGATTCCAACATTTTCCCCACTACTGATGTCAGGCTAACCAGTCTACAATTCCCCGTTTTCTCTTTCCCTCCTTTTTTAAAAAGTGGCTTTACATTAGCTACCCTCCAGTCCATAGGAACTGATCCAGAGTCGATAGACTGTTGGAAAATGATCACCAATGCATCCACTATTTCTAGGGCCGCTTCCTTTCGTACTCCGGGATGCAGACTATCCGACCCCGGGGATTTATCGGCCTTAAATCCCATCAATTTCCCAAACACAATTTCCTGCTGAATAAGGATTTCCTTCAGTTCCTCCTTCTCACTAGACCCTCGATCCCCTAGCATTTCTGAAAGGTTATATGTGTCTTCCTTCGTGAAGACAGAATCAAAGTATTTGTTCAACTGGTCTGCCATTTTTTTGTTCCCCATTATAAATTCACCTGAATCTCCTCATTAAACCCTTTGTCCTCCTCTGCTGAATTCTAAATTTCTTCCAGTCCTCGGGTTTGCTGCTTTTTCTGGCCAATTTATATGCCTCTTCCTTGGATTTAACACTATCCTTAATTTGCCTTGTTAGCTGCGGTTGAGCCACCCTCCCCGTTTTATTTTTACTCCAGACAGGGATGTACAATTGTTGAAGTTCATCCATGTGATCTTTAAATGTTTGCCATTACCTGTTCGCCGTCAGCCCTTGAAGTATCATTCGGCAATCTGTACTGAAGGACAAGAAAAGACCAGCTGGTCCATCAAGTCTGTCACATTGTGTTTTTCTACAACTTATGAACACCATGATCCCCCTAATCTAATGTACTATAACACCTGAATTTGTCTCTTGCTCCACAGACTTGAGGATGAAACACTGTATGATGCACACGTGCTTGACATTGACCCTTTCCATATGCAAAGCACTACATTTGTCTATATTAGATGGCATCTGCTGATGGAGGCCCAATCTCTCGTCGCATTTATATCTGACTGGACCGGAATTTTTAAGTTCTTTTAAGGAGACTCTTGTATAAGAAGCTCTTCTCCTACCCTGATCCTTGGACTCCTGCACTCTTTTTATCGAACAAATGTAAATTCAGGTGAAGAAGGCCCTTTGGCCAATTTGATCTCTTCCCAGAGTACACAATCCATCATTGCATCTACTTGTGCCATAAATGAGTCCTGCTCTTCCCACCGATGAATTCCAATTGTGGATCATCTTATAAGTGTAAGAACTACTTCCTTATGTCTGTCATAAATTTGCCTTTCACAATCCTGGTTGTGTGCTCACTTGTTCTATTGCCTTGGCATATCTGAAAGTTCGTTTTGAGTTTACTATATTCCTTTAAGTATCTTGTATATCTCTGTAAAGTCCCTCTGAGATGCCTCTTTTCAAGGCTGTAGAGCCATAGCTTATCGCTTATCCAATCATTCCTCATTACTCTTTCCTTTGACAGCAGGGATGAGCCTCATTACGCAGGTCTGCACTAATTCTCGGGCTCTTACACAGTGATGACCAAGAACTATGTACGGTATTATCGATGCAAACTGGCCAGGGCACTGCAAGGCTTCAGAATGACTTCTGGGGATTGGAGCTCAATTTATTTGGCAAAATAACCAAGCTTTGTTTGCTTCAACCTCATTGTATTAAGACATGGTGAACAATCATCCCTCAGTCTCTATCAACTTCCACCATGGCAATTCTATCACAAATATAGAAACATAGAAACATAGAAAATAGATGTAGGAGTAGGCCATTCGGCCCTTCAAGCCTGCACCGCCATTCAATAAGATCATGGCTGATCATTCCTTCAGTACCCCTTTCCTGCTTTCTCTCCATACCCCTTGATCCCCTTAACCATAAGGGCCATATCTAACTCCCTCTTGAATATATCCAATAAACTGACATCAACAACTCTCTGCGGTAGAGAATTCCATCGGTTAATAGCATTCTGAGTAAAGAAGTTTCTCCTCATCTCAGTCCTAACTGGCCTACCCCTTATCCTAATAATGCTTGTTTCACATAAAAGAAAACAGAAAGGAGTGATTTTGAATTATTTTCTGTATGATGTATAAGTATGATGAAAGTAAGAAAGAGATATAGTAAGGTTAGGGAAAGAAAGAAATAACTTGCATTTATATAATGCCTTTCACATCCTCAGGATGTCCCAAAGCACTTTACAGCCAACAAATTACTTTTGAAATATGGTCACTGTTGTTTTGTCGGCAATAATAGCAGCCAATTTTACATCAGGTCCCACAAACTGCAATGAGAGGTATGACCAATTAATCTGGTATCGCAAGTGAGCTCGTTGGAAGTCTCCATGCCTGTACATATTTAAACGGCGAGGTCAGCGCCATAACCTCAAGATGGGTGACAATTCTGCTCCCCTGGGTTCCAGAGACACAACAGCAGCATCAGAATGTTGGGCCTGAAGAGTTTCTGACCTTTTTATCTGTTGTGAAAATCAAGTATTGTGTTACCATTTTCTCCTGTATCTTTCTGCTTATATGTAACATCTTGTAAATAAATCTATTTGTTTTAGCTTGAGCATCAAAGTCTGATAATGTCATATTTATCACATTTTAGACTAAACGAAAAAACATGGTGGACATCCCATGTGGTCTCTGGTGTGACAAACAATCGACAAGGATTAATTGTCCTATGGCATGCTGACCTCAGCCTGCATAAGCATGCAGATTTCAATTCATAGTTGACTCAATCTGCTTCTGCAAACCACCTTTTTGCCATCAACACATTTTCTAATTGGTCAGAACAAGCCTGAGCCCTAACAATCCTACCTGCCTGTTCAGACAGATGTTACTGTTCCCATCATACTGTTGAAAAGAAGCAGGGAGTTCTCCTGGCATCCTGGACAAGATTTTTCTTTCAACCAGTACAGGCAAAAGCGAATAGTCACCTCATCATTGTTTGTGGGGAAAAGACTGCTGGGTTTGACTACATAATAACTGTCACTACACTTCAAAGTAATTCATTGTCCGTGAACAGCATTTGAGACAATCTTGAGAAATGCGATGAGATGCTATGTAAATGCAATTTTTTCTTTCTTTCAATTACATACGATACCATCATGATGGGCAGTCCCTCGGAATCGAGGGTGACTTGCTTCCACTCTTAAAAATTAGTCCTTAGGTGGCTGAACAGTCCAACATGAGAACCACAGTCCCTGTCACAGGTGGAACAGATAGTCATTGAGGGAAAGGGTGGGTGGGACAGGTTTGCCGCACGCTCTTTCCGCTGCCTGCGCTTGATTTCTGCATGCTCTCGGCGATGAGACTCGAGGTGCTTGGCGCCCTCCCGGATGCACTTCCTCCACTTAGAATGGTCTTTGGCCAGGGACTCCCAGGTGTCAGTGGGGATGTTGCACTTTTTCAGGGAGGCTTTCAGGGTGTCCCTGTCACGTTTCCTCTGCCCACCTTTGGCTCGTTTGCCGTGATGGAGTTCCGAGTAGAGCTCTTGCTTTGGGAGTCTCGTGTCTGGCATGCGAACGATGTGGCCTGCCCAGTGAAGCTGATCAAATGTGTTCAGTGCTTCAATGCTGGGGATGTTGGCCTGGTCGAGGACGCTAATGTTGGTGCGTTTGTCCTCCCAGGGGATTTGTAGGATCTTGTGAGGCATCGTTGGTGGTGTTTCTCCAGCGACTTGAGGTGTCTACTGCACATGGTCCTTGTCTCTGAGCCATACAGGAGGGCGGCGGGTATTACTACAGCCCTGTAGACCATGTAATCGGACTTGTCCCCTTTTTTAAAGATGGTCACTGTTATGTATGCAACACCTTGTAACCAGAATTCTACCACCACCAGAGGGCGCATCTGTTGGAGTCCCAGCATCCCTTGGGAGCACGGCATATAAGCAGGCCTCCCATGTTGTGCCAGCACTTGGAGTCAGAATAAAGAGACTAAGGTCACACTTACTCAAGTCGACAGTACTCGGTCACATTGCTTTATCTGAGACATAACAACTGGTGACGAGTAATAGATAACAAGCCATCACGTGAAAATTCAGAGAACTGTTGGTATCCTGGAGAAATTCTCAGAAGGTGACGATTGGGAGTCCTTCATGGAGCGACTCGACCAATACTTCGTGGCCAACAAGCTGGAAGGCAATGTGAACACTGCCAAACGAAGAGCGATCCTCCTCACCGTCTGCAGGGCAACAACCTATGGTCTCATGAAGAATCTTGTTGTTCCGGTGAAACCAACAACCAAATAGTATGAAGAACTGTGTATGCTGGTCTGGGAGCACTAAATCCGAAGGAGAACGTTCTGATGGCAAGTTATCGATTTTATATATGTCAACGGTCTGAAGGCCAGGAAGTGGCGAGCTACATCACCGAACTAAGGCGCCTTGCAGAACATGGCAAATTCAGTGGATTCCTGGAGCAAATGCTAAGAGACTTTTTTGTGCTTGGCATTGGCATTGAGGTTATCCTTCACAAACTATTGACTGTTGAAACACCGAACCTGAGCAAAGCCATAACGATAGCCCAGGCATTTATGTCCACCAGCGATAACACCAAACAAATTTTGCAGCATAAAGATGCATCGGCAAGTACAGTACACAAAGTAACGTCGTTTTCAGGCAGGAATGCATATGGCAGAACATGCACACCTGCAGCTGCACGACCTCCAATGACTCCGAGTCCGCCATCAAGCGTGAATGCAAGGCAATTAACACCTTGTTGGCGCTGCGGAGGTGATCATCGAGCCCATCAATGCAGCTTCAAACACTATGCGTGCAAAGGCTGTGGAACAATGGGACACCTCCAGCGAATGTGCAGACGGGCTGCAAACCCTGTAAACCACCACGTTGCAGAGGAAGACCGATCCATGGCAGATCAAACTGAACTGGTGACTCGAACCGAGGAGGCAGAAGTGTACGGAGTACACACCTTCACCACGATGTCCACCGATCATGTTAAAAGTTGAACTGAACGGAATTCCAGTACCCATGGAATTGGACACGGGTGCGAGTCTATCATAAGCAAAAAGGCCTTCGAGAGGCTGTGATGCAACAAGGCACAAAGGCCCAAGCTGAACCCTACTCATCCCAAGCTGAGAACTTATACTAAAGAACTGATCCCTGCAATTGGCAGTGCAACAGTAAAAGTCTCCTATGATATGATATGAGAGTGCACGAACGACCACTATGGATTGTACCAGGAGATGGCCCCATACCCCACACTGTTCGCCAGAAGCTGGCTGGGAAAAATCCGCTGGAACTGGGACAACATCCGAGCGCTTTCGTCCATGGGGGAGGTGGGACCAGTACAAACCGGACGGTCTGCACCTGGGCAGGACCGGAACCAATGTCCTAGGGGGAGTGTTTGCTAGTGCTGTTGGGGAGGAGTTAAACTAATATTGCAGGGGGATGGGAACCTATGCAGGGAGACAGAGGGAGACAAAAATGAGGCAAAAGCAAAAGCCAGAAAGGAGATGAGGAAAAGTGGAGGGCAGAGAAACCCAAGGCAAAGAACAAAAAGGGCCACTGTACAGCAAAATTCTAGAAGGACAAAGGGTGTTAAAAAAGCAAGCCTGAAGGCTTTGTGTCTTAATGCAAGGAGTATCCGCAATAAGGTGGATGAATTAACTGTGCAAATAGATGTTAACAAATATGATGTGATTGGGATTACAGAGACGTGGCTCCAGGATGATCAGGGCTGGGAACTCAACATCCAGGGGTATTCAACATTCAGGAAGGATAGAATAAAAGGAAAAGGAGGTGGGGTAGCATTGCTGGTTAAAGAGGAGATTAATGCAATAGTTAGGAAAGACATTAGCTTGGATGATGTGGAATCTATATGGGTAGAGCTGCAGAACACTAAAGGGCAAAAATCGTTAGTGGGAGTTGTGTACAGACCTCCAAACAGTAGTAGTGATGTTGGGGAGGGCATCAAACAGGAAATTAGGAGTGCATGCAATAAAGGTGCAGCAGTTATAATGGGTGACTTTAATATGCACATAGATTGGGCTAGCCAAACTGGAAGCAATACGGTGGAGGAGGATTTCCTGGAGTGCATAAGGGATGGTTTTCTAGACCAATATGTCGAGGAACCAACTAGGGGGGAGGCCATCTTAGACTGGGTGTTGTGTAATGAGAGAGGATTAATTAGCAATCTCATTGTGCGAGGCCCCTTGGGGAAGAGTGACCATAATATGGTGGAATTCTGCATTAGGATGGAGAATGAAACAGTTAATTCAGAGACCATGGTCCAGAACTTAAAGAAGGGTAACTTTGAAGGTATGAGGCATGAATTGGCTAAGATAGATTGGCTAATGATACTTAAGGGGTTGACTGTGGATGGGCAATGGCAGACATTTAGAGACCGCATGGATGAATTACAACAATTGTACATTCCTGTCTGGCGTAAAAATAAAAAAGGGAAGGTGGCTCAACCGTGGCTATCTAGGGAAATCAGGGATAATATTAAAGCCAAGGAAATGGCATACACATTGGCCAGAAATAGCAGCGAACCTGGGGACTGGGAGAAATTTAGAACTCAGCAGAGAAGGACAAAGGGTTTGATTAGGGCAGGGAAAATGGAGTACAAGAAGAAGCTTGCAGGGAACATTAAGGCGGATTGCAAAAGTTTCTATAGGTATGTAAAGAGAAAAAGGTTAGTAAAGACAAACGTAGGTCCCCTGCAGTCAGAATCAGGGGAAGTCATAACGGGGAACAAAGAAATGGCAGACCAATTGAACAAGTACTTTGGTTCAGTATTCACTAAGGAGGACACAAACAACCTTCCGGATATAAAAGTGGTCAGAGGGTCTAGTAAGGAGGAGGAACTGAGGGAAATCTTTATTAGTCGGGAAATTGTGTTGGGGAAATTGATGGGATTGAAGGCCGATAAATCCCCAGGGCCTGATGGACTGCATCCCAGAGTACTTAAGGAGGTGGCCTTGGAAATAGCGGATGCATTGACAGTCATTTTCCAACATTCCATTGACTCTGGATCAGTTCCTATCAGTAGCCAATGTAACCCCACTTTTTAAAAAAGGAGGGAGAGAGCAAGCAGGGAATTATAGACTGGTCAGCCTGACCTCAGTAGTGGGTAAAATGATGGAATCAATTATTAAGGATGTCATAGCAGCGCATTTGGAAAATGGTGACATGATAGGTCCAAGTCAGCATGGATTTGTGAAAGGGAGATCATGCTTGACAAATCTTCTGGAATTTTTTGAGGATGTTTCCAATAAAGTGGACAAAGGAGTACCAGTTGATGTGGTATATTTGGACTTTCAGAAAGCTTTCGACAAGGTCCCACACAGGAGATTAATGTGCAAAGTTAAAGCACATGGGATTGGGGGTAGTGTGCTGACGTGGATTGAGAACTGGTTGTCAGACAGGAAGCAAAGAGTAGGAGTAAATGGGTACTTTTCAGAATGGCAGGCAGTGACTAGTGGGGTACCGCAGGGTTCTGTGCTGGGGCCCCAGCTGTTTACATTGTACATTAATGATTTAGACGAGGGGATTAAATGTAGTATCTCCAAATTTACGGATGACACTAAGTTGGGTGGCAGTGTGAGCTGCGAGGAGGATGCTATGAGGCTACAGAGTGACTTGGATAGGTTAGGTGAGTGGGCAAATGCGTGGCAGATGAAGTATAATGTGGATAAATGTGAGGTTATCCACTTTGGTGGTAAAAACAGAGAGACAGACTATTATCTGAATGGTGACAGATTAGGAAAAGGGAAGGTGCAACGAGACCTGGGTGTCATGGTACATCAGTCATTGAAGGTTGGCATGCAGGTACAGCAGGCGGTTAAGAAAGCAAATGGCATGTTGGCCTTCATAGCGAGGGGATTTGAGTACAGGGGCAGGGAGGTGTTGCTACAGTTGTACAGGGCCTTGGTGAGGCCACACCTGGAGTATTGTGTACAGTTTTGGTCTCCTAACTTGAGGAAGGACATTCTTGCTATTGAGGGAGTGCAGCGAAGATTCACCAGACTGATTCCCGGGATGGTGGGACTGACCTATCAAGAAAACTGGATCAACTGGGCTTGTATTCACTGGAGTTCAGAAGAGTGAGAGGGGACCTCATAGAAACGTTTAAAATTCTGACGGGTTTGGACAGGTTGGATGCAGGAAGAATGTTCCCAATGTTGGGGAAGTCCAGAACCAGGGGTCACAGTCTAAGGATAAGGGGAAGCCATTTAGGACCGAGATAAGGAGAAACTTCTTCACCCAGAGAGTGGTGAACCTGTGGAATTCTCTACCACAGGAAGTAGTTGAGGCCAATTCACTAAATATATTCAAAAGGGAGTTAGATGAAGTCCTTACTACTAGGGGAATCAAGGGGTATGGTGAGAAAGCAGGAATGGGGTACTGAAGTTTCATGTTCAGCCATGAACTCATTGAATGGCGGTGCAGGCTAGAAGGGCTGAATGGCCTGCTCCTGCACCTATTTTCTATGATTCTATCGACGACGCCTCGTGCCCAGGTTTTGAGCAAGTTCCCGTCGTTGTTTGAGCCAGGCATCGGAAAATTCTCTCGGACAAAGGTGCAGACCCACTTGGTTCCCGGTACATGACCCATCCACCACAAGGCACGTGCGGTGCCATACATGATGTGAGAGAAAGTGGAGATCGAGCTGGACAGGCTGCAACGAGAGGGCATCATGGCGCCGGTTGAGTTCAACGAGTGGGCCAGTCTGATCGTTCCGATTCTCAAGGGCGATGGCACGGTCAGAATTTGTGGGAACTACAAAGTAACGACGAACTGTTTTTTGCTGCAGGACCAGTATCCGTTACCCAAGGCAGACGACCTATTTGCGACGCTGGCAGGAGGAAGGACGTTTACCAAGTTAGACCTGACCTCTGCCTACATGACGCAGGGGCTGGCAGAATCGTCAAAAGGCCTCACCTGCATCAACACGCACAAAGGTCTGTTCATCTACAATAGATGCCCATTTGGTATTCAATCGGCTACGACGATTTTTCAAAGGAACATGGAGAGTCTGCTAAAGTCGGTTCCGCGCACCGTGGTTTTCCAGGACGACATATTGATCACAGGTCGGAACACCATGGAACCCTTGCAGAATCTGGAAGAGGTTCTAAGTCGGCTAGATCGTGTGGGACTCAGGTTGAAATGCTCAGTGTGTTTTCCTGGCGCCAGAGGTCGAGTTCTTGGGGAGAAGAATCGCGGCAGACGGCATCAGACCCACCGACGGCAAGACGGAGACCATCAAGAATGTGCCGAGACCACAGACCATGACGGAGCTGCGGTCATTCCTGGGACTCCTCAATTATTTTGGTAATTTCCTATCTGGGTTAAGCACCTTGCTAGAACCTCTTCATATGTTGCTACGCAAGGGAGATGACTGCTTCTGTGGGAAATCACAAGAGACTGCTTTTGAGAAAGCCAGAAATGTATTGTGTTCCAACAAACTGCTTGTTCTGTATAACTCATGTAAACGTTTTGTGTTACCTTGCGATGCATCTTCATACGGGGTCGGTTGTGTGTGACAACAAGCAATCGAATTGGGAACATTGCAACCGGTCGCTTATGCGTCCAGGAGTTTGTCCAAGGCCGAATGGGGCTACAGCATGATTGAAAAAGAAGCTCTGGCATGCATTTACGGGGTGAAAAAAATGCACAGTATCTGTTTGAACTTAAGTTCGAGTTAGAAACTGACCATCAGCCGATCATATCGCTATTCTCAGAGAGCAAAGGTATTAATACCAATGCCTCTGCTCGCATCCAAAGATGGGCGCTCACGCTGTCTGCATATAACTATGTAATTCGCCACAGGCCAGGCACAGAGAACTGCACTGATGCTCTCAGTCGGCTACCATTGCCCACCACCGGGGTGGAAATGGCACAGCTTGCAGACTTGCTCTTGGTGATGGATGCATTTGAAAATGAAAAGTCACCCATTACGGCCCGTCAGATCAGGACCTGGACCAACCAGGATTATTTACAGTCCCTTGTAAAAAAAAACTGTGTCCTCCATGGGAGCTGGTCCAGCATCCCACCGGAGATGCATGAAGAGATCAAGCCGTTCCAGTGGCGCAAAGATGAAATGTTCATACAGGCGGACTGTCTTTTGTGGGGTAATCGCGTGGTTTTGCTTAAGAAAGGCAGGGAAACGTCCATACGCAACCTACACAGTACCCACCCAGGCATAGTCATGATGAAATCTATAGCTAGATCCCATGTGTGGTGGCCTGGCATTGACTCAGATTTGGAGTCTTGCGTGTGTAAATGCAACACTTGCTCTCAACTGAGCAATGCATCCAGAGAGGCACTGCTAAGTCTGTGGTCATGGCCCTCCAAACCATGGCCTAGGATCCACGTTGACTTCGCAGGCCCGTTTCTAGGCAAAATGTTTTTGGTTGTTGTGGATGCTTATTCAAAATGGATTGAGTGTATTATAATGTCTGTAAGCACATCCACTGCCACCATTGAAAGCCTCCGAGCCATGTTTGTCACACACAGCCTGCCTGATGTCCTTGTCAGCGACAATGGGCCGTGCATCACCAGCGCTGAATTCAAGGAATTCAGGGCCCACATCTAACGGCCAGGCAGTCCAAAACATCAAGCAAAGCTATAAACGCATGTCGGAAGGCTCTCTGCAGACCCGCTTGTCCCAAGTCCTGCTCAGCTACTGCACAAGACCCCACTCGCTTACCGGGGTTCCCCCTGCCGAACTGCTCATGAAAAGGCCCCTCAAAACAAGGCTCTCTCTCGTCCATCCTGATCTCCATGATCATGTCGAGGGCAGGCGGCATTAACAAAGCATGTACCATGATCACACAAATTTGTCATGCGACATTGAAGTCAATGACCCTGTATTTGTACTCAACTATGAACATGGTCCAAATGGCTTGCTGGCACTGTCGTAGCCAAAGAAGGGAGTAGGGTGTTTGAGGTCAAACTTGCAAATGGACTCACTTGCAGAAAGCATTTGGACTAAACCAAACTGAGATTCACAGACAGCCACGAGCAACCTGAAGAGGACACCACCAACTTCGATCCTCCGAAACGCACACACATGGCAACCGACATCACGGTTAACCACAAAGCTGAACTCATCATCCCCAGCAAGGCCAGCTGAGCAGCAGCCCACCGAAGGCCCAACCAACTCACCTGCACCTGTGTTTGTACCGAGACCATCAACTCGGGAGCGGAAAGCCTCAGATTGTCTCACCCTGTAAATAAGTGTACTATTGACTTTCGCGGGGGAGTGATGTTATGTATGCAACACCTTGTAACCAGCATTCTACCGCCACCAGAGGGCGCATCTGTTGGAATCCCAAGGGATCCCAGCATCCCTTGGGAACTCTGCATATAAGCAGGCCTCCCATGTTGTGCCAGCACTCTGGAGTCAGAATAAAGAAACTAATGTCACACTTATGCAAGTCTACAGTACTCAGTCACATTGCTTTATTTGAGACATAACAGTCATAATCACTTCATCTCTGAGATCTCCCGGCATGCTCTCCTCCCTCCCGATGAGAGAGATGAGGTCATGTATTCGCGGCAGTAATGCCTCTCCACCATACTTCAGTGCCTCAGCAGGGATTCCATCCGCTCCCGTAGCTTTGTTGTTCTTAAGCTGTCTTATGGCTTTTTCTACCTCGTGCAGTGTCGTGGTTTTACTGAGGTGATGGCGGGTCGCATGCTGCGGGATGGAGTTGAGAACACTTGAGTCAAAGGCAAAGTCTCGATTGAGAAGATCTTCGAAGTGCTCCTTCCAGCGGGCCCTGACTGCCTCGGTGTCCTTGATGAGTGTTTCCCCGTTCTTGGCCAGCAGTGGGGTGGGGCCTTGGGTGTTTGGACCATAGGTGGCCTTGACTGCATATGATACATGAAGGTTACAACTGGTGTATTGTGTACTTCAGCATTTCTTATAAATGTTCACAATAATAAAATAGATCCTTTCAAAAGAACAATTAACTTTAAAAAGGCTAATGCAGATACATTTTTCAGATTTGAATAAAACCAATCTATTGGATGTTTATTTCAAAATTGCTTACTCAACTATCAATTCAAACGAATTGTGGCAATCTGTTTATTCTGTCTGGAGACACATAACTTGTGTTCCTTGGCACAATCCTTCCTTACACGGGGAGTTTAGTGATTAACTTACAATCTATTTTTTAAAAATTCTTTATAAATAACGCATATTTTCTGACTACGGTGGTGGTGTATTTATTGTAATACATTTATGAATTCTTATTGTGTAGGTGCAGTGGAACAACTTCTTCAAAGCCAATTGAGGTAACTTTGTGCAGCAGGGATCCTGACAACAGTGTTCCTCTCCGCTCAAACATAATATAGTTCATGGCATCTGCTGTTATAAAGTACTCTGTGTAATTTATAACATGTAAGCATATATCCAAATAAATTGTATCATTGTTCATATAAATATTGGGAAAAGTTAGATTTAATCCTAAAATGGAAATATCTAGACATTTCTGCAAATATCTGCAGGCATGTTCCAAACCACAAGTGCTGTCCAGCAGTTAGAGACATATAGGGCTAGAATTTCCAGTGCTTCACCGCCTGGTTTCTCGGCGGTATTGGCCGTTTTGGGTGAGAACCGAGTCGGTAGAAAATTCCCCAGCTGAGTTCCGCTGGCAATTTTGAAGTACCACTGGCAAGCAGACCGCTGGCATGCACCGTCAATAGATCAACATGGCGCGATTTTTGGCTCAGCAGTGACCCGTAGGTAAGTTGAAAAAAAAACGCCCATGAGAATCAGCGGAGCTGGGCCGTAGGTAAGTATCCCTGCAAGAAAAGGTAAGTAATTGGGTTTTTACTAATTATTTTAAAATTCTCTTGCAGTGATTTAAGTGAAAAGGATCCTGAGAATGTTTTTATGATTTTTTTTTTATTTTATGTTTTTTGAAAAAATATTTTTTGTGTTTTTCTCCTCCAAAGCCCAACCCGCAGCCTTGATGTAAATTTATTAATTATTGCCCTTTTTTTTTTTAAGAACTGCCCAATCGACCCAAGATTCCAATTTTTTGCCGAGAATCAGGGTGTAACGCCCATTTTTTTCGCTGGGTGGATTTTTTTCTTTTTGGGGGGAATTTTTCACCGGCGATAATTTTGGGAATCTTAGCGTTCTTTAGGACGGCAGTTGGGCGCTGGTGAATTGTTTGGAAATTCTAACCCATACATACTTAGGGCGTAAGTTTCCCCAGGAGTTGCTTTTTTTTTTTGGAGCAACTTGATTTTTCTGGACTATCTTTTTAGTTGCAATTCTGGCCATTTAATTTGCACCAGTGTAAGTGAGTTAGCTAGGTTTTTTTTTAAGTTCAGTTTTTTTTCAAAAGAGGGTGTTCACAGCTACTTATTCCTGTTTTAGGCGTTTGGCCAGCAAATAGTTGCTCCAAACTAACTTCGGCCAGCGTATGTTGCCACTTCTGTCCACACAGAAAAACCTTACCTAGAGTTAAGGAATCGGCGCAAGGAACTACATTTAAAGCACCAAACAAAGTACGAAACGTAATAAGCAATTAACAAATAAAATAGAAGGAACCCTGCACCTTCAGCATCAAGACCAAAGTAATAAGCAATCAATAAATAACAAATAAAAAAAATAGAAGGAACCCTGCACCTAAAGCACCAAAATCAATCAGTAAATAACAAATAAAAAATAGAAATCCTACCTTGGAGAACGCAGCGGGCCGCGGATGAGGGAGCCCACTTGGCCCGGGCTAGGGACGGCGCGCTTCGGGCCCCTCCCACACAGCTTGCAGTGCGTACTCACCGATTCGGCCTGCCAGGAGCTACTGTACATGCGCGCAGAGGTCCCGGCACTGTTTTCAGCGTCGGGACCTGGCTCCGCCCAAGATCCATCGGGCCACGCTACGCCACCACCGAGGAGAGTCTGGGGAGCTGCCAGAATACGAACTTCTTTTTTCGGCGTGCTTGGAGGTGGACAAAAGCGATGCACCTCAGATAAGGGCGCCAGAAAAACAGGTTAGGGAAACTCTAGTCTTTTATGCTTTGAGACTGGGGAATATAGTCACGTTGTGAAAGATATTGGAAGCCGTATATGTACAATAAACTCACAGAATACTGTCTACATATAGAACAATGCTGCATGCACTATTCAAAATGATGACGAGCTGCAGTTTGAAAGGCTTTTTTAATTGTTGGGAAGTACAATGATTCAAAATAAGCTGACTTTGATCTACTCTCGGCAATAAACAGCATTCGGGAAGACAGTTTTGAGAGCAGAACAGACAGCTTGATACTAACAATAGCAGCAATTGTAAAGCTATTTTTCAAGAATTTTACTTCTCTCATTAACTACAGTTTTTGAATCCATTGGTGAAAACAAAAGATTCACCAGAGCTTGTACAGAAGTCTATATGGATATATTAAGAGGAATTCTTTTGAACTTTTTGTCAAGGTAGTTTGTTCTGATCGAGTAATCAAGTGACTATTGCCTATAATCCATTCACATGTGATAACCATGATGAGAAAAATCTTCCTGGAAAAATAATGCTGTGTTCACGATGCATGCCGTTTTTCATGTGCAGATTGGCCAGCTGGTTCAGGGAAAGCAGAGATATGCCGTGAATTGTGAATCTCCAGAACTTGCTAGTCGTTTATATTGCTCTGCTGTTGCACAAACGGCAGCTCATCCTCAACCTCCAGAACTTGCTGGATTTGCACACTAATTGCCCATTAACCTCAACACATAAAGTTGAGGCTCATATCGAACAGCGTAAGTCCTCTTATAACGACATGATATTTTCAAATGCAATGCAAATTAATCTCTCTGGCCCTGAAAGGGAACAATTTAAACCGTTCAGTCTCATTCGTGCAAGTGGTAAATTATTGTTAGAGATTAAAAAAAATTCACGTTTGCATTTTTTTATTGTTTCCTTACTGTTCTTTTCTGCCTCTTTTTCTCTATCTCTCAATCCAGTCTTTCTTTCCCTCTCTCTCTTTCTCTTTCTGTACCTGATTTGACTAATTCACCCTCCTACTCCATCATTCCTCTATTTCTATCTCAATCCTTAAATCTCATTGGTTAAGTAAATAGACTGTTGGTCCCGTCATTCACTAATTATCTGTTGCCCTCACTGCGCCATTATCAGCTCACCCTTCTAGCAAGTTACGGGGAAAATTATATTTGAGCTGAAGAATGCAGAAAAAGTCTAACTAATGGTGCACATGATGAGATGCGCCACTCCAGCAAGATTTGGCCAATTATCTTTATGCATTTATCCTGTAGAAATATACTGACATGTTAGTTTCTCCTTCCAACTGATGAAACAGTTTTGTTTATACTATGGAATGTTTTCACCAACGAGAGAGTGAAAAATATAACAGCAATAGCAAGGGAATGATTTGATCATAGCCCATTAGCCTCTTGCATTCCCACTGGTCTTCCAGATGCTTTTCAATCAGTTTCAATAACAGGTATACACTCATATGGAACTTCTGGATGAGTATTACCCTAATGTGATTACCCCTCCTTCCCCCCCCCCCCCCCCCCCCCCCCCCGCCTCCCCAAGTTCCTTTTCTGAACCTTGCCAAAAACTCATGTGGTGGGTCCCACTAAAGCTGTGTAGAGGTGGGAGGTAATGAAGCAATTGGGCTATTAGGGTTATGATAATTTGCCATAACATTATCAATACTGGCAGGGAACCTAATTTCAATGTTATTCCAAATTGTTATAGTTATACTGGGTAATGGGAGACATGTGGCCTAGAGTTTATTTTCTCCACCTTGTTACCATGATTTCATGGTGGTTATTACAAACAACGTATCATAAATTAATAAAACATTGTATGGAGTACAGGTAGCATTACCCCATAGCTCTGTCACCTTGCACTTGTAAAGTACACATGCATTATTGTTAGAAACTTTAAGTTCACATTCTGTTTAATGCAACTGCAGCATTTTTTCATTTTAATCTATTTTGAGGTGCTAATAATGATTAATTGCATCATTGTTCCTTATCTCGAGTGTATCGGTATGAACAATACGTTAATTAAATCCTTATGGTCCCTCAATGCAGCAAACAAGGTTGTGGTCGAATGTATGTGTGTATATATTACATGCACACGATATTTGTTTATTATATTCCTTGAAATTCTGGCAAGCAACTTAATTTCATGTATATTGATAAATGGAATGTTGCTTTTTTTGTTCAATCAAATTGTAGCTAGGAGCTAAATAATTAGAATGTGAAAATAGTATGTTTGTGAAATCTACTCAAATAACAGCAATTTAGAATTACATAGGATTTTACAGCACAGAAACAGGCCATTTGGCCCAACCAGTCTATTTCGGTGTTCATGCACCACACAAGCCCTTCGCACCTTACATCATCACACCCTATTAACATATTCTTCTATTCCTTTCTCCCTCATGTACTTAGCTAGCTTCCCCTCAACCACTCCATGCGGTAGTGAGTTCTACGTTCTCACCACTCTCTTGAGTAAAGAAGTATAAAAATTATATTGTCTATAATAATCAGAGTAAAAGAAAAGATATGATTTAAGCAGCTGGGCTATGCTTTTCTTATTGACCACCTTAGTGATGTGAGCTCTGAAAAATCAGGATGAAGCACAATCTTGGGGTTTGATGTCCAAGGATCAATCTAGGGGGATAGGGGATGGGTGACCAACAGGAAGAGCAGTGGAAGGAAGGTAATGCAGGGTCCCCTGCGGTCATCCCCCTGCAAAACAAATACTACTGTTGGGTGGGATGACTCATCAGGGGAGAGCAGCAGCAGCTAAGTTCATGGCACCGTGGGTGGCTCTGCTGCACAGCAGGGCATGAAAAAGAGTGGGAAAGCTATAGTGGTAGGGGATTCTATTGTAAGGGAAATAGATAGACGTTTCTGCGGCCGCAATCGAGACTCCAGGATGGTATGTTGCCTCCCTGGTACAAGGATCAAGGATGTCTCCGAGCGGTGAGAGTGACCAGCCAGCTGTCGTGGTGCATATAGGTACCAACGATACAAGACAAATTTAGGGAACTAGGATCTAAATTTAAAAAGTAGGACCTCAAAGGTAGTAATCTTGGGATTGCTACCAGTGCCATGTGCAAGTCAGAGTAGAAATAGCAGGATAGCTCAGATGAATACGTGGCTTGAGTAGTGGTGCAGAAGGGAGGGATTCAAATTCCTGGGACATTAGAATCGGTTCTGGGGGAGGTGGGACCAGTACAAACCGTACGGTCTGCACCTGGGCAGGACCAGAACCAATGTCCGAAGGGGGAGTGTTTGCTAGTGCTGTTGGGGAGGGGTTAAACTTATCTGGCACAGGGATGGGAACCTATGCAGGGAGACAGAGGGAAGTACAAAGGGGTCAGAAGCAAAAGATCCAAAGAAAAAAAGTAAAAGTGGAGGGCAGAGAAACCCAAGGCAAAAAGCAAAAAGGGTCACATTACAGCAAAATTCTAAACATAGAAACAGAGAAAACAGGTGCAGGAGTAGGCCATTCGGCCCTTTGAGCCTGCACCACCATTCAATAAGATCATGGCTGATCATTCACCACAATACCCCTTTCCCACTTTCTCTCCATACCTCTTGATCCCTTTAGCCGTAAGGGCCACATCTAACACCCTCTTGAATATATCCAATGAACTGGCATCAACAACTCTCTGCAGTAGGGAATTCCACAGGTTAACAACTCTCTGAGTGAAGAAGTTTCTCCTCATCTCAGTCCTAAATGGCTTACCCCTTATCCTTAGATTATGTCCCCTGGTTCTGGACTTTTGACAAGGTCCCACACAAGAGATTGGTGTGCAAAATCAAAGTGCATGGTATTGGGGGTAATGTACTGACGTGGATAGAGAACTGGTTAGCAGACAGGAAGCAGAGAGTCGGGATAAATGGGTCCTTTTCAGAATGACAGGCAGTGACCAGTGGAGTGCCGCAGGGCTCAGTGCTGGGACCCCAGCTCTTTACAATATGAGTGAAGAAGTTTCTCCTCATCTCAGTTCTAAATGACTTACCCCTTATCCTTAGATTATGTCCCCTGGTTCTGGACTTACCCAACATCGGGAACATTCTTCCTGCATCTAACCTGTCCAGTCCCTTCCGATTTTTATATATTTCTATGAGATCCCCTCTCATCCTTCTAAACTCCAGTGAATACAAGCCCAGTCGATCCAGTCTCTCCTCATATGTCAGTCCTGCAATCCCGGGAATCAGTCTGGTGAACCTTCACTGCACTTCCTCAATAGCAAGAACGTCCTTCCTCAAATTAGGAGACCAAAACTGAACACAATATTCCAGGTGAGGCCTCACTAAGGCCCGGTACAACTGCAGTAAGATCTCCCCACTCCAATACTCAAATCCCCTAGCTATGAAGGCCAACAGACCATTTGCCTTCTTTAACACCTGCTGTACCTGCATGCCCACTTGCTATGACTGATGTACCATGACACCCAGGTCTCGTTGTACCTCCCCTTTTCCTAATCTGCCACCATTCAGATAATATTCTGCCTTCGTGTTTTTGCCACCAAAGTGGATAACCTCACATTTATCCACATTATACTGCATCTGCCACGCGTTTGCCCACTCACTAACCTGTCCAAGTCACCCTGCAGCCTTTTAGCGTCCTCCTCACAGCTCTCACCGCCATCCAGCTTAGTGTCATCTGCAAACTTGGAGATATTACACTCAATTCCCTCATCCAAATCATTAATGTATATTGTAAATAGCTGGGGTCCCAGCACTGAGCCCTTAAAGATTTGTCAAGCAGGATTTCCCTTTCATAAATCAATGCTGACTTGGACTGATAGGAAATCCTCCTCCACCGTATTGCTACCAGTTTGGTTAGCCCAATCTATATGTAGATTAAAGTCACCCATGATAACTGCTGTACCTTTGTTGCACGCATCCCTAATTTCCTGTTTGATGCCATCCCCAACCTCACTACCACTGTTTGGTGGTCTGTACACAATTCCCACTCGCGTTTTCTGCCTTTTGGTGTTCCGCAGCTCTACCCATACAGATTCTATATCATCCAAGCTCATGTCCTTCCTTCCTATTGTGTAAATTTCCTCTTTAACCAGCAACACTACCCCACCTCCTTTTCCTTTCTGTCTATTCTTCCTGAATATTGAATACCCTTGGATGTTGAGTTCCCAGCCTTGATCACCCTGGAGCCATGTCTCTGTAATCCCAATTACATCATATCCGTGAACAGCTATCTGCACAGTTAATTCATCCACCTTATTCCCTATCTGCCTGTGTAACCTTTGCCTGCGGTGTGACCAACTCACTAAACGTGCTATTCACGACATGCTCAGCATCGCGGATGCTCCAGAGTGAATCCATGCGCAGCTCCAGTGCCACAGTGCGGTCTGTGAGGAGCTGCAGCTGGGCACACTTCCTGCACACATAGTAGTCAGGGACACTGGAAGCGTCCCTGACTTCCTATATAGCACAGGAGGAGCATGACACGGGTCTGGGCTCTCCTGCCATGACTTAACCCTTAATTTAACTTAATTTGGTAACAATGCCAAAGGTTACCGACTGATAAGAAAAGAAAAAGATTAAATACCAATCCACCAGCCAAGTACTAACCCGTTTGGCTGTGACGTCACACTTTGATTTCTTTTTACTTATTTTTTTACCTTCTGCCCCGCACCAGCTGGCCTCCTCCCGGCTGCTGGCCCCTTTTATGGGCCTCACTGTCCCCGACCTACTCTGCTCCGACATCAGAACATAAGAACTAGGAGCAGGAGTAGGCCAGACCGCCCTTTAAGCCTGCTTCACCAGTCAATAAGATCATGGCTGATCATCGATCTCAATTTCCCACTCGATCTCCATGTCCCTTGATTCCCCTCAACAACAAAAATCTATCTATCTCAGCCTTGAATATATTCAGGGATTCACCATCCACAGCCCTCTGGGGCAGAGAATTCCAAAGATTCACAACCCTCTGACTGAAGAATTTTCCAAGTAACACGTGACCTGCTTATTTTTCTTACAAAAATGTCATACCTCACATTTGTCTGTGTTGAAATTAATTTGCCAATAGTATGCCATCCTGCAAGTTTATTAATGTCTTCTTATAATTTGTTACAGTCTTCCTCAGAATTGACAATCCCCCTAATTTGGTGTCATCTGCAAATTTAGAAATTGTGTTTTTGATTCCCAAGTCTAAATCATGAATATAAATTGTGAACAACATTGGTCCCAGCACTGATCCTTGTGGAACACCACTTTCCACCTTCCGCCACTCTGTATAGCTACCCTTTACCCTGACTCTCTGTTTGCTGTCTTGAAACCAGCTTCCTATCCATTTGGCTACTTGTCCCCTGACTCTCCTGACCTTATTCATTAGTCTATTATGCAGTACCTCATCGAAGGCCGATTGGAAATCTAGATAATTTACATCTACTACATCACCCTTGTCTGCTCTCTCTCACTTCTTCAAAGAATTCAATGAGGTTGGTCAAGCAAGATTTTCCCTTTTGAAATCCATGCTGAATAGTGATTACAGGTTGAAACTCTCTAATCTGACACCCTCGGGACCTGGCCTGTGCCAGACCAGAGAATTTGCTGGACCACGGGAGGTCATGCCGATCCCTCGACTTACCAAGTCCTGATGATAACACTCGTGCCCCTGACAGCCTCCGCCACGCTCCAGCTCCAAAACTCCCGCCACGCTCCTTCTCCGCGCTGCTTTGTTGAATGTTGCCTGACAAGATGGCGTCCCGACCCTGAAGCTGGATTTGAGCATGCGCTGCGCAGAAGGCTACTGTGCAGCATTTAGTCCCGATTCACCCGAAGCTGGATTTGGGCAAGCATAGATGGGGGTAATGCCAAATCCAGCCTACCCAGTCCTCCTCTAGAATGGCAGAAGATGCATCAGAAAGTGGGCAAGGTAAGTCACTCTCTGAAGCATGGGAGATAGTCGCACCATTTGCACAACCATCTCATGACATAGCAGGAGCAGGTACAGAACTAACTCAATCTGAAAAGGCACCCATTTTTTCCTGCTGTGAGGAAACTCCCAGAAGGAGCATCAGAATCATTTTAAGGAGATATATGTATGAGACATCAAACACTGGGAAAAACACGCTAGAAAACTACACACATCACTGTTAGGATAATAATTCTGTGTTACTTTATTTGATTGAAGTTTCCTTCTGATGGCGCAGAACAAGGTAAAAGCAGATCGAAGGGTCAGTATGGCTTATGCTGTTGGCGAAGAGGTTCTGCTCCATTGAATTGTGCATATGCACAGCATTGACTCAATCCATATTGTAACCCTCCTGGGCCTCGGTTCTATTGTTTTAACAAAAACATTTTTTCTTGTTGGTGTTCAGCATAGAACGTTCTTGCAGTGTGCCAGCTGACCTTACCGGGTACTGCTGACAACGCTGCTGTCAATGACCCGGCCGTGTTCTGCGCATGCCCCCCCCCCGCCCTCGCCTCCGGTTGGGGCATGATCCCGGAACAGGGAAGTTACCGGACCAAAGAGTACCGGATTTGAGAGGTTCAACCTGTATTATATTTTTTGTTTCTAGATGTTCTTCTATTTTCTCATTTAGTAGGGATACCATTATTTTTCCTCCAACCAATGTTAAGCTGACTGGTCTATAATTCTCTGAACATGTTCTATCCCCCTTCTTAAATATAGGTATTACGTTAGCCATCCGCCAGTTCTTTGGCACGACATCTTTTTCGAACAAGTTATTAAATATGTGTAATAGTGCCTCTGCTATCTCTTTCCCAGATTATTTTAAAATGTGCAGATGTAATCCATCCGGGCAACAGTTTTAATCCTCTTTGAGTTTGATTAGTTTATTTAATTTTTTTCCACTTTTTATTTTAAATAAATTTATATCATTTCTAATCTCATCTTCTGATGTCATGTCGACCTGATCTGTCTCCTTGGTAAATACTGAAGCACAGGAACTATTTAATATTTCTGTCATTTCGCTATTGCTGCCTGTGATTTTTATCTTGTCCATCTCTTAATGCCCCTGTTCCCATCCTGACTCTTTTTTTTTAATGAGTGTGTCTGTAGAATATTTTACTATTTTGCATTATGTTCCTTGATAATTTAATTTCATAGTTCTTCTTTGCATTCCTACTTCCTACTTCTCTCCTAATCTCTTCATATTCTCCCTTGTCATGCTCTCCCCTGCTGTGCATGTATGCTCCTTTCCTTGCCTTCAATTTTTCCCGAATGTCTTTATTCGTCCATGGTGTCTTCTTAGTGTTTAGCTTCTTGTTTTTTAGCAGAATATATTCTTCCTGGCCTTTGTTGAAAACTGTTTTAAATGTTTCCCATTACTGCTCTACATCATTGTTTCCCAATATTGTTGTCCATTTTATTTTTCCCAAGTTCTATTCTCAGCCCTTCATAATGGGCTTTTCGTCATACTATGTCCTTCATATTTATTATCTTTTTTTTGTTTGTTCCTGGGATGTAGACGTTGCTGGCAAGACCATCATTTATTACCCATTCCTAATTGCCCTTGAGAAGGTGATGGTGAGCTGCTTTTTGAACTGCTGCAGTCCATGTGTTGAAGTTACTCCCATAATGCTGTTAGGGAGGGAGTTCAAGGACGATGATGGAACGGCAATATATTTCCAAGTCAGGATGGCGTGCAACATGGAAGGGAACTTGCAGGTGATGGTGTTTCCATGCACCTGCTGCCCTCGTCCTTCTCGGTGGTAGAGGTTGCAGGTTTGGGAGGTGCTATCAAGTTAGTCTTGGTGAGTTGCTGCAGTTCATCGCGTAGATAGTACAAGCTACAGGCGTGGTGCATTGGTGGTGGAGAGAGTGAATGTCTAAGGTGGTAGATGGGGTGCCAATCAAGCGAGCTCCTTTGTCCTGGATGGTGGTGAGTATTCCATCACACGTGACTTGTGCCTTATAGGCTTTGGGGAGTCAGGAGGTGAGACACTCTTTGCAGCATACCCAACCTCTGACCTGCTCTTTTGTAGCCACAGTATTTATGTGGCTGGTCCAATAAAGTTGCTGGTCAGTGCTGACCCCCAGGAGATTCAGCGATGGTAATGCCATTGAATGTTATGGGACAGTGGTTAACTTCTCGATTATTGGAGATAGTAATTGCCTGGTACTTGTGTAATGTGAATGTTACTTGCCACTTATCAGCCAAACCTGAATGTCATCCAGATCTTGCTGCATGTAGCCACGGACTGCTTCATTATCTGAGGACTTGTGAATGGAACTGAACACTCTGCAATCATCAGTGAACATCCCCACTTCTGACATGATGGGGAAGGTCATTGATGAAGCAGCTGAAGATGGTTGGGCCGAGGGCACTGCCCTGAGGAACTCCTGCAGCAGTGTCCTGCGGCTGAGATGATTCACTTCCAATTACGACAACCATCTTCCTTTGTACTAGGTATGACTCCAGCCAGTGGAGAGTTTTCCCTTTGATTCCCATTGATTTCAATTTTGCTCGGGCTCCTTGATGCCACGCTCGGTCAAATGCTCTCTTGATGTCAAGGGCAATCACTCTCACCTCATCTCTGGGATTTAGCTCTTTTGTCCATGTTTGGACCAAGGCTGTAATGAGGTCTGGAGCCGAGTGGTCCTGGCGGAACTCAAACTGTGCATTGGTGAATAGGTTATTGGTGAGTAAGTATCACTTGATAGCACTATCGACGACACCTTCCATCATTTGCTGATGATTGAGAGTAGGCAAATGGGCCGTTATTGGCTGGAGTGGATTTGTTCTGCATAGGACATAACTAGTCAGTTTTCCACATTGTTGAGTAGACGGTAGTGTTGTAGCTGTATTGGAACATCTTGGCTAGAGGCGCGGGTAGTTCTGAACCACAATTCTTCAGCACAACAGCTGAAAGGGCCCACAGCCTTTGATGTATCCATTGCACTGAGCCGTTTCTTGATATCACGTGGAGTGAATCGAATTGGCTGAAGACTTGCTTCTACAATGATGACCTCAGGAGGAGGCTGTGATGGATCATGCACTCGGCACTTCTGGCTGAGGTTGGTTGCAAATGCTTCATCCTTGTCTTTTGCAAATGCTTCATCCTTGTCTTTTGCACATGCGTACTGGGCTCCGCCATCATTGAGGATGGGGATATTCATGGATTGTCCAATCTTCTAACATATTATATTATGGCCACTATTGCCTCCCTTTATTTCTCTTATCTGCTCTGGTTCATTCCCCATTACTAGATCCAGCAGCAGATCCTCCCTTGTCGGGTTTCTCCCATATTGGGTTAGAAATGAGTCCTGTACACATTGCAGGAACTCCATTCCCTTAGTCTCTTTACCCACCTCTTCTGGCCAATTAATTTTGGGATAGTTGAAATCCCCCATGATTATTTTATGTTTTTTACATATTTGAATAATTTGTTTGCATATTTCTTCCTCCAGCTCTCTTTCACTATTATCTGGTCTATACACTACCCCTATTGGTATGCTTGATCCTTTATTATCTTTTATCTCTATCCACATAGATTTTGTTTCTGTCTTGTTGCTGCCAATATGTTATCTGTAATAAGTACAGCTATTCCACCTCCCCATTTTCTGCTCTCTCTTTTCTAAATATGTTATACCCTGCAATGGTTAATTCCCAGTCTTGATTCTTCTGTAGCCATGTCTCTGTAATCCCTATTATATTTGCTTCCTCATAACTAAAGGCAGATAAATCCCCTGGACCTGATGGCTTGCATCCTTGGGTCTTAAGAGTAGGAGCGGCAGGGATCGTGGATGCACTGGTTGTAATTTACCAAAATTCCCTGGATTCTGAGGAGGTCCCAGCAGATTGGAAAACTGCAAATGTGTAACGCCCCTATTTAAAAAAGAAGGCAGACAAAAAGCAGGAAACTATAGACTAGTTAGCCTAACATCTGTGGTTGGGAAAATGTTGCAGTTCATTATTAAAGAAGCAGTAGCAGGACATTTGGAAAAGCATAATTCAGTCAGGCAGAGCCAGCATGAATTTATGAAGGGGAAGTCATGTTTGACAAATTTGCTGTAATTCTTTGACGATGTAACGAAGAGGGTGGATAAAGGGGAACTAGTGGATGTGCTGTATTTGGACTTCCACAAGGCAATTTGACAAGGTGCCACATAAAAGGTTACTGCACAAGGTAAAAGTTCACGGGTTTGGGGGTAATATATTAGCATGGATAGAGGATTGGCTAATGAACAGAAAACAGAGAATCGGGATAAATGGTTCATTTTCGGGTTGGCAATCAGTAACTATTGGGGTGCGGCAGGGATCAGTGTTGGGACCCCAACTATTTCCTATCTATATTAACGACTTGGAAGAAGGGACCGAGTGTAACGTAGCCAAGTTTGCTGACGATACAAAGATGGGAGGAAAAGAAATGTGTGAAGAGGACACAAAACATCTGTAAAAGGACATAGACAGGCTAAGTGAGTGGGCAAAAATTTGGCAGATGGAGTATAATGTTGGAAAGTGTGAGGTCATGCACTTAGGCAGAAAAAAAATCCAAGAGCAAGTTATTATTTAAATGGAGAAAAATTGCAAAGTGTTGTAGTACAGCGGGACCTGGGGGCACTTGTGCATGAAACACAAAAGGTTAGTATGCAGGTACAGCAAGTGATCAGGAAGGCCAATAGAATCTTGGCCTTTATTGCAAAGGGGATGGAGTATAAAAGCAGGGAAGTCTTGCTACAGTTATACAGGGTATTGGTGAGGCTACACCTGGAATACTGTGTGCAGTTTTGGTTTCCATATTTACGAAAGGATATACTTGCTTTGGAGACAGTTCAGAGAAGGTTCATTAGGTTGATTCTGGAGATGAGGGGGTTGACGTTTGAGGAAAGGTTGAATAGGTTGGGCCTCTACTCATTGGAATTCAGAAGATTGAGAGGTGATCTTATCGAAACCTGTAAGATTACGAAGGGGCTTGACAAGGTGGATGCAGAATGAATGTTTCCACTGATGGGGAAACTGGAACTAGGAGTCATAATCTTAGAATAAGGAGCCGCCTTATTTAAAACTGAGATGAGGAGAAATTTCTTTTCTCAGAGGATTGTGGATCTGTGCAATTCGCTGCCTCAGAGAGCTGTGGAAGCTGGGACATTGAATAAATTTAAGACAGAGATAGACAGTTTCCTAACTGATAAGGGAATAAGGGGTTATGAAGAGCGGGCAGGAAAGTGGACCTGAATCCATGATCGGATCAGCCAAGATTGTATTGAATGGCGGAGCAGGCTCGAGGGGTCCGTATGGCCTACTCCTGCAGCTATTTCTTATGTTCTTGTGTATTATTGCCGACAGTTCCCCTGTTTTATTATGGACGCTGTGTGCATTGCTGTACACACAGTTTACCTCATTCTTAATAGCAGTTCCTCTCACTTTATTTTTAACCAACTTTTTACACTCTTGTTCTACAACTACTTATTTCCCAGCCATTTATGTCCTTCCTTAGTTTAGTCTGTCCTATGCTCTACTTTCCTGTTTCGTTTACATTTCGGCTGGTTTCATTTCTTGTAGATCCCTCTACCCATCTTACTAGTTTCAAGTCTCTGGCTTTCTAGCTTCTTCTCAAATCATTCAGTCCATTCTGTAGTTTGCTCATCCTGTAACTCTTTTTCCAAAACGTAAGAGTTTCCCAGGAGTTCATCCCATCTTTCATTGTGTTCCCTCTTGATATAAATAACCTCCATTAATATTTCAATCCCATGCATTCTTTTGCTCTTGACTCTACTGTGGATTAATCAATTACCTACAACTTCCACTCCTTCAATGCTGACAACCTCCAGTCTTTTTGCAGAGCAGTGGCTGAATCATTATAAGTTGTTCTCCACCATATATTTGAACAAAGCAGTGAAACGTTTTCAATTCTTCAGCGACAGAGTTAAAAATTCTATGTTTCAACAACAACAACAACTTGTATTTATATAGCGCCTTTAACGTAGTGAAACGTCCCAAGGCGCTTGACACCGTGCTACATAAGGAGACATTAGGATAGGTGACTAAAAGCTTATTGAAAGAGATAGGTTTTAAGAAGTGTCTTAAAGGAGGAAAGGGAGGTAGAGAGGTTTAGGCAGGGAATTCCAGAGCTTGGGGCCCAGGCTTCAGAAGGCATGGCCACTAATGGTTGAGCGATTATAATCAGAGATGCTCAAAAGGGCAGAATTAGAGGAGTGCAGATATCTCAAGAGGTTGTGGGGCAAAAGGAGATGACAGAGATAGGGAGAGGCAAGGCCATGGAGGGATTTGAAAACAAGGATGAGAATTTTGAAATCAAGGCGTTGCTTAACCGGGAGCCAATGTAGATCAACGAGCACAGGGGTGATGGGTGAGTGGGACTTGGTGCGTGTTAGGTGTAAGATTTCTAAATCTCTGGCATTAAATTTGACAGTGAAACAATTCTTCTAAAACAATTGGAACAGTTTATTAAACATACACACACATGCACATCCACCTTAGTTACAACAGATACAATAAGGTTATAATAAAGAGTGATATACATTAGTTCCCTTTGGCTGGCTGGTTCAAGAGAGAGAGAAAAGTCTTTGGCTGAGTTCTTTGTACCTCTCAAAAGCCATTGTCCCTCTGAAAGCCTCACGATTGGACCTTGGTTCCAGGGCAGTTCCTTATTGGCTCTCCTCACACATGTGGCTGTCTGGCCTGGCTCAGCTATCTCTTGATTAATTTAAATGACTTTCCAATACACAAAATCCATGCAGCAGCTCTGTGGGCTTCCAATCTGTTTCTTTCAAAACTCAGCCCACACTGGCAAACTGTGGGCTTTCATTTTGTTTAAACACAAACAGGCCTTTCCGTATAACCTATACTTTTAACATTTATACATACACAGAATCAATTTTAATCATTAATAAACACTTTTATTCTTACATAGGGCACGGGCAACTGAGTTTTGGATGAGCCCAAGTTTACGTAGGGTACAATATGGGAGGCCTGCAGGAGTGCGTTGGAGTAGTCAAGTCTAGAGGTAACAAAGGCCACGGGTGATGGTTTCAGCAGCGAATGAGCTGAGGCAAGGACAGAGACGGGCGATGTTACAGAGATGGAAATAGGTGGTCTTGCGGATATGTGGTCGAAAGCTCATTTCAAGATCAAATATTGACACCAAAGTTGCGAACATTCTGGTTCAGCCTCAGAAGTTGGGGAGCGGGATGGAGTCATTGGCTGGGGAACAGAGTTTGTGGTGGTGACTGAAAATAATGGCTCCGGTCTTCCCAATATTTAATTGGAGAAAATTTCTGCTCATCTAGAACAGGATGTCGGACAAGCAGTCTGACAATTTAGAGACCGTGGACCGGTCAAGAGAAGTGGTAGTGAGGTAGAGCTGGGTATCATCGGTGTACCTGTGGAAACTGACGTTGTGTTTTCGGATGGTGTCGCCAAGGACAACATGTAGATGAAAAATAGGAGGGGTCCAAGAGTAGATCCTTGGGGGGGACACCAGAGGTAATGATGGGGCAGGGGGAAGAGAAGCCGCAAGATGATTCTCTGGCTACGATTAGACAGATAAGAATGGAACCAGGCGAGTCCAGTCTCACCCACCTGGATGACGGTGGAGAAACCTTGGAGAAGGATAGAGTGGTTAACCGTGTCAAAGGCTGCAGACAAGTCAAGAAGGACAATCAGGGATAGTTTGCCTTTGTCACAGTCACAAAGGATGCCGTTTGTGACTTTGATGAGAGCCGTTTCGGTACTGTGTAATGTGTGGAAACCAGATTGGAGGGATTCAAATATGGAGTTGTGTGAAAGATGGGCACGGATTTGAGAGGCGACAACATGTTCAAGGACTTTAGAAAGGAAAGGGAGGTTGGAGATGGGACGGTAGCTTGTAACGATGATGGGGTCAAGGGTTTTTTTTTAAGGAGAAGGGTGATCACAGCAGATTTGAGGGAGATAGGGACAGTACCTGAGGAGAGAGAACTGTTAACAACGTCAGTTAACATGGGAGCCAGAAAAGGCAGTTCGGTGGTCAGCAGTTTGGTGGGAAAAGGGTCAAGGGAGCAGGAAGCGGTTCTCATGGACAAGATGAGCTTGGAGAGATCATGAGGGGAGATTGGAGAGAAACTGATGTGATGTCAGGGCTAGGGCAGAGGGGGGTATCCTTAGAGGAAGTTTGGGCCGGTGGGCTAGTGGAGGGAAGGGCAGAGGCAGCTGAACGGATGGTCTCAATCTTAGAGTCAAAGAAATCCATGAGCTCCTTACACTTATTGTCAGAGCTGATGATGGAGACTGGGGAGAAGGATTTAAGAAGATGTTTAGCAGTGGAGAATAGAAGCTGGAGTTAATCTTTGCATCCAGGATGATTCTGGAATGGTGAGCAATTTTGGTAGACGAGAGCAGGACCCGATAATGCTTTATGTGGTCCAGCCAGATCTTGCGGTGAATGGCTAAACCGGTCAGGGCTGTTCCAGGGGAACGGCCAGGGTGAGAGAGTAATTGTTTTAACAGAGACTAGAGCATCAAAGGTGGTGGTGGTGAGGGTGTGATTGAGCAGATTGGTAACTACAGAAATGTAATGGTGAATGGAAGGAAAAAGGCTGGACAGTTGGGAATTCAAGAGTGCAGTTGGAAGAGAATCAGGAGAGAGTTTTTTTTCCAGGGGTCGACACAGATGGAGGTAAGGTTGAGCCGAGGGTTGGAAGGGCAATGTGGGTGGAGAGTGATACGAGGACGTGGTCAGAGATGGCCTTATCTGCGATTGACATGATGGAAGTAGCGAGGTCACGAGAAATGGCAAGGTTGAGGGATGGCCTTGAATATGGGTTGGGAAGTTTACATGGAGGGAGAGATTAAGGGAGGATAGGAGGCTGGTGAACTCAGAGGAAAGAGAGCATGATGAATTGAGATGGAGGTTGAAATTGCCGAGGATGAGAAGCATAGGCTGAGGGAGGAAAGCAGAGAAGAAATAGCGGTAATAACATTTTTATGGCAGAGAATGAGAATTTTAAATGAGAGGTAAGAGGGGTGGAATAAGGTGAGATGCTCAAAGAAGGAGCAAGTACCGATGGAGTAAGGGGACAGACAAAGGTGTGATTTGCTGATGAGAGCCATACCGCCACCATGGCGGTCTGAGCGAGGCAAGTGCTGGAAGGTATAGCCAGGCAGGGAGGCTTCATTTAAGAGTAAGGTGGCATCGCCCCTCAACCAAGTTTCCGTCAGGGCCATGATGTCGATGCCATCATCCACGATAAGCTCATGGATGGCAAGGGCCTTGTTTGCAAGCGAACGGACATTCTGGAAAGAGATGCGGAGAGGGTCGGTGATGGCTGCCCCATTGCCAGCATCCAGCGCTTGGAGCGGTGAGTTGAATGGGGAGGAGATTGGCAAGATTAGCCCCCAGTGGAGGTGCTGGGCAAGAATGTCGGTAAGAAAGTAGAATGAGACAGTTGTGGTTGCTGCTCGTAAAGAGGCAGTGATGAGTGCCTCAATGGGCCCTTCATAGGATGCCAAGGGAGGCATAGAAATAAGCTGTAGGCTTATCTAAGAGGAAATCAAGCCTGGGACGGTGGCAGGAAAGTAGGAAGATCAAAGAGTAATGATGGATTGGGATCGGGATTTGGGAGGGTAGAGTATCCGAGAGAAGAGAGATGAAAGGAGGCATGGCGACAGGAGAAAGCGGTCACGGAGGGATAAAGCGAGGAAAAATTGGAAAAAGTATTGAATGGCTCGGGTCCCGAGTGGCAGCCAAAATGTGCATGCGAATGGACACGGGAAAAGTAGTTACTGGGATACAATAGTGGGGAGACCAGGGTCAAAATCAAAGGTCCCATGGAAGGGCAAAGCCGGCATAAGCAGGATGGGGTTGGCACGGAGCTTCGACAAATCGCTGTCCAAAGCAAGCGAGTGAAGTCCAGAAGCTATTTGAAGTATAGAGTTCAAGGTTGTGCCATAGAAAGGAGAATCGGTAGCAGTGCAGAAAGATGATGGCGAAGTTGACACATGTTTGTAGGTCACCGTAGATCAAAGCAGCGAAGAAAAAGTAAAACTACAGCCAACAACCAGCAAAGTTGAAAATTGGTAGAACTAGTGAAGTGGTAGCTGCTAGCTAGAAGTCAGTAGAGCTGAAAAAACAGTAGAACCAGTTCAGCAGAGACACACATGCAGTTAAAAGCAAAAAGAAACTTTATCAGCAGAGATGGAGAAACAGCAAGTAGCTCTTACAGTATAATCCAGTGTAGTCCAGTGTAGAAAAGTAGTGGTGTAACGTAGTTTTGATGTCCAGACAAGTCCAGGAGATTGGAAACTAATTTGACAAAAGAATTCAGCAGCAAAGACTTGAATCGACTGAAAGCAGAGCAAAATCACAGCCGATGAGTCAAACAGTGTAGTCCATAGAACAACAAAATCCTGTTTTGAGTGATGGAAATCAAGTTTCTTCAGAGATCCTGCAATTGAAGAGCTCAGTAAGAACAAAGGCACGCCACCAGTGGGCTCTGCAGGCTTTGAACTTGTAGCTATAAACTTGTAGGTTGAACTTGTAGTGTGGGCTGAAATGCCTTCACTATCAGTGGCAGAGGGCCCAAAATTCACCGCCCCCGATTCAGCTCGGGGAGGATTTCAGCGGTGTTCACTTCCGCCCGAAACGGCGCGGTGAAGTCGCTGCAAAGAAGGTTTCCAGCGGTGAGCTCTGCAGTGTGTGGGCCGCTGGAAAGGGACTACCACAGCGAAATTCACAGAGGAAAAGGTAGGACTTTTCCCGACAGTGCCCCCGCAAGGTTTTCGATGAGATGCTCAAACGCGACACCGCTGGGGCCCTTTGGTTGGTAAAAAGTTTTATTACTTATTGTTTTCATTTCATTTTCCAGCATCCACAGTATTCATCTTTTGATATAATTTTATTACTTATTAGTGTGTTTATTTCATTTTCCATTGTCCGCAGTATTTAGGTTTTGATATAGTTTTATTCATTGTTAGTTTTTATTTCATTTTCCATGGTCTGCAGTATTTAGCTTTTGATATAATTTTATTACTTGTTTTGGTTCCATTAAACCTGCTCAGAGGTTTGCACATACCCCTGTACTTTTGTGCAACTTTCAGGTCTGACTCTTTAGTGGAGGCCTGCGGGCTGCAGAGACCTGCTTGGCAGGGTTCACCCTGAGGATGGGAGGAGTGTTGGGAGGGTGACACCTGGTACACCTGCTCAGAAGCAGGGTGGCACGCAGAAGAAGGCGTCGCGTCAGCACCGTGCAGAGAGGCAGTGGGCAAGGGAGGCAGCAGCCATGATTCGTTCATTCTGCGCCAGACCAGTGTGCCCGCCGTCTTCACTGGCACGAATCAGGATTGCGGTTGGCTGCTTGGGGACAGGGGATATCTCCTGTCCACTTGATTACTCACTCCTCTGCGGAACCCCAGGACAACGCCAGAGCATGCATATAATGAAGCTCATTGTGCCACCTGGTGCATCATCGAGCAGTGCATCGGCATCCTTAAGCAAAGGTTCCGGTGCCTGGACCGCTCTGCACCTTGCAGTACTCTCCTCAATGGGTGTCCATAATTGTCGTGGTCTGCTGCATGCTGCACAACCTGGCCATCATAAGGGGTCAGCCGCTGGAGGTCGAGCCAGCAGTACCATCTGAGGCGGAGGAGGAGGAGGATCCCCGTTGCCCCAGAGCTAGGAGGCGTCGACCCATCGCCACCCTGGAAGGGTCGGGTGCAGACTGGCCAACACCCTCAGAAAAGAGTATTCTTCTTCTGTCCTCCACACCATCCATCAGTGTCTCCAGCTCCATATCCGTGAACCAGTTGGCTCTCCTCTCACCTCTTACACCAGCCATCCTTCCAACCTCCTTCCCCCTCAGGGCCTCGCTGCAAACCCTGGCCTTTAAAAAGGCCAGTGGGCAGCTGGCTTATCAGAAACTCTTACCTGCATGCTGAATATTTTCAGTGGTGATAACATTCAAATTAAGACAGCCATACCGCTGAAAAATCCACTTTGGAAGAGTTCATTAGAGCTGGAACCCATTTGTTCACTTTTGGAGCTGAATATGAGGTGGCCCAGCCACGAAAATTTTTTTGGCGCTAATGGCCACAAAAAGGTAGGGGGAGCACCAGCTTTCCAGCGGTACTGAATTTTGGGCCCAGGGTATCTTAAGCAATGAAAGAAAGGAGATTTGGGGAAGAAAGGGCAAAAAAAATGGCAATGGATGACCATGGATACAGTTGAAGAGAAGAGCAGGTCAGAAAGGAGCTTCCAGCCCAGGAGTTATCTTGCTAAGTTTCCCAAAAATGCAATACAGCGGGACTCCTGGCTGCCTGCTGGAGAAACTGTTGACCCCCATCCCAAATACAGTACCGTCAATTTAATAATTGGTTGGGGGTGGGGCGGATTATGTCTGTACAGGTACAACGAGGTATTCATCTCAAAGAAGTGCAGGAAAATTGGAGTGGTATCCTGCTGTTCTAATTAGTGGAGCCATAAGAAAACCAGATCCTCCATTACTGAAGGTAATCAATCCCTTCCAGTATCGATTAACTTTCAGTCTTTACATTTCCAGGCACCTCTTCCACTGGGCCTAATGAGGGGAAACTGGGCAGATTTCCCCAGATAGCCTGTTGACACCATTATTGGCTTCATCTTACTCCGTTATCTATCAACATTCTTGGCGTCACTATTTCCAAATGGAACCACCATTGTTAAAACCACCTTAAAGAAGCTTGATATCCTCTTTTATGTTAAATGTTTTGTCAGAACTTAGTTCTGACCAAGGACCCACACCTGAAACATTTGCAGTTGGAGGCTTTCTGTGGGGAAATGTCTCTGCTCCGCAAATAAAATGCCTGCGTATTTGGTGGTCCGGGAGGTATGGAAATTCGCGGTCCTGGGCCTCTCGGTACATCATCATCATAGGCGGTCCCTCGAAACGAGGATGACTTGCATCCACGGCAAAAAAAAGGATGCGTTCACAGGTGTTTCAATGAAGGAACCAAACTACATCCTCAAGGGTGGAAGATGCCGAGTTGTGGATTTTTATAATGTGTGGTGGCCATTGCACACCAGCCACCACACGGGCTTGACAGAGTTAGGTCTTGGTCCAGTGGCAAGGATTACTCAAGACGACTGGAGACCAGCTCTGCTGCATGGACCTAGTGCACACACACACACCGCAGTGTGGGCTGGCCTGTGCTGCCCCTGGGCCCACACCTCTTCTGGGTCCCGAACTCACGCCTCCCCGGGCCCCGATCACGTCCCACGACAGTCTCTCGCCGCTCCTTCGCCCCGTCCTCGCCGCTCCTTCGCCCCGTCCTCGCCGCTCCTTCGCCCTGTCCTCGCCACTCCTGCTGTAGCTGCCCATGCTCCAATCACCGACCTGGACCTTGATGTCGTCACTCTTTGCTGCCGTTGTCCTCCTGCACCAGCATGTGCTGCTCCCTGGAGTAATGTGCTCCCGAGGCCGCTCATTTTATGGCCCCGACCTGTTGCTGATGGTCTCTCACAGGTCGGAGCCTCCACGCTGCCCATGACCGCCGCTCGCCGCTCCTTTTATGGCCCTGACCTGTCGCTGATGGTCTCTCGCAGGTCGAGGCCTCTCGGTACACGCAGGTAGAGGCTCACGTACCCCAGGGGCGCATGCTGTTGGCAAGCGTCCCTGGGATACATGGGTTGGCCCAACCAATAAAAGAAGGGAATCCCCATAAGCATGAGAGTTGTCTCCCTGCTGCAGAGAGTTGTTGATGCCAGTTCATTGGATATATTCAAGAGGGAGTTAGATATGGCCCTTACGGTTAAGGGGATCAAGGGGTATGGAGAGAAAGCAGGAAAGGGGTACTGAAGGAATGATCAGCCATGATCTTATTGAATGGCGGTGCAGGCTCGAAGGGCCGAATGGCCTACTCCTGCACCTATTTTCTATGTTTCTATGAATGGGAATATTCCAAAAAATACATCTACATTCCAAATAAATTTTGAAAAGAATTACATATTTAAAATTAATTAAATATTTAAAACATAAAGTTATTTTTTGAAAATAAAATGTACATGTTCTAACGGCGATAAAAGTAAACTTACCTTATTGCACAGGGTATAAATGATTGATAAAATGTAATTTTTATGTTTTTTTTCAACTCTTACGCAAGTAAAAGTAGGCCTTACACCTGCTTTTTACCAGGCGTAAGAATTTCACCGGCATTCGCTGGGCAGAAGTTGGGCAAATAGCCCAACTCTCCAGCTGCGGATGCCCTTTTCCCGGGGATGCATTGGATCTAGATTGCAAGTTCTGGGTTTTCGCGTGCAAAAGCCTGGAACTTGCATGGCCCTTACAAGCGCATACGCACCTGTAGGGGCCGCAAATTACGGGCCATTAACTTACCTGTTCTCTCTACAGATTCTGACTGACTTGCTGAGTGTTTCCAGCATTTTGTGCTTTTGTTTTAGATTTTTAACTTATGCCGGTTTTTGCTTTTTTTCTATCAAGCCCAAGTCGGCCTAAGCCATGTGGAGCCTCCCCTCACATCTTTGTCACACTCCTGGACAGAGTATAAGAAAAAGTTTGTCCTTTAAGAGAAATCCCTCTCTAACTTTCAACCCCTATCTTTTCCTGACCGAACCTTTCCAGTGTTTCTCCATTTTATCAATACTGTTCTGGTAAATGCTCCTTTAAACTTTTCTCTCTCATTTCTGCAGCCTTTCCCTACATCCCCTCTTTGTTGAAATTAAGACTTGTTGTGCAGTCTCCTACTCTTAAGTCATTCTTTGTAGAATCTTAAAACTATGGAGCTTGTTGCCTTTGTCAGCCTTTTCTCCTCCGATTTTCAGGTTTTTAAACCACAACCTTGTCATCACCACTTCCTGCTTGACCTCACTTTTTAACTTTGCTTATTTCCTGCACCATGGACCTCATCCTTCACCTGGATTTCTCAATAAGAAAGAGTACTTTTAAATAATCCCTGCTGTAACTGTTGTGTACCAGCATCTTGATACGTTAATGGGGTTAGGTGAAGAAGGAAGGGAGGAGGCTCGAGTGGAGCATAAACACCAGTGTGGACCTGTTCTGTGCTGTAAAACTTTGTAATCTCAGGGATGTAACATTCATTGTTTGTGGCTCTGTTGTTTAATTATGAACTCAAATGAAACACCCCTGTACGATTTGTATTCTCCAAGACACTATATAGTATGGAAAACATTCTTAATCTCCTTGTAATAACCACTGTTCTGACTGGATTTTATTCTGTTCACTTCTATATTAAGAGCCTTTTAAAACAAAAAATACATTCATGTCCAAACTGTGATGGGATTTAAGTCCTCAAAGGTTTCACAAACCATTAATGCCTAGTTTGGTTGGTTACTTTGTTATGTTTATATTTATATTTATATCAAATTAAAATTGAAGTAATGGGGCAGTGAATACAAGGTTCACTTATATTTTGTGGTGTTACAAAAATACAACTGTAGATATTTCAAATCTATTAAACACTATAATGCTTTTGGAAATTCAGTCAAAAATGTTTCATTTCAGTAACGTCTTCACTGGCAATGACCATTAAAAGGTATTCTATGTAAAATACAGCCTATTTAAATGATGGAAATAAAATAGCAATATAAAGTGCTGTGCTTTTGCTGAAAAACAATTATGGAACACAAATTGTGTTGCTTCTATTCAGAATTTATCAAAGTGGAATTACTGTTTGGAGAATTTTAAAGGGGCTGTTTAGTCATTAACTATTAACAGCTCTATTGTAGGTTTAAAACTGAACTTTCACTAGCCCCATTGATGTCGTATCACTTTAAACTGTAACTTAAATGGAAGCCTGTTCAATGAGGAGAAAGAAAAGTCAAGAACATAATTTTCATGTTTTTTGTGACTCACTACATTACCATGCTTTATATTTTGCAAACACAAAAACATTTCAAAACTTTTTTTCAAGAGAATGGTAGCCCTTTAAAGAATTTAAATCTGATTTATTCCTGGTAAAATTCACATTGATCCCCACAAGCTTGTATATACTTATCAAATACTAAACACTTTACCAGGGTATCCAGGGACATTAAAAGAGGTTCCCCCAATGTGTTTCCGACGCTCTTTCGCTGAAGTTACGGTGGAAGATCGGGAGACAGCCACCGCCTCACCCCATATCTTCACCAAGAAATTCCCGGTCTATATATTTAACATAAGTATATAAATAAACTTCAGTCATGTGGTTTTTGGTTTCTACCTGGTTTCATTAATTTTTTTGCCCTCAGTTTTTCTTTTTAAATTGCTGATCTTGGTTGAACTTGAAAAATCAGAGCTCCCTAGAGGCAGCATCACAGTCATCAAATGTGAAGAACATTCCCTTTATCTGTAAGTGATTAATTACAAAAAAAGTTCCTGGCACATTTAATTAGGATTTGGAAAAGCAAAGTCTAAAGCAATGTTTCTGCTGACAGACCGCAAAAATGTAATTCATTGAATAATTTACAAACTCTTAAAGCATATATTACAGTGTTCTAATACTAGAGCACTGTATTTGTAATATTATCAATCTTTGCAAGGCATAATTGACTTTCCATTCTCTTTACTTGTGGAATAACCAAATTAAACCAGAAATACTGGTGCAGTAGTGAAAGATTTCATAATGAAATGTAATATATGCTAGTGAATTTCAGTGTTGTACAATATTTTGAAGTATAAATAAACACTAACAAATAAAAGGCTCTTCTATCCAGAATAGCATGATGTTGTACACTGTGTCCTGAGAGATGAGCTTTCTCTTTTATTACTGTCAAACTGACAAGCTGAGGAATGGTGGACCGACATTAATGTGGATAAATGTAAGGATATAAGGATAAATGGTGGAATATGAATTTCTTGAAGGGTACTCAAAGTAAAGGTGGGGATAATTATCGACAGTTTAATAAAACTATTCAGTTAATGTGAAGCTTTGATCAACTACCTAACCTTAAAGTGGAAGTTATTTATTTAATATCCCATATCGTGAAGTGCCTCTCAACACTTGTTTTATATTCGGTAACTGCCAGTCAGGGCTGTTTAGAAAAAGGCAATTTATATATTAGTTATGTGGAGAGTCCAGAGAAGCTGGGATTGTTCTCCTTTGACCAGAAAGAGTTAACAGGAGATTTAATCGTTCCTTACGCACTCCCTCCCTTCTTTCTTTTCTTTCATTCCTCCGTCCCTGCCTCCTTTCTTAGAACATAACATAAGAACGTTTCTTCTTTCCTTCCTCTCTTGTTTCCATCCTCCTTTCTTTTCTTTAATTCCACCTTTTTTCCTTTTAACCACTTTTTTCCCCATTTTTCAAGGCGAAGAGGAAAAAAAGCTTTGGGAGGTGCTTTCAGAAAGCAGAGTCCAGCTGGCTGAATGCTCTGCAGCCAATGGTGTAATGAAGCGAGCATTGATGCAGAGAAGGCCATATGAATACAGGAGGGGGGTCTAAGGCTGGCAGAGTTTGCAAAAGTTTGATGGGGTGAGGCCTTAGAGGGACGTGAAGATGAGATGAGGATTTAAAATCCTATGTGTTACAATCATAGAATCATAGCATTGTTACGGCAGAGTAGGAGGCCATTCGGCCTGTTGAGCCTGTGCCGGCTCATTGCAAGAGCACTTAAGCTAGTCCCAATCCCTCACCCTTTCCCTGTAGCCCTGCAAATTATTTTCCTTCAGTTACTTATCTAATTCCCTATTAAAAGCCACGATTGAATCTGCTTCCACCATCCTTTCAGGCAGTGCATTCCAGATCATAACCAATCGCTGCGTAAAAAAGCTTTTCCTCATGTCACCTTAACTCTGTGTCCTCTGGTTCTTGAACCTTCCACCAATGGGGACAGTCTCTCTTTACTCTGTCTAGATCCTTCATGATTTTGAACACCTCCATCAAATCTCCACTCAACCTTCTCTGCTCCAAGTATAACAACCCCAGCTTTGCCAGTCTAGCCACATAACTGAAGTCCCTTATCCCTGGAACCATTCTTGTAAATCTTTACTGCACCCTCTCGAAAGCCTTCACATCCTTCCTAAATTGCGTTGCCCAGAATTGGACACACTACTCCAGTTGTGGTTGAACCAGTGTTTTATAAAGGTTCATCATAACTTCCTTGCTTTTGTTCTCTATTCCTCTAGTTATAAAGCCCAGGATCCCACATGATTTTTAATTACTTTTTCAATCTTCCCTACCAACTTCAACGGTTTGTGCACATATACCCCCAAGTCTCTATTCCTGCACTCCCTTTAAGATTGTACCCTTTAGTTTATATTGCCTCTCTTCGTTCTCCCGACCAAAATGTATCATTTCACACTTTTGTGCATTAAATTTCATCTGCCATGTGTCTTCCGATACCACCAGCCTATCGATGTCCTCTTGAATTCTAATTCTATCCCTATCCCCTACACTGTTCACTATACTTCAAAGTTTTGTGTCATCTGCATATTTTGAAATAGTACCCTTTACACCTGAGTCCAAATCATTAATATATATCAAGAAAAGCAGTGCTTCTCGTATCGACCTCTGGAGAACACCACTGTGTACCTTCCTCCTGTCCAAAAAACAACTGTTCATCACTACTCTCTGTTTCCTGTCATTTAGTCAATTCCGTATCCATGCTGCCACTGTCCCTTTTATTCCATGGACTTCAACTTTGCTGGCAGGTCTATTATTTGGCACTTTATCAAATTCCTTTTGGAAATCTATATATGACACATCAACCGCATTGCCCTCATCAACCCTCTCTGTTACCTCATCAAAAAATTCAATCAAGTTAGTTAAATACGATTTACTTTTAACAAATCTGTGCTGGCTTCCTGTAATTAATCTACACTTGTCCATGTGACAATTTTGTCCTGGATTATCATTTCTAAAAGCTTCCTCACCACCAAGGTTAAGCTGACTGGCCTGTAGGTTTAACCTGGCACCCTTTTTTGAACAAGGGTGTTCACATTTGCAATTTTTCAGTCCACTGGCACCATCCCTGTATCCTAAGAGGATTGGAAGATTATGGCTAGTACCTCCGCAATTTCAACACTTTACTTCCCTCAGCATCCTAGGATGCATCCCATCTGGTCCTGGTGACTTATCAACTTTAAGTTCAGCCAGCCTTTCTAGTGCCTCGGGGGTGGGGGGAAATTGCCCCCCTTTTTAAGTCTGTTACCTCTTCTAATGGCCTTTCCGGGGGCAGGCAGCTGGGCCGACCCATCCGGAATTGACCCCGGGTCGGGGGCGGCGGGTACGGGTTTCCGCCGCACACCATGTTTCCGCCCCGCCCAGCGCACCGATCCCTTACCACCCTGCGGGGGAAATTGCACCATGAGAGTGTGGCCACCTGTCGATTGATGTCCCCGATGGTGTCGCCAGACGGGAAGTTGCCAGTGGCTGGGCGTTGCGGCCACGGAGGACGCACTGCCGCGGCCGCCATTTTGTTTTAATTGTTGGCCGACAACCTCTGGCCTGTGTCTGTGCAACGCGGACGTGTTGACATCATCACCGCCCGCTCCCTCGCAAACCTGCCCCTATATCGCCTCAAACAGCGCCCCTAAAGCGCTAGGAGGCAGTGTCAGAGTTAAAGAGCCTAATTTTCCAGCTCTTCCCTCTGATTCCCGGAGGTGGTAAATTTCCGGTTAATTCAAAGTGCCCTCCCCAATTTCCCACTGAGGGCAATTTCGGTCCCCTCTTCTTTATCAATTCTTATCTCATCCAGCATCTCCACCACCTCCTCTTTCACTATGACTTTGGCAGCATCCTCTTCCTTGGTGAAGACAGATGAAATGTACTTATTTAGTACCTCTGTCTCCATGCGTGGGTCTCCTTTTTCATCCCCAATCGGCCCCACCCCTCCTCTTACTACCCATTTATTATTTATATGCCTATAGAAAACTTTTCGATTCTCTTTTATGTTAGCTGCCAGTAGATTCTCATACTCCCTCTTTGCCCCTCTTATTTCCTTTTTCACTTCCCCTCTGAATTTTCCGTATTCAGCCTGGTTCTCACTTGTATTCTAAACCTGATATAAGAACATAAGAATTAGGAACAGGAGTAGGCCATCTCGCCCCTCGAGCTTGGTCCGCCATTCAACAAGATCATGGCTGATCTGGCCGTGGACTCAGCTCCACTTACCCGCCCGCTCCCCATAACCCTTAATTCCCTTATTGGTTAAAAATCTATCTATTTGTGATTTGAATACATTCAATGAGCTAGCCTCAACTGCTTCCTTGGGCAGAGAATTCCACGGATTCACAACCCTCTGGGAGAAGAAATTCCTTCTCAACTCGGTTTTAAATTGGCTCCCCCATATTTTGAGGCTGTGCCCCCTCGTTCTAGACTCCCCGACCAGTGGAAACAATTTCTCTGCCTCCATCTTGTCTATCCCTTTCATTATTTTAAATGTTTCTATAAGATCACCCCTCATCCTTCTGAACTCCAACGAGTAAAGACCCAGTCTACTCAATCAATCATCAGAAGGTAACCCCCTCATCTCCGGAATCAGCCTAGTGAATCGTCTCTATACCCCCTCCAAAGCTAGTATATCCTTCCTTAAGTAAGGTGACCAAAACTGCACGCAGTACTCCAGGTGCGGCCTCACCAATACCTTGTACAGTTGCAGCAGGACCTCCCTGCTTTTGTACTCCATCCCTCTCGCAATGAAGGCCAACATTCCATTCGCCTTCCTGATTACCTGCTGCACCTGCAAACTAACTTTTTGGGATTCATGCACAAGGACCCCCAGGTCCCTCTGCACCGCAGCATGTTGTAATTTCTCCCCATTCAAATAATATTCTCTTTTACTGTTTTTTTTTCCAAGATGGATGACCTCACATTTTCCGACACTGTATTCCATCTGCCAAACCTTAGCCCATTCGCTTAAACTATCTAAATCTCTTTGCAGCCTCTCTGTGTCCTCCACACAACCCGCTTTCCAACTAATCTTTGTGTCATCTGCAAATTTTGTTACACTACACTCCGTCCGATCTTCCAGGTCATCTATGTATATTGTAAACAGTTGTGGTCCCAGCACCGATCCCTGTGGCACACCACTAACCACCAATTTCCAACCCGAAAAGGACCCATTTATCCCGACTCTCTGCTTTCTGTTAGCCAGCCAATTCTCGATCCATGCTAATACATTTCCTCTGACTCCGCGTACCTTTATCTTCTGCAGTAACCTTTTGTGTGGCACCTTATCGAATGCCTTTTGGAAATCTAAATACACCACATCCATCGGTACACCTCTATCCACCATGCTCGTTATATCCTCAAAGAATTCCAGTAAATTAGTTAAACATGATTTCCCCTTCATGAATCCATGTTGCGTCTGCTTGATTGCACTATTTCTATCTAGATGTCCGGCTATTTCTTCCTTAATGATAGCTTCAAGCATTTTCCCCACTACAGATGTTAAACTAACCGGCCTATAGTTACCTGCCTTTTGTCTGCCCCTTTTTTAAACAGGCGTTACATTAGCTGCTTTCCAATCTGCTGGTACCTCCCCAGAGTCCAGAGAACTTTGGTAGATTATAACGAATGCATCTGCTATAACTTCCGACATCTCTTTTAATACCCTGGGATGCATTTCATCAGGACCAGGGGACTTGTCTACCTTGAGTCCCATTAGCCTGTCCAGCACTAACACCCTAGTGATAGTGATTGTCTCAAGGTCCTCCCTTGCCACATTCCCGTGACCATCAATTTTTGGCATGGTTTTTGTGTCTTCCACTGTGAAGACCGAAGCAAAATAATTGTTTAAGGTCTCAGCCATTTCCACATTTCCCATTATTAAATCCCCCTTCTCATCTTCTCAGGGACCAACATTTACTTTAGTCACTCTCTTCCGTTTTATATATCAGTAAAAGCTTTTACTATCTGTTTTTATGTTTTGCGCAATTTTACTTTTGTAATCTATCTTTCCTTTCTTTATCACTTTCTTCGTCATTCTTTGCTGACCTTCAAAATTTTCCCAATCTTCTAGTTTCCCACTAACCTTGGCCACCTTATACGCATTGGTTTTTAATTTGATACTCTCCTTTATTTCCTTGGTTATCCACGGCTGGTTATCCCTTCCCTTCCCTTCTTTTTCACTGGAATATATTTTTGTTGAGCACTATGAAAGAGTTCCTTAAAAGTCCTCCACTGTTCCTCAATTGTGCCACCGTTTAGTCTGTGTTCCCAGTCTACTTTAACCAACTCTGCCCTCATCCCATTGTAGTCCCCTTTGTTTAAGCAGAGTATGCTCGTTCGAGACACTACTTCCTCACCCTCAATCTGTATTACAAATTCAACCATACTGTGATCACTCATTCCGAGAGGATTTTTTACTAGGAGATCGTTTATTATTCCTGTCTCATTACACAGGACTAGATCTAAGATAGCTTGCTCCCTTGTAGGTTCTGTAACATACTGTTCTAAGAAGCAATCCCGTATGCATTCTATGAATTCCTTCTCAAGGCTACCCCGTGCGATTTGATTTGACCAATCGATATGTAGGTTAAAATCCCCCATGATTACTGCCGTTCCTTTTTCACATGTCTCCATTATTCCCTTGATTATTGCCCGCCCCACCATGAAGTTATTATTTGGGGGCCTATAAACTACGCCCACCAGTGACTTTTTCCCCTTACTATTTCTAATCTCCACCCACAATGATTCAACATTTTGTTCATTAGAGCCAATATCATCTCTCACAACTGCCCTGATATCATCCTTTATTAACAGAACTACCCCACCTCCTTTCCCTTCTTGTCTATCTTTCCGAATTGTCATACGCCCCTTTTTTCTGCTTTATCTTGCTCTCTTTCTCTTTCGTCATCCTGGCTTTGGTTGCCCTACCTTTCCCCCTCGTGGGAATGTACCTCGACTGAACGCGAACCATCTCCTCTTTAAAGGCAGCCCATTATTCGATTACAATTTTGCCGGCCAATCTTCGATACCAATTTACCCGGGCCAGGCCCGTTCTCAACCGAATGAATTTAGCCTTCCTCCAATTAAGTATTTTTACTCTAGATTGCTCTTTGTCCTTTTCCATAGTTAACCTAAACCTTATGATACTATGATCACCGTTCCCTAAATGTTCTCCTACTGAAACTTGATGCACCTGACCTACCTCATTCCCCAGATCCAGCAATGCCGCCTTCCTCGTTGGGCCGGAAACTTACTGATCAAGAAAGTTCTACTGAATACTCTCCAGAAATTCTTCTCCCTCTCTGCCCTTTACACTATTACTATCCCCGTCTATATTCGGATAATTGAAGTCCCCCATTATCACTACTCTATAGTTCTTGTACCTTTCTGTAATTTCCTTGCAAATTGCTGCACTATATCCTTCCCACTAGTAGGTGCCCCATAGATTACACCTAGTACTGTAATGGCACCTCTATTGTTTCTTAACTCGAACCATATAGATTCTGCCCTTGACCCCTCCAGAACATACTTTCTCTCTCTCACGCTATAATATTCTCCTGAATCAATACTGTCACCCCCCACCTCCTTTCTTGCATTTCCTATCTTTCCTGAACACCTCGTATCCAGGAATATTTAGTACCTAACCCTGCTCTTTTTTGAGCCAGGTCTCCGTTATCGCCACATCATATTCCCTGCAACTCACCGACCTTATTTACCATGCTTGGTGTGTTTACATGCATCACTGTAACCCTATCTTCGACCTTCTTGTATTCTCTCATAGTCTGACCCCTCATAATACCACACTATCTCTTACTGTAGTGCTATCTGTCTCTCCCACTCTTTTGTGCACCATGTTTCTCCTCGTGTTGTGAGACGAGGAGCAAAAGAAGGTCTGAGGACACAGATAATAGGTAACTAGGATTGTATGGGATTGGATACAGGCGGTTGAATTTTGAACAAGTTGGAGTTTATGGAGTGGGGAGTATGTTGGGCCAGAAAGGAAGGCTTTTGAAAAATCGGAACAACAGATAGGTGATGAGGAGGAGGATATGACTGACCATAGAGAGTTTGAGGAGGATAATGAGGGATAACGTACCAGGGTTGCAGTCACATTTGTGACTTTTTCCAGGGCAATCTCAATACTATTGCTAAGTCAGAAGCCTGACTGAAAGAATTCAACTCGTCAGTTTTGGGAGAGAAAGACACGGAAGCAATGATTTGTTCAAAGATCTTAAAAAGGAAAAGGAGGTTAGAGATTGAGCAGTTGTTTGAGAATGAACAGATATAAGGTGGCATTTGTACAGAGTAATAATGCCCATTTTTTAAAGTGAGAAGGACAGTGCGAAAGCAAAAGAAGTAATAAACAATGTTTGAAAATGCGGTGTCAGGAAAGCCAATTGACTGGTCAGGATTTGGATGGGAAAAGGATTGAGGGAGTGGGAGGTGGGTCCAATTGAGAGATGAGCAAGATTCTTTTTTGGGCGTCTGCTCTGGCTTTTAGATGTTTTCCTGAATTACTCGGTTAGTGGTGAACTGAATGTACCATAAGTTGGATTCCAATGTTTGCCCAACAAGTGTAAATATTGGCCCGTAATTTGTGGTCAGTGGCGAAACAAAAGTGTTCGCTGCTGGCCCAAAGAAAGCTTCCCACAAAGATCTTGCGATACTGTGGTGAGAAGTTTGGCTTTTTCGACATGCAGTTGAAATCCATGGAAGTTAATGGGGAATCTGTAACACGAGCTGCTGTGATGTCAACAAGCTGTCTGAGCAGCCAATCAAAATGCAGAACTCTCACAGACCGAGAACCAGGAAGTGAGTAAGCTCCTTTGTTTCTAACTTAAAAAAAATATTGCAGAGGGCAAAACAAAGATTAGGGCTCTCGTGGGGAAAATGTAAACCTGAAATAAAGATGAACAAACTTTTTAAAAAATCTAAAAAAATAAGTTTCTTAAAAACTGTAATTTTTATTAAATTGGATAAATTTGACAATCCACAAAATAAAAATGAGTTTTTCAGGGCATTCACATTTGTTTAGCAGTCAATGCGCTGTTAAAACCCAGTTACACCTAATCCAAAAGGGTCCAACTTTTAATGGGATATTTTACAGCGATATTACTGTGGAAGAGCCATAGTTTTCGTTAGTTTCCCTGATTTCACTGATTACGACGATGGGGGCGGGTGGGTGGGGCCACAGCCCAGCCAGTGTCAGAGCAGTAAATGACTGGCCATAACTTAAGGTTACCATGTTAGAATATGCATACGCTACGTCATGAAGTTGCAGTCAGTTTCAAAGGAGTAACAACAGCGAACGCTATTGGCTCGCTGTTATTACCCACCGCAAATGTATTTTATCATTTTTATTTAATCCCCTTCATAAAACCATGCTGACTCTGCTTGATTGCATTATGATTTTCTAAATATCCTGCTACTACTTCCTTAAAAATGGACTCCAGCGTTTTCACAATGACAGACTATGGTCTATAATTTCCTGCTTTCTGTCTCCCTCCTTTCTTAAATAGGGGCGTTACATTTGCGGTTTTCCAATCTACAGGGACCTCCTTAAATTCCAGGGAATTTTGGTAGATTACAACCAATGCATCCACTATCTCTGCAGCCATTTTTTTTTTAAGACCCTAGGATGCAGGCCATCAGGTCCAGGGGACTGTATGACCAGGCATTAATTCCTGGACAAACAAAGCAGATGTTCCCAGGACCTGAAACAAAAGCTGCAGAGCATCACCTATGTTTTTCTTTGCTGGAAGCAGGAGATGGACAATTTCTACAGCAGTATGTAATGAAGCATGTTTTGTTGAAAAATACTACTTGGTGATATATCTCTTTCCCACGAGAATTTTTGTCTGCAAGAAGAAAAAAAAATCGAACAAACCTGTGTCATATTAAATCAAAATATATTAGAAACTTTCAAATTGATGCTCAGCAGCTGCAATTTTGTTTCATGAAACTGGTGTCAGAGAAAAAAAAGTATATCCTTCAGGTCAGAAGCAGTATTTTTATTTTAAATCACAGAAATGTGTTAAAATTGCAAGCTTTACCCTCCCCCAATGCTTTGCACTTACAAAATGTTTTTGCTCCTTTCCTGAACCTAACACAGGTTCTTGCCTCTCCAGCTCTCTCTCTCTCTCTCTCTGTCAACTGCTGACATGAATGATTCTGTTCCTTAAGGAGCTTTCAGTCACTTGCACTGCCCACTGATATCATTCTGCATACAAAGGGCGAAATCAATTTTCTATTTATAACATTATCTCAGACAGTTGTTGCTGAGACAGGCCTCTCTGCTCCACACCACAGTAATGCAATTGGTGCCAATTCAGCCCTAAAGGATTCATTCTATTTGTATACATGGCACAATGTGCTGCTCACAGTTTGTCTTTTATGTTCAACGCACTGTTATCATTCTTCAAAGCCTTATTTAGTAAATTGTTTTTAAAAAGGTGTAGCTTCAATTAATTAATCAATCACTTGCTTGAAAGACACTGGTGTGCAACTTGAGAGATGCTAAATATGGAAATAATAAGGTAGGTGTACATCAATGATGCAGTCATTGTTTTGTTTACTTTCAAAAGGGATGTAATGAGAGACAGTTATTTGAATTAGAATTCACCACTTAAAGCTTAACTGCACAGCATGTTTAAATAGAATATTTACACTTGACAGATTTGTACACGGTGGTTATATATTCATGAATTAATATGGAACAAATATGTTTATCTCACAAAAACACTCAAAAATAACTACTTCAGTAATATAGTTTTATTTTTGTAACTACACTATATGTCTTTTAGATCTAATGAGCTACGCCTGTGTTGGTCAAATTAGGCAAGTTTCATGGATTCAATTTACTCCCTGTCCTTTAGAATGTATATGTGAATGTGTCTCCATCTTCATATTACTACAGTTCACTTCCTTGTATATGTGACTCCAGTTTTGCTTCTTCCTCATTGTCATGTTTAAAGCAGAAAGTGTACTGTATATAGTGGAATGCCATTGAGTGTAAGTATCTGGTACTCCGGTAGTTGACAGCATAGGAACATAGGAAGGATCATAGGAAGATAGGAACAGAAGTAGACCATTCAGTCCATCGAGCTTGTTGTGCCATTCAATCAGACCATGTGCTCCTCAACTTCATTTGCACACCTTTGCTCCATAATCCCTTGATATCCTTACCTAACAAAAGTCTATCAATCTCGGTCTTGAAAATTTCAATTTGACCCAGCATCTACAGCCTTTTGAGGGAGAGAGTTCCAGATTTCCACTACCCTTTGTGTGAAACTGTGCTTGCTGATTTCATTCCTAGCTCTAATTTTAAGTTTATTCCTCATTGTTCTGGAATCCCATACTGGAGAATATAGTTCTTCTGTACCTACCCTATCGAACGCCTTGATCATTTTAAACACCTCAATTAGATCACTCCTCAACATTCTACTCAAGGGAATACAAACAATTCTGGAATTTTCTCCATGTAGGCAGTTTGGAGGAGTGGGAGTTCCAAGGCGGGTGAAAAACCTGGGAGTCCGGGTTTCCCGCTGGCCCTGCTGATTTTACTGGCAGGGCCGAATTTGAATCTCAAGCCTTGGATTCCTGTCTGCAGCCAGCCAGCCAGCTTGCGGGCAGATAGGTCTCAGTTGGAGTGGCGGTCTGGGGTCCAGGATTGCCGGAGGGGGTTGCCAGACCAGGGGTCGGCGTCGCCAGAGAGGTTGGGCAGCGATCGTTGAGGAGTGATCTAATTGAGGTGTTTAATATGATCAAGGGATTTGATAGGGTAGATAGAGAAGAATTATATTCTCTGGTAGGGGATTCCAGAACAAGGAGGAATAAACTTAAAATTGGAGCTAGGAATGAAAACAGGATACACAGTTTCACACAAAGGGGAGTGGAAATCTAGAATTCTCTCCTTCAAAAGGAGAGAGATTTGCAATCGTGGGAGGGTCGGCCAGGGATTGGGAAGGGGGACGGGGCGGAGTATCTGGGCTAGCTACCAGAGGATCGTGGCCAGCCTCGTCATTATCGGCTGGGGAGGTGCCTGGAGGTGGGGGGAGTGAGGCCTGGTTCGGCGGGGAGTGGGGCGGGGGCTGAGGCCTGGGGTTGGGGGCAGGGGGCGGTGAGTCCTACTGCTGGTGGTGGGGAGGCTTGAGACTGGGAGGTAGGGGAGGCCTGGTGGTGAGGGCTGGGGGTGGGGTCGGCCTCTAATTGCAGGGGGTGGGTATGGTCGAGTTCCTGGATCCAGGAACCAGGTATATACTCGTTTAACTGTCGTGTTTCATAACTTGTGTGAAACCCGTCCGCAGGCAGTTCAATTTAAAATGGAGGGGAAAATAGATGCTTTCAGCCTCATTACAATATTTAAATTGATGTTCCTCCCCCTGGTAGTGGGTTGGCTGCGCTTCATTCAATATAATGTAAATGATTTCACCTGTGGAAGACCAATGGCACTGTCAGACTAGTGAACTGCAATTGAGTCGCCAGTTGAAGCTGAAAGTACAGAGCTGGATTCCCTCCCTTGAACCATTGAGGATTGTGAGTAATCATCATAGGCAGTCCCTCGGAATCGAGGAAGACTTGCTTCTACTCTTAAAATGAGTCCTTAGGTGGCTGAACAGACTGATATGAGAGCCACAGTCCCTGTCACAGTTGGGACAGATAGTCGTTGAGGGTAAGGGATGATGGGACAGGTTTGCCACACGCTCTTTCCGCTACCTGCGCTTGATTTCTGCATGCTCAGCGCCCTCCCAGGTGTACTTCCTCCACTTAGGGCGGTCTTTGGCCAGGGACTCCCAGGTGTCGGTGGGGATGTTGCACTTTATCAGGGAGGCTTTAAGGGTGTCCTTATAACATTTCCTCTGCCCACATTTGGCTCGTTTGCCGTGAAGGAGTTCATAGAAACATAGAAAATAGGTGCAGGAGTAAGCAATTCGGCCCTTCGCGCCTGCACCACCATTCAATAAGATCATGACTGATCATTCACCTCAGTACCCCTTTCCTGCTTTCTCTCCATACCCCTTGATCCCTTTAGCCGTAAGGGCCATATCTAACTCCCTCTTGAATATATCCAACGAACTGGCATCAACAACTCTCTGCGGTAGAGAATTCCACAGGTTAACAACTCTCTGAGTGAAGAAGTTTCTCCTCATCTCGGTTCTAAATGGCTTACTCCTTACGCTTAGACTGTGTCCCCTGGTTTTGGACTTCCCCAACATCGGGAACATTCTTCCTGCATCTAACCTGTCCAGTCCCGTCAGTATTTTATATGTTTCTATGAGATCCTCTCTCATTCTTCTAAACTCCAGTGAATACAGGCCCAGTCGATCCAGTCTCTCCTCATATGACAGTCCTGCCATCCCGGGAATCAGTCTGGTGAACCTTCGCTGCAGTCCCTCAATAGCAAGAACGTCCTTCCTCAGATTAGGAGACCAAAACTGAACACACTATTCCAGGTGAGACCTCACCAAGGCTCTGTACAACTGCAGTAAGACCTCCCTGCTCCTATACTAAACCCCCTAGCTATGAAGGCCATTATGCTTTTGCCGCCTTCACTGCCTGCTGTACCTGCATGCCAACTTTCAATGACTGATGTACCATGACACCCAGGTCTCGTTGCACCTCCCCTTTTCCTAATCTGCCACCATTCAGATAATATTCTGCCCTCGTGTTTTTGCCACCAAAGTGGATAACCTCACATTTATCCACACTATACTGCATCTGCCATGCATTTGCCCACTCACTTAACCTGTCCATGTCACCCTGCAGCCTCTTAGCATCCTCTTCACAGCTCACACCGCCAGCCAGCTTGGTGTCATCTGCAAACTTGGAGATATTACACTCAATTCCTTCATCTAAATCATTAATGTATATTGTAAGTAGCTGAGGTCCAGCACTGAGCCCTGTGGCACCCCACTAGTTACTGCCTGCCATTCTGAAAAGGACCCATTTATCCTGACTCTCTGCTTCCGAGTAGAGCGCTTGCTTTGGGAGTTTCGTGTCTGGCAGAGCTGGTGATGGGGAGGCTTGAGGCAGAGCTGATCAATGCTGGGGATGTTGGCCTGGTCGATGACGCTAATGTTGGTGCATCTGTCCTTCCAGGGGATTTGTAGGATCTTGCGGAGACATCGTTAGTGGTATTTCTCCAGCGACTTGAGGTGTCTACTGTACATGGTCCATGTCTCTGAGCCATACAGGAGGGCGGGTATTCCTACTGCCCCGTAGACCATGAGCTTGGTGGCGGATTTGAGGGCCTGGTCTTCGAACACTCTTTTCCTCAGGCGGCCGAAGGCTGCACTGGTGCACTGGAGGTGTGGTGAATCTCGTCGTTAATGTCTGCTCTTGTTGATGAGAGGCTCCCGAGGTATGGGAAATGGTCCATGTTGTCCAGGACTGTGCCGTGGATCTTGATGATTGGGGAGCAGTGCTGTGCGGTGTAGACAGGCTGGTGGAGGACCTTTGTCTTACAGAGTAAACCTTGGTATGGAATGCAGAAGGAAGAAGGTAAACTGAAGATAACAGCAGAGAGAGATCACAAGTGTCTCTATGAGCACCGCTTCCCTTAGGACCACTTTCATAGAAAAAGGATATCACTTGCACAGTGTGAATGTTGTCATGAAAACGGCAGTGACCAAGTTATCGTAGCAGGTGTTTGTTATTACAGTATTATTTAATTAGAAGTCTTACTTTTTTGTTTATACTTTGTTGTGCTTTGTCAATTTTGAACTAGGTGACTATGCTATCTTGGTCTTGCAGGGAAATGAAGACACACTCGTGATGTGTTTCACATATTGTGATTGGTTGGATGGCTGGTTGCAGGTTTATGGGGATTGAGCTAAATTTTGACATTTGGTCCTAAAATCAACCAGTCAGAAAATGTATTGGCTTGATTTGAATTTCATCATCTTCCCATTAAATCTAATGATTCTGTAGCTCAACATTTTTCCCTAGATTATTAACTTAATGAAAATATATTTCAGCACATGAAGCCAGCATTAGCAATTGAATGACTGGTAAACGGCCAGTGTGATCACTGGCACAGAATAATTATAAATAAAATACAGACAGTGTAAGTGATACATTATTCATATTGTTTACATCACCAACATGATTTAAATCGAACAGAAGAAAATAAGTATTTTTTCTAACACCCATCTTCATCCCCCACCTCATCCCCAGAAAGGATAATGATTGAACTGTTATTTCTTCTATGTTTGTTTACATGATAGTAAGGGCTTGGTATGGCACCAACTGGCTATTCATTGTATTGTCTCAGCATAAGTGTCACTTTTCTCCCCTGTAATGTTAAGATAATGCTAGGATCAACGGCTTTCACCTTAAATTTAATGTTTCTTGCTACTTCTGCAGAGTGCTGTTCAGGTGGTAAAGAGATGGTTTCCTTAAAATGGATGTTCTTGGAAGAGAAACTAGCTGCTCGACTTCTAAGGAATGTAATTGTGATTTTTGATGCAGTTCGGATCCATTTGTGTTCTGCAAGTGTGACCAGCTCTGCTGGGCAGGCCACATTGTCCGCATGCCAGACACGAGACTCCCAAAGCAAGCGCTCTACTCAGAACTCCTTCATGGCAAACAAACCAAAGGTGGACAGCGGAAACGTTACAAGGACACCCTCAAAGCCTCCCTGATAAAGTGCAACATCCCCACTGACACCTGGGAGTCCCTGGCCAAAGACCACCCTAAGTGGAGGAAGTGCATCTGGGAGGGCGCTGAGCACCTCGAGTCTCATTGCCGAGGGCATGCAGAAATCAAGCGCAGGCAGCGGAAAGAGCGTGCGGCAAACCTGTCCCACCCACCCTTTCCCTCAACGACTATCTGTCCCACCTGTGACAGGGACTGTGGCTCTCGTATTGGATTGGTCAGCCACCTAAGAACTTATTTTAAGAGTGGTAGCAAGTCTTCCTCGATTCCGAGGGACTACCTATGATGATGATGATGATGATGATGATCAAATTAGCTTTTTGCATTTGGTCATTTCTCTGTTCCATTTTGTTACTGGGAACTATTTAATTTTCCATATAACTGAGTAATACTACAAAACTTCTTGAAACTTATGAGGTTCAGTATTCCCATTCATTTTATCGAAGGCAGAGCAGTTGTGCTTGACAAGCCTCAGTTGTCTCCAATTCATTTCTAATCGGAAAGGCTCTATCTATGTCATCTTTGCAAAAAAATTGATAGTAAACAATCTCGAGGATGTTTTGAGGGAACTTGAATTCTGATTAAAATACACTCCTTAGTTTTTGCATCCTAGTGATAATCCCTGCATCATTCTGAACTAGTTTTTCTAAAGCTGAGTTGCTTGTTTGTGTTCACTTTTTTTTTATTTGGATGGGGTTATTGTTTTAAAAGTTTTAATAAATGAGTTCATTGAGAACATATTTGTCTTTATTGTTTACAATGTGATGGCATTAAAATGGATTAATTAATCACCTGTGCATCTCGAGGGCTCAGTCTGCAATGTGTTACTAAAATACCTGCTATAAATCCATCGAGTCTGGACAGATGAGGCTTGAAGCCATTGCAACTGACTAACATCACAAAAAGACTGGTATATTTTCTAGGCAGTGTGGCTGCTGGCACAGGTGTAGAACAGTTGTTGAAGGACAGGAAAATCTAGCTCGGATGCATTAGCTAGAACTACACTACTTTTCTGCCATAGGCTATGTTTCAACAGGCCTTTTAGAATGTCCAAGAGATGTTGCTTCAGTTAAATATTATAATGCATTTAAATGAAGCCTGGCATGATTTTCTCTCACTTTAAGCAGGATTATGTTGAGTGCATCTGGAGGGATCTAAGGAAAGCTCTGAGGATGATAGTACTCTTTTTAAAAAGTCAGGTCCTTTTGCCATTTTTAAAAACATTTTCCTGTTTATAGCACGTTTCACGACTGATTTTTGTTGGCTAGTTATATTAAAATTAATAACGAGGGCTGGTATTGGAGTGCCACAAATACAGTATTTCACGTGGGTGAAGTGATACAAGATGAAGTCGAACTGTGGCATTTATTATGTCATAAACCATATCTTTATACTGTGGAGCACTTACCTGGCTACGACTGTGGAAAACTTTCAACACAGAGCCAATTTAAGATTGGTACCATCAGATGCAAGGATACCTGCAGTCATCCTGCACCATAGGGATAGTACTGACAGTGGCAGTCAAGGTAATTACATTGTTCTGCCTCAATGTTCTTTCAGGTTATCATAGAGATCATCTGAAGTATGGTTCATGTGCTGCCCATGCATGTATCAAACATGAGTCTTATACACAGTGCAGGTCTTGTTGACCTTTCATCTCCTTTTTCACTGCATAGCAACAACTGCATAATATGTCTGCCCAATGTCAGCACACTGTTGCGTTTCCTAAAGGAGACAGCCATTGACGACTGCATGTTGGCATTCTGCAGACCATTGCAAGTGTAAGTAAGTTACTATGCAGCTAAGTTATGTCGCAATCATTTTATGTGTGAAACACTTTGAAGATGTGATTGTGGCAAGGGTTTTAGTAGTAAGTTCCAGCTTAAGTGTTGCTCTGCTGGAGTATGAAAGCCTTAGAGAGGGAGCAGAAAAGATTTACGAGAATGAATCCAGGGATGAGGGACTTCAGTTACATGGTTCGACTGGAGAAGCTGGGGTTGTTCTCCGTAGAACAGCGAAGATTGAGAGGAGATTTGATAGAGATGTTCAAAATCATGAACGGTTTGGACAGAGTAGATAGAGAGAAACTGTTCCCATTGGCTGAAGGGTCAAGAACCAGAGGGCACAAATTTAAGATGATTGGCAAAAGAACCAAAGGTGACATGCGGGAAAATATTTTTTACACAGCGAGTGGTTAGGATCTGGCATGCACTTCCTGAAAGAGTTGGATAAGTGAAGGAAAAAAAATTGCAGGGCTACGGGGAAAGGGCAGGGGAGTGGGACTAGCTGAGGTGCTCTTGCGGAGAGCCAGCACGGCCTCGACAGGCCGAATGGCCGCCTTCCGTGCTGCAACCACTCGTATGATTCTATACAGAGTAAGCAGTGACTGTAATGTATATAATGTTCTGTGCGGGTTCAGCATTTGTCAGCAGTAAATGTGAAACAAATTCACATGCAGTACTTTGAGCTATCTGAGTGGTGAATTATACTATTCAGTAGCCTTACCGTTGCAACTTATTAAGGTGTACCAACTTCTTAACCTGTTTCAAGGTTGTGCAAGTACTGTACACCACCCCCTGCTTGGATTTTACACTGCTGTCCTCTGGAGATGGTGACCTGGAGCGCCTAACAGGACAACCCTCCTTGCACTCACCTCATGCAGTCGTATCTCCACTTTGCCAGCCATCAAAAAAGAGTTTGGTTGCTGCATCGTGTCAACCTTTAACCAGAGACTATTTTGTGCCTCCATATTTATTTCACATTCCTTTGGGCTTTTCCAGACACATCTTTTGTTCTATACAGCTTTTGGAAAGGCTGAAACATACTCTTAAAATACTGCAGCCTTTTCAAAGGCTGAAACCGTTTCTCTCACTTATGTGACTATTTACTTTTAAGTGACTGCAGCCCTTTAAGGGCTGGTGTGTGTACAATTTCATCACCTGTTCCCCCTTCCCCCGCCCCCCTGCCCATGCTTTGGGAAACTCTCAGCATCAGGCGCAAAATGATCAGCAACTTGCCTTGCAAAAGTAATGAGGGTCAACCTCAAGAAATCCTGCAAGGTCAGCCCATCATAACTTTGATAACAATAAGCCGGCTGCTCTCCAGTTTTTGTTTCTACATTGGGACTGGTGCTTCAAACTTGTTATACATGCGCATCATATTTTCCCAGAATATAACTGTTTTTGACAGCAGAAAGGTCAAGCTTAGTGTTTTGAAATAAAAGGTGCATGTATCGAGCTAGCTCCCATCGGTGATAGATGTCTGTACATTTTAGTGAGGAAGCTGACTGCCAGCTTGTTACGTTTTGCCGTGTAAATTTTGGGCTTTCTGTCACTCACCTTCTCAGAGTCTGAGTGTGAAGTTTCAGTTCTACAGCTGTTACGTGCTAATGTTGTTTTATATGTTTGTTGCAATGATTTTATTTAATGGTATTGCAATGGATTAGGCTGCTAATAATAAAATAAGAGCGTTTAGGATTTAAAGGACTATTAAAATAATGTGTGTGATTTATTTCTTCAGACAGCAGGTTCCTTCCTTAAAGCAAATTAAAGTAATTTACTCTTCCATCAGTATGCCCTGGTTCACTCAGGGCATACATATTCAAGTACATGTATTTCTATTGTAAGGCATTGATGTTGTATTGACTGGGAACTGAACCAATGTTTCTCCATTTGAAACCTATGTGTGGTTGCTAATTTACTGTCATATGTCATAAGATTTCAGAGGAAAGTATTTGTTTTGTGAATGTGAAAGAGCAGCTCCAGCATAAAATTACAGAATGATAGTGTTATATGTGCAGACTACAGATATAGTCCCTGTGCAGTCACTGTGTCGTTGCATAAGATGGAGACTTGTTACCTGATGTACTATCAATAAGGTTTACTCTGTATTTATATTATGCTGGCACCACTAGAGGGTGCAACTGGTGGAGACTGGGGTTTCCTGCCCCTGTGGCAGAAGCTGTCCACCAGAGGGCACTGTGGTGGGAGACCTGAGGGTCACCTGCAGAGGTATGCAGGGCCCAGTATAAAAGGCTGCCCACCATGCTTGTGCCTCACTCTGGAGTTACGAATAAAGGACCAAGGTCACTACAGTTTGAGTACAACACATTGCCTCGTGGAGTCATTCACAACTGCATTACAGACATAACAACTGGCGACGAGAATACGGACTTTCACGCGATTATGACTACCTTTGGCACACTAAAAGACTTCGCAGTGGGTGATGATTGGGATGTCTTCACAGAAAGGCTCGAGCTATATTTCGTGGCCAACGACCTGGCAGGGGAGATGGACACATTGGCGGAGAAGTGCAAGGCTATACTGCTGACCAGTTGTGGGACTGAGGTCTACCGCCTCATCAGGGACTTGCTGGCACCCACGAAGGCCAAGGATAAGGCATACGATGAGCTGACTGAACTAATTCGCAACCAACTAAAGCCAAAACAGAGCATCCTCGCGGCCAGGCACAGATTCTACACTCAACGCAGACCTGAGGGCCAGGAGATTGCAAAATATACTGCCGGCCTCAGGAGACTTGCGGCACCGTGTGATTTTTAGCACACACCTCAATGAAGCATTGCGGGACATGTTCTTTATGGGAATTGGCCTCGAGGGCCTCCTTCACAAGCTATTATCTGCCAACACCACAGTCAACCTGCAGAAGGCCATCAGCATCAGTCAGGCGTTCATGACCTCGACCTGCAGCACCAAGCAAATTATTCAAACTGTGCACTCAAACCCGGCTCTGCCCAAGGGCAGAGAGCACAGACCTCAGGGTTCCAGAACTCGGAGTCCGCCGAGGGGTGCTAATCAAGTAGCACCATGCTGGCGTTGCGAAGGAAACCATAGGGATCACCAGTGTCGGTTTGCTGAGTACGTATGCAAAGCCTGTAACACGAAGGGCCACCTCCAGCATATGTGTAAAAGAAATACGACTCACCATCTAGCAGAGGAGTCGGTAGATGACTTTGAATCCAGCGGGGAGTATGATGATTTGGCAGAGAGGCAGCTCAGCCCCAAGAAGAAGTGTATGGAGTGTATACCTGCACCACCGATTATCCTCCAGTGAAAATGGAAGTCGAGATAAACGACGTTCCAGTCTTCATGGACGTGGACACGGGAGCGAGCCAGTCAGTGATGAGCCAGGATTCCTTTGAGAGGCTATGGAACGAAAAATAACCCGAACTGGTTCCAGGACAGGAAAAGCTGTGCACTTACACCAAGGAGCTGATCCCAGTCCTTGGTAGTGCGGATGTAAGTGTAATCCATAATGGCGTGGTGCACAAGTTACCTCTGTGGATTGTTGCAGGTAATGGTCCAACACTACTCGGAAGAAGGTGGATGGGGAAGATCCAGTGGAATTGGGAAGACCTCTTCACTCCAGCAATCGATGTCCCCCGTGCTCAGAGGCAGAGCAAAACCTCACCTTCGCTTGGGCCACGCACCAGAGAACAGACCAGCACAGCACCTGAGGCACAGACCGTCCATCACGACTGCGTGGCAATGATCTGACCGGAATGACCTAAAAGTACCATCCCGGCTCTAGTGGCAGTACTCCTGGGGAGGAAGATCGAATTCACAGGCACTCTTCCAGCTTTTGTTGTAGAATCGTGGGAGAGAAGGATCAAGGCAGTCAACCTCGAGGACAGAGGCAAGGTGGCGTTCCTGCTGCAGCGAGGTGCAGCGTGGCTGAAAAAAAAGATGGCCGCGGCCATATCACAAGGTGCAACGCTGAGGGACCAACACGTGGTGTCTAACAAAGGATTTGATTGGGGTATAGCGGGCAGGGTTCTCTTAAAGGAGACTTGCAACCAACTGAACTTGAAGAGACATTGTATGCATGGCAATCAATGTAACGAACCGATTAAGATTGTGAATAAAATGTTGTTGCGAGATGTCAGTAATAGAGTGTCCCCAAAAGTAGCAAGCGAGCGAATTCGGGAGGGTAAAGGCACTGATGCTGATGCCCTGCTCCAGGTGTCCCCACAAGTTATAGGCCAGTGAACTCAGGAAGGTGAAGGCACTGATCCTGATGCCCTGCCCCAGGTCTATCCCACGCTGCAGGCACCCGATGGCACTATTCGCCACGGACCAGGAAATGAAAAAGGCATGCAGTCGGCTGCCGTTGCTCACCACACGGGTGGAGACGGCGCAGCCCCCAGACCCAGTCGCTACCTCGGCCATGTCCGGGAGAGAAAGGTCAGAACCAACAAGTTCCCCAAACGGGACCTGGAACGGCCAGGTTCCCAACACCGTTCGAGAGTAGGCAGAAGATTCTGCAGCCCTCAAAGGAGGACAGGGAGGCCACACACATCTGTGGCTCTGCCCACCACTAGGCAATGGCAAAGGCCCTGAGTCCTAGCTAGGTGAGCGAACCAAGCCCATCCTGCTAGCAGGGGGCGCAGCGCCGCTATCAGATGACTAGGACCCCGTCCGGTTGCTCTGGAACCTGCGTCCTCGCATACCTGTACTGCTATCTCAGTACTTAGCATGACACAACCATGAATGCAATCTACCCAAACCTGGCGCACGATCGCAAAACGTAACGAATGTAAGTCACTGAACCAAGGTGTCACGATACAAACTGTAACTTCCTTTCTTTGTACTTGCACTCTGATCCTGTATGTTAATGTAACGGGCCTGCTGCACGATCTTGCTGTGGGGGAATGGATGGATGTAGCCATGGACACACATATGGATCACACCCAGAACCCACTGGAACCTCCACTGCATCATCGAACCATCCAAACTGGTAACCACTACCCAACGTTATGGCAAAAGGACCTGGGGGTTAACAGGGAGAGAGCCAAGCCAAAGCACAGCCAAGGTGCAAGGGCTATTGGCACTTAAGTCTGGGGAGAGCAAAGCCAGAGCACATAGTGAAAAGGTAATTGGCACAAAGGACTTGGGGAGAATGATGTTATATATGCAGACTATAGATATACTCCCTGTGCAGTCATTGTATAGTTTCATAAGATGGAGACTTGTTACCTGATGTACTATCAATAAGGTTTACACCATATATATACTATGCTGGCACCACTAGAGGGTGCAACTGGTGGAAACCGGGGTTTCCTGTCCCGTGACAGAGGCTGTCCATCAGAGGGCACTGCGGTGGGAGACCTGAGGGTCACCTGCAAAGGTGTGCAGGGCCCAGTATAAAAGATTACCCACCATGCTTGTGCCTCATTCTCGAGTTACGAATCATCATCATCATAGGCAGTCCCTCGAAGCGAGGATGACTTGCTTCCACGTCAAAAAGAAATGAGTTCACAGGTGTTTCAATGAAGGACCTAATATTCCAGATCCCGAACTACATCTTGGAGGGTGGAAGATGCCTGTGCTTGGATTTTTTTAACGTGTGGTGGCCATTGCACACCAGCCACCACACGGACTTGACAGAGCTAGGTCTTGGTCCAGTGGCAAGGATTACCCGAGACAACTGGAGAGCAGCTCTGCTGCACGGACCGAGCACACACATATAGCAGTGTGGGCTGGCCCGTGCTGCCCCTGGGCCCTCGCCTCTCCTGGGCCCCGGTCAATTCCTTCTACAAACTCTTGCCGCTCCTTCGCCCCTCTTGCTTTGCCTGCCCGCACCACAGTTACGAATAAAGGACAAAGATCACTACAGTTTGAGTACAACACATTGCCTCGTGGAGTCAATCATAAGTGCATTATGGACATAACACATAGCTTGAGAATAAAGGACAAGTAGCATTTTCTATTTTTTCAATGAAGTTGCATTTGACTCTGCAGGAAACAGAAGATCATGCACTTCGTATTTCAAATGGCCAGTTCAGTGAAATCACTTACAATAGATTTAACGGAGTGAATGCTGCCAAGAAGCATACTGCGCATTAATCTGGAACGGAAGCTTCTTTTTCCACAAAGCATTTTTCCTCTCAGCTCGCTCCCTCATAGCATTTTTCCTCACAGCCCGCACTCTTCCCGCATTTTTCCTCACAGCCCACCGGTATTAACTGATGATTCATCCAATCTTTTTGCATTTCTGACTAGATTGCTGATATGGTTCAACATTTGTCTGCAGTCATGTGTTTTTATGTATTCTGTACCAGTTCTATATTTAGGTGTACGTGTTGAAATGCAGAACACACGCAACAGAAATACAGGAAAAGGTGATGTAAAATTGAAGGATTATTGAACAAAGAATCCTGACAGCTTAACTTCAAGCTTACAATACATTAAAGTTAGCTAATCAACAGACAGCAAGGATGTTCTCCACAGCACTGCTCATTGTGGAACTGAGCCATGTCGAACAGGAAGGTCTCATGCTCAGACTGCGGTATGTGTTGAGTTAGCTGATATCAGTCAAAGTGACAGTAACTGTGCTCCAAATGGGCCCATTGCTGAAATCTAGGAAGGGGAAAATCAGTTATGATTCCCAGTCATTCTTGCTGGAAAGTGTAAGTGTGCAGGAATCAGATTGTGATATCCCGCACATTCAAATAGTCTTCTATACCCATTTTCTTGACCAGAGTTACTCACTAACTTTAGTTTAGTATTTCTTTTTGACTCTGTTTCTATATGTATGTATTTATCCATGTGTGTTTATATCACTCACTCTCTGTGTTTCTCTTGTGAATGGAAGACAGAACTTTAGTTGGGTTTCTAGCAGTGCCAGGACTCTGTTCTGAAAATCACAGGTATCGACAATTGTTGATGAATATGAATCTGGAGCCCACAATGAAAGGACAGTTCGGGACACAGCAAAAAGAAGAGGGTAAAGTACAGTGGCACAGTAATAGGTTAAGTTCAGAAATAATTGAAACAAGAAAAGTGAAACCACAAGGAAAAACTGCAGTAATTCAATAAAGTAAAGACTCAATCAAATACGAAGAAGTTTGCTGGTGACCTTGAGATTAGACAGTGTGAAGTACCTAAAAAGTTTCTTTATCTTAGAGGGGGTGAAAAAAAAAATCAAGTTAACTTTAATTATGATGAAACACGGATCAATTGACACTACAATGAGATTGCCATGGGAGACCAGGAGGAACTGTAAGAAACACTGAATTGTTAATTTGAGATAGAACACAAGAACATAAGAATTAAGAACATAAGAATTAGGAACAGGAGTAGGCCATCTAGCCCCTCGAGCCTGCTCTGCCACTCAACAAGATCATGGCTGATCTGGCCGTGGACTCAGCTCCACTTACCCGCCCGCTCCCCAAAACCCTTAATTCCCTTATTGGTTAAAAATCTATCTATCTGTGATTTGAATACATTCAATGAGCTAGCCTCAACTGCTTCCCTGGGAAAAGAATTCCACAGATTCACAACCCTCTGGGAAAATAAATTCCTTCTCAACTCGGTTTTAAATTGGCTCCTCCGTATTTTGAGGCTCTGCCCCCTAGTTCTAGTCTCCCCGACCAGTGGAAACAACCTCTCTGCCTCTATCTTGTCTATCCCTTTCATTATTTTAAATATTTCTATAAGATCACCCCTCATCCTTCTGAACTCCAACGAGTAAAGACCCAGTCTACTCAATCTATCATCATAAGGTAACCCCCTCATCTCCAGAATCAGCCTAGTGAATCGTCTCTATACCCCCTCCAAAGCTAGTATATCCTTCCTTAAGTAAGGTGACCAAAACTGCACGCAGTACTCCAGGTGCGGCCTCACCAATATCCTGTACAGTTGCAGCAGGACCTCCCTGCTTTTGTACTCCATCCCTCTCGCAATGAAGGCCAACATTCCATTCGCCTTCCTGATTACTAACATTTTGGGATTCATGCACAAGGACCCCCAGGTCCCTCTGCACCGCAGCATGTTGTAATTTCTCCCCATTCAAATAATATTCTCTCTTATTGTTTTTTTTTCCCAAGGTGAATGACCTCACATTTTCCGACATTGTATTCCATCTGCCAAACCTTAGCCCATTCGCTTAACCTATCTAAATCTCTTTGCAGCCTCTCTGTGTCCTCCACACAACCCGCTTTCCCACTAATCTTTGTGTCATCTGCAAATTTTGTTCCACTACACTCTGTCCCCTCTTCCAGGTCATCTATGTAGTTTGTAAACAGTTGTGGTCCCAGCACCGATCCCTGTGGCACACCACTAACCACCGATTTCCAACCCGAAAAGGACCCATTTATCCCGACTTTCTGCTTTCTGTTAGCCAGCCAATTCTCGATCCATGCTAATATATTTCCTCTGACTCCATGTACCTTTATCTTCTGCAGTAACCTTTTGTGTGGCACCTTATCGAATGCCTTTTGGAAATCTAAATACACCACATCCATCGGTACACCTCTATCCACCATGCTCATTATATCCTCAAAGAATTCCAGTAAATTAGTTAAACATGATTTCCCCTTCATGAATCGATGTTGCGTCTGCTTGATTGAACTATTCCTATCTACATGTCCCGCTATTTCTTCCTTAATGATAGCTTCAAGCATTTTTCCCACTACAGATATTAAACTAACTGGCCTATAATTACCTGCCTTTTGTCTGCCCCCTTTTTTAAACAGAGGCGTTACATTAGCTGCTTTCCAATCCGATGGTACCTCCCCAGAGTCCAGAGAAATTTGGTAGATTATAACGAATGCATCTGCTATAACTTCCGCCATCTCTTTTAAATACCCTGGGATGCATTTCATCAGGACCAGGGGACTTGTCTACCTTGAGATCCATTAGCCTGTCCAGCACTACCCCCCCTAGTGATAGTGATTGTCTCAAGTTCCTCCCTTGCCACATTCCCGTGACCATCAATTTTTGGCATGGCTTTTGTGTCTTCCACTGTGAAGACCGAAGCAAAATAATTGTTTAAGGTCTCAGCCATTTCCACATTTCCCATTATTAAATCCCCCTTCTCATCTTCTAAGGGACCAACATTTACTTTAGTCACTCTCTTCCGTTTTATATATCGGTAAAAGCTTTTACTATCTGTTTTTATGTTTTGCGCAAGTTTACTTTCATAATCTATCTTTCCTTTCTTTATTTCTTTCTTAGTCATTCTTTGCTGTCGTTTAAAATGTTCCCAATCTTCTCGTTTCCCACTAACCTTGGCCACCTTATACGCATTGGTTTTTAATTTGATACTCTCCTTTATTGCCTTGGTTATCCATGGCTGGTTATCCCTTCTCTTACCACCCTTCTTTTTCACTGGAATATATTTTTGCTGAGCACTATGAAAGAGCTCCTTAAAAGTCCTCCATTGTTCCTCAATTGTGCCACCGTTTAGTCTGTGTTCCCAGTCTACTTTAGCTAACTCTGCCCTCATCCCACTGTAGTTCCCTTTGTTTTAGAATAGTACGCTCGTTTGAGACACTACTTCCTCACCCTCAATCTGTATTACAAATTCAACCATACTGTGATCACTCATTCCGAGAGGATCTTTTACTAGGAGATCGTTTATTATTCATGTCTCATTACACAGTACCAGATCTAAGATAGCTTGCTCCCTTGTAGGTTCTGTAACATACTATTCTAAGAAGCAATCCCGTATGCATTCTATGAATTCCTCCTCAAGGCTACCCCGTGTGATTTGATTTGACCAATCGATATGTAGGTTAAAATCCCCCATGATTACTGCCGTTCCTTTTTCACATGCCTCCATTATTCCCTTGATTATTGTCCGCCCCACCGTGAATTTATTATGTGGGGGCCTATAAACTAGGCCCACCAGTGACTATTTCCCCTTACTATCTCTAATCTCCAGCCACAATGATTCAACATTTTGTTCATTAGAGCCAATATCGTCTCTCACAACTGCCCTGATATCATCCTTTATTAACAGAGCTACCCCACCTCCTTTCCCTTCTTGTCTATCTTTCCGAATTGTCAGATACCCCTGTATGTTTAATTCCCAGTCTTGGCCACCCTGCAACCACGTTTCTGTAATGGCCACCAAATCATACCCATTTGTAATGATTTGTGCCGTCAACTCATTTACTTTGTTTCGAATGCTGTGTGCGTTTAGGTAAAGTGTTTTAATACTAGTTTTTAAACCATGATTTTTAGTTTTGACCCCTCCTGCAGCCCCTTTATATTCATACATATTTTTCCTTCCTATCACCTTGTGGTTTACACTTACCCCAGTGCTACTCTGCTCTGTTGCCTCCTGCCTTTTGCATCCTTTCTTGGGGTTCTGATCATCTGAGCTCTCACCCACACTAACTAGTTCAGAGCCCTCTCCTGGGTTCCCATCCCCCTGCCAAGCTAGTTTAAAGCCCTCCCAACCGCATGATCAAAACCACCCGCGAGAACATTTGTCCGGTCTCTGTTGAGGTGTAACCTGTCCGACTTGTACAGGTCCCACCTACCCCAGAAGCGATCCCAATTGTTCAAGAAACTAAAGCCCTCCCTCCTTCATCAATGCCCCAGCCACGTATTTATCTGACTAGCCTTCCTATTTCTACCCTCACTAGTACGTGGCACAGGCAGTAATCCCAAGATTACCACCTTTGAATCTCACTCCTAGCTCCCTAAACTCAGCTTTCAGGACCTCACCCCTCTTTCTACCAATGTCGTTGGTACCAATGTGGACCACAACCACTGGCTGTTCCCCTTCCCTCCCCAGAAAGCCCTGCAGTCGATCAGTGACATCATTGACTCTTGCACCAGGGAGGCAACACACCATCCTGATGTCACTTTTGCTGCCGCAGAAGCGTCTGTCTGCTCCCCTAACTATTGAATCACCTGTCACTATAGCCCTTCCCGTCTTCTTCCTCCCCCCCCCCCCCCCCCACCCCCGTGCAGCTGAGCCACCCATGGTGCTGTGGACTTGGCCCTGGCTGCACTCCCCAGAGGCATCACCGCCCTCGCCAGTAGTCAGAATAGAGTACCGGTTGGAGAGTAAGATAGCCTCAGGGGACTCCTGCACTACCTGCCTCGCCATACTCTTGTGTGCGACGGTCACCCGTTCCCTATCCTCCTGTACCCTTTTAATCTGTGGGGTGACCAACGCCTGAAACGAGCTATCCACGTACCTCTCGTTCTCTCGGATGCTCCTCAGTGCCTCCAGTCCTCGCTCAAGCTCCGAGACTCGGCGCTCGAGTTGGAGGAGATGGAGACACTGCACATGTGGTCATCCCCGTTGCGGGAAGCATCCAGGAATTGCCACATGGCACAGGTGTTGCATTCCGTTTGAACGAGCTGCCCTACCATCCCACTAGTTACCCTTAAATTACCCAGATGATGTTGAGAAGTAAGCAAAACCCAAAACTACTGAACAATTTGATTTTTTTATATAAAAGTTCAAAATGAGCTCTTGTTACAATTTGTTTACTGATTAGCATAAGTATTCTCTACTAGTAAACTATGAAAATCTGCTTTTACACTTGGTCTTTGATCCAGCTACTTAAGTTGATGCAGAATTATATTTTTTTTATTTAGGAAAACATTAAGGATGTGCTAAATTACATTTTGCTCCTTTTCTTTGGAATATATGTACTTTTCTCCACTATTTCTCCTGTTATAAACTCCCATGATGTGTGACTTCTATAACCAGACTAGCTTCCAATCCTCCACCAATTCTGCACTGCATATAGCCAGCAAATAGGAAATTATTTTGTTGCTCGCACAGGTGATCAATGTTTCTTTTTCTCTCAGACAGCCATGTGGCAGCACAGTTGAAATTTGGTTCTCACCATCTGAATGAAAAGCAAGGTTCTTCCACTTTGGAGCTCCAAATTACCGGGTCACTCCAATATTTCAGCTTTCTGGACGGGTGTTTTAATTTTATGACCTTGATGTTTTTTCCTGAATACATTTCTCTTTTTCTCTTTGCTATAATAATCTATTGGACTCTCTAATAGCTTTCTTCCAACTGGGAAATTTAAGATTAAATTGTCTGAAAAATGCTATCAACATCCTTCACTGTGTTGAATTTTATTAGACTACATTCTTCTTTGTTTCAGTTATATTTATAGATACACTACCAGCACTAAAATCATTTACACAGAATTAAAAGTTCTGTACAACAGAAAGCACTAAAACCCATCTCCAGTTTAATTTCAAATCAACGTTGTCCATTTCCTATTCAAATTAAGGATTTAAATTGCAGCATGCTGACATCATCAGAATGCAGAGAGTACATCACCAAAATAGCAAGTTAAAAATAGTATTTTTCTGCTTGGGTGTTATGCTACCTCTGTTTTTTTTAGCAACTTATTTTATTCTGAATGTACAGAAACTGTGTCTATTATCTGCTGGTTCAGCACATTGTGCCTGAAAGGTATTAATCTTAGCTCAGTGGTCACACTCTCACCTTTAAGTCAGAAGGTTGAGGCTTCAAGCCCCACAGACTTGTGCACTTAATCTAAGATGACACTTCAGTGTAGTAGAGCGAGTGCTGCATTATCAATGCTATCTTTCAGATAACCAGTTAAACTGAGGCCCTTTCAAGTAAAAGATCTGATTTTAATATTCAAATAGGGGTAGTTCTTCAGGTATTTTGGCCAACCAACATGACTAAAATAGATTATCTGGTCATTTATTGCTGTTTGTGAAACCTTGCTGTATGCTGCTGTATTTGCCTATATTACAACAATGAATAAACTTCAAAATTACTTAATTGGCTGTGAAGCAATTTGGGAAGTCCTGAGATCATGAAAGGTAATCCAATGCAAGTCTTTTCTTTCTTTTAAAATACCCGAAAAGAAATTCTGCCCAAAATTGAAAGTATTTAGAATATTAATATAAAAATTTTGTTGCAGGAATATTCAGCAGAAAAACAATGGCAATTTTTAATTAGGAATTTTGAAGAGCGAACAATATTTCCTCATTTGGAGAGCATTTTGTTGTGTTTCTAGATTATTTTGCTTTGGAGATTCTGTAATTGTATTGGACAAGCACTGGATTCTCCTTCAGAGAGTTTTGAGTTCAGATCCCAATTCAGGTGTTTCTTACCCATTTTGAAAATGTTCAGTGCGCCTGCTATCGGCTGATGTGTAACAACTGAAACTGTCCGTGGTAGAATCTGTCCAATGAACTATTGCAGCCTCTTGCTACGATATGTAGGCAAGAAGCCAGCATAACTTTTTTTTAATATAATTTTTCTAAATGTCTAAGATCTTGCTTGGATTTACATTTTTATTGCTGAGATGACAGGCAGGCAAACAACCTAAGCTCCGATATCTGTAATTGTCCCATTTGGCCCATTACTAGGAGACAACAGGTCATTATCATCATCATCATTATCACACATAGGACTCCCCTATAGGTAGATGTTACACTTTCACAATGCAGCTTGTATTAGGTGCTGAGCATATTTGGAGGTTGAATCTGTACAGCTCCATACTGTGGCAAAAGCAAAATACTGCAGATGCTGGAAATCTGAAATAAAAACAGGAAATTCTGGAAATGCTTAGCGGGTCAGACAGCGCCTGTGGAGAAAGAGTTAAAATTTCAGATTGATGACCTTTTTTCAGAACTGGAAAAAGTTAGAGCTGTGACAGATTTTAAGGAAGTACAGAGGTGGGGGAAGGGAGGAAAGAACAAAAGGGAAGTTTTGTGTTAGGGTGGAAGGCAGAAGAGATTGAGTGACAAAAGGGATGATTGTACAAAGCAAAGGAAGATGGTAAATGAATAAGTAAAGAAACAAAAGATGGCAGAATTATCAACAGCTGCCATGTGAGAAAATAGAGGTAGAGGTTATGATCTGAAATTGTTGAACTCGATGTTGAGTCCAGAAGACTGTAAAGTGCCTAATCGAAAGATGAGGTGTTGTTCCTCGAGCTTATGTTGAGCTTCATTGGAACATTGTAAGAGGCCGAGGACAGAGAGGTTGGAGTGGAGCGGAGAATTAAAGTGACAGGCAACCGGAAGCTCTGGGTCACGCTTACGGACTGAACGGAGGTGTTCCGCAAAGTGGTCATCCAATCTGCATCTAACTTTTTCCAATTCTCACGAAACATTAACTCTATTTCTCTCGCCACAGATGCTGTCCCATCTGCTGAGCATTTCCAACATTTTCTGTTTTTATTCCATACTGTGGCAATGAATCAAAAGGTGTGCTGCTATAATTTTTGCAGTAAATTTTTAGTTGATTTTTTTTTACTATTGCATTCCTCATTGCTTTACTTAGCCACAGTGCACTTTGCTCATTTTTACCCTTGTATTCTACATTGGCATGAAATGATTAGATTTCGGGATCCCCCCTTTTATATGAAAAAAGCTATGTCAATCTATTTAGTGTGTTCCATTCACACATAGAGGTATACTGACACAATCTTAGTTTAATGTTCCTCTTGGGAGATTGAAGCTATTTTTGTAATCCATAAATTCACTAGGTAGCATAAAGTCAGCTGAATTCATAGATAGTCAGAGCCTACGCTACAGAGAAGCTAATTACTTATGTGGAATATGAGTTATTGATTTACATCCCACTTCAGATAAATTGAAAAATGCAACATTTGGCTGAGCAAGTATATAACTGTGAAGCTGGTAATCCAATAAATACAGTGTTTATGAAAAATGGATTGATTTAATCATCACAGTAAGTAAATATTAGTCAGTGATACTTTCATTACTGGCCTACTAATACTGAACCCGCTATTGCTAATAATGCTTTCTTTGTTAAACAGGGCTGGATTTTAATGCCCAGGAGCGCATGGTTTGAGCGCAGGTGGATGGTTAAAACAGGCGAAATTGACAGTGTCTCGGGATGCCGGCTCCAACTCACCGATTTCTGCATTTCGCTGCACGCATTAGGCTGCGTGCAAGCAAACCCCTCGGCAGAGGCAGGTTGCCACTTAACATACGGTAATCACTCAATTAGAGTGATATTGACATGGTTTTTAGGAACATAGGAACCGGAGTCGGCCATTCAGTCCTTCGTGCCTGTTCCGCCATTCAATGAGATCATGACTGATCTGCATCTTAACTCCATTCACCTGCTTTAGTTCCATATCCTTTATTACACTTGGCTCGCAAAAATCTATTGATCTCAGATTTAAAATTATTGATTGAGATAGCATCTGCTGCTTTTTTATGGGAACATTTTCCACACTTCTACCACCCTTTGTGTGAAGAAGTGTTTCCCAACTTCCCTCCTGGCTCTGAAGGTTTTGTCTCCTTCTTCTTGACTCCCCTGCCAGGATAACTTTCTCTTTCTCTACCCTATCAATTCCTTTCAAAATCCTAAAAGCTCAATCAAGTCACCCCTTAACCTTCTTAATTCCAAGGAACACCAGCCTAGTTTATGTATAATCTTCTCATAATTTAACCCTTGGAGCCGTGGTAAAATCTTGATGAATCTGCACTGCACTCCTTCCAATGCCAATATATCCTTTCTAAAGTACGGTGTCCAGAACTATATACAGTACTCCAGATATGGTCCTACCAGGGCTTTGTATAGCTGTAGAAAAACATCCTCCCCTTTATATTCTAACCCTCTAAATTGGGTCCACTGGTTTCCTGGGCTTCTTGGAACTTGCCAGTGAACGCAAGGCGAGAACACAGTGGTAATTGAGGGGGTTGAAGCCATGTAAGGGAAAAATGCCAATAAGTACTCATAACTGCTTTCATATTTGCTTGTGCGAAAGGGAGGACTGGAAGACTGATCTGCACTTTGGATCTGTCAGAGCTCCAAAGTTGTCTTTGATTGTACCTCAGAAGAGGACCAAGATGATGAGCAACAGTCTACTACTCACAAACCTGTAGCTCCACAGGAGCAGCAGAGAGGTGCAGATTGCAGGAGGCCATACCCGGCACCCCCAGAGACAGAGGATAAGCTTCCTCAGCATGTCTGAACACCAGTGCATCAGGAGGCTCAGGGTGTCGCACGAGGTGGTGGCAGACATTTTCAGCCTGCTGGAACAAGACCTGCTGCCAGCTGGACTTGGTGGCCATGCTTTACCAGTGGTCAAATTCACCACTATCCTCAACTTCTTTGCCTCTGGATCCTTCCAATGCTCTGTCGGAGATATTTGCAGGGTCTCGAAGTCAGCGGCACACAAATGCACAAGACAGGTGACTGATGACTTGTTTGCCAAGGCTGCCAATTATGTCAACTTTGCCTGCGATGACAGCAGTCAGAATGAGTAGGCACTTGGGGTTGTGGCTCTGGCTGGCTTCCCACAGGTACAGGGCATCATCGACTGCATACATGTGGAAATTAAGACACCCATAGATTACCCAGGAGTGTTCGTCAACTGCAAGAGCTTTCTCTTGTGTGCAACCACGAAAAGTTCTTCAGGCAGGTGTGCACAAGATTCTTGGGCAGCTGCCTTGATGGTTTCATCCTGCAGCAGACCACCCTCCCAAACATCTTCACACCTGGAAACAGAGTTGCCAGCTGGCTGCTTGAAGATAAGGGATACCCAATTAAAACTTGGCTGATGACATCTCTCAAAAACACGTGACTGAGGCTCAGGAGCGCTACATTGAATGCCAGATTTGCCACCAAACAAGTCATCTTGAAGATACACTTCAGATGCTCGGACAGATCTGGAGGCGCCCTTCACAACGCACCATCCAATGTCTCCAAATTGGTCGTGTTGTGTCACAGCATTGCCCAGCAGTGAGGTTTGGACCTTCAGGAGGGCCAAGGCGCAGAGCACTGAGCCTCTTTGGAGGAATCTGAGGAGGAGGAGGAAGAGGAGGACCCGGAAGATGATACAGACAATGCACCACTAGCGGCGTACATTGTTGTCCGGGATGCCCTGATTATTGCTAGGTGCACTTGGGTTCCACCAGTGCACCCATCTAACAACAACATGCAAAAGCCATTTTTGCTGCCCGCTCCCTCCCCCCAAATACCACTAACATAAAACAGTCCTGCTAACAACTATTCGCATTGGCTGCTGTCAATTCAAGTCTTCCCATTCATCATCAAATAACTGAAAAGGCCACTTGCCAACAACCAAGAATGGGAAAGACAAGAAAGTGGTGCAAAGAAACAATATTTATGTGCTTCAAATACACAACAGAGACTTAACAATATAACAATGTCTAACACACCCATGTGCATCCCTTTCTGCAAATACAAATCTTTATTCTTCCTTTTCTTAGTGCTTCTACGTGGTGCAACCCCTGTGGCTTCAGCAGAGGTAGAGGCAGGTGCCCAGATCCCTGCTCTGACTGTTGATTTGGTCTTGGGTGACTGTTTTGGAGCCCGTGAGGGCCTCGCTAAAGTCGATTCCACCTCTACTTGTGCAGGGGCAGACTTGGCCATTGGGACACAAGGCAGCATGTCGGGTACTGACTGAGGGGGGTTGCAATGGGTGAGAAGTGGAAGCGCTTTGAGCAGAATCCCCACTTCCATGTCCCCTTTCGCCATCATCCTCTAGTGGCCCAGCCGCACTTCCCTGCTGGCAATGTGCTGGAGAACACTTTGCTATATATCAGTGGGGTGATGAAAGGCCAAGGCTGGGATATCATTCATCCGATTTAAGGTGGCATCCAGAGTATGCAAGCCATTGTTGAAGGCTTGCATGCACTCGTTCGGTTGCCACGTTTGATGCTCCATGCAGTTGGCCACTCTATCTACGGAAGAAGACATAATTGCAATGGCTTGTGACAGCATGCCACTCATGTTTGAGCCAGATCCCTCTGCAATCATGCACAATGTGCATGAAAAGCCTATCAGTACACCACACGTTCTCTGCTGCGACTCAATAAGTACTCTCTTCATCGATACAGCATCTGCGTCCAGCTGAGCAGAGCTTGGAGAGTCCTGCACCCTCTGAACTAGACTCTCGACTGCTGTCCCTGACTTCATCATCTTCCTTTGTTCATTTGTGAAGTGCGAGTCCCCATGTGAAACCGAACCATCCCTCTAACTATTGCCACTGAACTGCGAGTATCTGAGTTGGTGCATGGTCTGTATATATAATGCAACGGTGCACCCTGAGAGGGAGTGAGCTCCTTAACCACCTTTGATGGACACGTGAAGGCCTTGTGGGAGATGAAAGACATGAATGAGTACCGTCAAGAAAAGAATATTTGAAGTTATCATTATGCATATGATCATATTTCACTTGCTGTTGTCATCAAGTCAGCATGACTGAGTGTTGTATGCCATGTGGCTGCCTGATATTTCAATCTTTCACCAGGTAGTTGGCAGGCCCCTATCTCAAACAGCTAGACACACCAAGACTCCGCTGATCTCCACCACGCACTCCTTGTAGCTATTATAATTGTGAGATCTGTGGAGGTCCACCTCCGGTTCTCTGCACCTCCTTGCTGATCTTTGCTCTCTTCTATGAGTGAGAGTATTGGCATGTGTTCACCTGATGGATGGAGAGCATTTGTTGAAGGTGGCTATGAGGGGGAGGTATAAAATTGCATACGGTTGCTGGTGAGTGTAAGTGGTGGATGGATAGATGGGGATGTGAGTAAGTGCATAGACAGAAAGAAATGGGTGCAGCTGCAAAGTAAGTTGCTGTGAGGAGTGATGTGCTCGAGTGGGCTTGAGAAGGGGTTGGGGGTGATTACGCACATTAGGACGTAGGGCAGTATGCCATTGTACTAATTTTTCCTGACCTGCTTAGGTCATTGAAGCACTACCTGCATTCAATCCAGGAGAGTGGCACCACACTCCTGCTGCCGATCTGCTCGGAAACTTCCAACCACGCTTTCTTTCTCTCACCAGGTAGTGAACAGTATCTCCCTCCAGGTGCTCACAGTACCCAGCAGCACATCCAGGGAGATGTCAGTGAAGTAGGCACAGCCTTTGCCCGTCTCAACACCATTCCAACACTTCTTTCTGTCTCCATGACAACTCCAGCTGCTTCATCCAGCAAGTTTGGAGTGTCCCTTTAAATACTGGAGTTGATATCATCATGCCAGTTGTCATCACACCTGCTGACGTTAATTGGCCGAGAAATCAGATGTTAATGAAGTGGCTGCGTTAAAAAGCCACTGACAGACACACTGCACATATTTTAAGGTTTCCCACGTGCTATTGGGCCCTCCCACTCTCAGTGAGTCTGTGCATTAAGATCCAAACCACTAGCACAGCTAGGTGAGTTTGAATGTCAGTTGAGACTGATATTTGATTTGGGCTCTCTGGCAATCCAACATGTTCTAAAGCTGTTATGGGTATGCCTTTGTTTAAAGATATTTTAATTTCATCGATGCCACCTAATATTTAAATTCCTCAGTCTAAGGAATATTTAAAAATACTTTTCTTTGTGCACCTTCTGCCATTAAATTATGTTTATACTGTTTGTTTTGTGCCAAAGTGAATCTGGCAGAGATTCAATTCTAGAGTGAAATTGATGATGTAAACCCTGGCAACCTGCTCATACTAGCACAATGATTCGTCCCTTCCTAGCACAATAACTCTGGATATGTTGTACTTTAAATATTGATCCAGTCTGAAGATGGTATCTCTAACGTTGACGTGCAATGAAATTGCCCAGCAGCAAAAATTCCGAGTAAATAGTGGTATTACTCGTACCTGATTGTTGTCTTGTTAAATCCATTTGGTATTGGCCTGCTGTTTTATTCAAGGTTTTGCAATGTCTTGCTAGAACAAAGCATGTAAACTAGGCACCTCTGATTAAGTTTTTTAGTGTGAGAATATGTTGCAGTTTTGCAGTTTGCCTTTCTAGTTAAGTTTACCTGAAAGTAAAATAGATAAAAATAACAATGCATACTCGAAGAAAGTGGAATCTCTTAATTGGAATCAGCAAATATGCAATCATTCTAATTAAGCAGACCCCAATAGAAATTCTGAAAATTAATCAGTTCCGAAACAAATGCTCATTTGAACAAATATGTTCTACTTTTGCATTGATTAAGGTGAGGGATGTCATTGCTGGGAAATAAGTTACTTCTCTACTTTTCACTACAGTGTCAGCATCAAACACACTTGGGACAGATGTCGCTCCTTCTGCATCACCTCAACAATGTGCCTTACCTCAAACTCTGAAGCATACCCCATGCTGTACAAGTGTGACATTTTCATTTCCTACTCCATTCATTCTTGTGGGCTTCCTGAATGGTTTAGTGTCACATTAGAGGCCATTCTGTTTTGCCCATGCCCTTTAAGGAACAAAGTTGAAACCTTATTTGCATAGGAACCTTTGAGATGACTGTTATTTGGGTTACATACAAGTCCATGTTCCAGACATGAAAGAACAGTGCAATAACCTACTGCACATCCCAGTCCCACCTTGAACAATGCTAAATTATATATCATGTAATATATAATATTGTGTTTGGGACAATCCGGCAATGGATATATTGTATTGAACTGATATGTAAATGACTAAGTTAAGACATGTAAATTAGAGAATTTCATTTTTAATTCCCATCCCTCCTTCCTCATCCAAAAATAACCATGCTGGTAAACCTTCATGTTCAAAGATGAAGACACCAATGGCAAACAAAATCACTCTTAATCGCCACATATGATGTCTATTAAGGGCAACATGAGAGCACCAAGCTGTCCAATATGTTTCACTGACTTAAGCAGCCCGTCACTGGTTGACTGGCTACTGCTGATCATGTTTCACCTGTTGCCACTTTTCCTGAAGGAGATCAGTGTGTAAGTTGACACTGCTATGCATCGCTGCTTGACAGCTATTAGAATCAGCTGCAGATCTTTTCCCAACTGCCAACATTGATATTACATCATTTGAGGTTGTGCTTGGGCATGTCCTTGCATCTCTTGCTTACTACCTTGCTTTTGCTTGCACTGTTCGAACTCGCTGTATAAGATCCTTTTTGACATTATGGAGTCTTCATCCAGAATAACACAATCCTCAGACTGAATAGGAACCATCTTGCTGGGGTTTCCTATAGGTACTTACATATCAAGTTCCTCTGAAAACGCTCCAAAAATTAAAAAATAATATAGCTTAATTTTTAATGGATACATCTGCTGGCTTACACACAGGTAAGTGAACCTCAGAGCGACTGCAGCAAATATAATTAGAAGAAAATTGTACCAGTGACTTCTCTGTTCAAGTTTTCGATTTTTTGTTCTTTTTTGGCATCACGATAGAAAAATAGAAAATAGATGCAGGAGTAGGCCATTCGGCCCTTCGAGCCTACACCACCATTCCATGAGATCATGGCTGACCATTCACCTCAGTACCCCTTTCCTGCTTTCTCTCCATACCCCTTGATCCTCTTAGCTGTAAGGGCCAGATCTAACTCTCTCTCGAATATATCTAACGAATTGGCATCATCAACTCTCTGCAACAGGGAATTCCACAGGTTAACAACTCTCTGAGTGAAGAAGTTTCTCCTCATCTCAATCCCAAATGGCCTACCCCTTATCCTAAGACTGTGTCCCCTGGTTCTGGGCTTCCCCAACATCGGGAACATTCTACCCGCATCTAACCTGTTCCGTCCCGTCAGAATCTTATGTTTCTATGAGATCCCCTCTCATCCTTCTAAACTCCAGTGTATAAAGGCCCAGTTGATCCAGTCTCTCCTCATATTTCAGTCCTGCCATCCCGGGAATCAGTTTGGTGAACCTTCGCTGCACTCTCTCAATAGCAAGAACGTCCTTCCTCAAATTAGGAGACCAAAACTGAATACAATATTCCAGGTGAGGCCTCACCAAGGCCCTGTACAATTGCAGTAAGACCTCCCTGCTCCTATACTCAAATCCCCTAGCTGTGAAGGCCAACATGCCATTTGCCTTCTTCACTGCCTGCTGTACCTGCATGCCAACTTTCAATGACTGATGTACCATGACACCCAGGTCTCGTTGCACCTCCCCTTTTCCTAATCTGCCGTCATTCAGATAATCTGTTTTCGTGTTTTTGCCCCCGAAGTGGATAACCTCACATTTATCCACATTATACTGCATCTGCCATGCATTTGCCCACTCACCGAACCTGTCCAAGTCACCCTGCAGCCTCCTAGCGTCCCCCTCAGAACTCACACCACCACCCAGTTTAGTGTCATCTGCAAACTTGGAGATATTACACTCAATTCCTTCATCCAAATCATTGATGTATATTGTAAAGAGCTGGGGTCCCAGCACTGAGCTCTGCGGCACTCCACTAGTCACTGCCTGCCATTCTGAAAAGGACCCGTTTATCCCGACTCTCTGCTTCCTGTCTGCCAACCAGTTCCCTATCCACGTCAGTATATTACCCCCAATACCATGTGCTTTGATTTTGCACACCAATCTCTTGTGTGGGACCTTGTCAAAAGCCTTTTGAAAGTCCAAATACACCACATCCACTCGTTCTCCCTTGTCCACTCTACTAGTTACACCCTCAAAAAATTCCAGAAGATTTGTCAAGCATGATTTCCCTTTCATAAATCCATGGTGACTTGGACCGATCCTGTCACTGCTTTCCAAATGCGCTGCTATATTTTTTCAAACATACCATTTCACCATTAAGGGAATGAAAAACAGGTTAGTACACATTCTAAAATATAAATGTGTATGTTGTACAGTGAGTTTAGTGATGATGTGATTTATATAATATGATGCTGATGATTAGTGTATTACCAGCCAGACCTCTACCAATAAAACTACTAATCCTCCAACAGATGGCTTTTTCATCACTGCAAATAGGACTGAAGTCTTTCCACAGAACCCTCCTCTGCAGGAGATGGTATGTGTTTAAACACTGTACTTGATCCCCTGCAGCCAAGATTTAAATCCATGCAAAGGGATTATGATATTTTAATGCATTTTTATTAATCCAGGGAATGTGGGCGTCGCTGGCAAGGTCAGCATTTATTGCCCATCCATTGAGAAGGTGGTGATGAGCCGCCGCCTTGAACTGCTGCAGTCCTTGTGGTGAAGGTACTCCTATAGTGCTGTTAGGAAGGGAGTTCCAGGATTCTGACCCAGCAACGCTGAAGGAACGGCAATATATTTCCAAGTCAGGATGGTGTGTAACTTGGAGGGGAACTTGCAGGTGATGGTGTTCCCATGTGCCTGCTGCTCTTGTCCTTCTTGATGGTAGAGGTCATGGGTTTGGGAAATGTTGCTAAAGAAGCCTTGGTGAGTTGCTGCAGTGCATCTTGTATATGGTACACACTGCAGCCATGGTGCACTGGTGATGCAGGGAGTGAATGTTTAAGGTGGTGGATGGCGTGCCAATCAAGTGGGCTGCTTTGTCCTGGATGGTGTCGCGCTTCTTGATTATAGTTGGAGCTACACTCATCCAGGTAAGTGGAGAGTATTCCAGCACACTGCTGACTTGAGCCTTATAGATGGTGGAGAGGCTTTGGGGAGTCAGGAGGTGAGACACTCTCTGCAGAATACCCAATCTCTGACCTCTTGTAGCCACAGTATTTATATGACTGGCCCAGTTAAATTTTTGGTCAATGGTGATGCCTAGGATGTTGATGGTGGGGGATTCGGCGATGCTAATGCTCGATGGAGATAGTCATTGCCTGACGCTTGTGTGACGCGAATATTACTTGCCACTTATCAGTACAAGCCTGAATGTTGTCCATGTCTTGCTGCATGCGGGCATGAACTGCTTCATTATCTGACGGGTTGCGAATGTCATCAGCGGACATCCCAACTTCTGACCTTATGATGGAGGGAAGGTAATTGATGAAACAGTTGAAGATGGTTGGGCCTAGGATACTGCCCTGAGGAACTCCTGCAGCAATGTCCTGGGCTGAGATGATTGACCTCCAACAACCTTATATGCTTTCAGTATATAAGTATGGCACAAAATCAGGCATTTAGGTAAAAATGGTGCATTGTAAATCAGGCATTTTAGGTATTGAAAATGTTGCGTTCTACATGGATATTTTATCATTTCACAAAACCTAAGTTGAGTACCAATGATAAAAGGAGCTTGGCATTCTATTTGTAACTTAACATTAATTTTGTAACTTAGCAGTGTTTTAATTGCATAGTCATTCATGAGAGCCCATTATTTTATGACACCACAACATGAGATGATAAGACATACTGTTAATGCAGCAATTTTATCAAACAAAATATATTTAGAAAACAAAATACATGAATTCCTTTCCAACAGATGCTAGCTGTACTCTCATTGTCTATTAACGCTTGTCAGAAGATTGCCACAATTTGATTTTATCCATGGAAGATATTAAATATAATGCTTAGTCTTATTAAATGCCACGTGCAGTGCAGTATATTGGTGTCTGCCTTCAAGCAGCTTCTACTTTTTATTTCTATCTGATTTACTTTCTTCAGGTGTTTCATGTCAGCACTTAATTGGCAAGGCAAGCAACCCTAGCATCATTTGTGACAACAGCAAAAATCAAGAGTTGGTTTTCCCTGAACTGGTATCTGTATTGATCCTCAGAGCATGAATTATTTCCTTCAGGTATCCAAAGAATTTATATTTCAGTGCCACAGACTGAACTTTTTATGATGAATTGCAGCACAGACTCTGACTGTTTGTTGCTGGTGCCATAGCCTTAACCTTTTTCATGCCTTCTCTTCTGAGTTTGCCCAACATTGTCATTATAATCAAGGAACTTGATCTCGCTTCCAACACGTTTCTCGATATCCTTAAATGAACCTTACTGTCTCAGACACCAAGAGAAGAACCATGAAAATGAAAATGTTTGCTTCATTGCTTTGTGGTCACAATGTCAAGTCTGTGGACTGACTGAAATCTGAATTCAATTTGGATGAAGGAACTTCAGCCCATTTGATCTTTGTAAATAGCGACCCTGACATCTACGCATTTTTTAATATCCACTTAAGCAGGTCGACAGGATTTGGGTTGAATGTCCCTTCCAAAGATTTGCACTTCTAACAATTGACTACTGCAGGACTCCTGGGTGTGTCAGCCTAGATTTATGCTTTTGATCTGGTCTGATGCTTGAAATCCTAACCTGACTCTAAAGTGGGAGTGAAACTGACTGAGTCATGCTCGCACACCCTTTGGTAGTCACCAGTTTTAATTTTTCCAGTTGCAGCTGCCAGTTTGCAATCATTTTGATTTGAAACTAAGCTGCCTTCACAAGATGTGTAAGTTTTAGGAGAAATGGGAAATTGTGTCAGTATTCATAAATGGGGCTGATCTGTTGTAAAACATGGAATTGCCATTCATATTTAAACACTGGGAATTTACAGTTAAACATTATTCATTGTGTTACAGAAGCAAAATACCGCGGATGCTGGAAATCTGAAATAAAAACAAAAAATACTGGTAATACTCAGCAGGTCAGGCAGCGTCTGTGGAGAGAGAAACAAAGTTAATGTTTCAGGTCGATGACCTTTCATCAGAAGTTCTGACGAAAGATCATCGACCTGAAACATTAACTCTGTTTCTTTCTCCACAGATGCTGTCTGACTTACTGAGTATTTTCAGCATTTTCTGTTTTCATTTATTATTAAGTGTGTGTTTTCTGTTGCTACAGTTCCTTGTATGCTTTTATTTCTGGTAAAAGGGTTGCCAAGGCTATTAATTACTATTAATTTTGAAACATTTAAAATAAGTTAACAAAACCAGATAAATTTCTTTGAAGCGACTGTAATGTTTTGATGTAGTATGGACAAAGGCTTTCACGTTGCTTTATTGAATGCAACAGTTCTTGGTTGAGAGCGTTGGCAATCTGCCACGGACCTTACAGAAGACACATGATGGGGTAAAATGTAAATGCTTTAACATTGGGTTACAAACTTCTATAATATCCCATTTTTAGTTTATTTTTGCCCATGCGACTTCAAATAAAATAACTTTGAATTAAATTACTGTTAACTGGAATTAGGTGTTAGTTCCCCTGATAGCATATGCCCATTAGTGAGTAGCTGAGCCATGGAGAACAGGTTTAAGAACATAAGAAATAGGACCAAGATTAGGCAATTTGGCCCCTCAAGCCTGCTCCGCCATCAAATAAGATCATGGCTGATCTGATCATGGGCTCAGATCCACTTCCCTGCCCGCTTCCCATAACCCTTTACTCTCTTATCGCTCAAAAATCTTTTTACCTCCGCCTTAAATATATTCAATGACTCAGCCACCACAGCTCTTTGGGGCAGAGAATTCCACAGATTTACAACCCTCTGAGAGAAGAAGTTCCTCCTCATCTCAGTTTCAAATGGGCGACCCCTTATTCTAAAACTATGTCCCCAAGTTCTAGATTCCCCCATGAGTGGAAATATCCTCTCTGCACCTACCTTGTCGAGCCACCTTGTTATCATATATGTTTCAATAAGATCACCTCTCATTCTTCTGAACTCCAATGAGTATAGGCCCAACCTAATCAACCTTTCTTCATGTCAACCCTTTCATCTCCGGAATCAACCTAGTGAACCTTCTCTGAAGTGCCTCCAATGCAAATAAGGAGACCAAAACTGTACGCTGTACTCTTGGTGTGGCCTCACCAATACCCTGTACAGTTGGAGCAGGACTTCCCTGCTTTTATACTCCATCCCCCTTGCAATAAAGGCCAACATTCTATTTGCCTTCCTGATTACTTGCTGTACCTGAATACTAAAGTTTGGGGTTTCATGCATAAGGACCCCCAGGTCCCTCTGTACTGCAGCATTTTGTAACTTTTCTCCATTTAAATCATTTTATTATTTTTTTCTGCCAAAGTGGATAACCTCACACTTTGCCACATTATATTCTAGCTGCCAAATTTTTACACTCATTTTGCCTGTCTATATCCCTTTGCAGATTTTTTGTGTCCTCCTAACAACTTGCTTTCCCACCCATCTTTGTATCATCAGCAAACTTGGCTACATTACATTCGGTCCCTTCATCCAAATCATTAATATAGATTGTAAATAGTTGAGGCCCCAGCACCGATCCCTGTGGCACCTCATGAGTTATTGTTTGCCAATCGGAAGATGACCCATTTATCCTGACTCTCTGTTTCTGTTAGTTAGCCAATCCTCTATCCATGCTAATATATTACCCCCAACCCCGAGAGCTTTTATCTTGTACAGTAAGCTTTTATGTAGCACCTTATAGAATGCCTTCTGGAAATCCAAATACACCACATCCATTGGTTCCCCTTTATCCACTCTGCTTTCAAAAGAACTCCAGCAAATTTGTCAAACATGATTTCCCTTTCATAAAACCATGCTGACTCTGCTTGACTGAATTATGCTTTTCCAAATGTCCTGCTACTGCTTCCAGAATAATGGACTCCAGCATTTTCCCAACAACAGATGTTAGACTAACTGGTCTATAGTTTCCTGCTTTCTGACTGCCTCCTTTTTTAAATAAGGGCATTACATTTGTGGTTTTCCAATCTGCTGGGACCTCTCCAGAATCCATGGAATTTTGGTAGATTACAACCAATGCATCCACTTCTCTGCAGTCACTTCTTTTAAGACCCTAGGATGCAAGTCATGAGATCCAGGGGACTTGTCCATCTTTAGTCCCATTATTTTACCGAGTACTTTTTCTTTAGTGATAGTGATTGTTTTAAGTTCCTCCCTCCCCTATAGCCCCTTGATATCCATTATTGGGATGGTTTTAGTGTCTTCTACCATGAAGATCGATACAAAATATTTGTTCAAAGTCTCTACTTCCCTGTTCCCCATTATTAATTCCCCAGTCTCATCATCATCATCGGCAGTCCCTCAGGGTCAAGGATGACTTGCTTCCACTCTTAAAAATGAGTACTCAGGTGACTGATGAACACATTTTAAATGGGGGAAGAAGCCTGTGCGTGAATTCTTTTAACATTGGTTGGCTGTTGCACACCAGCCACCACACGGGCTTGACGGAACAAGATCTTGGTCCAGTGGCAAGGGGATCCAAGACGACTGGAGACCAGGCTCCCCAGCATGTGCCAATACATACACACAAACTCAAACATACTCCTACTGTCCTTCCTTCCTCCTTCCCACAGGACCCCTCTCTGTGGAATTCATAGTATGCAATGTGAGCCTTACGACCTCATAGCCTCGCTATTGGCCCGTGCTGCGCCTTCCCTTGGTCTTTTCTCGCTACTTCACCTCTGGGCTTTGACCTCTCCTCTCCTCCGTGCCTCGTCCGTCCAAGCATAGCCAGTTAAACACTGATTTCACCAGTTGGAGATGCAGAGTTCCAGCAGAAGATAATTTGCTTCTGAGCTTATATATATGAGCTTATGCTCCCATAACCAGCTTCCAGGTAACACATTCCAGCAGGTCTTCGCAACATCTCAAAATGTCCTCATCTGCTATTATAACTGCCATTCAGTTTCAACATACTGAAAGCACCTAAGAGATAGCTGTCCACTTGTCAGCCACCTTGATGTTCTAAATGTCCAATGTCGAATGCCATAAAGCAGGCTTACACATCACCAACTGATTAATCCAGGGTTTTGCAAAGAGTGTTACAAAAGTGACTCCCTCTTCAGGATACATCGAAGTAGGTTATGTAGGCCAGGGCAATTTTGGGGAGAGGAGACACAGCTTGAACTCTGTTTTATGGCACATAAATAGACAGGCATTATCTGCAACTCAAACGATTATTGCCTTCAGAAAAAAAGTAACTTATTGTGTAAAATGCATCGTGGATGTCACTTTATAAATGTAAGCCACATATAATTATGTGTGGTAATAAAAATATCTTCAAGGTGAAACAAGTCAACCATGTTCCACCCCATAGTCGTGCTCATTTTCTTGTCCTCATTTCTAATAATAACCAATTTTAGTTTCTCTCTTTAATGTATTCATTCTCAGTCTCTGCGATGCTCTTATATGGATGCATGCACACTGTGTAGATACCATTCTCTCCTCAAATAATGTTTGCCAATCTGTCATTCTGAATCTCATTTATTCTTTCTGTGCTTCCCAAGATTCCATTTACTCTCTGTCCCTTCATAGCATATTTAGTTAGCAGATATGGGCAGCTAGAGTTTTACTCCGAATGGAAGATAAAGATAATCGTACAAATTTACATAAACTACTTAGGTGGAGAAATTCACTATCGCCCCGTTTGGGACGCTAATTTTTAAATGCCAGCGCTAACAATTTCAGACTTTTCAAAAATTTGCCATTTGCGATCCAAGAAGATAGTGGAGTGCTAAATCAAGCGCTCCATTTTCTTCTTGGAGCGCAGCAGTTCAAAGGCTCCTTCCCTCCCTTAAAGAGAAGGGTCATCGCTGCAGGCTGTGCAAAATAAAAAGTACCCCCCTGGACCACTGTGACAGCCACAATACTGCGCGATCAGCCCGGCAATCAAGCACAGTGCCGGGCTGATCGATCGCAGCCAGGAACTCGGGGGTGGGAGAGGGGAAACTGGAAGAAAAAAGGTACTTTTTTTTTTTTACTGACGTCGGCCACCTCGCTTTTAAGCATCGACCCTGAAGCGGCCGGCCACCCGATGCACGTCTCCTGCCGGTGTTTTCATCCGGCGCTGCTGCAGGGGGTGGAAGTCAATTTTAGTCCCCCGGGGCGCTATCGGGGGAAATCCGCATGGCGGTGACGTCACCATCTCTGGGCGAAGGATACCTGGATGCAATGCTGTAGCGCCGCTGCAAAACTCTCGCCAAATATGGCGGGAGTCGATGTCAGCACCGTGTGCCCGGTCACAAAGCCATTTGCACCTCTTTAGCGCCTCCCACTGGGATTTTTTTTCTTAGCTTTGCTTTCCATCTCTTATTTTCTCTGTGTCTCAACAACAACTTGTCATTATATAGCACCTTTAACAAAGTAAAACATTCCAAGGTGCTTCACAGGAGTGTTATCAAACAAAATTTGACACCGAACCACATGAGATATTATGGCAGAATAGGTAGGTTTTAAAGAGTGTCTTAAAGGACGAAAGAGAAGTCGAGGAGCAGAGAGATTATAGGGAAGGAATTACAAAGCTTCGGGCTTTGGCAGCTGAAGACATGGCCGCCAGTGGTGGAGCGATTAAAATCAGGGATGCTCAAGAGGCCAGAATTGGAGGAACGCAGCTATCTCAGAGGCCCTTCCTTTATTTCTCTTCCTGTATCTAATTGACTTTAATTCACTCCATTACCTTCTCCTTTGTTCTTTCTGTATTCTTAAATTTTATTGGTTAAAGAGACAGAATTTTGCTTCCTTCATTCACCAAGGTCCCAAATATCTTATCAGTTCCCACTTTCAGCAATTTGCAGCGCAAAATTAATTGGAGCTGAAGGGTGAGGAAAAAAATGAACCCACAGTGCTCCCTGCGAGATGCGCCGTTCCAACCAGTTCTGGGCCATAGTGTCAATGTATCCTGAATCCAGTGCCAGGCCTGACACTAGTATGAAGCCGAGTGAAGCTTTCTAAGGAGGTCTTCTCATTTCACTTCGCTCCGGAGCCAGCTAGCCTGATTTATACTTTACAGTGTAAAAATTTTAGGAATGCCGTTGCACCACTGGAAATTCAATTGGGTAGAACTTCCACCTGCTACTTTGGCCTCCTCATGGCCCTGTCCCAAATCCCAGAGATGGAGTCGTTAACATAATAGGGATGGTGCCCATACCAATAGTGGTACAACAGAGGCACCATTGCAGGAAGTGGAATCTTAGTCATACTATGCTACTCCGAGAGGGGAGGCACTCATAATCGATCTGAAGACCAAAAGAGCTGTAAAATCGCGAAAGGAGTCTCCCAGGGTGATAGGTCTACATCTTAGACTGACCTTCAAAAATAACAACTTATATTTATATAGCGCCTTTAACGTAATAAAACATCCCAAGGTGCTTAACCTTCTTTGGTTCTGTTTGCAGAGGGGCAACTAAAATTTCTTGGTACTTTCAGCAGATTAGGGCTATCAGATGTATTTCGTGGGATTCTTACCTGCCTGACATGCCCCTAAATTTCTGCCAGGACATGAAGGATGGATAGAAAATGTCTGTCCTTTTCTCATATGTAGAATTTACTGTTTGTCTGTAAATGGAGAAGAAATCTGATGGATCCAGGTTCTGCCCAAATTCCAGTGCCTTTGTCTAGACTACCCTGGTATTGTTTTTGACACACTTTTGCCTTTAGCCACTAAATGAGAGATGATTACTGATTTTTTTTTTTATATAATTATTTTCTTGCTCTAATTTAGTTTCTCATTTTTCCTTCTCTTTTCTCTTGATTTCATTTTAACTAATTATTTGAACATGGATGAATATAGGACAGTTGATTCTAGGCACACTATTCTTCTTCTTTTGTAGTGTCTGCTAACATTCCACAAGATGTTGAAAATAGGTTGGGTTCAGTAGCCTTCTGAATGATCCGTTAATTTTCAAGATTATCTGGGAATATTTCAGAAATGGGCATCTCGCGCTCAAAAGAGAAGAACAGCAAGATGGTATTTCAAGTTATCAAATATTCTATCTTCTTACTTACAAAAAAATGTATATACTGCAGTCTCTGATCGTCATGTGCACCTCTGGCACCACATATGAAAAGCTGACACTAAATAAGTGGTACAGCAATGTATTTTGGTAAACAGAATATTGTACTCCTGCATGGTTCTATGTACATGAGGAATGCCCCAAGCCTTGTAACACTGAGTAGCTGAGATATCACTGAATTAATAGATTTTGATTTGAAGTAATGATTAAATAGATCCCAATAATCTATTACATAAAAAAGAAATATATCACTGTTCACAATGCAGTATATGATACTGTGAAGGTATGTATATATTAATGCACTGTATGTACCATACCACTGCACATAAATAACTGCCAAAACCAATATGTTTCAATTTTTTGTTTGAACAATTTGGTTTTCTAACAAACACAACTGTTTATCAAACTAAACTTAAAGGGTCATAGTTTTCATGATCATGTTTACCAAACTATATTTTTGCTTGAGCATGGAGAAGAGCCAGACAAGGTATAGGTCATTTTTGTCACAGTAATATCACGTGCAAGTGGTTAGATAATACATTTTGACATGATTTATTTCACTGAATTATGTGATTGCAACAAATGGAAAGTAAGGATTGCAAGCCATCTTTCCATGAAGACATTGCCTGCTTAAATATTTAATAGCTGTAGAATCATAAACAGACATGTACATTTTTGACGTTTGAAGTGAAGCATGTGTACAGAGTAGGCTATTTTTAGCATGTTCTTGTGACAGAATCAATACCAGTCTGTGCAAAATCCCTGAAGACCAGGCTTTGCAGAACTGAAAGACTGTTATAAGTAATAAATACCATGGGCAGGTAATCACTAAACAGCAAAAAATTTACCACACGGATGAAGCCGAATAAAAATATATTTTAAAAAAGTAAGTCCAAAATGAAGTTTCATTTTTTTTCTGTAACCAAGTAAAAGGTATTAAATTGTAAAAAATAAAAAAAATATTTTTCAATTTGTACTGTGCTGCTGCTATAGATACCTCAGGAAGAAATCTGATTTGATTTGTGAGAGACATTCATATTGCTTTGGTATACTGGCAGGAGCCCTGTGCTGGAGAGTTCATGGTCTGATTTTTTTCTTACTATTTATAGCTTGGTTATTTGGTGTGAATTAAGTGGATTATTTATCTTCGTTTTATTTTGTGTGTGCGCCTTGATGATATGCCTGGACAGAAACCCTTGCCTGTGTCTGTTTCAGCTCTACCTATCTATATTTCATTCCTGTATGGCTGACAAAGAAAGCTATATATCTGCATCATAATTACCTTAAACATTGCCATAATAATATTGAGTTGTTGCTAATCACATCATGACCCATTCAGGGTCAAAATTTGGGTGATGCCGTGAGGAGATATTGGATTACTGCACTTCACTCTGGTGGAGAAATCTTTGACTCATGTACTTAAAGAAACCAAATTCATTGCATTTGCTTGGAGATTACAATCACAAGGGTGCTTTTTAGTGTAACCAGCTTGGTAAAGAACTGCTTTAAATTCAGGAAGGAAGTTGCCAGAAAGGTTACTCTTTCCTCAGCACCAATATTAACATTTTAAAATTTGTACCATCTCAAACTGTGATGGTTGTTAAAGTTGAGATCAATTTTGAAACCATATGAATATGAAACTGTCATAGTTACAGTGCACACTTTTAAAATGCAAGCTTGAAGTCATCTGATCGCTCCTCCCCTGCTCTTTACTGTTTGTGTCCTCCACTATCTACTGTAGTGGTATCCTGCACTAGCAACCTTGGTGTAAAGTTTCCGCTTTGGGCACAATCGGTGATCCAGTAGCAAACTGTGCTAGTTTTTGTAATAGAGCTCCCCCCCTAGTGGACTATTGTGGTAATGCAACTACGGATGTCAATAATAAAAGATCAATTAGCAAGGTCACGTAATGACCGGTTTCTGTATTAGAGCTATCTTGTGTAGTGTGCTTCTTAGTGATATCGTAAGAAGATATCACATTGGTGAACGAGGATTCGGTGATTGGATTCCCTTGCTGGAATTTTTGTTGGTGGATGATCCAGCCAATGGACAGAGAGACTTTGAGAGAAATATCCAAGGTAAATTTCAAGCACACTTGGCTGAACTGGCGATGAGATGGCTGCGCCTATGGGAATAATAGGGTGCTTGGGTGAGTTCCATTGAAACCGAGGGACTTTCGTAGCATATGTGGAGCGGCTAGAAATGTTTTTCACCGTGAATAGTATCGTCGAAGTTTCCGATGATGAAAACCGTAACCGGGAAATTTTAGAAAGGAAACGGGCTATTTTCTTCACTGAAGCAGGCCCCGAGGTGTCTGAAACCCTGAACAATTTCCTTGTTCCTGTCAGGCCGAAGGACATGCCACTGCTGGAATTAGAACACCACGACAATCCTGAGCCCCTGGAAATTGCCTAAAGTTATCGTTTAAAAAAGCTATCCTTTCACTGGCATTTCAGAAACTTTCAGGACCGAGCATTGCATGACCGCTTTGTTTGTGGGATGAAAAATGAAGCAATCAGAAGAAAATTGTTGGCAACCCCTAACTTGACTTTTGATTTAGCTTGTCAGACAGCTGTGTCAATGGATATGGCCGACCAATACTCCTGAGAATTTCGTTCCATTTCCAGTCGTCAGACAACCGAGGTGAATCACCTGCAGGTTAAAAGTAAAAGGCAGTTGGGCCCCAAGGCCTCAGCGACTGGGCAAGCTAACAGTGAATTGAAGTCGTGCTATCGGTGCCTAGTTTGTTATTTAGATGACATATTCATTTCAGCACCAAACAGGCAGATCCATAATAGCATGTTGAATGAAGTACTCAAACAGCTAAACAAGCACAGGATATGAGTGACTGCTTGCAAGTGAGAGTTATTTCAAAACTTAGTGGCGTACTTAAGGCACAGAGTAGACAAAGATGGTTTCCATCCAACCAAGTGAAAGCTGGATGCAATCAGAAATGCACCTTTTGAACTATTGTGGGAAATTCCTACTGAATGAGCTGTTGAAAAAACAGGTCCATTGGAAGTGATCAGAAGAATGTGACGCAGCCATCAAGGAGTGTAAAAGCCAGTTTGTAGAGAGTACCATTTTAGTTCACCTACGTATCTAAGCAGATCAAGCTAGCATGTGACACATCTCCATATGGAGTTGGGGCAGTGATCTCATGTACTACATGGTGGGGAGGAAAGACCAATTGCTTTTGCTTCACGCACTCAGTGCCAATGAGCATAATTATGCGCAGATCGAAAGGGAAGCTTTGGCATTAATTTTTGGGGTCAAGAAGTTCCACAAATCGTTGTTTGGTCGTAAGTTTACCATCGTTACTGACCTTAAGCCCCTGACAGCAATCCTCATCTAACGTCCCCAGTTCCAACCTTAGCTGCAGCCCGAATGCAGAGATAGGCTTTGATTTTGTCAGCATATACGTATGACATTGAGTACAGACGATAGCTGATCACATTAAATCTGATGCTATGTCCAGGTTGCCATCCCCATCACAAGTTACACCTAATAGGGAAGAAGTGTTCTATTTTTCATACATTGATGCACTGCCAGTCACAGCTGAAGAGATTAGTAGAGCAACCAAGCGTGACCCGGTTATGTCAAAAATGTATGATGACATAGCAAATGGCTGGCCAAATCAGGTATCAGAGGAAGTTATGCATCCATACTTCATTCGTAGGAATGAATTATCAGTGAATAAAGATTGTGTCATGTGGGGTACAAGAGTAATTATTCCAAATAAGTTCAGGTCCAAATTGTTAGGAGATCTTCATGACCAGCACCTAGGAATGTGCTTGACCAAGAGTTTTGCACACAGTTATTTATGGTGGCCAGGTTTAGATAATGATATAGAGTACATCATCAGTCACTGTACAACTTGTTAATCGGTAAGCAAGACACGACCATCAGCACCATTACAGCCATGGAAATGGCCTCCCAGGGTGTGGCAAAGGTTACATATAGATTTTGCTGAGCTAGAAGGACAGCAATTGTTCATTGTGATTGATAGTCATTCGAAATGGGTAGAGGTCATTCCGATGCGTAAAATAACAAGTAAAACACAAGACAATTTGCAACGATTGTTTTCTTCATATGGCCTCCCAGAAGAAATTGTGTCTGATGATGAGCCATAATTTTGTTCAGAAGAATTTGCACAGTTCATGAGCAGAAACAGTGTGAAGCATACCAAGGTTCCACCATACCATCCTGCTTCAAATGGTGCAGCAGAGCATATAGTACAAATTGTAAAACGTGCCCTCATCAAGCAAATGTTAGATCCATATCCAAAGAAACGACAGTTGTCGTTGGACTACAAAATGGCAAATTTTCTAATTACTTATCGAAATACTCCTCATATAACTATTGGTAGAACACCAGCAGAGTTGTTTCTCAAACGACAGCCATGAACCAGGTTTTCGTTGTTAAAGCCAAACTTGGCACAGTCAGTAGAAGAGAAACTATTAAGACAGAAAGAGAATCATGATAGAGGTAGAGTAAGAGAGAGAAGTGTGAAATTGAATCAGAAGGTGCGAGTGAAGAACCATCACCATAAATGGTTAAAGTTACCAGGAAGAGTAATGAAGATACATGGTCCTCACACATATTTGGTCAAGATGTTTGATCATGGAGAGGTTAGGTTTGTTCACATTGATATTTTACCTACAGATGTGGAAGAAGTTGAATGTTGAAATGATTCAATTATTTATGATGAGTCAGAGGGTCTTTTTACAAGTAGAGTGCCAGTAGCAAATCCTACATCAGATGTACTAAAAACAAGTCCAAGAGAAAGTCAGAATTTAAGTCTGTGTCAAAGTCAGGCAGACAGACAGTCTGAAGTTGGAGTGTCTAAATGTAGATCAGGGGAGAAAAACTCTCCTCAGGCTCGACCTAGAATGAGTCTCAGTATGACAGCAAGATTGGAAAGTTCTGTTCAAGAGCGAAGGTATCCTCTTCGAAACAGAAAACCTGTGGTTAAGTTTGATTTGTAAATATGGCAAAATAAGTCCATATCTTTTGTTGTGTATAGCCATGCAAGTTACGTATAATAATTATTTTGTTATGATTACATCTTCATTAAGGAGGAGAAGTGTAATAGAGCACCCTTTAGTGGACTACTGTGGTAATGCAACTACTGATGTAAATAATAAAGGACCAAAAGGCAAGGTCACATAATGACAGGTTTCTGTATTAGAGCCATCTTGTGCAGTGTGCTTCTTAGTGATGTCATAAGAATATATTATAGATTTGAGAAGTGGTTTTTTTTAAGTTTCAGCTCAAACACATTTGCATATTGCCGGATGTAAAATCTGCCATAAACCAGCACAATTGGGCAGCGTTTTAATTTGTATTAAGAAATATTCGATGATGTATTGAAGAGTGGTAACTTGGCGCAGTTTGATTAATACAGCTGAAAATGTGTTTATCACAAAAAGATAAGCATTTTTATGAGTGTCTAGTTCAACACCTGTGAGTAACCAGATTTTAAATAATTGAAAATTACTTTAAAAAAACTATACAGAACCATTTGCTAGTTATATTGGTGTGCAGTAGTCAATTTCTTCATAAATTTAAAAAAAAATTATATTCAAAAGCTTTTAAAACGTGCCTAAAGGAGTGGAAGATTGGACTAGCAGATAAAGGAGCGTGGGATCGGAGCAGCAGATAAAGGAGCGCAGAATCGGAGCAGCAGATAAAGGAGCGTGGGATCAGAGCAGCAGATAAAGGAGTGCGGGATCGGAGCAGCAGATAAAGTAACGTGGGATCGGAGCAGCAGGTAAAGGAGCACAGGATCGGAGCAGCAGATAAAGGAACGTGGGATCGGAGCAGCAGATAAAGGAACGTGGGATCGGAGCAGCAGGTAAAGGAGCACAGGATCGGAGCAGCAGATAAAGGAACGTGGGATCGGAGCAGCAGATAAAGGAACGTGGGATCGGAGCAGCAGGTAAAGGAACGTGGGATCGGAGCAGCAGATAAAGGAGCTAGCTGGGAGCACTGCCAAAGGATCTGTGAGGGGAGAGAAGTAGAAAGAAATCAAAGTGTGACGTCACAGGAAAGCGCATAAGTGATTGGTTGGTCAGTATTTTTCCCTCTTTTGGGCATTGCTTTAATTTAAGAGCCGGGATTAAAAACTAAACATAGATAATTGATATTTCCAAATGTGAAAAGTTAATTATTTAAATAAAGTACATTAGAGATGGCAGGGCAGGCAATATGTTGCAGCTGCAGCATGTGTCATCCACGGCAACCACATCTGCAGTAAGTGTTGGCGGCTTGAGGAACTTCGGCTCCGAGTTGATGAGCTTGGAGTCCGAGGTTCAGACACTGCGACACACCAGGGAGGGGGAGAGTTACCTGGACACTGTGTTCCAGCACCCCTTAGATTAAATCATTCAAACTTGGTTCATGGTCAGGGACACGAGGGTGTGACTGTGAGTGAGGCAGGTATGGGGACCCAGAATGTAGTGATGCAGGAGCCTCCGCCCATGCTCTTGTCCAACAGGTACGAGGTTCTTACTCCCTGTGTGGACGAGAACAGGGACTGCAGGGAGGATGAGAAAACTGACCACAGCACCATGGTACAGGGGGCCATTCAAATGGGGGGAGTAAAAAGAAATGTTGTAGTAGTAGGAGACAGCATAGTTAGGGGGAAAGATACTGTTGTCTGTAGCCAAGAGCATGAGTCCCGAAGGCTGTGTTGCCTGCCCGGCGCCAGGGTTAAGGATATGTCTGGGCTGGAGAGGAACTTGGAGCGGGAGGGGAAAGATCCAGGTGTCGTGGTCCCAGAGGGAGGGATCAGGTGAGTGGAAAGTTTAAGAAGTAAAAAAGAAAGGAGAAGGCAATAGTGCAGGTTAGCGATAATGGCAAGATAACCAGAGTGTGACAGGAAGGGACACGGCATACAATAAGAGTGCATCAGAAAGTCGAGTCAGAGTAGGGAACACCACCATAGGTAGGACAAAGAAAGAGGTTCTGCTGAGGGAGTATGAGCAGCTCGGAGCTAAATTAAAAAGCAGAACCACAAAGGTAATAATCTTTGGATTACTACCTGAGCCACGAGCAAATTTGCATAAGGTAAATAAGATCAGAGAGATGAATGCGTGGCTCAAAGATTGATGTGGAAGAAATGGATTTCGATTCATGGGGCACTGGCACCAGTACTGGGGTAAGAGGGAGCTGTTCCAGTGGGACGGGCTTCACTTGAAACAGGCTGGGACCACTGTCCTGCCGAGTGGAATAACTAGGGGTGCAGAGAGGGCTTTAAACTAAATAGTGGGAGTGGGGGGGGATCAGATGAGCAGAAATTTAAAAAGTAAAAAAGAAAGAAGGCAATAGTGCAGGTTAGCGATAATGGTAATGATAACCAGAGTGTGGCAGGAAGGGACAGAGCATATAATCATAAGAGTGCAGCAGAAAGCCGGGGGAGAGTACGGAAAAATGGTAAAAAGACTAAAATTAAAATCTCTTTATCTGCATGCACGCAGCATTCGAAATAAGATAGATGAGTTGATGACACAAATAGAAATAAATGGGTATGATCTGATAACCATTACAGAGACATGGTTGCAAGGCAAAAAATGAATATTCAGGGATATTTGCCATTTCGGAAAGCTGGGCGGAAAGGAAAAGGTGGTGTGGTAGCTCTGTTAATAAAGGATGGGATCAGTGCCATAGTGAGAAATGCTACTGGCTCAGAAGATCAAGATGTCGAATCAGTTTTGGTGGAGATGGGAAATAAGTCACTGGTGGGAGTAGTCTATTGGCCCCTAACAGTAGCTACATTGTAGCACAGAGCATAAATCAAGAAATAATGAAGGCTTGTATGAAACGCACGGCAATAATCATGGGTGATATTATCTTCATATTGATTGGCTAAATAAAATTGGCAAAGGTAGCCTTGAGGACGAGTTCATCGAGTGTATTCGGGGTGGTTTCCTAGAACAATACATTGCAGAACCAACCAGGGAGCAGACTCTTTTAGATCTGGTAATGTATAATGAGACTGGATTAATTAATGATCTCATAGTAAAGGATTCTCTTGGGAAGAGTGATCAAATTCTATTTGAGGTTGAGAAAGCTAGATCTCAAACTAGTTTCCTGAACTTAAATAAAGGCAATTACAAAGGTATGAAGGCAGAGTTGGCTAAAGTGGACTGAGAAAATAGATTAAAGGGTAAGACGGTAGATGAGAAGTGGCAAACATTTAATGAGATATTTCATAACTCTCAGCAAAGATATATTTCAGTGAGAAAGAAAGACTCGAAGAGAAGAATGAACCATCCGTGGCTAACTGAGGAAGTAAAGGATGGTATCAAACTGAAAACAAAGGCACACAATGTTGCGAAGAATAGTGGAAGGCCAGAGGATTGGGAAATTTTTAGAAACCAGCAAAGGACAACTAAAACAATAATGAGAGAGAAGATAGTTTATGAGAGTAAACTAGCAAGAAATATAAAAACAGACAGTAGGAGCTTCTATAGGTATATAAAAAGGAAGAGAGTAGCTAAAGTAAACGTTGGTCCCTTAGAGGATGATACTGGGGAATTAATCATGAGAAACAGGGAAACGGCAGAAACTTTCAACAAATATTTTGTTTCGATCGTCACGGTAGAAGGCACTAAGTATCCCAATAATAATCAAGGGGCTGTTGGGAGGGGGGAACTTAAAATAATCACTATCACTAGAGAAAAAATACTCGGCAAACTAATAGAACTAAAGGTGGACAAGTCTCCTGGACCTGATGGCCTGCATCCTAGGGTCTTAAAAGATGTGGCGACAAAGATAGTGGATGCATTGGTTGTAATCGAGCAAAATGCCCTAGATTCTGGAGTGGTCCTAGCGGATTGGAAAATCGCAAATGTAGCGCCCCTATTTAAGAAAGGTGGGAGACAGAATGCAGGAAATTATAGACCAGTTAGCAGGAAACTAGACCAGATAACATCTGTCATTGGGAAAATACAGGAGTCCATTATTAAGGAAGTAGTAGCAGGTCATTTAGAAAATCATAATACAGTCAAGCAGAATCAGCATGGTTTTATGAAAGGAAAATCATGTTTGACAAATTTGCTGGAGTTCTTTGAGGATGTAACGAGCAGGGTGGATAAAGGAGAACCAGTAGATGTGTATTTGGATTTCCAGAAGACATTCGATAAGGCGCCACATAAAAGGTTACTGCACAAGATAAAAGCTTATGACGTTGAGGGTAATATATTAGCATGGATAGAAGATTGGCTAACTAACAGAAAACAAAGAAAGTCGGGATAAATGGGTAATTTATAGGTTGGCAAACTGTAACTAGTGGGGTGCCACGTGGATCGGTGCTGGGGCCTCAATTACTTAAAATCTGTATTAATGACTTGGATGAAGGGACAGAGTGTAATGTAGCCAAATTTGCTGATGATACAAAGATAGGTGGGAAAGCAAGTTGTGAGGAGGATGCAAATAATCTGCAAAGGGATATAGATAGGCTAAGTGAGTGAGCAAAAATTTGGCAGATGGAGTATAATGTGGGAAAATATGAGGTTATCCACTTTGGTAGGAAAAATAAAAAAGCAAATAATTATTTAAATGGGGAGAGATTACAAAATGCTGAGGTATAGAGCCAACTGGGGGTCCTTGTACATGAAACACAAAAAGTTCGTATGCAGGTACAGCAAGTTGTTGTGTATAGAAGAACTCCACAAAGCTAAACTTAGTGTGACCTCAGTCGTCTTTATTACAACTTCAGAGTGCCTAAACAACATGGCAGCCAACCTTTTATACTGGCCTTGCACGTGTGTGCAGGTGGCCATTAGGACTCCAATAGTCGCGCCCTCTGGTGGCAAGTATTACATAGTTACATACATAACATCACTTCCCCCCCCCCCCCCTCCAAAGTCTTTGGTACAAGTTGAGGCGATCCGGAGCTGTTCGCTCCCTGGTTGATCGTCTAAGCTCAAACCCTGGCGTGTGTGAGTTGGCCGGACCATTGCTGCACTGCACCACGGCTGGACTGACCGGACTGTCAGGAATGGTGGGTTCATCCTCGTGATTGACAGCGAGGTCGATTGCTGGTTGGGTGTGTGTTGGTGGATCGTCGATGGTGATGTCCTCTTCAAGCCATTCCTGGTTGTCAGTAAATCACAATTTGGTCTGATCTAAATGCTTTCTGCACGTTTGGCCATTTAACAGTTTGATTATAAACACCCTATTCCCTTCCTTGGCCAAAACAGTGCCAGCAACCCACTTGGGACCATGACCTTAATTCAAGATAAACACAGGGTCATTAACATCAATGTCACGTGTGTTATGTATTTAATCCCTTGTAACCTGCATCACACCTGTCCATCAGAGGGCCGACCTATTGGAGTCCCAAAGGATCCCAGCATCCCTTGGGAGCACAGTATATAAGCAGGCCACCCACGAGGTACCTGGACTCTGGAACCTTAATAAAGGAGCTAAGGTCACACTTGCTCATTACACACAGTACTCAGTCTGACCATTTATTGTGAGTGTAACAACATGAAACAGTCGTGCAATCGTGGTACATGTTCTGCCGGTGTCGCCGGGTTTCCAAGTGATCATTAAGATCCGGGTGGACTAGGGAGAGCCTGGTTTTGAGGGCTCTCTTCATTAACAATTCTGCCGGGGGAACCCCGGTGAACGAGTGTGGTTGTGTCCGGTAACTGAGCAGAATGTGAGACAAGCGGGTCTGCAGGGAGCCGTCCGTCACGCGTTTCATGCTCTGCTTGATTGTTTGGACAGCCCACTCTGCTTGGCCATTAGACGCGGGCTTAAACGGAGCAGACCTGACATGCTTGATGCCATAAACTCGTTGGATTCCGAGCTGATGAAACACGGTCCATTGTCGCTGACAAGGACGTCGGGCAAGCCATGGGTGGCGAACATGGCCCGGAGGCTTTCAATGGTGGCAGTGGACGTGCTGGATGACATGATTATGCATTCAATCCATTTGGAGTAAGCGTCCACAACTACTAAAAACATCTTTCCTAGAAAGGGGCCGGCAAAATCTACGTGGATCCTGGACCACGGTTTGGAGGGCCATGACCACAGACTCAGTGGAGCCTCCTTTGGTGCATTGCTCAGTTACGAGCAAGCGTTGCACTGATGCACACACGACTCTAAGTGTGAGTTAATGCCGGGCCACCAAACATGTGACCTGGCAATTGCCTTCATCATGACAATGCCTCGGTGGGTACTGTGTAGGTCGCATATCAACGTTTCCCTGCCTTTTTTTGGCAAAACCACGCGATTACCCCGTAAGAGACAATCTGACTGTATGGACATTTCATCTTTACGTTGGTGAAACGGCTTAGCATGTGTATATGGGGTAATTTCATCATGCATTTTCCCGGGAACGGCCGACCAGTTCCCATTTAGAACTCAACTCGGTGTGGGCAATGGTAGCTGGCTGAGAGCATCGGCACAGTTTTCAGTGCCTAGTCTGTGGCAGATAACATAGTCATAAGCGGATAATGTTAGTGCCCATCTTTGGATGCGGGACGAAGCATTGGTGTTTATACCTTTGCTCTCTGAAAACACTGAAATGAGCGGTTTGTGGTCAGCTTCAAGCTCAAACCGAAGTCCAAATAGGTATTGGTGCATTTTCTTAACCCCATATACTCATACTATCGCCTCTTTCTCGACCTTACTATAGGTTCTCTCAGCCTTAGACAGACTTCTAGACACGTATGCAACCGGTTGGAGGTTGCCCAATACGTTGCCTTGCTGTAACAGACAGCCGACCCCGTACGATGAGGCGCCAAAAGCTAGCACTAAGTGTTTACATGGGTCATAGTGTACAAGTAACTTCTTTGAACATAGCAGGTTCCTGCCCTTCCCAAAAGCTGTGTTTTGAGATTTGCCCCAAACCCAGTCGTCACCCTTACGTAGCAACATGTGCAAAGGCTCTAACAACGTGCTCAACCCGGGTAGAAAGTTACTGAAATAGTTGAGTCCCAGGAACGAACGCAGCTCCGTCATATTCTGTAGTCTGGGTGCATTCTTGATGGCCTCTGTCTTTGAGTCCATGGGCCTGATGTCGTCTGCTGCAATCTTTCTCCCCAAAAATTGGACTTCTGGCGCAAGGAAAGCACACTTGGAGCATTTCAGCCTGAGTTCCACTCTGTCTAGAACCTCCTCCAGGTTGTGTAGATGTTCAATGGTATCACAACCAGTGATCAGGATGTCGTCTTGAAACACAATGGTGCGCGGAACAGATTTGAGCAAACTCTCCATGTTTCTTTGGAAAATGGCTGCAGCCGAGCGAATCCCGAAAGGGCACCTGTGGTATATAAACAGCCATTTGAGTGTGTTGATGCACATCAGTCTTTTCGAAGATTCAGCCAGCTCCTGTGTCATGTAGGCGGAGGTTAGGTTCAACTTGGTGAACGACTTCCCCACCCCCCCCCCCCCCCCCCCCGTTAACGTTGTGAACAGGTCATCTACCTTGGGTAGCGGGTATTGGTCCTGTAGTAAGACTCGGTTAATTGTTACCTTGTAGTTTCCGCAGATTCTGACCGTGCCATCACTTTTCAACACCAGAACAATTGGACTGGCCCACTCGTTGAACTCGACTGGCAATATGATTCCTTTGCGTTAGAGTCTGCCCACTTCGATCTCGACTTTCTCCCTCATCATGTACGGAACTGCCCGAACCTTGTGATGGACGGGCCGTGCATCGGGGCCTAGATGGATCTGTACCTTGGTGCCGGTGAAGTTGCTGATGCTTGGTTCGAATAGCGAGGGAAACTTGCTCAGCACTTGAGCTCACGAGGCGTCATCCACTGAAGATAGTGCTTTGATGTCGTTCCAATTCCTTCTAATCTTTTCTAGCCAGCTTCTGCCGAACAGCTTTGGGCCATTGCCTGGAACAATCCACAATGATAGGTCATGCACAGCTCATCATACGATACCTTCACTGCCGCACTTCCGATGATTGGTATGAGCTCTTTGGTGTTGGTATGCAGCTTTGCATTAATCGGGCTCAGTTTGGGCCTTTGTTCTTTATTACCCCACAATTTCTCGAAAGCCTTCTGGCTCATTATTGACTGACTCGCACCCATGCCCAACTCCATGCATACTGGAACTCCATTTAATTTGACTTTCAGCATTTTCGGAGGGCTCTTGGTGGTGAAGGTATGTACCCCATACACTTTTTCCTCTGGTTGAGTTGCCTGTGCTGCGTGATCCACGCCAGATCGATCGTCCTTTGCCACGTGGTATGTTGCAGCACGTTTGCACATTCACTGGAGGTGCCCCATCGTTACACAGTCTTTGCCCATGTAGTGCTTGAATCGACATTGATGGGCCTGATGATTACCCCTGCAGCGCCAACACGGTTCTAATGGATTCACATTCACCCCCGATGACGGACTCTGAGTCATCACAGGTATTGCAGCCACAGACGTATAGGCCCTGCCATATGCAGTTCGGCCTGCTAGCAATGTAATTTATGCACAGTACTTGCCGTTGAGCTTCGATGTTGAGAAGATATCTGTTTGGTGTTATCGTCTGTGGCCATGCATGCCTGGGCAATCGCAATGGCCCTGCTCAGATCTAGGGTTTTGGCAGCCAGCAGCTTTCAAAGAATGATCTCGTGGCTGATGCCCAGCACGAGAAAATCCCGCAGCATTTGCCCCAACGCAGCCCCAAAATCGCACGGTCCCACGAGGCGTCTCAGGTCGGCAACATAATCCGCCACGTCCTGGCCCCCGGAGTGATGGTGTGTGTAAAAACAATATCTGGCCATGAGGATACTCTCCTTCGGCTTGACGTGGTCCCGAACCAACGTGCACAACTCTGTACATTCCTTCTCCGTTGGTTTTGTCGGTGCAAGCAGATTCTTGATGAGACCGTATATTTTACACCCACAGACGGTGAGGAGAACCGCCCTGCGCTTAGCCGTGTTAGTGTCTCCTTCCAGCTCGTTGGCCACAAAGTACTGGTCGAGACGCTCGACGAAGGCTTCCCAATCATCACCCTCTACGAATCTCTCTCATATTCCAACGGCAGCCATGCTTGCGTGAAGGTTCATATTCTGTTAATTGTTGCCAATTGTTGTGTATAGAAGAACTCCACGATGCTGAGTACTGTGAGCTAAACTTAGTGTGACCTTAGTTTTTATTACAACTCCAGAGTGCCTAAACAACAGTGGCAGCCAACCTTTTATACTGGCCCTGCACATGTGTGCAGGTGACCATTTGGACTTCAACAGTCCACCCTCTGATGGCAAGTATTTGGTAGGAAAAATAAAAAAGCAAATTATTATTTAAATGGGGAGAGATTACAAAATGCTGAGGTATAGAGCCATTTGGGGGTCCTTGTACATGAAACACAAAAAGTTAGCATGCAGGTACAGCAAGTAAGTAGGAAGGTAAATGGAATGTTAGCCTTTATTGCAAGGGGGATGGAGTCTCAAAATGGGGAAGTCCTGCTACAACTGTACAGGGCGTTGGTGAGACCACAACTGGAGTACTGCATACAGTTTTGGTCTCCTTATTTAAGGAGGGATATACTTGCATTGGAGGCAGTTCAGAGAAGGTTCACGAGGTTGATTCCCGAGATGAAGGGGTTGTCTTATGAAGAAAGGTTGAGCAGGTTGGGCCTCTACTCATTGGAGTTTAGAAGAATGAGAGATGATCTTACTGAAACGTATAAGATTCTGAGGGGGTTTGACAGGGTAGATGCAGAGAGGATGTTTCCCCTCGTGGGGGAATCTCGAACTAGGGGGCATAGTTTCAGTATAAGGTGTCACCCATTTTAAACGGAAATGAGGTGGAATTTATTCTTCAAGAAGGTTGTGAATATTTGGAATTCTCTGCCCCAGAGAGCTGTGGAGGCTGAGTCATTGAATATATTTAAGGTGGAGATAGATAGTTTTTTGAATGATAAGGGAGTCGAGGGTTCTGGGGAGCGGGGAGGGAAGTGGAGTTGAGGCCAAGATCAGATCAGCCATGATCTTATTGAATGGCGGAGCAGGCTCGAGGGGCAAAATGGTCTACTCCTGCACCTATTTCTAAAAAAAGAATTAGTGTCCTTGAGCCCAAAAGAACCAGCTTAATTTTAAGAGCCTCCTCGAAGGCCTGCAATGAGAGTAATTAGCGGCAACTCCCAATGGTGATTAATTTGGTCTGGGACGAGGCCAGTTTTGTGGGCAGGGCCCGCCTCTAGCACAATGTTTTTTAACACTAGCGCAAAAGGCTGCGGAAAGTCGATGTGTGCTGGATGTAATTTGCACTTACAAATCTGCGATATTCGACAGTGGTTAACTGCTTTCGGGTGATAAATCAGCGCAAACTCAAGGCCAAGTTATTTGGCTTTAATCTGCCTGCAATTGATAGCATTTTATGAGAAAATTAGGTATGCATATCACCAACCTATCGGTAGATTTTCTTGCAGAAATCAGAAGGAAATGAGTTGACTGGCCATTTGTTCTCGAGATGTTTTCAGAATCTTCTCCAGTAAAGTAATACACTGAAGACTGAAATGTTAGTAAGAAGGGGTAGAGCTCTTCCTCAACTGATCCTTTCCTTTGCTGTAATTATTTTTCTTTGTGTGTACTTGGTACAAAAAGATTTATTTTTTCACCTTTCTATCTGAAGCCTGCAGCTGCAATTCACTAATTTAATTAGACCCTACAAAGCTCACAGCAGTGCTGGCATTCCCTGGAAATGTCTGTAACAAGCAGACCGCAATTCCAGCCCAGCTGCAAGCACATTTCATGCAGAGCCAATGAGACTATCTGATGCTCCATAAACAAATCTTGCCTTTGAGCAGATTTAGCCCAGGCCTGACTATCTATGTGATGTAGGAATTGTAAACTAGTGAAGCCAAATTGATTCAAAATCTTCTTTACCAGAAAGATTCTCCGTGCAGTTAGCATAAAATATAGAGATAAAAATAATTGGCAGGTTGTCAAGCCACTTCACAACTGTTCACTGCCTTATAGACGCATTGAAATACATTTGGGAAAAGGTTGCAGTGGTGTCTGCGAAATGGTGAATAGAATATTTACATTAATTTGTATGATGTATGTAAAATAGCATGATCTTTCTAGGTATTTTGATTAATAACCATTACATTCCTGTTGATTAATTGGACTGTGAGGCACCATTATACCTTGTTTCAAATACACTGTCAAAACTGCGAGATATTGAAACATTTATGCCAATCCAACAGTATGAAAATGTTTTCAAACTATCAACTTTATAATAAGCTAAACACAGACAATGAGATCAGCTGTAAACCTGAAAAACCAAGGGCTATGGAGGGTGTTCAAATCTCTGAAATTTATACACCCAGTATTGGATAACACCCTTTGTTAAGATTTGGATTGTAGAAATTAAATGAAGAATTACGGATACATAAAACTGATTAGCAGATTGTCAAATAATACTCTAACTTTCATTCAAACTCTTCTAAGAATTTTACTGTCTGCAAAATCCGTGTATTATTTTCTTAAGTATATTTATTCTCCAATTTTTTGCGTTCAGTTTCCACAGTATCCAGTAGAATGGCTGCACAGTCGGCTCTCTGGAATTCTCGTGTACTGCTCTTGAACTGGGTACCAGCACCAGTAAAACAAATATGGCTGACTATTTATTTTCTAATCCTCTTGTGAGAAGAAACTTGGCCTCCCCTCTTGTGCCTTCCTCACAGCAGTAAGCTGTCAGGAACTTAGCATAGTGTGGAAGGGGTTTAAATCTACATCCTACCCACTCCTTGAGACCATGTACTGGTGCTCCATTGAGCTGCGCTGTGTGTTCTTATCCAACCAACTAAAAATTATTATTAATCTTTCATTCCAAAATCGATATTTTGTAGTTGGACGAGTAGAGGGATAGTTTTATAGGGGGCTAATTGACTGATGACTTTTTACAAGATGATTTACAGACAAAGAGAGAGAATAGCAAAAGGTAGTATACCATCACTAGTAGAAAGGATGGTCTCACTGCTGTACAACATTGCATAATCTAGGCTTGATGCTGTATTAAATATTGGGAAGACTAAAGCCGTTATTTTCGGTCCCCACCACAAACTCCGTTCCCTAGCCACTGACTCCATCCCTCTCCCTAACATCTGTCTGAGGCTGAACCACACTGTTCGCAACTTTGAACATAAGAACATAAGAATTAGGAACAGGAGGAGCCACTCTAGCCCCTCGAGCCTGCTCCGCCATTCAACAAGATCATGGCTGATCTGGCCGTGGACTCAGCTCCACTTACCCGCCCGCTCCCCGTAACCCTTAATTCCCTTATTGGTTAAAAATCTATCTATCTGTGACTTGAATACATTCAATGAGCTAGCCTCAACTGTTTCCTTGGGCAGAGAATTCCACAGATTCACAACCCTTGGGAGAAGAAATTCCCACTCAACTCGGTTTTAAATGGGCTCCCCCGTATTTTGAGGCTGTGCCCCCTAGTTCTAGTCTCCCCGACCAGTGGAAAAAAACTCTGCCTCTATCTTGTCTATCCCTTTCATTATCTTAAATGTTTCTAGAAGATCATCCCTCATCCTTCTGAACTCCAACGAGTAAAGACCCAGTCTACTCAATCTATCATCATAAGGTAACCCCCTCATCTCCGGAATCAGCCTAGTGAATCGTCTCTGTACCCCCTCCAAAGCTAGTATATCCTTCCTTAAGTCAGGTGATCAGAACTGCACGCAGTACTCCAGGTGCGGCCTCACCAATACCGTATACAGTTGCAGCAGGACCTCCCTGCTTTTGTACTCCATCCCTCTCGCAATGAAGGCCAACATTCCATTCGCCTTCCTGATTACCTGCTGCACCTGCAAACTAACTTTTTGGGATTCATGCACAAGGACCCCCAGGTCCCTCTGCACCGCAGCATGTTGTAATTTCTCCCCATTCAAATAATATTCCCTTTTACTGTTTTTTTTCCCCAAGGTGGATGACCTCACACTTTCCGACATTGTATTCCATCTGCCAAACCTCAGCCCATTCGCTTAACCTATCTAAATCTCTTTGCAGCCTCTCTGTGTCCTTGACACAACCCGCTTTCCCACTAATCTTTGTGTCATCTGCAAATTTTATTACACTACACTCTGTCCCCTCTTCCAGGTCATCTATGTATATTGTAAACAGTTGTGGTCCCAGCACCAATCCCTGTGGCGCACCACTAACCACCGATTTCCAACCCGAAAAGGACCCATTTATCCCGACTCTCTGCTTTCTGTTAGCCAGCCAATTCTCGATCCATGCTAATACATTTCCTCTGACTCCGCGTTCCTTTATCTTCTGCAGTAACGTTTTGTGTGGCACCTTATCGAATGCCTTTTGGAAATCTAAATACACCACATCCATCGGTACACCTCTATCCACCATGCTCGTTATATCCTCAAAGAATTCCAGTAAATTAGTTAAACATGATTTCCCCTTCATGAATCCATGTTGCGTCTGCTTGATTGCACTATTCCTCACTAGATGTCCCGCTATTTCTTCCTTAATGATAGCTTCAAGCATTTTCCCCACTACAGATGTTAAACTAATTGGCCTATAGTTACCTGCCTTTTGTCTGCCCCCTTTTTTAAACAGAGGTGTTACATTAGCTGCTTTCCAATCCGCTGGTACCTCCCCAGAGTCCAGAGAATTTTGGTAGATTATAACGAATGCATCTGCTATAACTTCCGCCATCTCTTTTAATACCCTGGGATGCATTTCATCAGGACCAGGGGACTTGTCTACCTTGAGTCCCATTAGCCTGTCCAGCACTTACCCCCAGCACTTACTAGTGATAGTGATTGTCTCAAGGTCCTCCCTTCCCACATTCCTGTGACCAGCAATTTTTGGCATGGTTTTTGTGTCTTCCACTGTGAAGACCGAAGCAAAATAATTGTTTAAGGTCTCGGCCATTTCCACATTTCCCATTATTAAATCCCCCTTCTCATCTTCTAAGGGACCAACATTTACTTTAGTCACTCTCTTCCGCTTTATATATCTGTAAAAGCTTTTACTATCTGTTTTTATGTTTTGCGCAAGTTTACTTTCGTAATCTATCTTTCCTTTCTTCATTGCTTTCTTAGTCATGCTTTGCTGTCGTTTAAAATGTTCCCAATCTTCTCGTTTCCCACTAACCTTGGCCACCTTATACGCATTGGTCTTTAATTTGATACTCTCCTTAATTTCCTTGGTTATCCACGGCTGGTTATGCCTTCTCTTACTGCCCTTCTTTTTCACTAGAATATATTTTTGTTGAGCACTATGAAAGAGCTCCTTAAAAGTCCTCCACTGTTCCTCAATTGTGCCACCATTTAGTCTGTGTTTCCAATCTACTTTAGCCAACTCTGCCCTCATCCCACTGTAGTCCCCTTTGTTTAAGCAGAGTACGCTCGTTTGAGACACTACTTCCTCACCCTCAATCTATATTCAAATTCAACCATACTGTGATCACTCATTCCGCGAGGATCTTTTACTAGGAGATCGTTTATTCTTCCTGTCTCATTACACAGGACCAGATCTAAGATAGCTTGCTCCCTTGTAGGTTCTGTAACATACTGTGCTAAGAAGCAATCCCGTATGCATTCTATGAATTCCTCCTCAAGGCTACCCCGTGCGATTTGAATTGACCAATCGATATGTGGTTAAAATCCCCCATGATTACTGCCGTTCCTTTTTCACATGCCTCCATTATTCCCTTGATTATTGCCCGCCCCACCATGAAGTTATTATTTGGGGGCCTATAAACTACGCCCACCAGTGACTTTTTCCCCTTACTATCTCTAATCTCCACCCACAATGATTCAACATTTTGTTCATTAGAGCCAATATCATCTCTCACAGCTACCCTGATATCTTCCTTTATTAACAGAGCTACCCCACCTCCTTTCCCTTCTTGTCTATCTTTCCGAATTGTCAGATACCCCTGTATGTTTAATTCCCAGTCTTGGCCACCCTGCAACCACGTTTCTGTAATGGCCACCAAATCATATCCATTTGTAATGATTTGTGCCGTCAACTCATTTACTTTATTTCAAATGTTGCGTGCGTTTAGGTAGAGTGTTTTAATCCTAGTTTTTAAACCATGATTTTTAGTTTTGACCCCTCCTGCAGCCCCTTTATATTCATACATATTGTCCCTTCCTATCACCTTGTGGTTTATAACTTTGGTGTCATATTTGACCCTGTAATGAGCTTCTGACCACATATCTGCGGCATAACTAAGACCGCCTATTTCCACCTCCATAACATTGCCTGTCTCCGCCCCTGCTTCAGCTCATCCGCTGCTGAAACTCTCATCCATGCGTTTGTTACCTCTAGATTTGACTACTCCAGTGCACTCCTGGCTGGGCTCCCACATTCTACCCTACGTAAACTTGAGGTCATCCAAAACTCGGCTGCCCGTGTCCTAATTCGCACCAAATCCTGCTCACCCATCACTCCTGTGATCTCTGACCTACATTGGCTCCTGGTTAACCAACGCCTCGATTTCAAAATTCTTATCCTTGTTTACAAATCCCTTCACGGCCTCGCCTCTCCCCATCTCTGTCATCTCCTTCAGCCTCACAACCCGCCAAGATGTCTGTGCTTCTCAAATTCTGCCCTCTTGAGCATCCCTGATTATAAATGCTCAACCACTGGTGGCCGTGCCTTCAGCTGCCTCGGCCTCAAGCTCTGGAACTCCCTCCCTAATGCTCTCTGCCTCTCTACCTCTCTTTCCTCCTTGAACATGCTTCTTGAAACCTACCTCTTTGACCAAGCTTTTGGTCATCTGCCGTAATTTCTTATGTGTCTCGGTGTCAAATTTATTTTTTTAGTCTTGTAGCCCTCCTTTTGAAGCGCTTTGGGACATTTTACTACGTTTAGGTGCTAAATAAATACAAGTTCTTGTTGCTTCTTCATTGATTTCAGTAAATCACAAAACATTAGTACAAAGCTCTACTCAACCACATCCTGCTGTGCCTCTGATCACATCCCCATCACTCTGCCTTCCCTACCCTACTCCTGCACATCCTTACTCACACCAACTTACCTTGCACCTCCACCCATCCCTCTCGATGTACATTATCACATCCCATCTCACTCGCCACCCCTCACACTCACCCTAGTGAAATCCTACCAACTAACAACACACAAGAGTAGGGACTAGGGTCTTTTAATCCAATGTTCATATAAAATTTCTATTAATGTGGTGTGAAACACTGAAACCTTTATTTTCGACACTTTGTGTTCTTAGACAGATTTGTGTGCACCTTTGGAAGTGGCTTCATCAGTTGGGTGAATGGTGAGGCATAATGGTACCCCCACAATGATCATGAGTGTGAAAGGAATGGCTTGGTGTGGGGTGGTGCCAACCTGGCGTATCATGTGGCAGCCAGGGTGTACAGCGTCAAGTGAAATAAATCTGGCCATGATAAGGCCATCACTGGCCTCCAGGGCAGCAATGTGCTCGCGTGCTGATTCCCTGTGTCCTGTTGATTGCGGAGAAGGTTGGTGTTGCTGTTGGTGATGCTGGTATGCCTAGTGCTGCTGGTGTTGGGGCTGATTGTGGTGGGATTCTGAGGACCATGGTGAGAGAGTATGAAGGGCACCCATGCTGATTGGACACTTGCAGCATGGTGAATCTGTTGTGGAAATGCAGTGAGGAAGAGTTTGTGTCTGTAAGGTGGGAGCTTTTACTTTACATTTGAAGCTGTCAACTCAACAACTGATTCAATGGCCACTGAACTCCCACCTCAGCTTGACATTGTGGGCGAGCACATAAAATCAAAAGGTGAGCTCAAATGTGTTCTTAATCATCTCCAAACAAGGTCATAAGGTCACCCCACCCCAGCGTATCGTGTCTGCTCAGCGCTGATAGACCTGACATCGGGGAAAGGCGCATGGCAGCGGGGTCCCAACCCGCTAGGGAAAAAAACACGTTCCCACCCGACTGATCTCTGGAAAATCCAGCCCTATGTTACTGCATCTGAAAATTCATTACAAAAAACTTTTAAAAAATCTTATATTATCACCACGTTGCTGCGCATCTCAGTTTAAGGTTACGATGACAGTGATTGGACTGATTAAGAATGGTGGTTGGCAGGAGCTTTTATTATTGCAGTGGCTTTTGTTCTCCCACAGGAAATTTTTTGTGCAATGTTTGAATTGGGAAACATCAGCTTTGAGAGTTTTGTGAAATGATCTGCAAATGCATTCGGTAATCAATGTTCTCCAATGGCTTTGCAAAAAAGTACATCTGCATTTGTAACCTTATGACCTGAAGTCTGCTGAGATGTGCAAAAAACGTCTGTTATCGACTGTTGCATTTTTGAGGCTCAGTCCGACTTAAACATTTGAAATTTTATCGGTGCTTTTTGAGTTTGTTTACTCCAGAATTTCCAATGCTGATGTCCTCAGGACAAGCAAGATAAAAATGCATGTTCATCTGAAAGTCTGCTGTTTTTTACCAGGTAGGAACTGCTCCAGTCAGCATTATATTTGCACCCGTAACTGTGCCGCTTGATTGGATGTCCTTTTTCCGATATAACTAAAAGACGGAAACAATGTTCTTCAAGGAAATATTAATTAGCCATTCCGCCCTCAGCCTCACCTCGCCTTCTTCAGCTGCTCTCAGCCTCACGCCGCCAGTCACTATTGGCTGAAACTGCTGCCTCCTTATTCAATGAAACCTAACCCACTTGTCCCAGCAGCAGCCAATCCTCGGAGGCCGTCACCCTGACAAACGAATGCCACACTCTGATTGGTTTATAAGATCTGCCGCGTCACAAAAATTGGCGTTTCAGTGACCAACTACGTCTGTCGAAAAAAAATCAGGAAATTTAAGAGTACAATCGCAAGATCATGAGCTAGGCTTAATTTTTCTTAGAAATCACCCTTCTCAATAAATTTGCGAGTCTGGAGTCATTTTGAGCAAAACATAACTTCAGACAAAAATAATCACTTGTTTTTGTTTGTTGAAGGAGAATATCTAAAATAGTTAGGTCATTACATACTAATGTTACTTGCATATGACATAGTTGAGTAGCTTTAAAATTTTTTTTAATGTAATGGGTTCTATAAAAGATGTGCGATCCATCGCACAGATTACAGGTTGAACCTCTCTTATCCGGGATTCTCTTATCCGGCACCACCCCTCATCCAGCATCATTTTTGGCCGTCGGGTGGCGCATGTGCAGATAAATTTTGTTCGTACTCACCAATATTCTCTGCTCTCCTGAAGACGGAGACTCCTTCCTCGGTCCGATTCTGAAGGCACTGATTGCCTAAGTGGCCTTGAGGGTGGGTATTCAAATCGGTAGGTGGGGGGGATGGTGGGGAAGAGAGAGATTCAATCTGTACTACTAATAACATTATAAATAAAAGCTTGATAAAAGTTATTTTTTAAATATATATGTTTAAATCCACCCAGCTAGTTGTTCGCTTTGCCAAGCTTGGCCGCTATCTTTCTCCTCGATGCCGGGAACTCCTGCAACCACAGAGCCGCCATAGTTCCGCTTTCGCTGGGCGGGCTTGCTCTTAGTGCAATCCGTGTACTGCGCCGGGTTCACATTGAGTCCCATCGACCTGCCTCCCGCGCCCTGGCCGGGGTTGGGCCGGCTGCCGCGTCCTGAGCTGTCCACTCTCCCCTCTGCTCCCTGCTGCCATCGCCGCTCCCTCTGGGGTCGGGCCTGCGGACCATATCCTGGGCTGGCCGCTCCTCCACTCCCCGCTGCCATCGGCGCTCCCTCCGGGATTGGGCCACGTCCTGGGCTAGCCGCTCCTTCCCTCCCCGCTGCTGTCGGCGCTCGCTCTGCTGTCAGGCCGGTGGCCGTGACCTGGGCTGGCTACTCCTCCGCTCCCTGCTGCCATCGGCGTTTCTCATGGGTCGAGCCGCATCCTGGGCTGGCCTCTCCTCCGCTCCCCGCTGTCGTCGGTGTTCCCTCAGGGGTCAGGCCGGAAGGCTGCAACCTCGGGCTGGCCGTTCCTCCCCTCTCCTCCCGGCTACCCTCGGCGCTCTGCCAAACAAAAAGAAAATACTGCTTCATTATTTTCAATGAGTCTTGGAGATTGGGGGCGGGGGGCGGTGGGTCGGGGATATCTATCGGGGCTGACTGGTGCTGGGGGCTGGCAGTTGTAAAAGACGGTAGAACACGTGACCTCCTCTCGTCTGGCAAAATCCCTTATCCGGCACGGGCCAGGTCCCGAGGGTGCCGGATAAGGGAGGTTCAATCTGTACCACCCAGGCAGTGAAGATAAAAATCTACCCCACTGATGTGATTTACATCCTTCTGTTTGTTTACAAACAAAAGCTGGATGGTCTGGGCAAACGTCCACTTACCAGTTAGGCTTGTTTTCTTGGGAATAGCTATCAATTACAAGCTATTCAGAATCATTTTGGTATTGGAGAGAGAGAGCAAGCCACCCCCTTTAAGAATGTGAAGATGGGGATTTGGCCCACCGAGCAGTCAATCACCAAGGTGGGCAAATATATGTCTTTCATTGTCAATTCAACCAGAATGGCCAGCTGTCAACTTCGAATGGATATAGTCTTTGCTAACTGCGAAGTTTACCACTGGCTGACATCTCTCCTGGGGCCTTTCCATTGTTTGAAAGCTACAGAATCATGCATAATCAAGCAGTTTCATTGTCGGCAGTTCCAGTGTTCTCCAGGAATCTTTCTATCACACCGTGAAATGCTTCCAGTAGTACACACCGATCTCCCTTTTGCTTACTAATTAACATTCTAAATTACTATGGCAACAAGTCTGCATTCCATTTCTGGTAGCTTAAGTATTGAATTTCGGGTTGAACCGGACTGTTTGCAACCTCGGCATCCTAATCAACCTCATGCTGAGGTGCTGGCCCCATATCATCGCTATCGCAAAGACTGCAAACTACCGCCTTTGTAACATCACTTGCCTCAGCCCATCTGCTGTTGAAAATCTCATCCGTGCCTCGTCACCTCCAGACTCAGCTGTTCCAGTGTTCTCCTGCCCAGTATCCCATCCTCCATCCTATGTAAACTTCGGCTCATCCAAAGCCCTCTTCTTATATTTTATCCTGCACTAAGTCATGCTAACATCATCATCATCATCATCACACATCACTGCTGTCCTCGCTAACTTACATCGTCTTCTGGTCCCAGCGCCTCCAATTTAAAATTCTCATCTTTATGTTTAAATTGCTTCATGGTCTTCTTGCTCCATATCTCTGTAACCATATAACCCCATCAGAACTCTAATTTCCTCTAACTCTCGCCTTTTGTGCATCTCCCCCACTACCCCCGCCCTCACCCCTTTCCTCACCATTACCAGCTGCACCTTCAGTCATCTAGCTCCAATGTCTTGGAATTCCCTGCCTTTCCATCTCTCTTTCCAATTTTTGTCTTGCTACATTCCTGTGAAGCGCTTTGTAAAGGCGCTGTATACATGCAAGTTGTTGTTTTAGGCCCTCTTTAACACCCACCGGTTTGGCCAAGGTTGTGATCACCCTTCCTAATATCTTTCTTTGGTTCAGTATCCGTTTTCATCTGATTACACCTCTGTAAAGCACCTTGATGTTTTTCTATATTAAAGGTGCTATATAAATGTAATTGAATCAAAAATGCCCATTTAACATCACAAGAAATATTATAAATTAAACAAAATTCAATTCAGGCAATATAGCTAAAAATACAAAAGCCAAGCAATTTTGCATGAACAAAGATCCTCTTTACTGTGTGGGGCCATAGAATTGAGTTAAACCTGATCTTGCAAATTTGGATATTGACATGGTTATAAGTTCTTAAATCGTTGCATATGAGGATTTCTCATAGTGACCATCTGCACAATACTGTCCACCTCACCAATATGGCCCAGAAGTGTGTGTGAATATCTGATCTGGAAATGGATTGAGGGTCATATGGATAAGTGCAGAAAGCAATGATCAAATGTATGGAACTTGATGCTTCCTGAGATGTTGCAACAATGAAATATGGGTCAGACAAGGCAATCGATCGAAAATGAATGATATAGGGTGTAGTTAGATAGATATCAATTTACTTTGGAACGTATGGAAAAACTTTGTCTGAACCTGTTAGCAGCAGAATAAATAGGTTGGCTGGAGCCCATTTATGGAAAATGAGTTCAATGACTGAATAATCTTTTAACATTACATGCATTCTTGCATGAAGATTTATTTCGGGAAATAGACAAAATATATGTTCACTGGGTGGGGGTGGAGGACGGATTCTGATCTGAATTTTTAGGTAATGGACAGGACTTTATAATCCAGACTGGGAATGTTACAATGAAAAGCAGAGGCCCTTAGCTTGAAAATAGTGAAAAGTGTCCCTTCTCCTGTTCCTGTGTCTTATTTAAAATCTCCTCCTGCTGTAAAGCCTCTTGGAATTCCTGACAAAAGGAACATAGTCTGAAAATTCCACTGTCTGAGTGCATTATAAAATTGAGAGAGAAGCAAACTCTCTCATTCACAGCGACCAGCCTTGTGACGGCTCTTCAGGTATGTCATTATTCCTTCAGTAGCTTTAGTAAGATAACAATGGGACACTATTAAGCAAACTGTAAATGCAGCTAGTCCTGCAGAACTTCATGCCATGTGTACAGAAAATATATTCTCTTTAATTTCTGTAGAAGCATGTGTAAAGTTGTATAATTAACTTTCTTCTTCAATTGAGAATCTTTACATAGGATATTCTACCCATCTGTTTTTAGTTGGGTGGGTGGTGGGGCAAAAACCTCAGGATACTGCCTTGGGCCTCTCTTCTACCCAGCTGAAGATTTAATCTTATTTTTGAACACATTGTTCAATTTTTCAACAATGACTGCAGACTTGGCTATGATTATCACATCAGAAGTGCTTTGTCACAGTTTTTCTTTGTTATCATTGTTGACTTAAAAAAAAACAATGAGCCTTCTAAAAGTTATTTTCTCCTGCAGGTTTGTGCGAGCTTTTGCAGATTTTGACCTACTCAGTTTATGTCACTTTAGAGTCAGCCACCCACTGCAGGGAGCAGCGCATGCTGCTGCAGGAGGGCGACGGCTGACTGCAGTGAGGGCAGGTACAGCAGGAGTGGCGAGGTCAGGGCGAAGGAGCGGCAAGAGCTCGTAGAGAGATGTGATTGGGGCCCAGGAGAGGCGTGAGTTTGGGGCTCAGAAGAGGCGAGGGCCCAGGGGCAGCATGGGCCAGCCCACACTGCGATATGTGTGCACACTTTGTCCACGCAGCAAAGCTGGTCTCCAGTTGTCTTGGTTAATCCTTGCCACTGGACCAAGACCTAGCTCTGTCAAGCCCATGTGGTGGCTGGGATGCAACGGCCACCACATGTTAAAAAAATCCACGCACAGGCATCTTCCACCCTTCAAGATGTAGTTCGGGATCCAGAATTTTAGGTCCTTCATTGAAGCACCTGTGAACCCATCCCTTTTTGGCGTGGAAGCAGGTCAGCCTCGTTTCGAGGGACTGCCTATGATGATGATGATGGCTTCTGTTCTGTGTCAGGCCTACCTTTTGTCTTATATATTGTGTGTCTTTTCCTGTAAATAATATTATCTTATTTACCTTGCCTTCTGGTGTTCACAACTTCCCATTACTATCATAGATACAAATGCACATTCTGTATTTTATTCTTTAAAAAAAATCCAAGTAAGTAGATTAAGGTGGCTTCTTAAATCATTGAAGTTGTGCTTTGCTCTACAAACTGTATACTATTTATGGAGGCCATCAAAAATGTGTAAAGGATTTGTATGTCAATTGTTACCATTTTATGTAATGATTTTTACAAACATACTTTATGTTTAAGATGCATGCTATTACAATTCAAGCACAGTTGTTACTCCTGGCCTGGGACCTTATTTTACTCCACTATAAATCTTCCCTTGAATTTAAATGAAATTCACAGCTAGTAATTTATCATTATTTTAATTAAGGCTTCAGATGGTTCCATCAGTTGCAAACAGCCAAGAATCGTTCTGATCAGTTCTATTTTTCTTCATTTTTTGGTGATTTGTGCACTGTGTGCCAAAGCAACTGAAGTATATTTTTATGTCATATTTTCAAAAGTGTGAGGCTTGCTACTTTCAATAGTGAGAGACTGGGACAATCCATCAATTACTCCCGGAATCACTTGCCAGAACACTGCATCAGGCAAAGGTGAAGGAAGAAGGGCAATCCATTAGTGAGGATTTAACTGAACTGAGTTTGTGAAATCTAATTTTGGGTTGATCCTTATACTCTGCTTTCCTCACTGGAGATGCTTCTTCCATCCTCAAACAGAGCTTACTAGACAAGGAACGTATGAATTCTCTGTGGAAATAAGCAGAAAGTCAGCCCGAGAACTTTCCTCAGACTGCAAAGACAACATCCAACCAATCCTGGCATATGGCTATTCATCCAGGTGCACAGCAAGTCAGCCACAGATTAAAAGGCTACAAACAGCACAGATCCGAGCAATAAAGGCAGCCTGTCGCCTCGCACATTTTATCTGCCAAATCTGTCTGCACAACATTTGTGTACTCCAATCAATGGAAGAAAGGCTTCCGAGACTACAGAAGAAATAGCAGCAGTAGGCAAGGACTACTCCATCATTGTCACTGCTTTCTGTAAGAGGAACAGAATCCACCCAAGTTGTATTTGCAATAGTGCAGTTTCTGTGGGTTTGCCGAAGGTGGCAAACCTTAGCAACGTTCAATCAGAAAGAGGATTGCTGCACAGAGGTTAATTGAGTGGCACTGGAATCCACATATGGTTCAGAACTAAATGTTATAATTTCCAGAATATCCAATGCAAAAAGGTTAATAAATCCTGGCCCATCCTTTAAAAGCTTTCAATGTTACTCGTGAGCCAGCTAGCTTCCTTTGTTTTCTATGGACACAGGATATGATGTTTTTCATTCTTCATGGACACGTGGCATGAGCAACACTACTAATTATATAAATTGAGAAAGCAACACCACCAAAGTTTAAGCAGTAACTTTTAAATTTGAAATAAAAAAAAATGCTGAAATCATTCAGCAGGTCAAATAGTATCTGCAGAGAGAGGAAGGTAGAATTAATATTTAAGGACAATGACCTTTTATCAGAACTCTGCTGAATCCTACCTTCCTCTCCACAGATGCTGCCTGATTTGCTGTGTGTTTCCAGCTTATGTTTTTATTACTATCGTATGTGACAATAGTAGCATTGATAAAATAGAGAATGATGAGCAAGATTACAGTGCAGTGAGGTTGGAGATAAGAGAGAAATAATTCATAGCACAGCATTTTCTTGTATCCTATGTAATATTGTATGAGAGGTGTTAGATGAGATTCCCTAGATATGGGAGCACGACTTAGTTGTTAGAAAGACCTGTGCTTTATAGAGAGTGCAGCATTGTTGAGGGGAAAAAAGTCTTGACATGAAGAGGAAACAACACTTTTAGTCCAGGGTCATTTGCATTGCAAGAGAGGTCTTTGGTGCGAGGCGGTGGAATTTCAATAAACATTCCAAAAACATTTACAAAACTCTTAACTAAGTAATCGCTGCAAAAAAATTAAAAAATAAAAACTTTAGCTGACCTTTTTTGCAAGTTTTCGTACTTACCACTGCTGGCAGGGCTGCACCGACAGGTTTGATCTGTCGCTATTCTCTGCGCGGCATACGGGTCGGGAGAGTGCCACAACTCGATTGCAAATGCAATCTGAGTCATTGCACATCGACAGACCTCTCCCCGGCAGTACTTGGAAGCGCCGCTGCAAACAGCTACCGAGGATCCTGCCCGGACTTTGCGAACGGGTTTTCGCCGTGGAGGGTCACATCGCGGCAAAAATCCGATCGCAAACCTCTCGAAAATCCGGCCCAAAGTAACATTCTTGTAAAAATGAAAATAAACACAAGTTTCGTTGCCATGCCAAAGGTCATGTCAAAGGGGATGAAGATTTAATAATCTACTGTAACTGTAATAAAATATATTCTATCGTGGTGTTTTTTTCCACAGTTTCTTATACATACACATTCTTTAATTCCCAGCTGTAATGTGAGTAATTTTAGCAAATAGAATTTCTCAACATTTCAGTAGTAATAAAATTTGTGAAGAAAAACTTGTGGTTTAAAATAGATCTGAGTTAATGGTAATGAATTATGATTTAAATAACATGGGTTTAATTTGGGATAAATTACATCCCCTGCCAAAATTACCTGCTAAATTGTTGATTGTGATTTTCAAAGTGAAAAAACAATCCAAAACCTAATCAGGCTGTTTGAGAGACTGTTTATTGTGCTGGTCTGATATTTTTTGCAATTAACTGCAATATTGCGCTCAGATAGGACTACAACCGAGGTCCCATATAATCTAGCTCTTTAATTGTGGTGAGATACCAATGAGTTGTAAGCACATGTTGCACTGGAGCAATATATCCTGAGTAATATATAAAAAGACCTGTAATATATAAAAAATCATGCAGGAGACCATAGGTAATACGTGAATGACATTACAAGGTGTCAGCCGTGGCTCAGTGGTACCGCTCTCGCCTCTGAGTCAGAAGGTTGTGGGTACAAGTCCCACTCCAGGGACTTGAGCACAAAATCTAGGCTGAAACTCCAGTGGAGTACTGAGGGAGTGCAGCACTGTCAGAGGTGCCGTGCTTCAGATGATACGTTAAAGCAAGGCCCCTTCTGCCCTCTCAGGTGGGCATAAAAGATCCCATGGCCAATGTTCGCTCTAAGCTGCACAACCACATAGGAATGGAAAAGGTCCCGCACAGGCTGCTCACCGACTTCTCCATTGTAAATACCATGCATGTGCAGAAATTTAAAGGGACCGTACACTAAAAGAAACAGGCCGCACAGAAAAAGGCACAGCTTACAGGAAACATTATCCATGGTACTATTTCGAAGACGAGCAGGAGAATTTTCCTGCTGTACTGGCCAATATTTATCACTCAACAAACATTACAAAAACAGATTATCTGGTCATTATCACATTGCTGTTTATGGAACCTTGCTGTAAGCAAATTGACTGCTGCCTTTGCTACATTACTTTGGGGGTAATATATTAGCATGGATAGAGGATTGGCTAACTAACAGAGAACAGAGAGTCGGGATAAATGATTCATTCTCTGGTTGGCAACCAGTAACCAGTGGGGTGCCGCTGGAATCCCCAACTATTTACAATCTATATTAACGACTTGGAAGAAGGGACTGAGTGTACCGTAGCCAAGTTTGCTGACGATACAAAGATGGGAGGAAAAGCAATGTGTGAGGAGGACACACAAAATCTGCAAAAGGACATAGACAAGCTAAATGAGTGGGCAAAAATTTGGCAGATGGAGTATAATGTTGGAAAGTGTGAGGTCATGCACTTTGGCAGAAAAAAATCCAAGAGCAAGTTAATATTTAAATATTGCAAAGTGCTGCATTACAGCGGGACCTGGGGGTACTTTTGTATGAAACACAAAAGGATAGTATTCAGGTACAGCAAGTGATCAGGAAGGACAATGGAATCTTGGCCTTTATCATGAAGGGGATGGAGTATAAAAGCAGGGAAGTCATGCTACAGCTGTACAAGGTATTGGTGAGGCCACGCCTGGAATACTGCGTGCAGTTTTGGTTTCCATATTTACGAAAGGATATACTTGCTTCGGAGGCAGTTCAGAGAAGGTTCACTAGGTTGATTCCGGGGATGAGGGGGTTGACTGATGAGGAAAGGTTGAGTCGGTTGGGCCTCTACTCATTGGAATTCAGAAGAATGAGAGGTGATCTTATCGAAATGTATAAGATTAAGAGGGGGCTTGACAAGGTGGATGCAGAGAGGATGTTTCCACTGATGGGAGAGACTAGAACTAGAGGGCATAATCTTAGAATAAGGGGCCGCCCATTTAAAACACAGATGAGGAGAAATTTCTTCTCTTAGAAGGTTGTAAATCTGTGGAATTTGCTGCCTCAGATCTGTGGAAGCTGGGACATTGAATAAATTTAAGACAGAACTAGATAGTTTCTTGAACAATGAGGGGTTATGGGAGCGGGCGGGGAAGTGGAGCTGAGTCCATGATCACATCAGCCATGATCTTATTGAATAGTGGAACAAGCTCGAGGGGCCATATGGCCTACTCCTGTTCCTATTTCTTATGTTCTTACTACAAAAGTACTTCATTGGCCGTGAAGTGCTTTAAGCATCCTGAGGTCATGGAAGTTGCTAGTCTTTTATTCTTTCTATACCTGATACAGCAGGAGCGGTGAGCTTGGGGCGAAGAAGCGGCGAGAGACTGTGGAGTGACGTGATTGGGGCCCAGGGGAGGCGTGAGTTCGGGGCCAGGGTCCAGGGGCAGCATGAGCCAGCCCATACTGCAATATGTGTGCGCACTCGGTCCATGAAGCAGAGCTGGTCGCCAGTCGTTTTGTGTAATCCTTGCCACTGGACCAAGACCTAGCTCTGTCAAGCCCGTGTGGTGGCTGGTGCGCAACGGCCACCACACATTTAAAAAAATTCCACGCACAGGCATCTTCCACCCTTCAGGATGTCTTTCGGGACCTGGAATTTTAGGTCCTTCATTGGAACACCTGTGAACTTATTTGGAGTGGAAGCAAGTCATCCTCGTTTCGAGGAACTGCCTTTGATGACCTGAAGAATAAACTGCATTGAAGCTGAGCACTGGTTGGGTGGTCTTTATTTGCTTTTGTTGTTCTAGTAACACTCAGCTGCATGCAATTTAAAAACTGACATAAAAGGGGTCTTTTAAGCACGTATGTGGAAATAAGAAATTTGAATAAAGACAGAAAATGCTGAGATTTGCCACAAGTTGACAGCATCTGAAACAGAAAAGGCAGATTTGCAGACATAAATCCTTCAGAGCCCTTTACACTGATGAAGGATCTGTGTTTAAAATTTTATCCTGTCTTTTCTCTTTCAGGTACTACATGTTTCCCAAATTTTCTTTTTTATTTCAGAATGCCACTATTCCAAGTTTTCATTTTATTTCACCATTAAAAGGCTTTCTGTAGTGAGTTTGTTGATCTCAGCCAGTACAATGGTGAGGGGGAATACAGTTGCTGCCAGTCTCCAGGCTACACAGTTAAGTCTGGGTAAGGTTCCTGCTCCATACCACTGTTTGATAACCACTGCTGGAAAGTGCATGTTTGGAACAGATTGCCAAAGTTGAATAGCTTACTGAAGTTCATTGTATAAGCTCACACATGAAGAATACCCATTAGGTAGGGTACTGGGTAACTGCTTATTTGCAGAATTGCACAATCGTTTGAGAAATAACATTTAGTTGTGCTTTCCTAATGATCAATATATCCCTTATATTCAGAGGAATATTGCAATCCTTTTTAATGAGACCTGAAAAATCACTCTACTGCCGCATCCTTTTGTCGATGAGTATGTGCGTCTAATATTGATGGATGATAGAAACATAGAAAATAGGTGCAGGAGCAGGCCATTCGACCTTTCAAGCTTTTACCGCCATTCAGTATGATCATGGCTGATCATGCAACTTCACTACCCCACTGCCGCCTTCTCTCCGTTACCCCCTTAGCCGTAAGGGCCACATTTAACTCCCTCTTGAATATATCCAACGAACTGGACTCAACAACTTTCTGTGGTAGAGAATTCCACAGGTTCACCACTCTCTGGGTGAAAAAGTTTCTCCTCACCTCGGTCCTATATGGCTTACCCCTTATCCTTAGACTGTGACCCCTGGTTCTGGACTTCCCCAACATCGGGAACATTCTTCCTGCAACTAACCTGTCCAATCCCGTCAGAATTTTATATGTTTCTATGAGATCCTCTCTCATTCTTCTAAATTGCAGTGAATATAAGCCGAGTTGATCCAGTCTTTCTTCATATGTCAGTCCTGCCATCCCGGGAATTAGTCTGGTGAACCTTCGCTGCACTCCCTCAATAGCAAGCACGTCCTTCCTCAGATTCGGAGACCAAAACTGCACACAATACTCAAGGTGTGGCCTCACCAAGGCCCTGTACAACTGCGGCAAGACCTCTCTGCTCCTATACTCAAATCCCTTCGCTATGAAGGCCAGCATACCATTTGCTTTCTTTACTACCTGCTGTACCTGCATGCCTACCTTCAGTGACTGATGTACCATGACACCCAGGTCTCGTTGCACCTCCCCTTTTACTAATCTGTCACTATTCAGATAATCTGTCTTCCTGTTTTTGCCACCAAAGTGGATAACCTCACATTTATCCACATTATACTGCATCTGCCATGCATTTGCCCATTCACCTACTCTGTCCAAGTTACCCTGCAGCCTATTAGCATCCTCCTCACAGCTCACACTGTCACTCAGTTTAGTGTCATCTGCAAACTTGGAGATATTACATTCAATTCCTTTGTCTAAATCATTGATGTATATTGTAAATAGCTGAGGTCCCAGCACTGAGCCCTGCGGCACCCCACTAGTCACTGCCTGCCATTCTGAAAAGGTCCCGTTTATTCCCACTCTTTGCTTCCTGTCTGCCAACCAGTTCTCTATCGACGTCAATACATTACCCTCAATACCATGTGCCTTAATTTTGCGCACTAATCTCTTGCGTGGGACCTTGTCAAAAGCCTTTTGCAGAAATGAAATTCAACAAAAAGTTAAAGCATCCTGAAAACTCTATAGTATTTGTATTGATTTTTTACCCATCATAACTTCACCACATAAAAGAGTTTTGGAATCTAACTATCTCTGCAGTGTAGGTATAACTTCAGCAGATAAGACTATGTTCAAATAGCAAAGATGCAGTCCAAATGCATAAGCTCTGCTAACACAACGAAAAGCCAAGCAAGCACTGTAGTCCCAGTGCTATCCATCTTCAAAGATCTACTGCAATATGTATTTGTGGAACAAAAAAGCTGAGTTTCCATATTATGGTGCATAATATGTTTTTATTCTATAAGTGTGTAGTACAACTTGATAAGCGATGACTCCTAATTGCAGTCCAAGTCAGCGGTGTTGGGATAATGTTTCATCAGTTGATTAATAGAGCTGCTACAGATTTAGTTTCTGTTCTTTTTTGTTCCAAGAGCAGGTCAAGCTTGACAGGTGACAGTCATTCCTCTGAAGGAATCGTATCAGGCATGTGACAGAGTAAATCACGAGTGCTTTCATACAAAACACCTCAATTATACTTCTGTCTCTCCATTATCCTAATGTGTGATCGTGTTTGTTATATTTCACCTACTCATGTGAGTGTTAATGTTTTTTTTACTCTGAATATATATTCCCAGAATAGTCATGATAGGATTTTTTTGTGCATAATCACAGAAACTTTTATCAGTCTGTCTCAAAATGTTCACACATACAGTGGATTGCTTATAAAACACATCTGAATTGTGGATACCAATGTAATATAATTGACAGTAATCTTTCGACAGCGTTTTACATTTCTGGTGCCTGATATATTTATAAACTATCTGAGAGTGTGCAATTAGTAGAAGATTATTTTAGTTCCTTAGATGGTAGAACACATTTTGGGGAAGGGGGAAGCTGTTTGAAACAGGATTAGCTTCACCTAAATCAGCAAGTACCTATTTTTTACAGCAGGGGTAAAAAAGGCAGTGATGGAAAATTTAAATTAGAGAGGCGCAAAAAAAGGATGAATAAAACAGACCCAAAAGGAAGAAAATTAATAACAATAGTAGAAAGATCAAATATGAAAAGGAATGTTTTGAGAGGTGCAATCAATTTTTTTTAGATAAATACAGGGCGCATCAGAAGTAAAGTACTGGCGTTAGAGGTATATGCACCAAGTGAAAATATTGATAAGAATGGCATCTCAGAAACATGTCTCACAGCAGTGGATGGCCAAGAGCCAGAATGAGAAGGTATAAATGTTTCACAGAGATAGACCTGCAAGGAAAAATGGAGGATGTGTTTTTTTAGATGAGAAATTATACAACAGTTATATGAAGAATGAATGAGCTTGAAACAGTAGGCACAGATCTCAGTAATGACAAAGGTAGGAACCTATTGATTAGCAACAGTTATAAACGACGCGCAAAGCTGATGGAGAGCTGTTTGGGCAGATAAGAAGGGCTGGGGTACATTGCAATGAACTAATCACGAAGAATTTCAATATCTCAAGAGGTAGTATAGACAAGTCAGGCACAACCTGAAGGGAGATATCCGAACACAGAAAAATTCACTTAGGATGTTGGGAATTGTTCTTTTAAACATGCAACCTGCAAGAAACAGGTTGAGTGAGAGAGGGCAGGAGTTTGGAATTCAGCCTCAGAAGGAGTGATTGTGACATATGTATTGAAATCTCTCTCACTTTACTGTATTTTGAGTTTCAATGTATTTTAAGTTGCTTCATTTTAGTTGCTCAATACTAGAAGATGTTTCAGGTTGTTTATTTGCTACCTTTGTTGTTCATGTGAGCCAATTTGAGCCAGTAACAAACACACAATTGATTATAAAACAGGTGTGATTAGCAGTTCTCTGATTGCTTTTTTGTCCTGTGTCTTTTATGCTATTTTTTAATTTAAGAGTATACATTTTTTTTCTTATACATTTGAGTAGAGTAGCGAGAGCTAAATCTCGAGCTACAAGGAAGCAGTTGTGTGAAAGGTCAGAAGAGTGGAGTTTTAGCCTTCGAGGGAACTCGGACTCACGGTGCTGTTGAACAGGATGTTTTTCTTTTTCCAAAAATTATTACTTATGTGAAATGAGTATGGAAGAACTTATTTAGGTAGCAATGTTCATGACCTCCGGACATCCCAAAGCACTTTACAGCCAATTAAATACTTTTGAAGTCTAGTCACTGTTGTAAGGGAGGAAACACGGTAGCCAATTTGCGCACAGCAAACAGCAATGTGATAATGACTAGATAATCTGTTTTTAGTGATGGTGGTTGAGGAATAAATATTGATCAGGGAGAACTTCCCTGCTCTTTTTTGAAATAGTGCCATGGGAACATTTCTTATTCATTTCACACATGTACTAATTTTAGTCTGAGTTTCCTCTAAAGCTAAAATTCTATATTCTTCTGCACTGGAGTGTCAGCCTAGATTTTTTGTGCTCAAGTCTCTGGACTGGGACTTGAACCTTCAGCCCTCTGACTCAGAGGCAAGACTGTTTCCCCTGAGCCATGGCTGATACCTCACTCAGAGTTTGATGCTAGTGGTAATTTAGGCTAGCAATATCTACATTTTGTAAGTAAGACCGAGAGGGAGGAAATTATTCAAGTGTTTAGTTGATAATTTAAAATCTGAAGTGCCTGAGGAATTAAAGATAGCACCTGTACATATTTACAATATTCAAAAAAGGATACAGCATGAACCTAGTTATAGGCCAATTTGCTTACTATTTATATTGGGAGAAAAGTGTGTGAAGGCATATTCTACTGGATGATATAAATAAACATTGAAAGGGCACGGGTATTATAGGAAATGCCTGATCCATTCAGTGGTAATCCAATGGAAGGGAAAGGTAGATTTGTGATGGTATATTTACATGATCCCCAGTTGTCTGTTTAAAAGGAATTATCAACACAAGGAGGCAAAGTAACAGTTCTTGCCCATGTTTTCTCTTGGAGGTGAACTTACTTTATAGCTGTATGCCATGTTTTCACCAAAGCTAAGAAGCACAGTTAACAAGTGGCACATATTGACTTTTGTACCAAAGCCTTCAAATTTCGGTTTTGGTTTGGGATTCAAGTTGGATAGAGCAATACAGGGACAATTCAAGCTGTTCAATCTTTGTGCATTTGTCGGATTTAAATTTTTTTTATATCTGTTTCAAATAAAATATTATTAATGGAAAAAGTAATCACTAGCTCAAATTTTACTTTGCAACATGATTGTAGAAGTTGAGAACTATATGGGCATTGCATAGTGGGAGGTTATGTAGGTTTATATGTGTGACGGAAACTGCCAACCAGTTGAACTGCCCCTTTAATATGCAGCGCATACATGATTGATTCATAAACATCACAGTAAAGCAGATTGCCTTGATTTATTGGGACCTTCTGTGCAGTAGAATTAGATTATCTCATTAAGAAGTATCATGTTGATCGTAACATTATAAATTAAACTTGTAGTATTGAATCTTTAGAACATCTATGAGAATGAAATCCTGCCTCATTATCAAGCAAAGAATAATTCTCACCACCAGTTCTCCTGCCATGTAAAAATAAAATGGTTAAATCATTAACACAAAATGTGTTCCACTTATTTCTGTTGACTTTTTGACTGCTTTATTTAAAGGTGCTGATGATATCATCGGGAGAGTTAGCTGGGAGATGTTACTGAGCTGTAGAATGTGCGGCAGCTAAATGAAAATAGCTAAAGCTTGGCTTAATGACTCTGACAGCTGATGTTGATTTAGCTCCAGGTTCTGTATTTTTTTTTCAACTTACTTCATAGTCTTGGGATTTTACAGGAAATATTTATAATGTGGTCGGATGCACGCTCCTACCTGCAGTTTATAATCTTGTGTGGCAATATCAGATGAAAGTGGCAAGTGGACATCAACTTAGAGGAATGGAGACCATGCAAATCAGGGATTTTATTCAGATATATCGTGGTCTCTCTCACCGGAGAAGGGGGTGTGGCTTTTTGTAGAAAGGAATATTTTTTTACCAAAATAACAGTTCATCTTTTGCGAATCAGAAAGGATTTCAGTGCAAGTAGGGTTCATAATCGCTGGACATTTTTAACGAGAAAGCTAATTTGCAGGTGCAGCTGTTCTGAGTTAAAAGCTGACTGTGTGCCAAATAAGGACACCAAATGAGTGCCTTGTTTGCACAAAGCAGGTGTCTCCTTGATCAGACTATTACGAATCAAAACTAAAGATTGGCACAGATGATGAATATTCAGAAACTCTTCTCTATATCTACCTGTTCTACTTGATCGTGTCAGTTTATTTCAAATACAGTTTTGAGACTCTTCTTTTCTAATTACTAAAAGGGCAAGGAAACAATTGCAAACATATTCATTGACATTATGCTTTTAATATACCTCATCTTTTTCTAAATTGCTGAGATGTAATTTTCTGACTTGAACTCAAGTCATTAATGCCTTTTATTAATTCTAGTTCATCGAATTTCTAGCCTGAACAGGTGAAACTAAGCCCTTAGTGTGTCTTTGGTTCTGGTACTGTTTACACAAGCAGTACACTGCAGCACAGTAACACATTAGTTATATAAAAATCAAAGCTGACCACAGGGAAGAGTGACTTTAGTTCAGTGGTGATTGAAGTGTAATCATAAGCTTCATGGATCAATATGATTAACATAGAAATCCGGTCACCTTTTAACGTATTTTGAATTTCAGATTTTTTTAATACTAGCATTTATCATGATGTGACTCATTTTTATTTTTGCAGAAATGCACATAGATTTAGTTTTTTTACAACATATAAGAACCTTGTGATACTACGCTGGCATCCTTGCAAGTAGTCACTCTGTGTAGAAAGTGCATTTTATTTGGTTTAAATAATACATGAAATATTTTCGATATCAGTCGTAGGGAAAATGCTAGAATCAATTATTAAGGACGTAGTAACTTAGAAACGAATAATAGGATTGGGCAGAGTCAACACGGATTTATGAAGGGAAATCTGTTTGACAAATCTGTTCAGAGTTTTTTGAGGTTGTAACTAGTACAATAGATAAGGGAGAACCAGTGGATGTGGTGTATTTGGATTTTCAGAATGCATTCGATAAGGTGCCACACAAGAGGATATTAAATAAAATTAGGGCTCATGGGATTGGGGGTAATATACTAGCATCGATTGAGGATTGGTTAACGGACAGAAAACAGAGGGTAAGAATAAACAGGTCATTTTCGGGTTGGAAGGCTGTAACTAGTGGGGTACCACAAGGATTGGTGCTTGGGCCCCAGCTACTCACAATCTATAACAATGATTTGGTTGAGGGGACTAAATGTAAAATTATAAAGTTTGCTGATGATACAAAGCTAGGTGGGAATGTAAGTTGTGAGGAGGATGCAAAGAGGCTTCAAGAGGATATAGACAGGCCAAGTGAGTGGGTAAGAACATGGCAAATAGAATATAATGTGATGTTATCCACTTTGGTAGGAAAAATAGAAAAGCAGAGTATTTTTTAATTAGTGAGAGATTGGGAAATGTTGATGTTCCGAGGGACCTGGGTGTCCTTGTACACGAATCACTGTAAGTTAACATGCAGATACAGCAAACAATTAAGAAAGCAAATTACATGTTGGCCTTTATTACAAAAGGATTTGAGTATAAGAGTAAAGACGTCTTACTGCAATTATATAGGGCCCTGGTGAGACCGCACCTGGAGTATTGTGTACAGTTTTGGTCTCCTTACCTAAGGAAGGATATACTTGCCATAGAGTGAGTGCAACACGGGTTCACCAGACTGATTCCTGGGATGGGGGGGATTGCCCTCTGAGGAGAGATTGAGTAGACTAGGCCTATAGAGTTTAGTAGAATGAGAGGTGATCTCATTGAAACATACAAAATTCTTACAGGACTTAACAGGGTAGATGCAGTAGGATGTTTCCTCTGGCTGGGGAGTCTAGAACCAGGGGTCACAGTCTTAGAATAAGGGGTCGGCCATTTAGGGCTGAGATGAGGAGAAACCTCTTCACTCAGAAGGTGGTGATTCTTTGGAATTCTCTACCCCAGAGGGCTGTGGATACTCAGTCATTGAGTATATTCAGGACAGAGATTGATAGATTTTTGGATATTAAGGGAATCAAGGGATATGGGGACAGTGCAGGAAAGTGGAGTTGAGGCAGAAGATCAGCCATGATCTCATTGAATGGGGGCGCAGGCGCGAAGTGCCGAATGGTCTTCTCCTGCTCCTATTTCTTATGTTCTTATATTTTAATGAGAATGTTTCTACACCCACAGATAAAGGCATTAACACAGCATATATATATTTTTAAGTTGTTGCGATACTAAGGCCACAGCCTACTGTGTAAAATGCCACCAAAGCAGAGAAGAGAAGGCAAGTGGAATCATGGAGTAGTGATTAGATGATGGCAAGTTTTGACTGTCCTGAAATTTGATCTGGAATCTATTTGAATTATACATTTTCCAAGATGAGGAACCATTGCAATGCTTTGTCAGCATATTCAGAGTTACAATGAAACCTTTTCATACAAGCTGTTCAGCTCGCTTTTTTATGACATACTTTTCAAAGCTTCTGTAAAAGCAGTGATTGAACTAGAGCTTGAGTATTCGTGACTGAGAACACTTCATTGGAAATCTCTTTGGCTGAAATTGGTTATTAGTTTTCACCTGCTATAAACTATTTCAGATTTAATTCTGTTAGTAGACTCAGATGTCTGTCAATTTTGAGTTTCATTTTGAGTTACATGGCAGTGAAATGTTGGAAGAACTCAAGTCTTAAGGTCCTGAGTGATGATGTCTCAGTCTCTCCGTTGTATGAATGGAAAGTCTACTTTCATTCAGCTGCCGAATGAGAGTATTCTCAATCGAAGATAACAGGTAAGCATCCAGCTCAACATTGCAGAAGATGAGACTAATACCCACCTCCCATTGGCCAAATCAGTGTAGCAGTGTTTGTGGGCTGGGGAAGGATCTGCTTCACTGGATGCTGCTGGTGGCAGAGTGAAACCTATCTGCTGTGGAGGGTTATTGCTAAATGACGATTTTAGGTCTTTGTGCAAATAAAATCAGGTTTCTGCAGTGTGACTCACAGCTGCACGTTTTCAAAATATTTTCCGAATGTTTAAAATATAATTATTTAAATGAACAAATTCTGTAACGTAACTGTTCTTAAATAGAATACACCACCGAAAGTCTCAATTGGGTTCATTTTGAATTTTCACGCCCAACTACCGAAAAAGTGGCTGTGATTCTGAGGTCCTGGCCTTATTTGCATTGAAGCGGTTAGCTCCACGGCGACAATCAGGTGTTTCTATACAGCTTGCCAGAGTAAGGCTGGGCATTATCATGTTTAAAAAGCCCTACAACCCTCAGAACTCTGCATCCTCCAATTCTGGCTTCCTGTACATCCCTTATTTCCTTCGTCCCTCCATTGGCGGCTGTGCCTTCAGCTGTCATTTTTATTCCTTCCTAGGATGTGGGCATCGCTGGCAAGCCCAGCATTTATTGCCCATCCCTATTTGCCTTTGAGAAGGTCGTGGTGAGCTGCCTTCCTGAACCGCTGCAGTCCGTGAGGTGAAGATACTCTAAAAATGCTGTTAGGGAAGGAGTTCCAGGAATTTGACCCAGCAACGATGAAGGAATGGTGATATATTTCCAAGTCAGGATGGTGTGTGACTTAGAGGTGATTAACTGGAGGCCTCATTGATTGACAGCTAACGTCTCCTGTCTCTCCCTTTATATTGGTACAGCTTGTACCTCTCTAGTCCTGCACCCTTGGGACCTGACCGGTGCTGGACCAGAGAATTTTCCGGACCACTGGAGGTCACACTGATCCTAGACTTTACCGGGTCCTGATGACAGTGCTCGGGCTCCCTCTCCGCGCCGACCTGACCTTGGAGGGAACACCGTAAGCAGTGGGGTTAAGAGGAGCAGCCAGCCCTAGTACACAGCGCGCTGACCAGACCTAGGAGGGAACAATGGAGGCAGCGGGGATAAAAGGAGCAGCCTTACACCACGCTGAAATATCGGGCCTCCCTCTCTCGCGGTGCTGATTTGGCGGGCTCTTTCTGGAGGCAACTGCTGACAACGCTGCTGATAATGACCCGGCCGTGTTCTGTGCATGCGCTGCGCAGAAGCCTATTGCGCAGCATTTCGGCGCTCAGAATCTACACTTTTTTCAATCCTCGGCGCCTCAGTCAGGTGCCTGCCCTTCCCTTCCCTTTCCTTGCTCGGCCCGCTTAGCTCCATGAACAGCGCAGGAACCTCCATAAACAGCGTGGGATGCCACCCCCGCCAGGAATGATGCCGGACCAGAGATGTTTCCGGACTAAAGAATCCTGGACTGGAGAGGTAAAATCTGTAGTAACTTGTTTCACTGAGCAGTGAGTGAATCTTGCAGCCAACAGTCTGCACTTTAGAAAGAAAGCAAATGCCAGCTTTTCAAATGAAAGGTAAGCAAGATTGTCGGACAGCAAAGAAACTTTGGGGGTGAATTTCCAAGGGTGTTCGCCCACTCGTCTGCCGTATCTTTGGGAACACAACATAAAAATATTTCTTCATTTCGTCCATTGAAGTTACAGCAGAAAAGTGGGAGTACACCCATTGAAATTCACCCCCATGTTTACATATATTGAAGAGCATGGAGAAGTATATATTTCACTGTTAATTTAGCTACCTTGCGTAAATAAAGCCACTTGTTGGTCCAAAGCCTCTGTCTCAGTTTGGTAACATTATATATTCAGTCTGCTTTCGGAAAGAGAGAGAAGAATTCATGTAGTACTGCCAGTATACAGAGTAATACCCTGTTATGATCCTTGTGTCTTGTCTTTGTGTATATTGGGCAGAAAAAGATGCATTCTGGATCATAGCAAATGCAAGGTCTGTTTGCAACAGTGACTGGTAACACCAAATCCAAGAAAATATATAGTCAGTCTTGGTTCAGTGGTAGCACACTCGTCCCTGAGTCAGAGGGTTTTGGATTCAAGCCCTTCTCCAGAGACTTGAGCACATAATCTAGGCTAACACTTCAGTGTAGTAGTGAGAGAGTGCTGCGCGGTTGGGGGTGCCATCTTTTCAATGAGATGTTAAACTGAGGCCCCATCTGCCTTCTCAGGTAGTAAAAGATTCCATGGCACTATTCAAAGTTTAGCAGGAGGGTTTTCCAGGTGTCCTGGCCAATATTTATCCCTCAACCAACATCCCTAAAATAGATTATTTGGGCATTATCACATTGCTGTTTGTGGAATCTTGCTTTGTGCAAATATGTGCAATATATGCCATGTTTCCCTATATTGCAACAGTGACTACACTTCAAAAATACTTAATTGGCTGCAAAGTGTATTTGGGATGTCCTGAGGACGTGAAAGGTGCTATATAAATGCAAGTTCTTGCTTTAGTGCAATAACCCAAAAAATGTGACTGTTATTATTACAGATTTACTATACAATACATATGCTTACCAGCTAAATATGAATTAAAAATATATATTTTTAGTGTTTTTGGAGTAAATATTGACATCAAAGTGTTCCATTCCCGGGGGTGAAAGGATTAAGACAAAAACTGGAAATCTAAGTAATAATATATACTGACTAAGTAAATACCATGATAATATACTTTCCTAAAAATGTTCTGGTAGACAACTGCATTTCTTATCTTAATCTTCCAATAATGTCATCAAAATTGTTAATCTTTTACATGGAATGTCAGTATGTAACAATGTCATTCAGATTGACTGTCACTGCAACACAAGAAAAACTCCTAAATTGAATAAAATAATCAGAATATTAACAATTGTCCGTATAATTAATTATGGGGTAGTTATATAATTTCAGAGTTCAGATGTTAGTTATGTTTCTTCTCATGGTGTATGGCATTTGATTCGCGTGGTGCCTTGTAATCACTCCCTGGTGTCCTTTTTTACTCTCTGTATAGCCAGCACACATTACAGTTGGACAGATACTACCCATTTAGTATGACTGCTTACATCAATATAGATTGCAATTTGACGCCATTGAGGAGAGCTCCAGGCATTTCCATATTGCAGTGCTGATGACCTACAACTACTTCAAGGTCTATTTTTTATCCAAAATGATAAAGCTGTCTTGACTGAAAATATTACAGCATTCTTTGCCACTGACAAACACCCTGTCCCAGCTTCTTAATATGTCTTAAGTTCTTGATGCCAATTCTAATTTCTACTGGAAGCATTGCCAAGTTGGATATTAAAGGTGCAAACCAATGATGTTGCCTATGATAAAGTTCCTCTGTCCCAAGCATATCTGTGGATAGGCAGTCCTGTGATCCCGATTGATAATCATGTGGGACTTGTTCATGGTGTCAGTGACATAGAAACATAGAAAATAGGTGCAGGAGTAGGCCATTCGGCCCTTCGAGTCTGCACTGCTATTCAATAAGATCATGGCTGATCATTCCCTCAGTACCCCTTTCCTGCTTCCTCTCCATACCCCTTGATCCCCTAAGCCGAAAGGGCCATATCTAACTCCCTCTTGAATATATCCAATGAATTGGCACCAACAACTCTCTGCGGCAGGGAATTCCACAGGTTAACAACTCTCTGAGTGAAGAAGTTTCTCCTCATCTCAGTCCTAAATGGCCTACCCCTTATCCTAAGACTAGGTCCACTGGTTCTGGACTTCCCCAACCGGGAACATTCTTTCTGCATCTAACCTGTCCAGTCCCATCAGAATCTTATACGTTTCTACGAGATCCCCTCTCATCCTTCTAAACTCCAGTAAATAAAGGCCCAGTTGATCCAGTCTCTCTTCATATGACAGTCCAGCCATCCCTGGAATAGTCTGGTGAACCTTTGCTGCACTCCCTCAATAGAAAGAACGCCCTTCCTCAGATTAGGAGACCCAAACTGAACACAATATTCCAGGTGAGGCCTCACTAAGGTCCTGTACAACTGCAGTAAGACCTCTCTGCTCCTATACTCAAATCCCCTAGCTATGAAGGCCAACATACCATTTGCCTTCTTCACTGCCTGCTGTACCTGCATGCCCACTTCCAGTGATTGATGAACCATGACACCCAGGTCTCGTTGCACTTCCTTTTCCTAATCTGCCGCCATTCAGATAATATTCTGCCTTCGTGTTTTTGCCCCCAAAATGGATAACCTCGCATTTATCCACATTATACTGCATCTGCCATGCATTTGCCCACTCACCTAACCTGTCCAAGTCACCCTGCAGCTTCTTGGCATCCACCACCCAGTTTAGTGTCATCTGCAAACTTGGAAATATTACACTCAATTCCTTCATCTAAATCATTAATGTATATTGTAAAGAGCTGGGGTCCCTGCACCGAGCCCTGCGGCACTCCACTAGTCACTGCCTGCCATTCTGAGAAGGACCTGTTTATCCCGACTCTCTGCTTCCTGTCTGCCAACCAGTTCTCTATCCACGTCAGTACATTACCCCCAATACCATGCGCTTTGAATTTGCACATCAATCTCTTGTGCGGGACCTTGTCAAAAGCCTTTTGAAAGTCCAAATACACCACATCCACTGGTTCTCCCATGTCCACTCTACTAGTTACATCCTTAAAAAATTCCAGAAGATTCGTCAACCATGATTTCCCTTTCATAAATCGATGCTGACTTGATCAGATCCTGTCACGGCTTTCCAAATGCGCTGCTATTTCATCCTTAATGATTGATTCCAACATTTCCCCCACTACTGATGTCAGGCTAACCAGTCTATAATTCCCCGTTTTCTCTCTCCCTCCTTTTTTAAAAAGTGGTGTTATATTAGCTACCCTCCAGTCCATAGAAACTGATCCAGAGTCGATAGACTATTGGAAAATGATCACCAATGCATCTACTATTTCTAGGGCCACTTCCTTAAGTACTCTGGGATGCAGCCTATCAGGCCCCGGGGATTTATCGGCCTTCAATCCCATCAATTTCCCAAACACAATTTCTCGCCTAATAAGGATATCCTTCAGTTCCTCCTTCTCACTAGACCTACTGTCCCCTAGTACAATCGGAAGGTTATTTGTGTCTTCCTTCGTGAAGACAGAAATGAAGTATTTGTTCAGTTGGTCTGCCATTTCTTTGTTCCCCATTATAAATTCACCTGAATCCGACTGCAAGGAACTTACATTTGTCTTCACTAATCTTTTTCTCTTCACATATTTATAGAAGCTTTTGCAGTCAGTTTTTATGTTCCCGGCAAGCTTCCTCTCATACTCTATTTTCCCCCTTTTAATTAAACCCTTCGTCTTCCTCTGTTGAATTCTAAATTTCTCCCAGTCCTCAGGTTTGTTGCTTTTTCTAGCCAAATTATATGCCTCTTCATTGGCTTTAACACTATCCTTAATATCCCTTGTTAGCTATGATTGAGCCACCTTCCCCGTTTTATTTTTACTCCAGACAGGGATGTACAATTGCTGAAGTTCATCCATGTGATCTTTAAATGTTTGCCATTGCTTATCCACCGTCAACCCTTTAAGTATCCTTTGCCAGTCTATTCTAGCCAATTCGCGCCTCATACCGTCGAAGTTACCTTTCCTTAAGTTCAGGATCCTAGTTTCCGAATTAACTGTGTCACTCTCCATCTTAATAAAGAATTCTACCATATTATGGTCACTCTTCCCCAAGGGGCCTCGCACAACAAGATTGCTAATTAGTCCCTTCTCATTACACATCACCCAGTCTGGGGCGGCCAGCTCCCTAGTTGGTTCCTCAACATATTGGTCTCGAAAACCATCCCTAATACACTCCAGGAAATCCTCCTCCACCGCATCGCTACCAGTTTGGTTAGCCCAATCAATATGTAGATTAAAGTCGCCCATGATAACTGCTGTACCTTTATTGCACACATCCCTTATTTCTTGTTTGATGCTGTCCCCAACCTCACTACTACTGTTTGGTGGTCTGTACACAACTCCCACTAGCGTTTTCTGCCCTTTGGTATTCCGCAGCTCCACCCATACCGATTCCACATCATCCAGGCTGATGTCCCTCCTTACTATTGCATTAATTTCCTCTTTAACCAGCAACGCCACCACGCCTCCTTTTCCTTTCTGTCTATCCTTCCTAAATGCTGAATACCCTTGGATGTTGAGTTCCCAGCCTTGGTCACGCTGGAGCCATGTCTCCGTGATGGCAATTACATCATACCCGTTAACTGCTATCTGCGTAGTTAATTCGTCCACCGTATTCCAAATACACCTCGCATTGAGGCACAGAGTCTTCAGGCTTGTCTTTTTAACAGACTTTGCCCCTTTAGAATTTTGCTGTAATGTGGCCCTTTTTGTTTTTTGCCTTGGGTTTCTCTGCCCTCCACTTTTACTATTCTCCTTACTATCTTTTGCTTCTGACTCCATTTTATTTCCCTCTGTCTCCCTGCATAGGTTCCCATCCCCCTGCCATATTAGTTTAACTCCTCCGCAACAGCACTAGCAAACACTCCCCCGAGGACATTGGTTCCGGTCCTGCCCAGGTGCAGACCGTCCGGTTTGTACTGGTCCCACCTCCCCCAGAACCAGTTCCAATGTCCCAGGAATTTGAATCCCTCCCTTCTGCACCACTGCTCAAGCCACGTATTCATTTGAGCTATCCTGCAATTCCTACTTTGACTAGCACATGGCACTGGTAGCAATCCTGAGATTACTACTTTTGCGGTCCTACTTTTTAATTTAACTCCTAGCTCCCTAAATTCGTCTCGTAGGACCTCACCCCGTTTTTTACCTATATCGTTGGTACCTATATACACCATGACAACTGGCTGTTCACCCTCCCTTTTCAAAATGTCCTGCACCCGCTCCGAGACATCCTTGACCCTTGCACCAGGGAGGCAACATACCATCCTGGAGTCTCGGTTGTGGCCGCAGAAATGCCTATCTATTCCCCTTACAATCGAATCCCCTATCACTATCGCTCTCCCACTCTTTTTCCTGCCCTCCTGTGCAGCAGAGCCAGCCACGGTGGCATGAACTTGGCTGCTGCTGCCCTCCCCTGATGAGTCATCCCCCTCAACAGTACTCAAAGCGGTGTATCTGTTTTGCAGGGGGATAACCGCAGGGGATCCCTGCACTACCTTCCTTGCACTGCTCTTCCTGTTGGTCTTCCATTCCCTATCTGGCTGTGGACCCTTTATCTGCAGTAAGACCAACTCACTAAATGTGTTATTCACATCATTCTCAGCATCGTGCATGCTCCAGAGTGAATCCACCTGCAGCTCCAGTTCCGCATTGTGGTCCACCAGGATCTGCAGGCGGATGCACTTCCCACACACGTAGTCGTCAGGGACACCGGAAGCGTCCCTGACTTCCCACATAGTACAGGAGGAGCATAACACGTGTCCGAGCTCTCCTGCAATGACTGAACCCTTAGATTAACCTAATTGGGCAATAACAATGTTAAAATGTTACTTACTGATAAAGAAAAAGAAAAGCTACTCACCAATCACCAGCCAATCACTTACCCCCTTGGCTGTGACATCACCTTTCGATTTCTTTCTACTTTTTTGCCTCCCTGCTACAGCTGCACTGGCTGGGCCTCGCCAACGAACTCCCGCCACCAGCTGCAGTTATCAATACAAGTGCTTATTTGTTATTTTCGAATCCCAACAAACTGATGGTTAATGGTTCATTTGTGCCAGGGGGTGGAATTCACTGTAGTTTTAATTAGTAGCATAGTATTTCGAAGCAGTCACTTTTAACAGTGATGTAGTACATGGATTTGTGCTAAACACCTCCATGCACAGTAAGGTGATTCATTGCTTCTATTTTTATTTTATCTTAGTGATTTTTGTATCCAGTGCTTCTGAAACATCCAGGGTTGTTATTGGCTGGAATATTCTGCAACTATAGTAAGGGTATGTAGAAAGTCTGGACTTGTGATCTGAGATCTTGAGTCTCTAAGTTAATCAATAGGTAATTATGTAAGTAAACATATTCCCTTTGTAGTCATTTTTCATGGACATCTGTGCTCTTCAACATGAGGGATGTTAGTGCTAGGGAAGAAAATTTGTTTTAACTTTTTGCACCCATCATCATCATCAATGTAAAGATGAAACCTTCACAGGCGGAGTACAGCAGAGAGTGCTTGTCGGGCAATGCTTACCTCTATTCTACATCAAAAATATGCCTTAACAGCAACCTAAGAAAACCATTGCTGCCTACTATACTATTGAAGTACTGCATTGCCCCATCAGCTCACTTTATGGCCTCTGCGATATTGCCAATTTTTAGTCAACTTTGAACTATGAGTCTGCGCTTACTAAGAACAATATTAAGACTGTTGACACCTATTTCACACAGGATGCTTATATGATGAGATTTTCATCCCTTCAGTCCTAGCTAGATTCAAACCCAGGTCCTCGAGACGAAAGGGACTATTCACTTGCGCTACTTTGTAACCTATATCCCTAATTATTTAACATTGCTATATTGTTTTATAAGAATCACTGTGTCTCTTTCTAAACGTGCAGCAAATAATATTTTATTTCATATGGACCTCCAGACTTAAAAAAATTATATGAGTATGAAAGAGAAGCTATTCCATTAGTAACTTCTAAGGAAAGGAGTCACACAATTCCTTACTGCAGTCCCTGTCTGGTGGAGGCAGAATATTTTCCAAGGAATGATTCTGTATTGGCTTCGCAGCACCGACTGCATCAGACACTGAGCCTTCTAGCCCAGCTATTCTCCAAGACAGTCCAGTCCATTTCATAACTGAGGCAAGGGCCTTTTTTTCTTTTTCTGTGCTGTGATAAGTAGACGCCTTTAAAACCTACAAATGCTAGTTATGCAGATCTACCTCGCTCTGGCAGAATATTTAGAGGATCATGAACTGAGATTAAGCTGATAGGTCTGATTGTAATTTTATCTAAGTTATACCGTGTTGTCTTGATTATCCCTTTCTCGGCAATAAAGCTATAAATTATGTCAAGGATGTTGATGGAAAGACATCATGTGGGTGTGTTTATGTATTGCATTTATTTCCATTTAAGATGAAATATCTAAGCAAATCTCAAACTCAATTAAATTATTCCGCCTGATTCAGGCTCGAGCGAATTGTCCAAATGCAAGTTTATTACTCAGACACCAATAGTATAATAACTATAATAACCCTGATAAAGTGCAACATCCCCACCAACACCTGGGAGTCCTTGGCCAAAGACCACCCTAAGTGGAGGAAGTGCATCCGGGGAGGGCGCTGAGCACCTCGAGTCACATCGTCGTGAGCATGCAGAAATCAAGCGCAGGCAGTGGAAAGAGCGTGCGGCAAACCTATCCCACCCTCCCTTACCCTCAATAACTATCTGTCCGACCTGTGACAGGGACTGTGGCTCTCGTATTGGACTGTTCAGCCACTTAAGGACTCATTTTAAGAGTGGAAGCAATTCTTCCTCGTTTCCGAGGGACTGCCTATGATGATGATGAATAACTATTACGGTTATACAACCTAGTTTCCTGAAAATGCAAGGTGATCAAGCTTGGCCTCCGCATGTTGGACTTCCAACCGTCCTGTGAAGTCTCCTTACAAGAAGGCTGCTACCTGTACTTTGTCACCAATTTAAAAACCTTCCAGCCATCCTTAAAATCCCTCCCCCCTTAATGTGAGTCATATCGCATGATGCCCAGAATGTATATTGAAGTGAGGTTCCTTCACCAAACACCCAGACTTTGACACAATAGCCATCTTTAACTGTTAATCAGTTTAACCTGACATCCTGCCTTAACATTACAAAAGGAACAGGATGACCTATACAATCCTACACAATTAATGTGATACTGCTTGGAGGCTTCCTTCCATTGTTCTGGCCAATTCCTGAAACTAGTATCTAAAGTAATAAACTTGCATGGAATGCAGCAAACCTGTCTGCTTTCTGCTATTCCCATTGTCCCAACTAATCTCCAATATTAGCACATCCTAATGGCCTAGAGATATGATGATTGACCTTACACAAAACAAGTTCTACCATTCCCCCCTAATGAACCTTAGTTTCACACTTGGGTTAATTTTTTTTCTTTTCTCTCCAATTGTGTTTATTGTGTTCCTAACACAGTTGAGGCTGCACACAGGGAGGTTAATGTAACAGTGACCTCAGTCTTTAATAAGACACTCCAGAGTGAGGAACAGGCCTTCGTGGCTGGCTTATATACAGTGCTCCCAAGGGATGCTGGGATCCCTTGGGACTTCAGGGGATGAGCTCCCTGGTGGCGGAATATGGGAGTGCATGCTTTACAGATACACAACAGTATTCACCTCCCAGCCTGATCACCTTGAGTCTACTAACTTACAAATTGCACACTACCAACTTATTTACTAATCTAATTGCATATTCATGGGAACCCTCCAAAAGGCAACCATAAATAGGCAGAGCCTGATGGACCTGCAGCTGATCCTCCAACCAGTGACACAATAATGAAGTAATGGTCAACACAAATTGAACAACATAGAAACATAGAAACATAGAAAATAGGTGCAGGAGTAGGCCATTCGGCCCTTCTAGCCTGCACCGCCATTCAATGAGTTCATGGCTGAACATTCAACTTCAGTACCCCATTCCTGCTTTCTCGCCATACCCCTTGATCCCCCTAGTAGTAAGGACCTCATCTAACTCCTTTTTGAATATATTTAGTGAATTGGCCTCAACAACTTTCTGTGGTAGAGAATTCCACAGGTTCACCACTCTCTGGGTGAAGAAGTTCCTCCGCATCTCGGTCCTAAATGGCTTACCCCTTATCCTTAGACTGTGACCTCTGGTTCTGGACTTCCCCAACATTGGGAACATTCTTCCTGCATCTAACCTGTCTAACCCCGTCAGAATTTTAAATGTTTCTATGAGGTCCCCTCTCATTCTTCTGAACTCCAGTGAATACAAGCCCAGTTGATCCAGTCTTTCTTGATAGGTCAGTCCCGCCATCCAGGGAATCAGTCTGGTGAACCTTCGCTGCACTCCCTCAATAAAAAGAATGTCCTTCCTCAGGTTAGGAGACCAAAACTGTACACAATACTCCAGGTGTGGCCTCACCAATGCCCTGTACAACTGTAGCATCACCTCCCTGCCCCTGTACTCAAATCCCCTTGCTATGAAGGCCAACATGCCATTTGCTTTCTTAACCGCCTGCTGCACCTGCATGCCAACCTTCAATGACTGATGTACCATGACACCCAGGTCTCTTTGCACCTCCCCTTTTCCTAATCTGTCACCATTCAGATAATAGTCTGTCTCTCTGTTTTTACCACCAAAGTGGATAACCTCACATTTATACTTCATCTGCCATGCATTTGCCCACTCACCTAACCTATCCAAGTCGCTCTGCAGCCTCACAGCATCCTCCTCGCAGCTCACACTGCCACCCAACTTAGTGTCATCCGCAAATTTGGAGATACTACATTTAATCCCCTCATCTAAATCATTAATGTACAGTGTAAACAGCTGGGGCCCCAGCACAGAACCTTGCGGTACCCCACTAGTCACTGCCTGCCATTCTGAAAAGTACCCATTTACTCCTACTCTTTGCTTCCTGTCTGACAACCAGTTCTCAATCCATGTCAGTACACTACCCCCAATCCCATGTGCTCTAACTTTGCACATCAATCTCTTGTGTGGGACCTTGTCGAACGCCTTCTGAAAGTCCAAATATACCACATCAACTGGTTCTCCCTTATCCACTCTACTGGAAACATCCTCAAAAAATTCCAGAAGATTTGTCAAGCATGATTTCCCTTTCACAAATCCATGCTGACTTGGACCTATCATGTCACCTCTTTCCAAATGCACTGCTATGACATCCTTAATAATTGATTCCATCATTTTACCCACTACCGATGTCAGGCTGACCGGTCTATAATTCCATGTTTTCTCTCTCCCTCCTTTTTTAAAAAGTGGGGTTACATTGGCTACCCTCCACTCCATAGGAACTGATCCAGAGTCAATGGAATGTTGGAAAATGACTGTCAACGCATCCACTATTTCCAAGGCCACTTCCTATGACAATTGTAAGGCAGCATACAAGCCCAGACGGATTGCCCCACATTATATACCAGTTCCCACTATTTGTGGGCTCCAGGTTTTGATTCCTTTCTCAATATCTTTATTATCCTGTTACATATGAACCAAATGTTCTTGCGAGGTAACTGAAAATTGAAGGATTTACTTTAAAATTAAGATATAGGGAGTGAAATTGGGTGGCCAAAGTGGACCACCGACCTTCAAGCTTCCTCCTGAAGGGGCAGCTCCAACTGCATTTCTGTAACATGGTGCAGGTGAACTGGCAATAACATTTTACCTTCTCCTTTGACCGGTACAACTGGAGAGAGACAGAACATTGGGCTATTAATGGGGCAAAGGGTTTCCCTATGATGCAGGTGTGAGGCACTAGTTGTAACCCAGTACCTTCTCCTGCCCACGTACGCACTTCTCGCCTGGCCAGGACTCCATCGGCTTGCAGAGACTGTGCCGTTTGGAGAATGCTCGTCCAATGTGAACCCACACGTGGGTGTAGTGCGTTGGTACACATCACACTTACACACCTACTCGTTCCCATCTTGTCAGCAACACTCTAAGTCTGGGACTAACCACATGCCGTTTTAGGTTCCCACTTTGGTTATTTAATTTGGTTAAAAACCCCTTCAGTTAGATTCGACATCTAAATGATTCAGGCTGGCCACCTATCCCCACCCATTCGGCTAAACCTCATTTGCGTCGGGCCTTCGGCTTTTCACCCACGTCTGAGTCAGGGCTCTTCCAATCTGTTCTTTGGTTCCTCACCTGCGCGTCCCCTACCACTTCCTTCAACATGAGGTGAAACAAATTAAAATAGCAACCGCGACACAATCCACCAGGCATATGCATGGAGGTTAAAATAAAAGCAACTGGAACAATTTCAAAGCGCTTATCATTACATAACAACCGCCTGATTCCATCACTTTTAACCCATTTGTTTGTGGATTAGGGAGTAACATGGGACAAGGGGGACCCGGACTTCCGGTAGCATTTTTACCTGGTTTCCCAATGGCCTCGAATCTCACATTGGTCTTGAAACCACCGCCACGGGATCCCCACCGCTGTTCCATTACCATTACAAATGCATTTTACCCGAACCCCATTCCCTTCTTCCCCACCGCGTGCCAATAGTTCGATTTCCATGTAACCAGGGCTTGCCACCTCCCAGTGGCAGTTCCACCCTCAATTCAATCGTTCCTCGATTTCTCTCAACATTGCTTCTTCTCTGGTTGGATTATATTTATACCGCTCATCTTGAGGGCTACTCTGGCACCAACCCCCAAGTGGGGGAAGAAGGAAGGAATGTGGTAGTGATAGGGAACAGTATAGTCAGGGGGATAGATACTGTTCTCTGCAGCCGCGACAGGGAGTTCCAGAGGTTGTGTTGCCTGCCCAGTGCAAGGGTTAAGGATATCTCCTCGCGGCTGGAAAAGTATTTGAAGTGAAAGGGGGAGGATCCAGTTGTCGTGGTCCATGTAGGAACCAATGATATAGGTAGAACTAGGAATGAAGTTCTGCTGAGGGAGATTGAAGAGCTAGGGTCTAAATTAATAAGCAGAACTTCAAGGGTAATAATCTCTGGATTACTACCTGAGCTACGCACAAATTGGCATAGGGTCAAGCAGATCAGAGAGTTAAATGCGTGGCTCAGAGACTGGTGTGAGAGGAAGGGGTTTCAATTCATGGGGCACTTGCACCAGTACTGAGGAAAAAGGGAGCTGTTCTGTCGGGATAGGCTCCACTTCAACCCGGCTGGGACTAGTGCCCTGGCGAATCGAATAACTAAAACTGTAGATAGTGCTTTAAAATAAAAAATGAGAGGGAGGGGTCAGGTGAGGGGAAATTTAGATATATATATATATATAGAGAAAGATCAATGCAATGGAACAGTGTAGCGATTTGGGTAAAAATAAGCAGAGTCTGACATCAAGGAACAGAGTGTTTAATGGTAGCAGTGCAGTAGAGAATAAGGTCAAAGCAGGGAATAATGGTAAAAAAAATACATTAAAGACTCTTTATCTGAATGCATGGAGCATTCATAATAAGATAGATTAATTAGTGGCACAAATAGGAGATAAATTGGTTTGATTTAATAGCCATTACTGAGATGTGGTTGTAAGATTACCAAGGTTGGGAACTAAATATTCCAGGATACTTGACGTTTTGAAAAGACAGGCAGAACGGTGAAGGAGTGGGGGTAGCCCTGATAATAAAGGATGACATAAGGACAGTAGACAGAAAGGACTTTGGCTCAGAAGATCAGGAAGTAAGATCAGGAAGTAAAATCAGTATGGTTGGAGATACGGAATATCAAGGGGCAGAAAACACTGGTGGCAATAGTATAGGGGCCCCCTAACATTAGCTATACCGTTGGACAGAATCCAAGGAAGAGGCATATAAATTGGCCAGAAAAATCAGCAAACCTGAGGACTGGGAGAAATTTAGAATTCAGCAGAGGAGGACAAAGGGTTCAATTAGGAGGGGGAAAAGAGTATGAGAGTAAGCTTGCTGGGAACATAAAAACTGACTGCAAAAGCTTCTATAGATATGTGTAGAGAAAAAGATTAGTAGGTCTCTTGCAGTGAGAATCAGGTGAATTTATAATGGGGAACAAAGAAATGGCAGACTAATTAAATAAATACTTTGGTTCTGTCTTCACGAAGGAAGACACAAATAACCTTCTGGAAATACTAGGGGACCGAGGGTCAAGTGAGAAGGAGGAACTGAAGGAAATCCTTATTAGTGAGGAAATTGTGTTAGGGAAATCGATGGGATTGAAGACCGATAAATCCCCGGGGCATGATAGTCTGCATCCCAGAGTACTTAAGGAAGTGGCCCGAGAGACAGTAGATACATTGGTGATCATTTTCCAACAGTCTATTGACTCTGGATCAGTTCCTATGGACTGGAGGGTAGCTAATGTAACACTACTTTTTTTAAAAAGGAGGGAAAGAGAAAACGGGAAATTATAGACCGGTTAGCCTGACATCAGTAGTAGGGAAAATGTTGGAATCAATTATTAAAGATGAAATAGCAGCGCATTTGGAAAACAATGACAGGATCGGTCCAAGTCAGCATGGATTTATGAAAGGGAAATCATGCTTGACAAACCTTCTAAAAATTTTTGAGGATGTAACTAGTAGAGGGGACAAGGGATAACCAGTGGATGTGGTGTATTTGGACTTTCAAAAGGCTTTTGACAATGTCCCACACAAGAGATTAGTGTGCAAAATTAAAGCACAAGATATTGGGGATAATGTATTGATGTGGATAGAGAACTCGTTGGCAGACAGGAAGCAGAGAAAAGGGATAAACGGGTCCTTCTCAGAGTGGCAGGCAGTGACTAGTGGGGTGCTGCAGGGCTCAGTGCTGGGACCCCAGCTATTTACAATATACATTAATGATTTAGATGAAGGAATTGAGTGTAATATCTCCAAGTTTGCAGATGACACAAAGCTGGGTGGCGGTATGAGCTGTGAGGAGGATGCTAAGAGGCTGCAGGGTGACTTGGATGGGTTAGGTGAGTGGGCAAATGCATGGCAGATGAAATATAATGTGGATAAATGTGAGGTTATCCACTTTGGTGGCAAAAACATGAAGGCAGAATATTATCTGAATGGCGGCAGATTAGGAAGAGGGGAGGTGCAACAAGACCTGGCTGTCATGGTACATCAGTCATTGAAAGTTGGCATGCAGGTACAGCAGGTGGTGAAGAAGGCAAATGACATGTTGGCCTTCATAGCAAGAGGATTTGAGTATCGGAGCAGGGAGGTCTTACTGCAGTTGTACAGGGCCTTGGTGAGGCCACACCTTGAATATTGTGTACAGTTTTGGTCTCCTAATCTGAGGAAGGACATTCTTGCTATTGAGGGAGTGCAGCGAAGGTTCACCAGACTGATTCCCGGGACGGCAGGACTGACATACGAGGAGAGACTGGATTGACTAAGCTTATATTCACTGGACTTTAGAAGAATGAGAGGGAATCTCATAGAAACATCTAAAATTCAGATGGGATTAGACAGGTTAGATGCAGGAAGAATGTTCCTGATGTAGGGGAAGTCCAGAACCAGGGGTCACAGTCTTAGGATAAGGGGTAAGCCATTTAGGACCGAGATGAGGAGAACTCCTTCACCCAGAGAATTGTGAACATGTGGAATTCTCTACCACAGAAAGTTGTTGAGGCCAGTTTGTTAGATATATTCAAAAGGGAGTTAGACGTGGCCCTCAAACGCTAAAGGGATCAACAGGTATGGTGAGAAAGCAGGAATGGGATACTAAAGTTGCAAAAATTATCAGCCATGATCATATTGAATGGTGGTGCAGGCTCGAAGGGCCTAATTTTAATGTTTCTATGTAAAAATACTAGTAGTGTATACTGTGGGTACATGCAGAGGGTGATTTATCCTTCGTGCACACGCAGACTAAGACTATTGTTTGAGCACGGCTGGTGTGGCACTGAGTCATGCAGTACTGGACTGGTCTGTAGTGAGTTAGCTGATTTTATGACAACAGTAGGGATGCTACAGCTGAGCTCAGTATCTTCAAGTGAGAGAGTGCAAAAATTTCTGCTCCTGATCGTTATTTGGGGACAGCTGCCAATTGTATGTATGTATTGAGAGAGGATGATGCTTCACTGTGATAGCTCCTGGAAGTTGTACCAGAGGAACACTTCCACCATAAGCAGCCTAGCGAATGGAGGCAAAAAAGGAGAGAATTAGAGTATTAGGGACAATCTCAGAGATTTTTAATCTTTCTTTCTAAACCTCGGCCTTTCTTTTTCTCTTTCTACAGATGTGCTGGTAGCTGGGAAGCCCTGCGACTGTGACATTGTGGTAGACTGTCATGCTGGTGACCCAACCTCCCTGGAAGTAAAGCTCACTAACCAGAGCAAGCGCACTGTTGGCCCTTTTGCCCTCACTGTCATTCCATACCAGGACTATCAAAATGGGGTTCACAACAACGATCTTGGGAATGCTGTTACTTCAATTGGATCCAATACATTCTATATAGATGCAGTAAGTAGAACTTTCAATCATGAAAGCGTCCATAATGCACTTTCTATTTTGTTTTCAGCTGCTATGAAGGATATCGGGGTCTAAATTGCCCTTTTTTGCGACGCCCGTTAGTATCTCTGGCGCTAACTCGGCACAAAAATGTTTTTGCCCGGGAGAGGGGTGGGTGGAGGCTACCAGCTGCCATGGTAGTGCCCGGGCCGTCGCTCAACCGGCGATGTGCCCCGCAAAGCTATCACGAGCAGCGTCAGCGCCAGCCTTGCGGGTCGTGAACTGGGTCGACATCTCGCAGGGCAGAAACATAGAAACATAGAAAATAGGTGCAGGAGCAGGCCATTCAGCCCTTCTAGCCTGCACCGCCATTCAATGAGTTCATGGCTGAACATGAAACTTCAGTACCCCCTTCCTGCTTTCTCGCCATAACCCTTGATCCCCCGAGTAGTAAGGACTTCATCTAACTCCCTTTTGAATATATTTATTGAATTGGCCTCAACTACTTTCTGTGGTAGAGAATTCCACAGGTTCACCACTCTCTGGGTGAAGAAGTTTCTCCTCATCTCGGTCCTAAATGGCTTACCCCTTATCCTCAGACTGTGACCCCTGGTTCTGGACTTCCCCAACATTGGGAACATTCTTCCTGCATCTAACCTGTCTAAACCCGTCAGAATTTTAAACGTTTCCATGAGGTCCCCTCTCATTCTTCTGAACTCCAGTGAATACAAGCCCAGTTGATCCAGTCTTTCTTGATAGGTCAGTCCCACCATCCCGGGAATCAGTCTGGTGAATCTTCGCTGCACTCCCTCAATAGCAAGAATGTCCTTCCTCAAGTTAGGAGACCAAAACTGTACACAATACTCCAGGTGTGGCCTCACCAAGGCCCTGTACAACTGTAGCAACACCTCCCTGCCTCTGTACTCAAATCCCCTCGCTATGAAGGCCAACATGCCATTTGCTTTCTTAACCGCCTGCTGTACCTGCATGCCAACCTTCAATGACTGATGTACCATGACACCCAGGTCTCGTTGCACCTTCCCTTTTCCTAATCTGTCACCATTCAGATAATAGTCTGTCTCTCTGTTTTTACCACCAAAGTGGATAACCTCACGTTTATCCACATTATACTTCATCTGCCGTGCATTTTCCCACTCACCTAACCTATCCAAGTCACTCTGCAGCCTCATAGCATCCTCCTCGCAGCTCACACTGCCACCCAACTTAGTGTCATCCGCAAATTTGGAGATACTGCATTTAATCTCCTCGTCTAAATCATTAATGTACAATGTGAACAGCTGGGGCCCCAGCACAGAACCTTGCGGTACCCCACTAGTCACTGCCGCCATTCTGAAAAGTACCCATTTACTCCTACTCTTTGCTTCCTGTCTGACAACCAGTTCTCAATCCACGTCAGCACACTACCCCCAATCCCATGTGCTTTAACTTTGCACATTAATCTCTTGTGTGGGACCTTGTCGAAAGCCTTCTGAAAGTCATAGTCAAGTTAAAGGGGAGGTCGAGAGCGCCCCGTGATGTCATCTCACCTGTTTGGTCGACTCACCAGTCAGCCCGACTTCTTCCGTTATGTGTTCTGGTCAGCCATTATGCTGCTCGGTGCTCCATTTTGGGTGCTGGGCCGAGATGTCAGCACCACGCTGCCCTGGTGGACCGGTGGAGGCCATCAGAGACAGAGTACGCAGCGGCCCTCCACTTTAACTGAAGGAGAGGGGTGTTGTAACACGTCCACACTATGCGGGGCTTCCATGTAGCACTGCCAATTGCGTCCCAGTATCGCCTTGGAACCCGCCCCAAGAGGAAGTGGAGCGCATGAACTTGCGCTCCAATCCCTCCGAGGGCAGTAACTGCAATTTCACGGCCGGGCTGGGACTTTTGTGCCGGGCGCAGGAAGTCCCGCCCAAGTCTGTTACCACCCCCAATTGGGACGCTGGAGAATTTCTCCCCCATAGTTGACATATCTATGTCTCAGAAATGGTCAATAAATTTTAAAAAGTAATTCCTATAGAAATGACAGGATAAAGATTAACTTTGTTGCAGAATGTTGTCCACAAGAAGCAGACAAGGGTTGTAGCTCTTACCTGAGGTTCAGAGGGGGTGAAATTCGTCTTAGGCTGTCGTGAAAAATGGGGGATAGCGCATCAACGTTTTACACTCTGCCTAATTTCCTTTTTCCAGTGAAGTCAATGACAAAGAGACCCAGGCATAGTGTACTGCTGCCCAAGATGAATTTCACCCCCAGAATCTTTGAGAGGAAGCTTGCAGATTCTATTTGACTGAAAATAATAGTTTCAAATAGTTATTTCCTGCCCCGAATCATTACAGAATGCAAAGTAAATTGAAAGTGTGGGAAAACTTAAAATCACATTTTGTATAACTTTAAAAAAAAAAGTTCAATTTTAGAATCCTGGAATGTTAATATAGCATCAGTCAAAAGGAATAAACTGGTTTGGAAAGGTGGGAAGAACTGGACAAGATAAAACTTTGATTATGACTTCAGTTATGCGGAGAGACTGGAGAAGCTGGGGTTGTTCTCCTGAGAGCAGTGAAGGTTTAGGCAAAATTTGAAAGAGGTGTTCAAAATCTTGAAAGGTTTTGATAGAGTAAATAAGCAGAAACTGTTTCCAGTGGCAGAAGAGTTGGTAACCAGAGGACACAGATTTAAGGTGATTGGCAAAAGAACCAGAGGCAGCATGACGATTTTTTTTTTAATGCAGCGAGTTGCTGTCATCTGGAATGCACTTCCTAAAAGGGTGGTGGAAGCATATTCGAAGTAAATTTCAAAAGAGAATTAGATAAATACAGTATTTGAAGGGAAAAAAATTACAGGGCTAATGGGAAAAGGCAGGGGAGTGGGTCTAATTGGATTGCTCTTTCAAAGAGCTGGCACAGGCACGATGGACCGAATGACCTCCTTCTGTCCTGTATGACACTATTCTGTAATTGGTTTTCATGGAAGAGCCTATCCAGCCCTTTAAAGACCATTACAGCCAGAGAAATACTTAATATTGAGTCATTACATTTACAGCACATAAGGAGGCCATTTGGCCTATTATGTTTGTGCTAGTGCGAGCTCTTCAATTAGAGCTTTTTACTGAAATCCCATTCCCTTGCCTGTTCCTCATACCCTTTTGTATTCTTTCCTTTCAAATAGTATCCAATTCCACTTTTAATGATGTAGTCTCTGCCTTGATAGCCATTTGTGGCATTCCACATTCTCATGTAACTTTTATGTCTCCTAGTCATCTCTTGTCCATGTGGTTACATTCCCTTTGGTACCATATGCCTTATTTGTCATAATAGCTATCTTATGTGCCATCTGAATAAAGTGTCTGCTGTAAATTCAGGTATACAGTACTCACCCCATTCCTTTTATTGATACATTCTGTGACTTCCACAAAAATTCTAATAAATTAGTGAAGCACGATCTGCCTTTGACAAAACTATGCTGAATTACTCCATGCATTTCTAAGTGCCTACTGATTTCATTCCATATGAATTGTGGAAGTTTACCTGCAGGTGAGGTAAGGCTAATTAGCCTACAATTTCCTGACATTCCTTTCTTCCTCCCTCCTTGAACAGGGGTGTCACATTTGCCATCCTCCAATCCTTTGGCACAATTCCGATTTTTAAGTTTTGGGGAAAATTATGGTTAGTTCTTCTATTATCTCTTCCCCAACCTCTCTAGTATTGTGGGATGCATACATTCTAGGCCTGGTAACTGTTCTAATTTTCAGTCCCATTAACATTTTTAATACAGTTTCCTTTTGCATACTTATCTGCAGTCGTGGCTCTTCCACATCCCCCTTTGATACTCCTACTTTTACCTTCCTCTGTAAAAACTGATTTGAATTACTTACGAAGCATCTCCACCATTAACTTGTTCTGAACAACAAATTGGCCCATTCATTTCAAAGTGGTCCCTCCCCTTGTTGAACTATGTATTTACATATTTGTTAATTCCCTTTATTTTGGACACAAGTCTTTTTTCATACTCCCGTTTATAGAAACATAGAAACATAGAAAATAGGTGCAGGAGTAGGCCATTCGGCCCTTTGAATGGCGGTGCAGGCTCGATGAGTTCATGTCGCTCCTAATCACTCTTTCTGCTTCCTTTCTATCCATTTTACAATTTTCCCAGTTTTCTTCTGTATTATACCCTGACATTTATCATATGTCTGTTTTCTAAAATCTAATTTTTACTCTAAAGGTTTTGAATTAATTTTTCAAAATATATTAAGAATCTGACTCCTGTATCTCAATCTAACTAGAGTTTTGTATATTTTTAAGTCATTTTCAGTCATTTAAAATCATGTTACTCACAAATGGTAGATTGACACTGTGATTTAAAATGCTTATTTTTTTGTGATAAACCTATTTTCAGCTGTAAGAACATAAGAATTAGGAGCAACATTGGCTATTTGGCCCCTCGAGCCTGCTCCACCATTCAATAAGATCATGGCTGATCTTGTACGTCAACTCCATCTTCTCACACTATCCCCATATCTCTTGATTCCCTTAATATTCAAAACAAATCACTCAAATAATGAAAAGGGAAAGAACCACATACAGCAAAATGAGATTACAGAGTCTCGCACCTGCAGAACAATGACTATCCCAGCAGACAAACAAATGACTTCAGGGCAAGGAACAGAAAATATGATACTCAATGACTGAGTATCTACTGCCCTCTGGGATAGAGAATTCTAAAGATTCACAACCCATTGAGGAAATTTCTCCTTATCTCAGTCCTAAATGGCCAACCCCTTATTCTGAGACTATGACCCCTGGTTCTCGACTCCCCATGCAGGGGAAACATCTTCCCAGGATCGACCTTGTTAAGCCCTGTAAGAATTTTATATCGTTCATTGAGATCACCTCTCATTCTTCTAAATTCTAGGGAATATAGGCCTGGTCTCCTAAATCTCTTCTCATAGGACAATCCCCCCATCCTAGAAATCAATCCTATGAACCTTCGTTGCACTCCCTCTAAGTATATCCTTCCTTCGGAAAGGAGACCAAAACTGTACACAGTACTCCAAGTGTGGTCTCACCAAGATCCTATTTAATTATAATAAGACTTCTTTAATCTTATACTCCAATCCTTTTGTAATGAAGTCTAACATACCATTTGCTTTCCTAATTATTTCTTGTACCTGCATGTTTACTTTCAGTCATTTGTGCACAAGGAAAACTGGGTCTCTTTGAATAATAACATTTCCCAATCTCTCACCATTTAAAAATATTCTGCTTTCCTATTTTTCCTACCAAAGTGGATAACTTCACATTTCCCCACATTATATTCCATCTACCATGTTCTTGCTCACTTACTTAACCTGTCTATGGGCCCAAATTTGCCCAGGAGTTGCTCTGTTTTTTTTTGGAGCAACTTGATTTTTCTGGAATATCTTAAAAATCCCCATTCTGCACATTCAATTTGCGCCAGTGTAAGTGAGTTAGTTAGCATTTTTTAAAGTTTTTTTTCCTAAAGAGGGCGTTACCAGCCACATACGCCCGTTTTGGCCATTTGAGCCACTTTGCACAGCGAATAGTTGCTCCAAACTAACTTAGGCCAGCGTATGTGGCCACTTGCAGCCACACAGAAAACCCTTGTGGAGAGTAAAGAAATCAGCACAGGTAGGTAGTTAGGCCCCAAGTTTCTACATGATTTGCTCCTGATTTTTAGGAGCAACTGGTGGAGAACGGAGTATCTTAGAAATCGGAATTCTCCACATTTAAGTTTTCTGCAGTTCTAGTCAGGTAGAACAGTTTCACTTTTGAACAGAATTTTTTTTTCAAAAGGGGGAGTGTCCGGCCACTGACGCCTGATTTGAAAGTTTCCACAGTGAAAATGTACTCCAAACTAACTTAGAATGGAGCAAGTGAAGATTTTTGTAGCTTGAAAAAACCTTGTCTACACATTAAAAAATCAGGCGCAGGTTGCAAATTAAGCGTCGGGAATGAGGTGGGAGGGGGGGGAAGGGAAGGCATTACATTCTACAATAAATCCTTAGTTATACTTATACAAATATTATACAAATAAATCCAACCTGAATAAAAATTTATAAGCAAAGAAAAGATTAAATAAACCATGTTCCTACCTGTGTGAAAGTGCTTCAGGCACGCCTTTCAGGCAGCGGTTTGCCGTCAGGACCGACCGACGGCAGGGGGAGAGAGGGAGAAGGCTGCAGGAAGCCTCATTACTTGAGGCAGCCGTTCCCGACGGCAGGGGGGTGGAGGCAGGGAGAAGGCTGCAGGAAGCCTCATTACTTGAGGCAGCCGTTCCCGACGGCAGGGGGGCGGAGGCAGGGAGAAGGCTGCAGGAAGCCTCATTACTTGAGGCAGCCGTTTGCCGTCGGGACCGACTGACGGCAGGGGGAGAAAGCTGCAAGAAGCCTCAGTGCTGATCATGGAAGGGCAATGTGGTTTTATTAAAAAATGTTAAAAATTGAACAGCTACAAAGAATTTTAATAGTCTCAAACAAGTGCATGTGTCCCGTTTATCACAGTCTATCTTTAATTACAGAATGCACTCCCTCACCCTCACACACAGAAATATCAAGAAAATTAAAATACAAGCCTTTGCAAGGGTTCAATAAACAAATTTTCACTTTTTCTGCAGCACTTTTTAAAATGGCCGAGTGCCAATGTTTCCTTCAGACTGCGCATGCGCGAACGCTCCAACGCGCACGCACAGGGTTGCCGGCACGAAAAAACTCATTTAAATTGTACTCGCCCCCTCCGACTTACAAAATCGGCGCGAGTGGTAGGCTCCGCCCCCTGGGCGCCACGCCAAGCAGACATCGAGCTGCAAAGCGCTCGAGAATAGCGCGTTTTTTTCAGGTGTTGTTTTCGGCGCGAAAAACGGGCGCCCAGCTCGGAGGGGCACCTGTTTTGCCGCGTGTGGAAACTTGGGGCCTTAATAACTTGACGAAAGAATGTGAATAGGATCAAACAGCTATACAGGACATATGACAAACTTCGCAAAGTTAATTTACTATACAACAGAAGCATTCATGGAAGCTTAAACTACAAAAATAAAAGTAGTAAAGAGACAAAACATAGTTACATAATTTTTTCAAAATATTCAAATAAAAAGTTATCATCCCCCCCAAATCAAAATACTCTTTCCCCCCCCCCCCCCATCAAAACTCTTTCTCTCCCCGCGCCCCCCACCCCATCAAAACTCTCCTCCTCTCCACCCCCACCCCCACCCCACCAATCAAAACTCTCCTTCTCCCCCTGCCCCCCATCAAAACTCTCCTCACTAAACACAAACACAACCATCAATAAATAAAAAGTAAAACTCAAGTCCTACCTCGGCCCGGGAAGTCAGCTGGCTGGTGCAGGAGACCAGTCGGCCAGAGATAGGTGCGGGATTCTCTCCATGACATGCAGCAGCCCGGCGCATTTCATGAGGCCCCTCGGCCTGGGATGGGGGCGGGACATCGGGTCCCACACTGCAGAGGAACTGCTGCGCATGCCTCCAGTGTGCATGCATTGAGCTACCGGCACTTTTGAGCGCAGGGCCCTAGCTCTGCCCCCTAATTGAATTGCCACGCTGCGCCAAGCGGCCAGAATGCGGGGACAACTTTTTGGCGCCGTTTTTATCCTAGGAAGTTGCCGCATCTCACATGAGTGCGCCGAACAAATGGATGGGCCAAATTTGGATTCTATATCGCTTTGCAACCTCTTTGCATCCTCCTCACAACTTACTTTTCCACCGAGCTTTGTATCGTCAGTGAAGTTGGATACATTACACTTGGTCCCTGCACCTAAGTCATTGATAGAGATTGTAAATAGCTGAGGCCCACGCACTGTCCTGCCAACCTGAAAATGACCCATTTATTCCTACTCTGTTTTCTGTCCATTAACCAATCCTCAATCCATGCTATAATAGCTTACCCCATCCCATGAGCCCTAATTTTGTGTAATATCTTCTTGTGTGGCACTTGATCGAATGCTTTCTGAAAATCCAAATATACTACATACACTGGATCCCTCTTATCTGCCTAACTAGTTACTACTTCAAAAATAACAGATCTATCAAACACAAATTTCCTTTCATAAATCCGTGTTGGCTCTGCCCAATCATATTCTAGCATTTTCCCTACTACTGATGTCAGGCAACTGGTCTGTAGTTCCCTGTTTTCTCTCTCCCTCCTTTCTTGAATAGCAAGGTTACATTTGCTACCTTCCAATCTTCAAGGACCGTTCTAGAATCTAGGCTAATAATCAAATTTTACCAAGTTACCACTCTTAAAAATATCAAGGAATATTTTTTAAAGCAACATTTTTTTTTAAATTACATTTTAAAACGCTGCCCGATTGTACTGTGTAGGGGGATAGCGGAAAGGCTTCTCTTTCCACGAGCGGGCCCCCTGATATAAGGGGTCGACACTCGTCCCAATCCGTGCAGCAACCCTCGAAGTCAATAGACGGAGACAGAAGACAAGGTTCAACGATCTTTTAATCACGAACCGTCCGGGAGCAATTTCTCAACACCGCTTCCTGTGAGTGGAAATGCTCACTGAACAGCAAAATCAGCCATCTTTTATACACTGTTCAAAAGACCATTTGCTTCCCCAATACAACCTCCCACGACTCCTGATTGGTTACCTTATCAGTAATACCTTGGATTGACAGAGCAGGTTCAGGCCTTCCTCGGGTGACCTCAACTTGCTCGAATATGCTGACCTGGCGGCCTTCTGGTTATTGGGGCTATCAGACTTTGTTATAATTACATGGGTAAGACTGGACCTCACCTCGGAATTTAAACGAGCTAACCTCGGCCTTTATAGTGGTCCATTTTATAAGGGTGTATAAAGGGAATAACATATTTGAGTGATTAATTACAGGAGATCCCATCACAGGAAACCCAGAGGGACAGGTAAACAGTGTAGTGTATGGAGAAAGAGTCAGACTGAACACTGTGAGCTCAAAGTAATGTGTGACCGTAGTCTTTTATTGCAGGTCCCCAGAGTGCCTCTCCAACCTGTGAAGCACTCTGAAATACCAGTGCTCCCAAGGGATTATGAGATCCCTTGGGACTCCGGGGAATGAGCCCTCTGGTGGCTGCACAGAGTATATACAAGTCCAGATACATTCCCCCCGAAAGTCAATAGTGTAATTATTTACAATGTGAGTCGATCTGGGGCCCTTGCCCTGGTTGATCGTCTCGGTGTGAAGGCTGGTGTTGTTCAGTCATTTGTTGGGCCCTCGCTGGGCTGCTGTGCAGTTGGCCTTGCTGGACTGCCTGGTCGGTTGGGGGCTGCTATGGATGATGGGTTCTGCTTCGTGGTCAACCGTGGTGTCGGTTGCCACTGGTGTGTGTGTTGGGGATCAAAAAATGTAGGGTCCAAGGTGGGTTGCTCAGGGTAGTCCGTGAATCTGAGTTTGATTTGGTCCAAGTGTTTCCAGTGAATGAGTCCATTTGAAAGTTTGACCCAAAACACCCTGCTCCCCTCTTTAGCCATGACAGTGCCGGGAAGCCACTTGGGACCTTGCCCATAATTTAATACAAATACAGGATCATTGACTTCAATCTCGCGTGACACATTTGCGCTATCATGGTATGCACTTTGTTGAAGCCGCCTGCTCTCTACCTGTTCATGTAGATCAGGGTGAACTAATGAGAGCCTTGTCTTAAGTGCTTTTTTCATGAGTAGTTCAGCAGGTGGGATCCCAGTGGGTGAGTGTGGTCTCGTGCGGTAGCTAAGCAGGACTCGGGACAGGCGAGTCTGCAGTGAGCCTTCAGTTACCCTCTTCAAGCCTTGCTTGATGGTTTGCACTGCTCTCTCTGCATGACTATTGGACGCTGGTTTAAACGGGCAGATGTGACCTGTTTGATCCCATTACGGGTCATAAATTCTTTGAATTCAGCACTGATAAAACATGGCCCGTTGTCGCTCACCAGGCCATCGGGTAAGCCATGTGTGGCAAACATGGCCCGCAGGCTTTCAGTGGTGGCAGCAGACGTGCTGGCCGACACTATCTCGCATTCAATCCACTTGGAGTAAGCGTCTACAACCACAAGGAACATTTTACCCAAGAACGGGCCTGCATAGTCGACGTGTACCCTAGACCACGGTTTGGAGGGCCAAGACCATAAACTTAGCGGTGCCTCCCTGGGTACATTGCTTATCTGCGAGCATTTATTACATCTGTGAACGCAGGACTCTAAGTCCGCATCGATGCCGGGCCACCACACATGGAATCTGGCTATCGCTTTCATCATTACGATGCCTGGGTGGGTACTGTGGGGGTCATTGATGAATGTATCTCTGCTCTTCTTGGGGACCACTACTCGATTGCCCCACAGAAGACAGTCTGCCTGTATAGTATAGACATTTCATCTTTGCGCCGCTGGAACAGCTTTATCTCTTCCTGCATTTCCACTGGAACACTGGACCAGCTCCCGTAAAGCACACAGCTTTTGACGAGAGATAATAAGGGGTCCTGGCTTGTCTAGGTTTTGATCCGCTGGGCAGTGACGGGTGATTGCTCACTCTCAAATGCTTCCATAACCATGGCTAGGTCTGCGGGCTGTGCCATTTCCACCCCCGTGGTGAGCAATGGCAGCCTACTGAGAGCATCGGCGCAGTTTTCTGTGGCGGATGGCGTAGTTGTATGCGGACAACGTGAGCGCCCATCTCTGGATGCGGGCCGATGCGTTGGCATTCATCCCTTTGCTCTCGGAAAACAGGAATATAAGTGGCTTATGGTCAGTTTCCAATTCAAATTTTAGTCCAAACAGGTATTGATGCATTTTCTTTACCCCACAGACACACGCTAACGCTTCTTTTTCAATCATGCTGTAGGCTCTCTCGGTCTTAGACAGACTCCTGGATGCATAAGCAACTGGTTGCAGTTTCCCGAAATCATTGGTTTTTTGCAATACACACCCGACGCCATATGACGACGCATCACATGCTAGTACCAAACGCTTACATGGATCATACAACACAAGCAATTTTATGAGCATAACAATTTTCTCGCTTTTACAAAGGCATTTTCTTGGCTTTTGTCCCAAACCCATTCGCCCCCTTTTTGTAGTAAGACATGCAGTGGTTCTAACAGTGTGCTGAGACCCGGTGAGAAGTTACCAAAGTAGTTCAAGAGTCCCAGGAGCGACTGCACCTCCGTCACGTTCTGTGGCCTCGGTGCGTTCTCGATTGCCTCCGTCTTCGCGTTGGTGGGCCTGATGCCGTCCGCCGCAATCCTCCTTCCCAAGAACTCCAGTTCAGGCGCCAGGAAAACGCATTTCGAGCATTTTAACCTGAGCTCCACGCGGTTGAGCTGACTAAGAACCTCCTCCAGGTTCTGCAGATGCTCCACTGTGTTCTGACCTGTGACCAATATGTCAGAAGAACATAACATAAAAATTAGGAACAGGAGTAGGCCATCTAGCCACTTGAGCCTGCTCCGCCATTCAACAAGATCATGCCTGATCTGGCCGTGGACTCGGCTCCACTTACCTGCCCGCTCCCCGTAACCCTTAATTCCCTTATTGGTTAAAAATCTATCTATCTGTGACTTGAATACATTCAATGAGCTAGCCTCAACTGCTTCCTTGGGCAGAGAATTCCACAGATTCACAACCCTCTGGGAGAAGAAATTCCTTCTCAACTCGGTTTTAAATTGGCTCCCCCGTATTTTGAGACTGTGGCCCCTCGTTCTAGTCTCCCCGACCAGTGGAAACAACCTCTCTGCCTCTATCTTGTCTATCCCTTTCATTATTTTAAATGTTTCGATAAGATCACCCCTCATCCTTCTGAACTCCAACGAGTAAAGACCCAGTCTACTCAATCTATCATCATAAGGTAACCCCCTCATCTCCGGAATCAGCCTAGTGAATCGTCTCTGTACCCGCTCCAAAGCTAGTATATCCTTCCTTAAGTAAGGTGACCAAAACTGCATGCAGTACTCCAGGTGCGGCCTCACCAATATCCTGTACAGTTGCAGCAGGACCTCCCTGCTTTTGTACTCCATCCCTCTCGCAATGAAGGCCAACATTCCATTCGCCTTCCTGATTACCTGCTGCACCTGCAAACTAACTTTTTGGGAGTTTCATGCACAAGGACCCCCAGGTCCCTCTGCACCGCAGCATGTTGTAATTTCTCCCCATTCAAATAATATTCTCTTTTACTGTTTTTTTTCCCCAAGGTGGATGACCTCACACTTTCCGACATTGTATTCCATCTGCCAAACCTTAGCCCATTCGCTTAACCTATCTAAATCTCTTTGCAGCCTCTCTGTGTCCTCTACACAACCCGCTTTCCCACTAATCTTTGTGTCATCTGCAAATTTTGTTACACTACACACTGTCCCCTCTTCCAGGTCATCTATGTATATTGTAAACGGTTGTGGTCCCAGCACCGATCCCTGTGGCACACCATTAACCACCGATTTCCTACCTGAAAAGGACCCATTTATCCCAACTCTCTGCTTTCTGTTAGCCAGCCAATTCTCGATCCATGCTAATACATTTTCTCTGACTCCGCGTTCCTTTATCTTCTGCGGTAACCTTTTGTGTGGCACCTTATCGAATGCCTTATGGAAATCTAAATACACCACATCCATTGGTACACCTCTATCCACCATGCTCGTTATATCCTCAAAGAATTCCAGTAAATTAGTTTAACATGATTTCCCCTTCATGAATCCATGTTGCGTCTGCTTGATTGCACTATTCCTATCTAGATGTCCTGCTATTTCTTCCTAAATGATAGTTTCAAGCGTTTTCCCCACTACAGATGTTAAATTAACCGGCCTATAGTTACCTGCCTTTTGTCGGCCCCCTTTTTTAAACAGAGGCTTTACATTAGCTGCTTTCCAATCTGCTGGTACCTCCCCAGAGTCCAGAGAATTTTGGTAGATTATAACGAATGCATCGGCTATAACTTCCGCCATCTCTTTTAATACCCTGGGATGCATTTCATCAGGACCAGGGGACTTGTCTACCTTGAGTCCCATTAGCCTGTCCAGCACTACCCCCCTAGTGATAGTGATTGTCTCAAGGTCATCCCTTCCCACATTCCTGTGATCAGCAATTTTTGGCATGGTTTTTGTGTCTTCCACTGTGAAGACCGAAGCAAAATAATTGTTTAAGGTCTCAGCCATTTCCACATTTCCCATTATTAAATCCCCCTTCTCATCTTCTAAGGGACCAACATTTACTTTCGTCATTCTTTTCCGTTTTATGTATCTGTAAAAGCTTTTACTATCTGTTTTTATATTTTGTGCAAGTTTACTTTCGTAATCTATCTTTCCTTTCTTTATTGCTTTCTTAGTCATTCTTTGCTGTCGTTTAAAATTTTCCCAATCTTCTAGTTTCCCACTAACCTTGGCCACCTTATGCATTGGTTTTTAATTTGATTCTCTCCTTTATTTCCTTGGTTATCCATGGCTGGTTATCCCTTCTCTTACCGCCCTTCTTTTTCACTGGAATATATTTTTGTTGAGCACTATGAAAGAGCTCCTTAAAAGTCCTCCACTGTTCCTCAATTATGCCACCGTTTAGTCTGTGTTTCCAGTCTACTTTAGCCAACTCTGCCCTCATCCCACTGTAGTCCCCTTTGTTTAAGCATAGTACGCTCGTTTGAGACACTGCTTCCTCACCCTCAATCTGTATTACAAATTCAACCATACTGTGATCACTCATTCCGAGAGGATCTTTTACTAGGAGATTGTTTATTATTCCTGTCTCATTACACAGGACCAGATCTAAGATAGCTTTCTCCCTTGTAGGTTCTGTAACATACTGGTCTAAGAAACAATCCCGTATGTATTCTAAGAATTCCTCCTCCAGGCTACCCCATACGATTTGATTTGACCAATCGATATGTAGGTTAAAATCCCCCATGATTACTGCCGTTGATTTTTCACATGCCTCCATTATTCCCTTGATTATTGCCCGCCCCTTCATGAAGTTATTATTTGGGGGCCTATAAACTAGGCCCACCAGTGACTTTTTCCCCTTACTATCTCTAATCTCCACCCACAATGATTCAACATTTTGTTCATTAGAGCCAATATCGTCTCTCACAACTGCCCTGATATCATCCTTTATTAACAGAGCTACCCCACCTCCTTTCCCTTCTTGTCTATCTTTCCGAATTGTCAGATACCCCTGTATGTTTAATTCCCAGTCTTAGCCACCCTGCAACCACATTTCTGTAATGGCCACCAAATCATACCCATTTGTCATGATTTGTGCCGTGAACTCATTTACTTTATTTCGAATGCTGCGTGCGTTTAGGTCGAGTGTTTTAATACTAGTTTTTAATCCATGATTTTTAGTTTTGACCCCTCCTGCGGCCCCTTTATATTCAGTGGCCCTTTTTGTTTTTTGCCTTGGGTTTCTCTACTCCACTTTTACTCATCTCCTTTCTGTCTTTTGCTTTTGTCTCCTTTTTGATTCCCTCTGTCTCCCTGCATTGGTTCCCATCCCCCTGACATATAAGTTTAACTCCTCCCCAACAGCACTAGCAAACACTCCCCCTAGGAAATTGGTTCCGGTCCTGCCTAGGTGCAGACCGTCCGGTTTGTACTGGTCCCATCTCCCCCAGAACCGGTTCCAATGCCCCAGGAATTTGAATCCCTCCCTGCTGCACCACTGCTCAAGCCACGTATTCATCTGAGCTATCCTGCGATTCCTACTCTGACTAGCACGTGGCACTGGTAGCAATCCCGAGATTACTACTTTTGAGGTCCTACGTTTTAATTTAGCTCCTAGCTGCTTAAATACGTCTCGTAGGACCTCATCCCTTTTTTTTACCTATATCGTTGGTACCAATGTGCACCCTCCCTTTTCAGAATGTCCTGCACCCGCTCCGAGACATCCTTGACCCTTGCACCAGGGAGGCAACATACCATCCTGGAGTCTCGGTTGTGGCCGCAGAAATGCCTACCTATTCCCTTACAATCGAATCCCCTATCACTATCGCTCTCCCACTCTTTTTCCTGCCCTCCTGTGCAGCAGAGCCAGCCACGGTGCCATGAACTTGGCTGCTGCTGCCGTCCCCTGATGAGTCATCCCCCTCAAAAGTACTCAAAACGTCGTACTGGAAGACCATGGCGTGCGGGCCCGACTTCAGTAAACTTTCCATGTTTCTCTGGAATATCACCGCCGCTGATCGGATTCCAAACGGGCATCTGTTATAAACAAAAAGACCTTTGTGCGTGTTGATGCAGGTGAGGGCCTTCGATGATTCCTCCAGTTCCTGCGTCATGTAGGCTGAAGTCAGATCCAGCTTCGTGAACGTCTTTCCTCCCGCCAGCGTTGCAAAGAGGAAGTCGGGTTTTGGAAGTGTGTATTGGACCTGCAGGGAGAAACGATTGATAGTTACTTTGTAATCGCCACAGATTCTGAGGGTGCCGTCACCCTTGAGGACTGGGACAATAGGACTGGCCCACTTGCTGAACTCGATCGGTGAGATGATGCCCTCTCTTTGTAGCCGGTCGAGCTCGATTTCTCCCCTTTCTCTCATCATGTACAATACTGCTCTCGCCTTGTGATGGTTGGGTCACGCCCCCGGAATTAGGTGAATCTGCACTTTTGCTCCTTGTTATTTCCCGATGCCTGGTTTGAACATTTGTTTAAGACCTGTGCACACGAAGTGTTGTCAGCGGGCAATAGCGCTTGGATGTCGTCCCAGTTCCAGTGCATCTTTCCCAGCCAGCTCCTGCTGAGCAGCGTGGGACCATCACCAGGTACCACCCAGAGTGGTAGCTTGTGCACCGCTCCACCTTAAGAGACCTTTACGGTAGCACTGCCGATTACAGGAATCAGTTCTTTCGTGTAAGTTCTTATTTTTGTGCGAATTGGAGTTAAGACTGGCATTGAGGCCTTGTTGCACCACAACCTTTCGAAAGTCTTTTTGCCCATGATAGACTGGCTCGCGCCCGTGTCCAGCTCCACTGACACCGGGAGTCCATTTAGTTGAACCTTCAGCATTATCGGGGGACAATTCGTGATGAATGTGTGCACCCCATGTACCTCTGCCACCTCTATCAGAAGTTCTGTTTCATTGTGATCCTCTGTGGATCTGTCCTCCTCTGCAACGTGGTGGTTTGCAGGTTTAGCAGGCCTAGGAGCTTGCCTGCACACTCGTTGGAGGTGTCCCATTGTTCCATAACCCTTGCAAATGTATCCTTTGAATCGGCATGAATGGAATTGATGATCACCCCCGCAGCACCAACAAAGTGTTAATGGCCTTGCAATCATCACCCTTGATGGTGGACTCAGAGACATCTGTGGACGTGTAGCTGCAGGTATGTGTGACCCCTGCCCTGTCCGTTACGATTCGAAAACAACATCACTCTGTTCACAGTACTTGTAGCAGCACTTGTGTACTGAGAGACTTGCTTAGTATTGTCACTGGTGGCAATGAACGCCTGGGCTATCGCTATGGCCTTCCTCAAGGTTGTGGTCTCCACAGTCAAAAGTTTGCGAAGTATGGTTTCGTGACCAATGCCAAGTACGAAAAAGTCTCTGAGCATGAGCTCCAAATGTTCTTTAAATTCGCAATGTCCTGCAAGGCGTCATAGCTCGGCAACATATCGCGCCACTTCCTGGCCATCAGACCTTTTGTAGGCGTAGAACCAGTACCTCGCCATCAGAACGTTTTCCTTCAGGTTCAAATGCTCTCGGACCAGTGTGCACAAATCGTCGTATGATTTCTCCGTGGGTTTCGATGGAATGAGCAGATTCTTCATGAGGCCATACGTTGGTGCCCCGCAGATGGTGAGGAGGATCGCTCTACGTTTGGCAGCGCTCTCTTCCCCATCTTGCTCGTTGGCCACGAAGTATTGGTTGAGTTGCTCCACAAAAGTTTCCCAATCATCTCCCTCCGAGAATTTTACAAGAGTGCCCACTGTTCTCTGCATCCTTGGGTTCGCTATATGTATCTCGTCGCCAGTTGTAGTGTATGGAGAAAGAGTCAGACTGAACACTGTGAGCTCAAAGTAATGTGTGACAGTTTTTTATTGCAGGTTTCCAGAGTGCCTCTCCAACCTGTGAAGCACTCTTAAATACCTGTGCTCCCAAGGGATTATGAGATCTCTTGGGACTCCGGGGAATGAGCCTTCTGTTGGCTGTACAGAGTATATACAAGTCCAGATACATAACGAACAGGGCAAGGGGTCAAAAGTGACAATGGAAAACTCCATCTGGTCAAACAAAAGAGATAAGATAACATTCCAATGTGCCCATAAACCTTGAAACATAGTGAGGTTTATGGAGTACTGGAAATAGGATTTCAGCCATACTGCTTTTCTGGATAACTAACTTAAAACATTTCGTATATTCCCCTAATGCCAAATTTTCCCTCTTACATGCTGGCTCATGGCAGATTTTATGTTCAGTGACATGCAAATGAGTTTGAGAAGAAACCCGGGGCAGGGTGGGAAAAACACTTTTCAAAACGCCAGAATCACCAATTGCACCCAAAGCGGAAACTCTGCCCTGCTATCTGTGCCTCACAACAATCATCACTCGATCTCCAGTTGCACTGGGACCAATGTAGTACAGCATTAAAACATTTTATGTCTGCTGAAAACATAATAGAAAAACCAGTGAAATATGATTTATATCCTGTGCATCTTTATAGTATATATCTTCCTTAGGCCTTTTAACCTAGGTAATAAAAAAGCTTTAAATAAAACAGAAAATGCTGGAAACGCTCATCAGGTCAGGCAGCATCTACGGCGAGAGAAACACTGTTTTCAGGTCGATGACCTTTCATCAGAACTGGAAATAGAAAAGCTTTATATCCATAATTTAAAGGGACATTGTCAATGTGATAAGGAGGTTTCAGACAGACTCAATTCCTGTAATAGCCAGTGGGAAAAAAATATACCCAAACCTCTGATGAAGATGCTTTTTTTTTTACTTGGGAAAATTTGAGCACTGCAGTGCAAACGTTAGGAGAAAAATAACTCCAGAAGTCAGAGATACAGTATAATGATGCAATGGCACTAACTAATGACATGGTGCATTTATACAGTGTACACATGTTAACAAACATGGTACTCTCTTGTAGGCAACATCAGTACTATGTAAACACTAATGAAAATCAATATTTCCAGATATTCTTAAGTAAAACAAATCACTCAAATGAGATTAGAGTCTACACCTACAGAACAATGAATATCCCAGCAAGCAAACACATGCCTTCAGGGCAGGAAACAGAAAATATGGTACATAAATGAACAGAATAATAAATAAAATAAACAAAAATGCTGGTGCTGGGTTCCATTCCAAGGAGCAATAAAAATATTGCACTACTCTGTGCAATCCTTAATTCTACCAATACACTGAGAAACTCATCAGAAATTATCGATTATATATTCCAACAACAACAACTTGTATTTATATCGCGCCATTAACGCAGTAAAACATCCCAGGGCGCTTCACAGGACTATTATAAAACAAAACATTTGACACTGATCCATATAAGGAGGAATTAGGGCAGGTAACCAAAAGCTTGGTCAGAGAGGTAGGTTTTAAGGAGTGTCTTAAAGAGGGAAAGAGAAGTTAGAATCATAGAAAATAGGTGCAAGAGTAGGCCATTCGGCCCTTCGAGCCTGCACCACCATTCAATAAGATTATGGCTGATCAGTCACTTCAGCACCCCTTTCCTGCTTTCTTTCCATACCTCTTGGTCCCTTTAGCCGTAAGGGCCATATCTAACTCCCTCTTGAATATATTCAATGAACTGGCATCAACAACTCTCTGCGGTAGGGAATTCCACAAAGTGAAGAAGTTTCTCATCATATCAGTCCTACATGGCTTACCCCTTATCCTTAGACTATGTCCCCTGGTTCTGGACTTCCCCAACATCGGAAACATTCTTCCTGCATCTAACCTGTCCAGTCCTGTCAGAATTTTATATATTTCTATGAGATTCTCTCTCATCCTTCTAAACTCCAGTGAATGCAGGCCCAGTCGATCCAGTCTCTCCTCGTATATCAGTCCTGCCATCCCGGGAATCAGTCTGGTGAACCTTCGCTGCACTCCCTCAGATTAGGAGACCAAAACTGCACACAATACTCAAGGTGAGGCCTCACCAAGACCCTGTACAACTGCAGTAAGACCTCCCTGCTCCTATACTCAAATCCCCTAGCTATGAAGGCCAACAAACCATTTGCTTTCTTCACTGCCTGTTGTACCTGTTTGCCAACTTTCAATGACTGATGAACCATGACACCCAGGTCTCGTTGCACCTCCCCTTTTCTTAGTCTGCTGCCATTCAGATAATATTTTGTCTTCGCGTTTTTGCCCCAAAGTGGATTATCTCACATTTATCCACATTATACTGCATCTGCCATGCATTTGCCCACTCACCTAATCTGTCTAAGTCACCCTGCAGCCTCCTAGCGTCCCCCTCACAGCTCACACCGCCACCCAGTTTAGTGTCATCTGCAAACTTGGAGATATTATACTCAATTTCTTCATCCAACTCATTGATGTATATTGTAAAGAGCTGGGGTCCCAGCACTGAACCCTGCAGCACTCCACTAGTCACTGCCTGCCATTCTGAAAAGGATCCATTTATCCCAACTCTCTGCTTCCTGTCTGCCAACCAGTTCTCTATCCACGTCAGTGTATTACCCCCAATACCATGTGCTTTGATTTTACACACCAATCTCTTGTGTGGGACCTTGTCAAAAGCCTTTTGAAAGTCCAAATACACCACATCCACTGGTTCTCCCTTGTCCACTCTACTAGTTACATCCTCAAAAAATTCCAGAAGATTTGTCAAGCATGATTTCCCCTTCATAAATCCATGCTGACTTAGACTGATCCTGTCACTGCTTTTCAAATGCGCTGCTATCTCATCCTTGATAATTGATTCCAACATTTTCCCCACTACTGATGCCAGGCTAACCGGTCTATAATTATCCGCTTTCTCTCTCCCTCCCTTTTTAAAAAGTGGTTTTAAATTAGCTACCCTCCAGTCTAAACGAATTGATCCAGAGTCGATAGACTGTTGGAAAATGATCACCAATGCATCCACTATTTCTAGGGCCACTTCCTTAAGTACTCTGTAGACTATCAGGCCCCGGGGATTTATTGGCCTTCAATCCCATCAATTTCCCCCTCACAATTTCCCACCTAATAAGGATATCCTTCAGTTCCTCCTCCTCACTAGACCCTCGGTCCACTAGTACTTCCGGAAGGTTATTTGTGTCTTCCTTAGTGAAGACAGAACCCAAGTATTTGTTCAATTGGTCTGCCATTTCTTTGTTCCCCATTACAAATTCACCTGATTCTGACTGCAAGAGGCCTACGCTTGTCTTCACTAATCTTTTCCTCTTCACATATCTATAGAAGCTTTTGCAGTCAGTTTTTATGTTCCCGGCAAGCTTCTTCTCGTACTCTATTTTCCCCCTTTTAACGAAACCCTTTGTCCTCCTCTGCTGAATTTTAAATTTCTCCAAGTTCTCAGGTTTGTTGCTTTTTCTGGCCAATTTATATGCCTCTTCCTTGGATTTAATACTATCCTTAATTTCCCTTGTTAGCCACGGTTGAGCCCCCTTCCCCGTTTTATTTTTACTCCAGACAGGGATGTACAATTGCTGAAGTTCATCCATGTGATCTTTAAATGTTTGCCATTGCCTATCCACCGTCAACCCTTTAAGTATCATTTGCCAGTCTATTTTAGCCAATTCACGCCTCAAACCATCGAAGTTATCTTTCCTTAAGTTCAGGACTCTAGTTTCTGAATTAACTGTGTCACTCTCCATCTTAAAAAAGAATTCTACCATGTTATGGTCACTCTTCCCCAAGGGGCCTCGCACAACAAGATTGCTAATTAGTCCTGTCTCATTACACATCACCCAGTCTAGGATGGCCAGCTCCCTGGTTGGTTCCTTGACATATTGGTCTTGAAAACCATCCCTAATACACTCCAGGAAATCCTCTTCCATCGTATTGCTACCAGTTTGGTTAGCCCAATCAATATGTAGATTAAAGTCACCCATGATAACTGCTGTACCTTTATTGCATGCATCCTTAATTTCTTGTTTGATGCTATCCCCAACCTTACTACTACTGTTAAAATAAGCACAATTTGAAGAGCCTTCCCGACCCAGGGCAATCAGTAGCATCTCAGTGGAATCTCATGATTTTGACTGGGAGGCTTGGCCAGTATTAAGGGCAGGTCCTGATTTGGCAGAATTCAGTTTTGAACCAGCGTAAAAGATCACGGAAAACACAAACGTAAGTCGTTTTGGGCGTAACTCACTTGCGTTAAAATTCCCTGATCTTTTACACTGGTTTGGTGCTGAAAACTGGGCACAAAACTGGGCAGAAATAATACATCCTTGGTTCTATTTCTGCTGCTTTATTTGATTAAATAGTGATGGAAAAGGTGTCAAAAGATTATAGTTGCTTGACACTTTCCTCTTTTACTCTTTACTCTCCTCACCCAAATTTGAAGTTTTATTGTGACATTTTTCTTTGGCTACCTTTTATTTGAACCATCTAAGCTCCCATTAGGTTGACTATTAAGGACTGTTACTGACCTGATATCAGCATGGTCTCTATAACCACTGCACCTGACATTTAGCTCTTGCAAAGACACTAACATGATCAAATGTTGCCAGATAAGCTAAAAACTCATCATCTGACTTGCATCAGACTTTAACATTTAACATCAAGTGATAGTGTGCCCTCATTTTCTCTTCAAAATATTTCATATGCATTCTATTTACATTTGGCATTTTCACTTGTACTTTAAAATCACTTGTCTAAAAGGATATTCTTGTGCCTAATTGAGATTCCTTTTTACTTCTCTAAGGAGAAGTAAAAGCCTGGTATAATCTGAGCAAGACATCTGAAAAACTATTTAGACTAATAACAAAATGTAAACTGTATTAGAAACCCTATAGTGTGGCTTGAAGTGTAACTAAAACACACTGACAAACCGAGCCACTCTAGATCTGCTCAACCCATTTATTTTCTTTAAGTGCAATTAAATAAAAATACTCTTGAGTACCAAGAGCACTGGCATATGGAGCATTGATTAATGTACAACTCATAGCTCCTAAAATGTAAACCTATTTTATACCGCACCATCTTTAAAGATTCCTGTGCAATACAAAACCAACGGGAATCGAGAGATCATTGATTTTGTGCCCTTGTGGTAAAACGCTTGCCTTATCTCATAGTGCCTGCTGGTTGGAATCGCAAGAAAGATAGTTTTCAACCCACAGTGCTATCTGTGGTAGGTCTGTCCTTGGTAGCAGCTGTCTACTTGTCTGGTGATAAATGGTTCCTGTTTTGTGCTACAGGCACTTCTGCTAAATGGTATTTTATTTTTATTTCATTTTGCAGGTGAAATCCACTGAAGAATTTGTTTGCAATGGAGCTCTCCTATTTCTGTATGCCGGTGATTATTACTTGAATATAAAATTTCATGATGACAACTCAAGCAGGGAGCTGCCGCTTTCTTGGTTCTGCTTGCCAAGTGTTCATGTGCGTGCCATGGATCCAGCTCAACACACACAATTTTAAATTTATTTCAGAAAATAGGGATTGAAAGATGTAGTGAGTTAGATCATTGTAAATAGTGACTGACTAGCCATACTTGCCAACAGGATCTCCCTAAATATTCTAGTTTCAGACTATGCTGGCACTGTCCCAAAAATAAAATGCTTCTGGATTTTTGTGTAAACCTTGCTTGGCCAAATTTTTAAATATCCAAGGGATTGATGGCTACTTTCAGTAAAATTACTCAAGTTAGTAATAAACCTGTATTATAGAGGAGAACGAGGTGCACCTTTGGGCAAAATAAAAAGGCACTTGATCAGTAGATTGGTGTACTGTTTGATCACTAATCGGAACCTTGTTAAAATCTAAAAGATAAAATTACATTTCTTGGCATGGTTACGTGAAATCTGGTGTGCAATGAAGGTTGGATGCTAAAAATGTTTCATAGATTTTGGCTGTAAGAATAATGGGGAATAGAAGGAAGGCTGACAAATCACATCAGTGTTGTGATGATGAAGGCAAGTATTCTTTACAAGTCTGATATGACAACGCTGTAAAGCTCAGTCTTAATGCTCAATTAATTCCTTATGTTCCCCTTTCTTTTGAAACCCTTTGTGTACTGTTCAAATGTATGGACACAATGTATTGTTGCTCTGTATTATAGCTGTAAGGTACCTGCAGTTGTTTGTGAGAGTAAGGCAATATGCCTCATTCACACTGCAATGAAGTGGCGGTTGCCCTTCAAAGGGGTTGTTATTCATTAGGTTTTCCCCCAAGGTGTTAGTGAAGCCATTTTCAATGTTACCAATAAACAATTAAAAAGAAACAGCTGGAAAACCAGTTACAAACTCAGGGTTTTTTTACAATTAAAAGTTGCTACGGTTTAGATCTACCTGAATCTTATGAATAATTCATCTTCATGATTAATTTGAAGTTGAGCATCTGCAATTATTACAAAGTAATTAGAATGATAAATATTACTGGGATTATGCCACTCTTTCAGCTGCAGTGTGAACAAGGCTATTGTCTGTCTTTTTGTTTCAAACAAAATTCAGGAACTACTGTAACTAGCATCTCTGTACACAAACACAACTGCTGTTCTAAAGATACTTTTCTTTCCTGTACCTGCAAAAAGCTGTATCTCTGGAAATAAATTGGCTTGCATGTTCATCTGTAATCAAAAGCTACCTTCTCAGCATTAATTATACTTTTAAGTGAATATTTTGTTTCCTGGCCCAGTACCAAGAGTTAAAGGATTCCATGTTTGCTCTGAATCTATCGACGTATTTTCAGTCAGAAGTTTGGACATCTCATTTGCAACACTAGATTGTAGATTAGTAAGGTGCACATAACATAGGGGATCACGATTTTCATGAAGCCCATTTGTTACAGGGTACAAAAGATAAACATTTTCTATAAGATGAGGAGAGTAATCTTCAAGGATGCTTAAATATGATAAAATTTGGGATTACTTCGTGCAGTTACATGATCTCTTTAAAAAAAAAAAGTAGTATATTTCAGTTTTTGAGGGAACATTATAGGGACAATTTTAACTCCCCTCCCCCCAAAGGCGGGAATGATCCGGGGAGGGGGTGGTTAAGATGGGGGAACTTGCCTGATTTCAGACACAGGAAGGCCATCCACCGCAGAAGAGCATTTAAGCAGGAAAGTCATGTCCTGATGACATCATCTGGACGCAGAAGCCATTTTAACCATGAGTCGACTACAGGCCACATAGTCTCGAGCTCGCCAGCCAAAGCTGGTGTAGCCAGGACCCTGGTCTCAGCAGGCCCAGGTAAGTGAGATTTGTTTTACTTTTTAAAGGTTCTTTGTGGGTCAGGAGGAGCAGGAGTGCTTCTGGCCTCACAAGGAGACCTCGGTCGACCCCGCCTACTCTCCTCCTCCCCCCCCCCCAACCCCTACCCTGCACCCCAACGGGCTTCCCCTCCCCTTCCCTTTCCCAATACCCCCCCTAATCCTTACATATTTTGTCAGGGACCAAACACGTAGGTTCCCAGCAGCATCCTGAATCGCTTCAGGTGGGAGTCAAATGTTATGTCAGTGTCGGAAAATCTTAATGAGGGCCAGGAGACTGGGAGGGGAGAGAGAGGGAGCCCGGGGAGGGTGGCGGGGGGAGAGAAGTGTATAAACTTATGAGGAGCCTAGATAGAGTGGATAAGAAGCACCTATTTCCCTTAACAGAGGGGTCATTAACCAGGGAGCATAAATTTAAAGTAATTGGTAGCAGGATTAGAGGGGAGTTGAGGAGAAATGTTTTAATCCAGAGGGCTGTGGGGGTCTGGAACACACTGCCTGCAAGGGTGGTAGAGGCAGAAACCCTCATCACATTTAAAAAGTACTTGGACGTGCACTTGAAGTGCCGTAACCTGCAAGGCTACGGACCAAGAGCTGGAAAGTGGGATTAGACTGGAAAATTCTTTTTCGACCAGCACAGTCACGATGTGCCGAATGGTCTCTTCCTGTGCTGTAAATCACTTGACCTCATGTTGCGAGGAGACCAGATGGTTCACCATATGCTTCAGTCTCCGCAAACACGATACCTACCCCAAAATAACTCATCGAAGCTTATATCTCTTCTCTTTATCCTCCTGCTTCTTCTCAAGCTCACATCTCTTGCAACCAAAAGGGTAGGACAGGTAACCTTAAGGGCAGGCAACTTTCAATGTTGCTGTGGGACAGCTGCTATGAGTTATGAGGATGGCTGTAGGAAGTACCCTATAATTCTCCTTTCCTGTGCGAAGATACCCTCATGCTCTTTGTCACACAACACACAGAGATTGGGAACTCATTATCGGAAGGATTTTGAAGCTTTAGATAGAATAGCACTTCGATTAACTAGGATGTTGCCTTTTATGAAGAAATACAAATACAAAGAACGACTCGAAAATTGGGTATTTTTTCATTAGAACAATGCAGATTATGAGATGAAGTGTTTAAAATTATGAAAGAATGGAACAAGGTTGATAGAAGCAGACCTTTTTTAATAGTTGAGTGATCAAGAACAAGGGGCCATAGATACACGATTAAATGTAAGAGATTTAGAACAGAGGTTAGGAGAAACTTTTTCACACAAAGAGTTGTAAGGATATAGAGTACACTTCCAGGGCTAGTGATTGAGGCAGACGTTATGTCAACATTCAAGATGATACTGGATGGGTGGATGAAGCAAAAGGGGTTGAAGGGATATGGGAACAGGGTTTTGATTAGAACTATTTGCTTGCGTGAAGGGTAAGCGTCAAAGCGGATTGATTGGACCAAATGGCTTGCTTCTGTGTTATAACTTTTATGTATTTCTTTATAGTGGAAATCTGCATTTCTCATCACCTATTTCACCAGTGACTTAACCATTCATGTTCACTCCGACCTCTGGGCTCTCGCTGCCCTCCGACCTCCCGCTGTCCTCCGACCTCTGTGCTCTTGCTGTCCTCCGATCTCCCGCTGTCCTCTGACCTCTGGGCTCCCGCTGTCCTCTAATCTCCCTCTGTCCTCCAATCTCCCTCTGTCCTCTGACCTCTTGCTGTCCTCCGATCTCCCGCTGTCCCCTGATCTCCCTCTGTCCTCCGACCTCTTGCTGTAATCTCTCGCTCCAAGCCATCGTCAACATCTTCACTGAGGCATACGAGAGCATGGGCCTTACACTAAATAAGACAAAGGCCCTCTACCAACCTGCCCCAGCCACACGGCACTATCCCCCGGTTATCAAAATCCACGACGAAGCCTTGGACAACGTGGACCATTTTCCATACCCCAGGAGCCTACCGTCAACAAGAACAGACATCGACGACGAGGTCCAACAACGCCTTCAGTTTGCCAGTGCAGCATTCGGTCACCTGAGAAAGAGAGTGTTTGAAGACCAGGACCTCAAACCCGGCACCAAACTCATGGTCTACAGAGCAGTGGTGATACTCGCCCTCCTATATAGCTCAGAGACATGATTATATACAGCCGGCACCTCAAAACACTGAAGAAGTACCACCAATGCTGCCTCCGCAAGATCCTGCAAATCCATTGCACCAACATCAGTGTCCTTGCTCAGGCCAATATCCCCAGCATCGAAACACTGACCACCCTCGATCAACTCCGCTGGACGGGCCACATCACCTGCATGCCTGACACGAGACTCCCAAAACAAGCATTCTACTCAGAGCTCTGACATGGCAAGCGAGCCCCAGGTGAGCAGAGGAAACGCTTCAAGGACACCCCCAAAGCCTCCTTGAAAAAATGTAACATACCCACCAACACCTAGAAATCCTTGGCCCAAGTCGCCCAAAGTGGAGGAAAAGCATCCGGAAAGGCGCTGAACACCTCGAGTCTCTTCGCCGAGAGCAAGCTGAAGCCAAGCGTCGACAGCGGAAGGAGCGCATGGCAACCCAGGCACCTCACCCACTTGTTCCTTCAACCACCATTTGCCCCACCTGTGACAGAGACTATAGATCCCGTATTGGATTCTTCAGTCACATGAAAATTCATTTCTAGTGTGAAAGCAAGTCCTTCGACTCCGAGGGACTGCCTATGATAATGATGATCATGAGAGAGACAGTCATGCTAATGTTGAAGAGATTGGCTCAGACCATAGGATGTACCACAAGAGCAAAGGCTTAAAAATGTCTTTGTCATTTTAAGTTATTTTTTTCTCTGCTACCCAAAATGAGAGATATCATCAGTCCAATCAAACACTTTGCCATGTTTGCACCCAATCTCAACATTAATCTTTCCTGGATGAGGTACAGCACAGATAGATGCAGAATAAACCTCTGCCTAATTAACTCAGCCTCAGAAGAGCGCTGTTGTGAATGTTTCATTTTCAGCTTCAGTCTTCTATAAATCCTCTCTAAATGAAATAACCAATTCATGCCAAATTATGAGCAACCTGGGTTCACTAGATGCTGGGTTCAAACCATTTAAACTTATTTTACATAGGGGCTAGGAGATAGCAGACAGTGGTCAGTTTATAGATAAGTAATAAAAGGTTTCTAATTATACACACATATTACTTACAATTTTAACAAAGAATATTTGAAAGCCATGGACATGCAAGAGTTGTAATGGGACCCTTTTGTAAATCTGTTCACTAATTACAGAAATATAATGGAGAAACCTCTGTTACCAGGACAGATTGCATCCACTGGGGTATTTTACATTGGAGCATTTTGATTTTGATTAAAATCTGATCTAATTTGCTGACCTTTTTGTGTTTGTTCAAGTTTTTTTTTTACATAAGAGTGAATGTGAATTGTGCATTAGAAGCTTATCCATGGATCCTATATGAATGCCCAATTTTAACAGCAAACAGATGGAAGGTATTGGCAACCATATTTGTTCAATTCATGGCTATGAAAAATTTTGATTATAATTGAAGATAATTAATTGAAGATTATACGTAAGTTGGAGTGTGTGACAAGCCAGTAACCCATGTAGGATTTCAGCTGAAATACAATGAACCAGCGAAATGCACTGCTTTTTGTAAATTCAGGTGTAGTTTGTTGGGGCAATTTAATTTACTCCACATATCTGCTGTTTATTTGTGGAAGAGCTGATAAGGTGCTAAATGTGTAAAGTGTTCCATTTCTGAACCCAGACAGTCCTCAACCTGATGTGCACAAAGATTCACCAAATAATACTTTATATATTTTTAATTGATTACGATTTGAGACAATGGGCCCAACTTTGTCCATGACTTGCATCAATTTTTTTGGAGTAAGTTGTTTTTTCTGGTGTAAGTTTAAAAAATGCCATTTTCCCCCCAAAATTTGCTCCAGAGTAAGTCAGTTAGGTATGATTTTATTTTTTAGGTCAGTTTTTTTTTCAAAAGGGGCCGTTCCCAGACACTTACGCCAGTTGTGGCCATTTATACCACTTTGGCCAGCAAAACTTATTCCAAATTGACTTAGGTCAGCGTATGTGGCCAGCTCTGAAAAACCTTTTGGGCAGTGAAGAAAAAGCAGCGCACATTCGGCAGACATTAGGGCAGGGATAGGGGCGGGAAGGGAACTGGAGAGGACCTCAACAACCAAGCAACAAAAATTGCAAGGAAAAGCTCAAACAATTAAAATACTAATAAAAATACCTCGCCCGGGAACTCGGCGGGCAGGCCGGCCAGTGCGGGAGGCCACTCGGCCGGGGATAGGGTACGGCGAGATCGGGCGTCCCTTCGGCCGGGGATAGGGGCTGCGAGCATCGGGTCCTGCTCACAGCCTGCAGGACACACTGCGAGGGCAGGAGCATGCACGCAGCCTTCACTGCACATGCTCGCAGGTGTCGGCAGTGCTTTCTGCGCTGGCCTGTTGCTCCGCCCCCCCCGCCTCCTTCAGTCTGCACGCCATGCCACGACTCCGGGGACTCCGAAGAACGGCCAGGATGGGGCCCCTTTTTTCCGGCACCCTTTCCAGCGCAATAAGTCGCCGCACTTAAGGTAAATGCATCAAAAAAAGGGGTTGGACAAAGTTGGGCCCAATATTACTATATTATGACCCACATTTTGAAAAATCTACAAAAACAATATAGCGCATTTAATAAAGTAACACATCCCAAGGAGCTTCACAGGAGCGTTATCAAACCAAATTTGACAATGAGCCACATAAGTGGATATCATAGAAAAGTACAGCACAGAAGGAAGCCATTCGGCCCATCAAGTCTGCGCCAACTCTTTCGAAGAGCAATCTAGTTAGTCCCACTCCCTTGCTTTATCCCCATATCCCTTCAATTTATTTTTCTTCAAGTATTTATCCAATTCCCTTTTGAAGGCTACTATTCAATCTGTATTCCTTCACCCATAGAACCATTCTCGTAAATCTATTCAGTACCCCTCCAAAGCCTTCACATGCCCAGAATTGGACAGAGTACTCCAGCTGGGCCAAAGTAGTATTTTATATAGGTTTTGTATATAGAGCTCCCCTTAGTGGACTTCTGCTCCATCTAGTGGACTACTGTAATGTAACTAATAATAAATAATTAAAGAATCATGTGACAAGGTCACATGACAAGTCCTGTAGAGCCATCTTGTGTATGTGTGTGTTTGTGATTTCGTAAAGAATATATCACATTGGTGATGAGGATAGGACAATTGGATTCTCTAGCTGAAATTTATGTTGGTGGATGATTCCTGCCAAGCAACAGAGTGACTTTGAGAGGGTCTTTGTTTTGCAACACAGCTGAAAATCCAAAGTAAATTTCAAGCACACTGTCTGAACTTCCAGAGTCCAGATGGCTGTGCCTTTGGGAATAATAGGATGCTTGGGTGAGTTCCATCGTGATCGAGAGACTTTCAGAGCATATGTGGAGCGGCTGGAAATGTTTTTCACCTCGAATAGTGTAATCAAATTCCCTGATGATGAACAACGTAACTGGGTGGTGTTAGAAAGTATCAGTGAGTACATTGTAGCTTTGAAAAAGCTATCCATTTTGGAAATTTTCAGAGCCGAGCATTACGTGAACGCTTTGTTTGTAGGATGAAAAATGAAGCAATCAGTTGTTGACAACCCCTAACTTGATTTTTGATTTAGCTTGTCAGACAGCTATGCCAATGGATATGGCCAACCAATACACCTGAGAATTTTGCGCCATTTCCAGTTGTCAGACAACCGAGGTGAATCACCTGCAGGTTAAAAATAAAAGGCAGTTGAGCCCCAACTGGCCAAGGTAACAGCACATTGAAGTCCTGCTATCGATGCCTGGGACAACACATTGCTCAAAGCTGTCCATATACGAAGGCAGAGTGTTTTTTCTGCAAGAAAACTGGGCATCTTGCATGCCGACTGAAGAAAAAAAAGATGTTCAATATTAGAAGTAGAAATCGGCAGACACTGCATAGCATTGAAGCAACAGGACAAGGAGGTTTTGGAGATGCGTGCCATCAGGAGCACAAGGGTACCTAACAATGATTCACGAAGTATCATCATCCAAGTAGACGTTGCAGGAACCAGGATACCCATGGAAATTGACACTGGTGCATCCATCAGCGTAGTACTGGAATCACTATATTGCGACAAGTTGAGTGATTTTCCACTGGAGAAATTGAAAATAGAGCTGCGAGGCTACTCAGGAAAGCAAATTCCTGGGGTAAGACGTATCACCGTACCGGTGAAATACAAGGATCAGTTTCAGAGCTTGCCTTTCATAGTAGTGGCAGAAGACAAGCCTGCCTTTATAGGTAGAAATTGATTGGGATTACTGAAGCTGGATTGGACTGAGATTTCTCATCTTGAAATGAGATTTGCATTAAAAGGTGATGTCATCAAGCAGTATCCGAAGATGTTCTGCGAAACAGGCAGTCCGATCCCAGGCTTCAAGGTGAGCATCAGGGTGCAGAAGGACGCTCGACCAGTTTACTGCAAGCCACATCCCATACCATATGCACTTGAGGAAAATGTTGAGCAAGAACTCGGAGTAAAAACTGAGAAAATTATCTCTAAGGTAGACCTAAGTAATTGGGCTACACCCATTGTTGTTGTACCTAAGTCAGATCGTAAGATAAGGTTGTGTGGTGATAAAGTAACCATAAACCAGGTTCTAGAGGGTAATCTACCCAATACATTGCCAAATGTAGAAGATTTGTTCACAACACTGACAGGTGGCCAGGTCTTCTCAGTTAGATCTCACAAATGCCTATTTACAACTTGAATTAGATGAGGAGTCCAAGTCATGCTTGATCATAAATAATCATCTAGCCTTATATCAATTTAATAAGCTACCATTTGGAGTGTCTTCCGCTCCCGCCATATTCCAAGGGGTGATGAACCAGATTTTGCAAGGCATTGAAGGGGAAGTATGTTATTTAGATGACATACTCATTTCGGCACCAAACAGGAAAATCCATAATAACATATTGAATGAAGTGCTCAAATGGCTAGAGAAGTACAGAGTACGAGTGACTGCTCACAAGTATGAATTATTTTAAAACTCAGTGGAATACTTAGGGCACAGAGTAGACAAAGATGGTTTCCATCTAACCAAGGGAAAGCTGGATGCAATCAGAAATGCACCTTTTGAAATATTATGCAAAGTTCCAACCAAATTTGGCTACAGTGTTACATCAACTGAATGAACTGTTGAAAAAAACAGGTCCATTGGAAGTGATCAGAAGAATGTGATGCAGCATTCAAAGAGTGTAGAAGCCAGGTGGTAGAGAGTACTGTTGTACAGCTGTCTTGCTCTTTTCACTTTGTTGCTTTAAACGTCAAATTACACACACACTCAGTTGTAGTAAAGGCAGGATCGGTCTTTTATTTAAACATTCAAACAAACCCAGTATAACTGCTACTGAGACACGAACACCACAAGCCAACTTTCTGCTTGCTCGGATTCCAGTGGCTACTTGTGAGGCACACACCTTCCGAATGTCCAGTGTCCAGTATCTACTGTGTCTGTGTCAAACTCTCAACTTTATACTAAAAAAACCTTGAACTCTTATTTCTTTGCATGGTACATTTAGACAATTAACATGCAGACGATGTGGAATCAAAATGGCATTGTCCTGAAATCACGGCTAACTGCTTTCTGAATCGTTTAACATACAGACGATGTCATCAAATTATTATTCACATTGAAAAAGAGTGGGAGAGCTATAGTGATAGAGGACTCTATTGCAAGGGGAATAGATAGGAATTTCTGCGGCCGTAACTGAGACTCCAGGATGATATGTTGCGTCCCTGGTGCAAGGGTCAAGGATGTCTCGGAGCGGCTGCAGAGCATTCTGAAGAGGAAGGGTGAACAGCCAGTTGTCGTGGTACATGTAGGTACCAACGATATCGGTAAGAAGCGGGAAGAGGTCCTACAAGCTGAATTTAGGGAGCTAGGAGTTAAATTAAAAAGTAGGACCTCAAAGGTAGTAATCTCTGGATTGCTACCACTGCCATGTGCTAATCAGAGTAGAGGGAGCAGGATAGTTAGAATAAATACGTGGCTTGAGCAGTGGTGCAAGAGGGAGGGATTCAAATTCCTGGGACATTGGAACCAGTTCTGGGGGAAGTGGGACCTGTACAAAAGGGATGGTCTGCACTTGGGCAGGACTGGAACTGATGTCCTGGGGCTAACATTTGCTAATGCAGTTCGGGAGTGTTTAAACTAATATGGCAGGGGGATGGGAACCTATGCAGTGAGATAGGGCGAAGTAATATGGAGTCAGAAACAGATGGTAGAAAGGTAAAAAGCAATAGTGGAAGGCTGAGTAAACAAAGGCAAGAAACAAAAAGGGCCACACTACATCATAATTCTAAAAGGACAAAGGGTGTTAAAAAAACAAGCCTGAAGGCTTTGTGTCTTAATGCAAGGAGTATCCGTAATAAGGGGGATGAATTAACTGTGCAAATAGATGTTAACGGATATGATGTGATTGGGATTACGGAGACGTGGCTCCAGGTTGATCAGGGCTGGGAACTCAACATCCAGGGGTATTCAACATTCAGGAAATATAGAATAAAAGGAAAAGGAGGTGGGGTAGCATTGCTGGTTAAAGAGGAGATTAATCCAATAGTTAGGAAGGACATTAGCTTGGATGATGTGGAATCTATATGGGTAGAGCTGCAGAATACCAAAGGGCAAAAAACGTTAGTGGGAGTTGTGTACAGACCTCCAAACAGTAGTAGTGATGTTGGGGAGGGTATCAAACAGGAAATTAGGGGTGCATGCAATAAAGGTGCAGCAGTTATCATGGGTGACTTTAATATGCATATAGATTGGGCTAACCAAACTGGAAGCAATACGGTGGAGGAGGATTTCCTGGAGTGCATAAGGGATGGTTTTCTAGACCAATATGTCGAGGAACCAACTAGGGGGGAGGCCATCTTAGACTGGGTGTTGTGTAATGAGAGAGGATTAATTAGCAATCTCGTTGTGCGAGGCCCCTTGGGGAAGAGTGACCATAATATGGTGGAATTCTACATTAGGATGGAGAATGAAACAGTTAATTCAGAGACCATAGTCCAGAACTTAAAGAAGGGTAACTTTGAAGGTATGAGGCGTGTACTGGCTAGGATAGATTGGTGAATGATACTTAAGGGGTTGACTGTAGATGGGCAATGACAGACATTTAGAGACCGCATGGACGAACTACAACAATTGTACATCCCTGTCTGGCATAAAAATAAAAAAAGGAAGGTGGCTCAACCGTAGCTATCAAGGGAAATCAAGGATAGTATTAAAGCCAAGGAAGTGGCATACAAATTGGCCAGAAATAGCAGTAAACCTGGGGACTGGGAGAAATTTAGAACTCAGCAGAGGAGGACAAAGGGTTTGATTAGGGCAGGGAAAATAGAATACGAGAGGAAGCTTGCAGGGAACATTAAGACGGATTGCAAAAGTTTCTATAGATATGTAAAGAGAAAAAGGTTAATAAAGACAAACGTAGGTCCCCTGCAGTCAGAATCAGGGGAAGTCATAATGGGGAACAAAGAAATGGCAGACCAATTGAACAAGTACTTTGGTTCGGTATTCACTAAGGAAGACACAAACAACCTTTCGGATATAAAAGGGGTCAGAGGGTCTAGTAAGAAGGAGGAACTGAGGGAAATCCTTATTAGTCGGGAAATTGTGTTGGGGAAATTGATGGGATTGAAGGCCGATAAATCCCCAGGGCCTGATGGACTGCATCCTAGAGTACTTAAGGAGGTGGCCTTGGAAATAGCGGATGCATTGACAGTCATTTTCCAATATTCCATAGATTCTGGATCAGTTCCTATGGAGTGGAGGGTAGCCAATGTAACCCCACTTTTTAAAAAAAGGAGGGAGAGAAAACAGGGAATTATAGACCGGTAAGCCTGACATCGGTAGTGGGTAAAATGATGGAATCAATTATTGAGGATGTCATAGCAGCGCATTTGGAAAGACGTGACATGATAGGTCCAAGTCAGCATGGATTTGTGAAAGGGAAATCATGCTTGACAAATCTTCTGGAATTTTTTGAGGATGTTTCCAGTAGAGTGGACAAAGGAGAACCAGTTGATGTGGTATATTTGGACTTTCAGAAGGCTTTCGACAAGGTCCCACACAAGAGATTAATGTGCAAAGTTAAAGCACATGGGATTGGGGGTAGTGTGCTGACATGGATTGAGAACTGGTTGTCAGACAGGAAGCAAAGAGTAGGAGTAAATGGGTACTTTTCAGAATGGCAGGCAGTGACTAGTGGGGTACCGCAAGGTTCTGTGCTGGGGCCCCAGCTGTTTACATTGTACATTAATGATTTGGACGAGGGGATTAAATGTAGTATCTCCAAATTTGCGGATGACACTAAGTTGGGTGGCAGTGTGAGCTGCGAGGAGGATGCTATGAGGCTGCAGAGTGACTTGAATAGGTTAGGTGAGTGGGTAAATGCATGGCAGATGGAAGTATAATGTGGATAAATGTGAGGTTATCCACTTTGGTGGTAAAAACAGAGAGACAGACTATTATCTGAATGGTGACAGATTAGGAAAAGGGGAGGTGCAACGAGACCTGGGTGTCATGGTACATCAGTCATTGAAGGTTGGCATGCAGGTACAGTAGGCGGTTAAGAAAGCAAATGGCATGTTGGCCTTCATAGCGAGGGGAGTTGAGTACACGGGCAGGGAGGTGTTGCTGCAGTTGTACAGGGCCTTGGTGAGGCCACACCTGGAGTATTGTGCACAGTTTTGGTCTCCTAACTTGAGGAAGGACATTCTTGCTATTGAGGGAGTGCAGCGAAGGTTCACCAGACTGATTCCCGGGATGACGGGACTGACATATCAAGAAAGACTGGATCAACTGGGCTTGTATTCACTGTAGTTCAGAAGAATGAGAGGGGATCGCATAGAAACGTTTAAAATTCTGACTGGTTTAGACAGGTTAGATGCAGGAAGAATGTTCCCAATGTTGGGGAAGTCCAGAACCAGGGGTCACAGTCTAAGGATAAGGGGTAAGCCATTTAGGACCGAGATGAGGAGAAACTTCTTCACCCAGAGAGTGGTGAACCTGTGGAATTCTCTACCACAGAAAGTTGTTGAGGCCAATTCACTAAATATATTCAAAAAGGAGTTAGATGTAGTCCTTACTACTCGGGGGATCAAGGAGTATGGCGAGAAAGCAGGAATGGGGTACTGAAGTTGCATGTTCAGCCATGAACTCATTGAATGGTGGTACAGGCTCAAAGGGCCGAATGGCCTACTCCTGCACCTATTTTCTATGTTTCTATGTAACAAGGTACTCTCAAATACAGACGATATCATGAATTACTATACACAACTCAGATTATTATTTGCATAGTAACAAGGTACACTCAAACACTCAACATGCAGACAAATGACCAGCCACTCTTTATCCTGAAGTCAAGTCTCACTTCCATAAATCAGCTCCCACCATGAAGTACTGTAAACACACAGGTGATCAGATAGACATATTTGAATGGCTACATGGCTCCATATCGTCTCGCAGCCTGTTTCGATTCAAACATCCTGTTTTTAATTCAAACATCAATCTTCAACTTTTAACCCTTTTGATTTCTCCAGACTGCGCCCAGGCAAAGAGTTTCAGAAATGCAGGCTTGAGAATATGAATGATTATTCTCATTCTTCGTAATGAGTTCCCATTATTATGAATGAGAACATACTTTACCTGATTGGCTACCCAGAGCCATGTGACTGCAGCTCCAGCCCTGCGCACGTCCTGACGTGCACACGCTCCGATGCGCAGTCAGTGGAAGCCTCAGGACTGGGAACTCATGTGGGCGCAGCAGCTTCAGGTAAGTGCGCATTTTTTAAAAGTTTTTTTTACCCAATCGCCCGCAGGAAGCAGCCGACCGAGATTTCTGGGCTCATATCTTTTGTTGTGTATAACCATGCAAGTTATGCATAATGATTATTTTGTTATGATTACTTTTTCATTAAGGAGGGAGAAATGTAATAAAGAGTTCCCCTAATGGACTACTACTCCACCTAGTGGACTACTGTGGTAATTCAACTAATGATGTATTTCATAAAAGGATCATGAAGGTCACATGACAAATTCCGATCGCGCCATCTTGTAGTGTGTGTGTTTGTGATGTCGTAAAGAATATAACACATGTTTAGCATAACTTTCTGGCTTTTATTACTCTCTGTCACTATTTATAAAGCCCAGGATCTCATTTGTTTTATTAACTGCTTTGTTAACCTGCCCTGCCACCTTCAAAGATTTGTGCACAAGCACCACTAGGTCTCTCTGTTCTTGCACTCCCTTTAAAATTTAACACTTCTCTGCATTGTATTTCATCTGCCATGTGTCTGTCCATTCCACCAGTCTATGTCTTCTTGAAGTATATTGGGACAAACTTGGTCAAAGAGGTAGTTTTAAGGAGTGCCTTAAAGAAGGAGAGAGGGGTAGAGGTGGAAAGGTTTTGGGAAAGAATATCAGAGCTTAGGACCTCGGCAGCTGAAGGTACGGCCACTAATGGTGGAACAATGAAAATCAGGGACACGCAAGTGGCCGGAATGTAGACGCAGAGTGGAATGTAGGAAAGTTGTCGGAGGTTACAGAGGTAGCAAGAAATTTAAAATTGAGGCATTGCCAGAATGGAGGCCAATGTAGGTTAGCGAGCAATGTAGGGTGATACGTGAACAGGACTTGGTGTGATTTAGGATACGAGCAGCAGCGTTTTAGATGATGTCAAGTTTCCAGAAGGTGCAAGATGGGAGGCTGGCCAGGGGAGCATTGGAATGGCCGAATCTAGAGGTAACAAAGGCATGGATGAGGATTTCAGCAGCAGATGAGCTGAGGCAGGGCGGAGATGGGCAATGCTGCTACCATGGGTAATAAATGTTGAATATCTACTGCAGTGTGGGTCACATGATGCAATGTCCACTGAAATGCAGGACACATGCAATGATATTAACTGCCGTGTGAGGCATATGGGGCAACGTGCTGAAATGTGATTCATATGGGGCAATATGCACTACAAGTAAACACATATGGTGCATTATCAACTGCATTGTGGGTCACATGCAGTAATATCCCCTGCAGTGTGAGTTTACATAGCGCAATATCTACTGCAGTGAGTCACATGCTGTTACATCCATTGCAGTGTGTCACATAATGCACTGCACTGTGGATAACATGGTGAAATATCCACTGCACTCTGAGTTGCATGCTGCAATGTGCATGCCATATTGACTGCAGTGTAAATCATATGATGTAATATTTACTTCAGTGTGAGGTGCATGGTGCAATATTTACCACAGTGTGTAAATATGTTCTGCAATATGAGACCGATGGCACATTATCTATGGCAGCGTGAAACAGTCAATCACTGATTCTGTCACTTGTGTAGCACCCCGTTTGGGGGCAGTAATAGCTGTGAGACAAGCGAGTTCCTGCATCAGGCACAGAAGTACCGCCCTGCTTGCGATATTGGGGTTACTGCCAGCAGAGAGCAAGTCGAGCGCCAAATTAACGCGTTCCACTTCCTCTGTGGGGCACAAACGGAGCAGAAACACACGGAGAGGGTGCAGAGCTACGCGCTGGAAGATGTAGCACTGCCACATAGGAGGGGCCCTACCCTTCATTAAAGGTGCGGGGTGCCGTGGCAGCAGCCTGGCACTCAAGCGGAGTGTCAGGCTGCCAGATCGCAGCACGGACTCTGCATTCAACGATGCAACAGCCAAGTTGGCTGGTTTTGTTTGCGCACGCCACCTCCCCTTTAACTAGCATCCGCGAGCATCCTACGTGCCCCCTGAAGCTGACTCTGTCATCGCCTGGCGCAGCTTCAGGGGGTGCTCACGAATAGGTCACTGCACACGAAGATGACGTTGTCATCGCCGACGGATCGGGATACTACTGGTTACCACCGCTGCTAAACTCCCGCGGAATTTAACAGGAGCCGTTAACGGTGCTGCGCCTGGGCAAAAAGTTGTTTATGCCCCATTAGCGCCCCCCCGGAAGCGCTAAAGGGAGACGCAAATGACCCCAATTTCTCCCCCTAAAGTTTCTGCAAATTTTGCAGCTTTCTAAACTTGTTTAAAGTTGTTGAGGTCATGTGGAGAATGCCTTGATTCTCATTTAATGAATTCTATTCACATCACTTGCTCACAGTCATGGGTGCTCTACTTGCAGTCCCCCTCGCACTCAATTATCTTAGGGGAGAGGGAGCGGGGACAGTGAAGAAGAGGAGAACATGTTCGCAGATGGAGAAGGAGGAGGAGAAGCAGGGGCAGGGGGGCTCTCAACAGGAGGCCTTACCCACCTCGGATCTTCCGCGAGCACTTCTCCTTCCTTCATTTAGCGAGCAGCAGTAAATTAGGAGGCTCCACTTCACCAAGGAGGTGGTCACAGAACTCTCTTACCTCCTGCAACCAGACCTGCAGCTTCAGAGCAGGGCAACCATATAGCCCTCAATTTCTTCACCAACGGATCCTCCTAGTCTGCCAACATCTCCCAGTTGGCCGTCCATCGTTTCATCCGGGAGGTCACAGAGGCTCTCTACTCCAAGAGAAGGGATTACGTTGACTGCTCTCTCAGAGAGAGAAACAGGATGAGCATGCATTTGGCTTTGCCAAGATAGTGGGCTTCCCCATGGTACAGGGTGCCATTGACTGCACATATATGGCTTTGCAGGCACCCTATACCAATCCTGAGAAGTTCTGTAACCACAAAGGTTACCATTCATATAATATGCAGTTGTTTTGTGACCACACCCAGTACATCATGATGGTAAATGTCAGCTATCCTAGCAGCAGTTATGATGCCTTCATCCTGTGCCAGTCTGGTTTGTCAGCAATTTTCCAGCAACGACGTCAAACCCAAGGGTGGCTACTCGGAGATGAGAGCTATCCAACCTGCACCTGGCTCATGCCTCCACTCTGCAATCCCACCACTCGTGCCCAATATTCGCTTAATGACAGCCATGTTGCCACCAGGAACATAATTGAGCAGACCATCTGAGTGTTCAAGCAACGGTTCTGCTGCCTTGATCACTCAGGAGGAGCCCACCAATATTTGCCGGAGCAGGTGTTCCATTTCGTGGTTGTCTGCTGCATGCTTCACAACTTGGCCATAATGAGGGCGCAGCCCTTGTCACCAAGGATTACGAGACCACCTCAGGAAGAGGTGAGGACGATAAGGAATGAAGAAAGAGGAGGGAGGGAGGAGGAAGGTAGCAAATTCTCATTTTGCACGGTCTTTCAGTCAAAACCCCTCATTAGACTCCGATTCCAGTGAATGAAGCTCTGGATCCCGTTGCTCACCACTTTCCCATCATACCATTCCTCTATCATGGAACATCACAGCATCCTCCTTAGAAACATAGAAAATAGGCACAGGAATAGGCCATTTGGCCCTTCGAGCATGCACCACCAATCAATAAGATCATGGCTGATCATTCAACCTCAGTAACCCTTTCCTGCTTTCTCTCCATACCCCTTGATCCCTTTAGCCTAACTCCCTCTTGAATATATCCAATGAACTGGCATCAACAACTTTCTGCGGTAGGGAATTCCACAGGTTAACAACTCTCTGAGTAAAGAAATTTCTCCTCATCTCAGTCCTAAATGGCTTACCCCTTATCCTTAGACTGTGTCCCCTGGTTCTGGACTTCCCCAACATCGGGAACATTCTTCCTGCATCTAACCTGTCCAGTCCCATCAGAATTTTATATGTTTCTATGAGATCCCCTATCATCCTTCTAAACTCCAGTGAATACAGGCCCAATCGATCCAGTCTCTCCTCATATGTCAGTCCTGCCATCCTGGGAATCAGTCTGGTGAACCTTCACTGCACTCCCTCAATAGCAAGAATGTCCTTCCTCAGATTAGGAGACCAAAACTGAACACAATATTCCAGGTGAGGCCTCACTAAGGCCCTGCACAACTGCAGTAAGACCTCCCTGCTCCTATACTCAAATCCCCTAGCTATGAAGGCCAACATACCATTTGCCTTCTTCACCACCTGCTGTACCTGCATGCCAACTTTCAGTGACATGTACCATGACACGAGGTCTCATTGCATCTCCCCTTTTCCTAATCTGCCGACATTCAGATAATATTCTGCCTTCGTGTTTTTTGCCCCCAAAGAGGATAACCTCACATTTATCCACATTATACTGCATCTGCCATGCGTTTGCCCACTCACCTAACTTATCTAAGTCATCCTGCAGCCTCTTAGCGTCCTCCTCACAGCTCACACCACCACTCAGCTTAGTGTCATCTGCAAACTTGGAGATATTACACTCAATTCCTTCATCTAAATCATTAATGTATATTGTAAATAGCTGGGAGCCCTGCAGCACTCCACTAGTCACTGCCTGCCATTCTGAAAAGGACCCGTTTATCCCGACTCTCTGCTTCCTGTCTGCCAACCAGTTCTCTATCCACGTCAGTACATTACCCCAATACTATGTGCTTTAATTTTGCACACCAAGCTCTTGTGTGGGACCTTTTGAAAGTCCAAATACACCATTTCGACTGGTTCTCCCTTGTCCACTCTACTAGTTACATCCTCAAAAAATTCTAGAACATAAGAACATAAGAATTAGGAACAGGAGTAGGCCATCTAGCCCCTCGAGCCTGCTCCGCCATTCAATAAGCTCATGGTTGATCTGGCCGTGGACTCAGCTCCACTTACCCGCCCGCTCCCCATCTTGCATGTCCATGTGCATGCCCATCCCCCTTCTTCTGAAGGCTGCCCCATCAAGGTCATCATCTGAGTCCTCTGCAGCAGAACTCATGTACGAACTCACCATCCGTGGTGCTGGCAGTCAAGCTACCCTTTCCCTCTGGCCTGGCTGCAGCCCATTCATTCCCCGTGACTCACAAGATCCCGTCTCTATACCCTCTAAATTCCGCAAAGCGCTGTTTTCTGAGCTGATGTCTGTGAATGTCAAATGCAGTGCCAGAGTTTCTTCTTGTTTGTCTCATCCTTGACCAAAGTGAACATGAGCAACAGGTTGGACTGCTGGCAGTTCTTGGGTATCTGAAAGCAGAAAGGCACATGGGTCAGGTTGTGGTGAAGGAGGGGGGAAGCAAGCTATCTGTGCATTAACCATCAGCAGCTTGTGAGTGAGAAGAGATTGCGGGATGAGGGGGGAGTAAGATGTGAGAAGAAGGATTAGGTATGACCATACCACCATCATCATCAATGGCTTCATCTTCTCTGCTGGCCACGGACTCCGCCACTGCCCTCCAATAATTTCAAGCACCAATTCCTCCAAGTTGGTGAGGTTCTGAATTGTGGCTTGGCCGCTTCCCGTCTGCCGCTGCTCCTGCCGGTTGTGAGCCGCCTTTGCCTGCAAGAGAAAGAGAAGTGTGTCAGTCAGTGTGGTGCAATGTGTTCGGGTGATTTGCCTGCCTTAGTTGAATAGCTGTCAGCATGTGCAAGGTGTGAGATGTGCATGTGAGTGTTGCAGCAGTGGTAAGGTTGTGAGTGTGAAGTGAAGCCATGATTATGAGGTGTGAGTGATGATAGGTAGAGATTGTTGGTAAGTGAGTGTTGGGGGCATGGTACATTGAGTTGTGTGTGAGGCTTATAGGATATGGCACTTGCTGAAGCCTTCACTTACCCTGTCCAGCCATGTGAGGTCATTAAACTTTTTTCAGCACTGGATCCAGCTCCCTTGGACTGCACTGGTGGTCGTGACAAAGTCAGTTATTTCCACATACAGCCTTCTGCAAATGGTCTTGGATGGCCTCTTGGCACCATCTGGGTACAGGACAGCCGGCCTTTGTTTCATGACCAGGACCAAGGCCTCCAATGCAGCATCTGAAAACATTCTTGCTTGCTCCCTTGGTTGCTGTGCCATTGCTAGCTCTACAATGACAATGAGGTGCTTCTGTAACAAAGCACTTCCCCTGGAAGTAGTACAGATAGCCCAGGCCAAACATTATTGTCCATTATATTGCACTCGATATCTCCCCAACCCCGTTCAGTGCTAAACCAATCAGCAGTGCGTTCAGCACTGAAATCAGTACTACAATCAGTATAATGAGCAGGCAGCACAAATTTTGTGTACTACCTGCACCACTTTGAATGGGTGCAGGCAAATAGCACTGGCCCGTGACACCGCCCGTTTTTGGGCCACATCCAATTTCTAGGCCAGAGTTTCGGACTAACTTGATTAAATTCTTTGATGAGGTGACAGAGAAGGTTGATCAAGGTAATGCAGTAGATATTGTATATGTGGACTTTCAGAAGATGTTCAACAAAGTGCCATACAGGAAGCTTATTAAGAAGATGGAAGGCTATGGAATTAAGGGGAAAGTGGTGGTAGGAATACGATATTGGCTCAGTGACAGGAAGCAATGGGTGGTCGTGGATGGATGTATTTCAGACTGGGAGGTGGTTTGCAGTGGTGTTCCCTCAGGGCCATTTTTGGGTCCATTACTCTTTGCAATTTTTAGAAATGATCTAGACTCGGGTGTAGGGAGCAGCATTATAAAGTTTGCAGATGATACAAAACTTGGTAAAGTAATAGAAAATGATGAGGATAGTTATAGGCTTCAGGATGGTGAAATGGACAGAAGCAGGGCAGATAGAGTTCAATGCGAGGAAGTGTGAAGTGCTGCACTTTGGGGGGACTAATATGGAAAGACAGTATACTATAAATGGCATGCTTTTGAAAAGTGTAGATGAGCAGAGAGACCATGGTGTCCATATACACACATCCTTAAAGGGGCCACAGCAAGTTGATAAGGTGGATAAAAAAGCACATGGCTTACTTGGGTTTATAAAAAGAGGAATAGATTATAAAAGCAAAGAGATCATGCAAGAACTGATTCGGCTGGAGTATTGTGGACAATTCTGGGTGCCACACTTCAGGAAAAATATAATGGCCTTAGAAAGAGTACAGAGGAGCTTTCTCAGGATGTTACCGGGGTTGAGGGACTTAAGTTATGAGGAGAGGTTGTAAAAATTAGGACTGTTCTACTTGGAATAGAAAAGGTTAAGAGAAGACCTAATGGAGGTTTTCAAGATGATGAGCAGTTTTTATTGAGTAGATAGAGAAAAAGTATTCCCTCTGGTGAGTGGGTCAATAATCAGAGGTCATATATTTAAAATCATTAGCAAAAGATCTAGGGGGAGAAATCGTTTCACTCCGAGAGTTGTCGGGATCTGGAACACGCTGTGAAAAGGTGGTGGAAGATGATTCCATAATTAATTTTAAAAGGGAGTTGGACAGGCATCATCATCATAGGCAGTCCCTCGGAATCAAGGAAGACTTGCTTCCATTCTTAGCATGAGTTCTTTGGTGGCTGTACAGTCCAATACGAGAACCACAGTCTCTGTCACAGGTGGGACAAATAGTCATTGAGGGAAGGGGTGGGTGGGACAGGTTTGCCGCACGCTCTTTCCGCTGCCTGCGCTTGATTTCTGCATGCTCTCGACGACGAGACTCGAAGTGCTCAGCGCTCTCCCAGATGCTCTTCCTCCACTTAGGGCAGTCTTTGGCCAGGGACTCCCAGGTGTCAGTGGGGATGTTGCACTTTATCAGGGAGGCTTTGAGGGTGTCCTTGTAACGTTTCCGCTGCCCACCTTTGGCTCGTTTGCCGTGAAGGAGTTCCGAGTAGAGCGCTTGCTTTGGGAGTCTCGTGTCTGGCATGCGAACGATGTGGCCAGTGCTTCAATGCTGGGGATGTTGGCCTTGACGAGGACGCTAATGTTGGTGCGTCTGTCCTCCCAAGGGTTTATAGGATCTTGCCGAGACATCGTTGGTGGTATTTGTCCAGTGAATTGAGGTGTCTACTGTACATGGTCCACATTTCTGAGCCATACAGGAGGGCGGGTATTACTACAGCCCTGTAGACCATGAGCTTGGTGGCAGTTTTGAGGGCCTGGTCTTCAAACAATCTTTTCCTCAGGCGGCCGAAGGTTGCATTGGCGCACTGGAGGCAGTGTTGAATCTCGTCGTCGATGCCTGCTCTTGTTGATAGGAGGCTCCCGAGATAAGAGGAGTGGTCCACATTGTCCAGGGCCACGCCGTGGATCTTGATAACTGGGGGGCAGTGCTGTGCGGCGAGGACAAGGTGAGGACCTTACAGGATTACGGACATAAAACCGGGTGTGGGATGAAGCACGACTGTTCTTTTAAAGAACCAGCACAGACACAACAGGCAAAATGGCCTCCTTCTGTGCTGTAAGTTTGTATGATTCTATGATTGTATGAATATTAGGCATATGGAAAAATAGCCACTTGTACAATATTGAGAGTAGTGCGAGCCACATGATGCGGTATCCTTCTGAATGAATTACATGTTGTAATATTCACAGCTGTGCAATTCAAATTGTGTGAAATCTTCTGCAATATGCGTCACATATGCATGCTAAACAGTGGATGCAGCAATCTATAAACAGAGCTCGGCGATTCCACAATCAACGGATCAGATCAAAGCTCTGCAGTTTTGTCACATCCAGTCGTGATTGATGGTGAACAATTAAACAACTAACGGGAGGAGGCGGCTCCATGACTATCCCCATCCTCAATGATGGCGGAGCCCAGCACAAGAGCACAAAAGACAAGGTTGAAGCCTTTGTAACCATCTTCAGCCAGAAGTGCCAAGTGGATGATCCATCCCAGCCTCCTCCTGAGGTCCCCACCATCACAGAAGCCAGTCTTCAGCCAATTCGATTCATTCCACATGATATCAAGAAACAGCTGAACGCACTAGATACAGCAAAGGCTATGGGCCCTGACAACATCCTGGTTGTCGTGCTGAAGACATGTGCTCCAAAACTAGCTGTGCATCTAGCCAAGTTGTTCCAGTACAGCTACAGCAATGGCATCTACTTGACAATGTGGAAAACTGCCCAGGTATGTCTTATCTACTTTCAATCATCAGCAAAGTGATGGAAGGTTTCATCGACGGTGCTATCAAGTGGCACTTACTCATTAATAACCTGCTCAGTTAGGGTTCCGCCAGGACCACTCGACTCCAGATCTCATTAAAGCCCATCCAAACATGGACAAAAGAACTGAATTCCAGAGGTGAGGTGAGAGTGACTGCCCTTGATATCAAGGCAGCGTTTGACCAAGTGTGGCATCAAGGAACCCTAATAAAATTGAAGTCAATGCGAATCATACCTAGCACAAAGGAAGATGGTGGTGGTTGTTGGGGGTCAACCATCTCGACCCCAGGTCATCGCTGCAGGAGTTCCTCAGGGCAGTGCCCTCGGACCAACCATCTTCAGCTGCTTCATCAATGACCTTGCCTCCATCATAAGGTCAGAAGTGGGGATGTTCGCTGATGATTGCACAATTTTCAGTTCCATTTGCAAATCCTCAGAAAATGAAGCAATCCATGCCTGTATGTAGCAAGACCTGGACGATATTCAGGCTTGGGCTGAAAAGTGGCAAATAACATTCACGCCGCACAAGTGCCAGTCAATGACTATCTCCAACAAGAGAGAGTTGAATCACTGCCCCTTGACATTCAACAGCATTGTTGAATCCCCTGCCACCAACATCTTGGGGTCACCATTGACTAGAAACTTAACTGGACCAGGCACAAGAGCAGGCCAGAGGCTTGGTATTCAGTGACGAGTGTCTCACCTGCTGACTCCCCAAAGCGTTTCCACCATCTACAAGGCAAGTCAGGAGTGTGATGGAATACTCTCTACTTGCTGGATGAGTGCAGCTCCAACAACACTCAAGAAGCTTGACACCATCCAGGACAAAGCAGCCTGCTTGACTGGCAGCTCATCCACAACCTTAAACATTCACTCCCTCCACCACCACGCACCATGGCTGCAGTGTGTACCATCTACAAGATGCACTGCAGCAACTCGCCAAAGCTACTTCGGCGGTACCTCGCACAAGCTCTACCACGTAGAAGGACAAGGGCAGCAGGTGCATGGGAACATCATCACCTGCAAGTTCCCCTCCAGGTTACAAACTATCCTGACTTGGAAATATATCGTCGTTTCTTCATCGTCACTGGGTCAAAATCCTGGAACGCCTTCCCTAACAGCACTGTGGGAGTATCTTCACGCCACGGACTGCAGCGCTCCAAGAAGGTGGCTCACCACTACATTTTCAAAGACAAATAAGGATGGGCAATAAATGCTGGTCTTGCCAGCGCCGCCCACATCCCAGGAATGAATAAAAAAAATATTCACAGTAATGTGAGACATATGACGAAATATTTACTTCAGTGTGTGTCATAGTGCGATGTGCACTATAGTGTGAGGCACATACTGCATTATCTATTTCAATGTGAGAGGTACTGTCATGTGTTCAACTGTCATTGTAACCCGTGTATAAACTGACCTAAGTTGTACACCATGAGAACATTGACCACTAGGTGGTGAACTTGTGGGAGACACTCCTAACCTAGACTTTCAGGTATAAAAGGGGAAGCTCCACCCAACTTCATCACTTCAGTGCTGGCTAATAAAGGTTACTGGTCACAGAGTGACCTTCTCTCAAGTATGGGCCTCGTGTGCATTTATACTGTATAGTAAGGACATATTATTGGCGACGAGAAACTGGGATATAGTCGAACCCAAAGGTGGAATTCAACAGAGACAATGGCTAGCTGAACGGCGATTCATGCCATCGCAAGGGACAATGCGGCCAGTAATGGGGCCATCAACACCTGTTAATAGTGCATTTAAGGACAGTTACAGAGACAGTCAGAGACGATCGACTGGTAATGGACCTTTTGTTTCCAACAACGGCTCATGTTAGAGGTGTGGAGGAAAACACCCAGCCAGAGCTTGCAGGTATCAGCAATATACCTGCAGAAACTGCAACGTCAGTGGTCACTTGGCGCGTATGTGCAGGAAGCCTGCAGCCAGGTTGATGTACGAGGAGGACGGGCCCGATGTAAGCCCTATGAGGCCAAATGAACATTGGGGGAAATCGCTGGAAGCTGAAGTTCAGCGAGTTCATGTGGAGCACATATACACCAGGACGCCACCGATAATGATGAAAGTGCTCCTCAATGGTATCCCAGTATCAATGGACTAGACACAGGGGCCAGCCAGTCCCTGATGAGTATCAAACAGTTCGACAAGTTGTGGGCGTCCAAGACCAGGAGGCCAAAATTATTTCCGATTGACGCACAGTTACGGACATATACAAAGGAGATCATTCTGGTGCTAGGCAGAGCCACGGTAATCGTGACCCACAAAGATTCGGAGAAAAGATTGCTACTCTGAATTGTCCTGGGGGACGGTCCCGCATTACTGGGGAGGAGTTGGCTTGCTGTCATGAACTGGAAATGGGGCGATGTCAATGCAATTTCTTCTGTGGAGCGAGTATCATGCTCACAGATCCTGGACAAATTTGACTCATTATTTCAACCCGGCATCGGCAGTTTCATGGGGACCAAGGTAGTGATTCACATAAACCCGGATGCCAGGCGAGTACACCACAAAGCTGTACGTGATACGGGAAAAGATAGAAGGCGAATTGGACCGCCTGCTGAGGGAAGGCATCATCTCGCCAGTCGAATTCAGTGACTGGGCGAGCCCGATTGTGCCGGTGCTCAAGGCGGATGGGTCGGTCAGGATATGTGGTGATTACAAGACCACCATCAATCGTGTGTCACTCCAAGACCAGTACCTGCTACTGAGAGCGGAGGACCTCTTTGCGACGCTATCCGGTGGCAAACCTTTTTCAAAATTGGACCTGACCTCAGCTTACATGACGCAGGAGCTGGCGAGTGAGTCGAAGAAGCTGATCACCATCACGACACACTAGGGGTTGTTTGAGTACAACAGATGTCCATTCGGGATTCGCTCGACCACCGTGATCTTTCAACGAAATATGGAAAGCCTCCTCAAGTCGATTCCAAGGATGGTGGTTTTTCAAGACGACATCCCCATCACGGGTTGCGATACTGAAGAACACCTCCACAACCTGGAGGAGGTGCTACGCAGACTGGACCGTAGGGCTGCGACTGAAAAAGGCGAAGTGCGTCTTCCTAGCTCCAGAGGTAGAATTCCTGGGGATGAGGATAGCAGCAGACGGGATCAGACCTACTGCGTCCAAAACGGAAGCGATCCAGAGAGCACCCAGACCCCGCAACACGACGGAGCTGCGTTCGTTCCGAGGGCTCCTGAACTATTTTGGCAACTTTCTTCCCAAATTGAGCACGCTGTTAGAGCCGCTTCACGTGCTCCTACGCAAAGGTCGCGATTGGGTCTGGTGGGACAGCCAGGAAAGGGCTTTTGATAGAGCACGTAATTTGTTATGTTCCAACAATCTATTAACGCTAAATGACCCATGTAAGAAACTTGTTTTAATGTGCAATGCGTCCTATGGGGTTGGGTGTGTGTTGCAGCATGTTAATGCCAATTACAGCCGATAACTGATGCCTCCAGAAGTCTGTCCCAGGCAGAAAGGGGCTACGGGATGGTAGAAAAGGAAGTGCTTGCATGTGTATATGCAGTAAAAAAAAATGCATGTTTGGCAGGAAATGTGAGCTGGAGACAGATTACAAACCCCTTACGTCCCTTTTGGCCGTCAACAAGGTGATAAATGCAAATGCATCGGCCCGCATACAGAGGTGGGCACTCACGTTAGCCGCTTATGACTATACAATTCGGCACAGACCGGGCACTGAAAACTGTGCCGATGCACTCAGCAGGCGCCCACTAGCCAGGGACAACTGAGCATGCTGCTGAGATGGTCATGGCTGTTGAAGCTTTCAAAAGCGAAGGCTCACCTGTGACAGCCCGTCTGATCAAAGTCTGGACAAATACAGATCCGCTACTGTCTTTAGTCAAGAAATGTGTCCTGAATGGGGACTGGGCAGCCATGTACAGGGCATGCCCTGAGGAGTATAAACCATTTCACAGGTACGATTCAGGCCGATTGCCTACTGTGGGGAAACCGAGCAGTCATGCCCCAGATGGGCAGAGAGGTGTTCATCAGAGAACTCCACAATGAGCACCCGGGCATTCTCATGATGAAGACAATTGCCAGGTCACAAGTTTGGTGGCCAGGGATAGATGCAGACCTGGAACTTTGTGTTCGCAGGGTGCAACACGTGTGCCCAGCTGGGCAATGTGCCCAGGGAAGCCCCCCCTTAGCCCCTGGTCCTGGCCCGCCAAGCCATGGTCACGCATCCATGTGGACTACGCAGGTTCTTTCATGGGAAAAATGTTTTTGGTTGTAGTAGACGCCTATTCCAAATGAATTGAGTGTGACATTCTTAATTCAAGCACATCCTCTGCCACTGTAGAAAGTCTAAGGGCAATGTTCGCCGCCCATGGTCTACCGGGCGTCTTGGTCAGCGACAATGGCCCATGCTTTACAAACATTGAATTTCAGGACTTCATGGCAGTAAATGGTATCAACCATGTCAGAACGGCACTGTTCAAGCCGGCCTCAAACGGCCAGGCGGAACGAGCAGTGCAGATAATCAAACAGGGGATATTCAGAATCCAAGGGGGATCCCTACAAAGCCGCTTATCACGCCTCCTGTTGGCCAATAGATCCCAACCACACTCGCTCACAGGGGTTCCACTCGCAGAGCTGCTAATGAAAAGGATGCTCAAAACCAGGTTATCCCTTATACACCCCACCATGAAAGAAATTGTTGAGAGCAGGCGCCAGTTACAATGTGACTACCATGACAGGAATGCGAGGGCGCGATGTATTGATGTCAATGACCCTGTCTTTGTCCTCAACTGCGCTGCAGGGCCCAAATGGCTCGCAGGCACTGTGATTGCCAAAGAGGGGAATAGGATTCTGGTAGTTAAATTTACCAATGGACAAATCTGCCGCAAACACGTGGATCAAACAAAAAGGAGATTCAGCAACCCCATAGAAGAAGCAGAGGAAGAACACGATGTGGAGTTCACTCCACCACAGGTGACCGAACACCGGAACCAAGTGGAGGAGAGCCCAGTCACTGTGGACAGTCCGGACAGACCTGAGGCACCGCAAACAGCAGACACTCAGGCCAGCGGGCAACAACCGGAGCCCCAACTTAGGTACTCTACAAGGGAGCATAAACCACCAGAGAGACTTAACCTGTGATCCCAATAAGACTTTGGGGGGAGGTGATGTCATGTATTCAACTGTCATTGTAACCCATGTATAAACTGACCTAAGTTGTGCACCGTGAGAACATTGACTACTAGGTGGTGAACTTGTGGGAGACACTCCTAACCTGGACTTTCAGGTATAAAAGGGGAAGCTCCACCCACCTTCATCACTTCAGTGCTGGCTAATAAAGGTTACTGGTCACAGAGTGACCTTCTCTCAAGTATGGGCCTCATGTGCATTTATACTATACAGTAAGGACATATTAGGTACAGTCAATTTCTGCTGCAGTGTCAGATACATGGTTCAATATCATGCAGCCTCAGATGGAATTCTTGCCTTATATTTATACGTGCATTACATCCATTCATGTATTTATACATCGAGGAACTTGCCACTCAGTAATAAACTTCCAATTTTATTCAATTGCTATGTATTTAGCAATATATAAATAATAACCTGTTTGATAATATATGCTATAAAGCAGTTAAACATTCTTTGATATAGTTGCTGATCAATTGCTGTTGCTTCAGTCTTGGTTCTCTGTTACCATCAATCTATTACTGTCAACAGCGAAGGTCTATGTTTCGGATGACCCCAAAAGTACGTCACCATCCTCCATCTACTCCACGATGACATGCAGGCCATGATCCTTACCAACAGATCCATCACAGACCCAATCCACGTCCGGACCAGGGTCATGCAGGGCTGCGTCATCGCCCCAGCCCTCTTCTCAATCTTCCTCGCTGCCATGTTCCACCTCACAGTCGACAAGCTCCACGCTGGAGTGGAACTAAACTACAGAACCAGTGGGAACTTGTTCAACCTTCGCCATCTCCAGGCCAGTCCAAGACCACCCCAACCTCTGTCATCGAGCTACAGTACACGGACGACGCCTGCGTCTGTGCGCACACAGAGGCTGAACTCCAGGACATAGCTGACGTATTTACTGAGGCATACGAAAGCATGGGCCTTACACCAGCCTGTCCTCGCCACACAGCACTGCCCCCCAGTCATCAAGATCCACAGCGTGGCCCTGGACAACATGGGCCACTGCTCTTATCTCGGGAGCCTCCTATCAACAAGAGCAGGGAGCAGGTATCGACGACGCGATCCAACACCGCCTCCAGTGCTCCAGTGCAGCCTTCGGCCGCCTGAGGAAAAGTGTGTTTGAAGACCAGGCCCTCAAAACTGCCACCAAACTCATGGTCTACAGGGCCGTAGTAATACCCGCCCTCCTGTATGGCTCAGAGACGTGGACCATGTACAGTAGACATCTCAAGTCACTGGAGAAATACCACCAACGATGTCTCCGCAAGATCCTACAAATGCCCTGGGAGGACAGATGCGCCAACGTTAACGTCCTCATCCAGGCCAACATCCCCAGCATTGAAGCACTGACCACAATTGATCAGCTTCGCTGGACAGGCCACATGGTTCGCATGCAAGACACAAGACTCCCAAAGCAAGCGCTCTACTCGGAACTCGCCCACGGCAAGCGAGCCAAAGGTGGGCAGTGGAAACATTACAAGGACACCCTCAAAGCCTCCCTCATAAAGTGCGACATCCCCACTGACACCTGGGAGTCCCTGGCCAAAGACGCCCCTAAGTGGAGGAAGTGCATCCGGGAGGGCGCTGAGCTCCTCAAGTCTTGTCGCCGAGAGCATGCAGAAATCAAGCGCAGGCAGCGGAAGGAGCATGCGGGAAACCAGACTCCCCGCCCACCCTTTCCCTCAATGACTATCTGTCCCACCTGTGACAGAGACTGTGGTTCTCATATTGGACTGTACAGCCACCTAAGAACTCATGCTAAGAGTGGAAGCAAGTCTTCCTCGATTCCGAGGGACTGCCTATGCTGATGATGACTCCCTCATTAAAAAGATGGGTTTTGAGAAGGTTTATAAAGGTACAGAGAGAATTGGAGAGATTAGGGGTTTTGGCAGGCGGTTCCAGAGAGTGGGATCAAAAGCGATTGAACTCTGTCACTGACAGTGGGACGAAGGGAGGGTGCTGCACAAAAGGCCAGAATAAGAGGAACAAAGGATACAGGAGGGGATGTATGGCTGGAGAGGGTTGCAAAAATCGATTGGGGTGAGTTCTTGGAGAGATTTCAGGACGAAGTTCTCAATTTAATACATTGAGCAAAGGGAGCCAGTGTCGGAGCCAGGATCGAGGCTGGGATGCCAGCAAAGAGGACTTTGCTGAAATTGAGTTTAGCAGTGCTAAAATTGTGGATAAAGTTTTCAGTGGTAGTGGGTGAGGTAAGGGTGGAGGTCGGCAACCAGTCCTTGTAATGGGTAGAATGTGTGGTTTTAAGCTCAGCTCTTGGTTTATCAGGGCAGCAAAGTTTCACATGGCTCGGTTTAATCTGAAGAAGTGACCGGCAAGGGAATTACAGTTATAGCAGGGACTGAAAATAACGGCTTCCGCCTTTCTACTTTACAGTTGGAGGAAATTTTGGCCTAGAAATTTGGGTCTTTTGCATCTTCCGTTAACGGGGTGCAAATGATTTTTCGCCCGGGTGCAGCACCGCTAATGACTCCTACTAAATTCGGCGGGAGTTTAGTGGCGGTGGTAACCTGTCGCACCCCGCAATGCCAGCAACAGCTTCAGGGGACATGAACTGAGCTGCAGGCCGCTCGCAGGGTGTGAGTTAAAGGGGAGGTGGTGGCCATGTTGAAAGAAATTTTTGCCATTTTTGTTCAATGCTCCATTGGCGCCACGATCACGGGGTTCATGCTGTGATCGTTCAGTCCGGCAGCCCCGCTCCCCAGTGGTCCATAGAGGCCCAGTTCTTACCCGCAGAGTTTGCCGTTGGGCTTTCCCCTTTAATGAAGGGGTAAGCCCCTCCTACGCGGCCCAGTGCGTAGCGCTATGTCCCGCTCCCGACCTGTCGGTCGCACTACTGCCCCAGAAAGAAAGTGGAGTGTGTTATTTTGTGCTCCACTTCCTTTTGGGGCGGTAACCCGAAATTTTCGAGGGGGTGGGACTTCTGCGCTTGGTGCCTCCCGGATGTTACCACCCCCAAAACGGGGCACAGCACAATTTCTACCCATTTGACTCATCCACAACTTGATATCAGACAAGCAATCTTTTGGTCAGGGCAAACAATGGATCTGGGTGTCATCAGCATACATATGGAAGCTGACTCCCGTGTATGGGGGTGATTAGTGGCTGTAGATGAGGAAGAGGAGGAACTGTGGGATAAATCCTTAGGGAACACCACAACTGATGGTGTGTGAGCAGAAAGAGAAGGTATTAAATGAAAATACCTTGGCTGCATTGAGACAAGCAGGAATAATGGAAGAGAATACCATGATATGACAGTGAGAGAATGGGATAAACAAGGAAGCACCACAGTTGGTCAAAATCATTCCTGTTTTTGGCCAGGGCAAGCTCAGTGCTGTGGACAGGAGCTGGATTGGAGAATTCAAAGTGTGACTGATAGACATTGATCTGAAAGGTGACAACACCTTGGAGGACCTTAGAAAAGAAATGGAGATGAGAGTTGGGGAAGTAGTTAGAGAGAACCGGTGAGTTGAGAGTAAGCTTTTTGAGGACTATGTAATGACAATGGTTTTGAATGATAGAGGGATGTTGCCTGAGCAAATGCAGCCAATTTGAGAATTAGTAGTTGACTGGGAGGAATCAAGGCAGCCAGAGGCGATTTCCATGGAAACGATGGCTTGGAAGGAGATAGGTAAGGAGAAAGTAACTGCAGAGTGAGGGGGTTTGGGGGTAGGGTGGATGCGACACTCAGGACATCAGAGACAGCAGGAAAGATGGGGGAGATACAGCTGCATGGATATTTTCAAACCTAGGGACAACAACATCCATGAGCTCTTTACACTTCGTGTTAGAAGTGTGGGATGTGGGATGGAGGAAAAAGGGTTTAGTGATTCTCTGCAGAGGGGCCACCAGTTTGTAAATTATCCTTCATGAGTTTTGCAGCGGTGCTCAGGACCACTCTGCCCATTTACCCGCTGCGGTGTGCACGTGCCGACCCCTTACTGATAGGCCGGGACACCCTCGCAAAATTGCCTTCGAGAGAGTGTTCGCGCACTCTCTGTAACATGGCGGCTCGGCCATCCATAAAGGGGAGGGCGCACTGCCCCATGACCGCCATGTTATTTTTTTTGTCGGCTGACTGCCAGGTCAGCCCGACAATTATGCCCCCGGGTTTGGCCACTGAAACCCTCACTGGTGGCCCAGTGGACCTAACTTAAAAATATGCAGAGCTCACAGCGGCTCTCCCATTTAACTGAAGAGGAGAGACATTGTGACGCGTCAGCGTGATGCGGCACGTCCACGTCATGCCTTACGTCATCAGCAATGCGCTGACGACTGGTCGGGGTGGCGGACCCGCTGCAAGGGCACTTCTGCCCCCCGAGTCCCCATGACTTTCGCCCCGAGCCAAAAAATACGACAAAGTGCCGAATCTCAACGGTAGCTCCGCGCATGGGTTGAGGCGGAGAAAAACTTTTTAAAATGGAGGGTGTGCCCCATTTCGGGCGGAGGGCAATTTCTATCCCATCATCTTTTGCTTCTGGGATAGTTGTGGTGTATGAGGAGAACTTGGCTGAGGAGAATGAGACATGGCAATGCTGAACCAGATCTAGCAACAAATGACTAGACCAGTATATAATTGACTTGTAAATAAATCTGACTCTTATTTTTAGCCTGAATGTAACAGTCCTTTGTATGCTACTTCATGCCTTTCAGAGTAGACAGGAGAACATGATGGGTATTGCACCAGGTTTCTAATGCAACATACCAAAGGGTAATTGTTAGTCTCATGGTATGCCATTCCACTCAGGGTATACCTAAGGGTACAGGTTTTGGTTCAGATGAGACTCAGTTTGTTTGTGGAAACTGTCTATTTGTTATGAACACCATTTCTGTATTAGTAGGAAGTTCTACACATAATGCCGCAACCTGTAGCTTTAAAAAAAATTACATCCCATGTATGATGCTTAAAAAAATTATACATCTTGTTTCATAGCCTGTATAGAATTTGAAGTTAAATGTTTGCTATTTTTTGATCAGCTTCTTGCTGGTTTTAGTGCAATGTCCACAGAAGCGTGCTATGTTCTTTTATCTTCACATGATTAATAATATTACTGCTTGTATAATTGATACTTCAAGATGTGAATATCAAAACATATATTGCACACTCATGGAAAACAATCAGATGGGATGTAGTTAATGGCTCAGAATTTGCGGTTGGAGGCTTCCTGCGGGCAGATGCCACCGACCGCAATAATTTCTATGAAAGTACCTGGTGGTTCCAGAGGTTTGGTGACTTGCAGTCCTGGGGCTCTATGCGAAGGACAGGGTAGGGTCCCACATATCCCAGGACTGTATGGGTTTTGTACGGATCTCCGAGATCACGTGGGCCGGCCCAACCTATCAGAGTAGGGGGAGCCCTAGTCATACTTTTGGTAATTCCGTATGTACGAAGCTGCCATAAGTATGAATGGAAACACAAACACTGAAAGTAAATTAAAAAAACACATTACATATTTTACATCAATGAAAATGCAATTTAATTAAATATTTTACACACACATTTATTTTTTGAAATATTTTAAATATGTTTTAATAGGGCTAAAATAAACTTACCTTAATGGACAGGGTTTTTAATATATAAATGAGTGACAACATTTTATTTTTCTATTTTTTAAAGATATTACACTTGTAAAAGCAGGCCTTACGCTTGATCAGCTTGCTTTTACCAGTGCAAGAAATTGAAGGACATTCACTGGGCAGGACCCAACTCTCCGCCCATGGAGACCCTTTTCCTTCGCATGCGTTCGATCTGTCAAAATGATTTTTGACAGATCGCAAATGTCGGGTTTAGGTGCATGCACTTCGCATACCTAAATCCAGAACTTGCGAGGACCCCACGGGCAAGTGCACACTACATACGCGCCCGTGGGGAATGCAATTTCAAGCCCGTTATATTGAGTTAACAAAAACTATCTGATCCAGCCAATTCAACACTTCTTCCTTAGTGTTGCTTTATGAGGAGTATTGATTGCTAGATTGATTAGCACTTAAAAAAGGAAACGGATTGGACATAAAGAATGTCCCCTGGGGTAAAACATTACAGAGTCATCATTTCCTGTGGAACTCAACCTTAGCATGAATTGACACCTTCAAGACAGGAGTGAGAAATAGGGAGGGAAAAAGGAAAAACTGAGGAGAGATGGGAGCAGACATAATGGCATGTAGGAAGATAGTAAGATGGCGGAACTGGGTGAGCCACTTCTTTGCCTCTAAAATATTTTATTCCAGAGGAATAATAAGTGGCCGCTTCCTAACACAATACGTGAAGCAGTTGCTGCAGTTGCTTTGGTACTGACCAATTAATTGGAAATGATTGGAAACCTCCCCATCCAGCTCTGCAGTTTCATTTTGTGTAAGCACAAACAAAACTTTTTGAAGGTAGCAAGTGTCGATTGTTGTCATTTAACAATTTAATGAACAGCTATGTAATTTCATGTCACATTATGATCGAATCTTAAAGGGCTAATGTGTTGTAAAATACAAATGTTATGGTATTGCATTTTATTTGAATTCTTTGTTCCCCTTTCATGTTGTGTATCAGTTTTTAATTATTGCAATGAAAGCTTACCTGTTTTGTTTTCCAGTTGAGGTATTACTATCTCCTTTTAAGATGTGATTCAGTGAAGGTCATAGATTTCAGACCACATGTAGTTTTTCCTTCTACTTTGAATCCTGATTAACTGCAGGTAATACTGGCATTAGAGGATAATGGTTTGTGAGATTATAGGATCTTCTCCTAATACCTATATAAGATAAAAACAAAAGCAAAATGCAGCAGATGCTGTAAATCTGAAATAAAAACATTTCAGGCCGATGACCTGACGAAAGGTCATCATCCAGAAACTCTTTCTCTCTCCATAGATGCTGTATGACCTGCTGCGTATTTCCAGCATTTTCTGTTTTTATTACTTATATAAGATAGTTCATCATAACACGACAATTAACCTAATATTCAAATATCATTGCGGTTAGGTTCAATGTAGTCTTGGCAAAATCTGGGTCCTTCATTGGATCAGTTGCTTTTACTGGTGTAGGGGGATACTGTCATGTCTGTGTACACCAGGAATAAAATTTTCAAAATATGCAAATATATTTTCAAGAGTTGAAAACCAAGCCACTTGACCTTTGGGAAATTTCCCTTTCTTAATTAAATGTTTAAGGCCCCCACTCCCTGCTCAAGGTGGACATAAAAGAACCTTTGATATTATTCGAAGAAGAGTAGGGGAATTCCTCCGGTGTCCTGATCAACATTTATCCCTCAAGCAACATCACTTAAACAAATGATATGTGGCTAGATTTTACACTTTTGTGCATATCACCCAAAAATGGGCGGTATTTCCGCATGGGCAGTAAAAATGGGTTTTCAGATTGCTGGCTTCTCACCCATTCTTAAAGCATCTAGTCTCCATTTTTGAAATTGGGCATTACCGCGAACGATATGAAATGGGCGGTAGCGTTAACCCTCGCTGACCTCCTGCCATAAAGTGTCACCGTCCTTAGCAACGGTATGGCAACGCTCAATTCCCGTCATTCAGAAGGTCAAGGATCATCATGACATGCGCAGAAGAGGAGAGAGAGAGGGAGCTGAGGGACTGAAAGCGTGTGTGGCTATGGTGTGTGCTTGTTTGGCTGTTGTGGGAGGCACGAGGGAGATTCACGAGCAGCAAAAAGCCTACTAAGGACAAAGAACATCGTTGGCACCGAGTCTTTGTCCAACAAATAATGTATAACATGGAAGGGATGGTGGGGGGCCTGGAGCTGGTAGCCAGGAACACTGGTGGTAGAGGGCTCCCAGTGGTCCCGGAGCGCGGCACTGCACCCCAAGGTGCTGCACCCCCATTGCCAACCACACATGAGAGCCAGCAGCAACATCTTGCTTCTGGCTCAGAGCATGTTCCCACCTCAGGACTGTCCTCTCCCGTATCCGTCCAAGCAGCGGTTCGGTCGTCATCCCCCTCACCCCCAACGAAGCATCGCCTGAGGAGCTCCTCGGCCAGGTGGCTTGGAGTCAGGAGGGGAAGGGGTAGAGGTGGGGAGGAGAAGCAGGCGGTGTAAGGGTTGGTTTTTACAGAAATACTGATGATTTCAGACAACTGTTCAGTTTAAATGTTTTTTATTTAACAAAACCTTGTTGCGCATTGAGTCAGATAGCTGCACCGTTACACACTGGTGATTCCTTAACATCAAAAGGTATAATTACACTTAACTTCAATCAACTTAAACTTTAACTGTCACCAAGGTGATGCCCACCATTGATGTATAACCTGCACACCCAGCAGTGTGTCAGCCTTGTAAATAACACCAACGTTCTTTCAGGCAAAAGTGCTCATTGATGAGCTGCTGACGTAAGACTCTTGCAGCTATCATGCCACCACGGTCCCTTTCATATGTTCTACAGGGGGGCGGGGGCATGGCTTCAGCATCAGCCTGATAGTCTGGGCCGATGTCAGCGTCCATCTCCTCGTCCTCCTCTTCCTCTCTCTGGTGAGGTGGACTGTCAGACCCTCTGGCAATTCTTGTCCCCTCCTGATAGCCAAGTTGTGCAGCATGGAGCACACCACCACGAATTGAGCTACCTGCTCACGGTGGTTTTGGAGCTCGCCTCCTGAGTGGTCCAGGCATCTAAAGCACTGCTTAAGCACTCCAACAGTTTTCTCCACGAAGCTCGTGGCTCGTGGCTCGTGGTTCTCGTTGTGTCACCTCTCAGTTTCGGTGAGGGTGTCACGCAGGGGGGTTATCAGCCAGGTGGCGAGGCCATGTCCTTTGTCACCAAGCATCCAGCATTGACCTTGTGGCTGATTGTTAACCAAGTCAGATACAGTGTTCTCACGCAGGATGTGAGCATCATGGATGCTGCCCGGAAATTTAGCATTCACTGCCATTATAATTTTCTGGTGATTGACAACGAGTTGGACATTCAGAGAGTGGAATCCCTTGCGGTTCCTGAAAACCTCTGCATCCTGAAAAGGTGCCCGCATCGCAATGTACTGCACCTTGAGGAAGTTTGAAATTCTGGAGAATCCTAGAGCCCTCTCACTCTGTGCCTCCCTGATCATAGGGAAGCTGATCAAGTCCTTCCAGCATGCATACAGGGCTTCAGTAACCTGTCTAATGCAGCAATGTGTGGCACGCTGAGACAGACTGCAAATGTCACCAACTGAGGACTGAAAAGAACCTGATGTGTAGAACGACAGTGCCGTGGTGACTTTGACCTCGACAGATAGTGCAGTTCTGATGGTGCTGGCAGGCTGAAGATCTCCCCTTATGAGCTGGCATGTGTCAGTGATAACCTCTTTGTGGAAGCGCAGTCTCCGAAGGCAGGTGGTGTTGGGCAAGTCGAGGCAAGACTGTTTGTCCCTGAAAGTGCGGTGGGTGTAATGTCTGGTCCTCCTCATCAGTCTGGCACGTCTTACATTGGGCACATACTACTGTGCAGCGTACCTTCGGCCACCTTGAGTCTGCAGCATGTAATTGATCATCAAGAGAGGGTGAGAAAGGACAGGACCCATTGCAAAAGGTCTCTGTTTTCCACCGATTGGTCACAAACAATGAATGTCCCGATGAAGGCACCTATTAAATTCCAATCGGTCACAGTATGGTCAAGATGTTTGTACAGATGTTTACATCAACTCCAACGACCTCCAGAGTACATCCAAACTCCGCCGAGGTTGAAGCACAGCAGTCTTTTAAAGGATGTAGAACATGGCGTCCATAACGCTGTGATTAGTTCCGGTTAGTTCCACTTTTTCCGGACGGTTTTTAGGGCGAGCGATATTGTGGGCGATATGTGTGCAAGGTGGTGAAAGTGACGCTGGGCGATCGCATGGCCGCTAGTTTCGGCAAATATGATCTTTACGACAAAAAAAAGTGGGCAGGCAGTATTATTGAATCTTGGCGTTAATTCCGTGCGGAAAGTAACGCTGAGCGATATTATGGAGGTTGATTTCACCCATTCTGATGATTCTGCCCAAAAAAGGTGGGCGGGCAGTGTTATTTTTTTCCCGGTGTTATGCACACGAGGAAAGTAACACTCGGCAATAAGTTTCTGAAAAATGCCCGTCAATTTCCATTTTGTGGTGAAATGGATGATATATGGGCGTTATACATCATTTCAGCGATAAAAATGGACGTTAAGTGGGCGTTAAGTATGCAAACAACAAGGCAAGTCTAGCCCATGGTCACTTATCTCATTGCTGCTTGTGGGACTTTGCTGTGCATTATTTGGCTGCTGCATTTGTCCATATTATAACAGTGACTACGCTTCAAAAGTAATTAATTGGCTGCATATGATTTGGCACATCCTGAGTACGTGAAAGATGCTATTTAAATGCAAATTTATTTTTTATTTAAAAAAAACCCCATCATGTTCAAGATCTAGTCCCAAGGTGTGAGTGGGATTTGGGGTTTCCAGGAAAAGAAGGCTTCATCACTGAGCATCCTGAGTAGCTATGGAGATTTTTTGCCCAAGCGCCTCATAGTAGCATCTTAATCAGCTATTGCGGCATTAGATTGGATGCTCTGAACATCAAGGTGGATGTCACCTCACAAACTGAGCTAAGTAGCTTCTTCTCCTAACAGTGGATACCCATCATATAGCTGGTGATGAAACTCTATGATTTGGAAGGCCATGTGTGGCAATATATGATCATCCAGCAAGGGTTTGGCACCTATCATGAAGAGGTTGTAGAGAGCCACGCTAGCTGCAGCTGAAATTCCGCCCCAACAACTCGTGTAACCACCAATAAATGGGATATGCTGTGTGTCCATGCTGTGATCAGGAGGAAGGTAATACTCACACACTTTATGGTGAGCTGGTATCTGCTGCGTATGTAACAAGGATTCAACCCTTCACATCAGCAGCCTATTGAGCAAATAGTAACTATTTTCATTGGAGAGAGTAAATGGGTCTCTTTGTGGGTCAATATGGTGTGAAAATAACATGCTTGTTAATAAAAGATTGGAATAAAGTAACCCTCCATTAATAATAAGGCGAGTTGAGAGTGACTGTCCTTGATATCAAGGCAGCATTTAACCGAGTGTGCCATCAAGGAGCCCTCATAAAATTTACGGCAATGTGAATCTGGGGGGGAAACTTTTCACTGGCTGGAGTCCGACCTGGCATGAAGGAAGATGGTTGTGATTGTTGGAGGCCAATCATCTCAGCCCCAGGACATCGCGGCAGTATCCTAGGCCCAACCATCTCCATCTGCTTCATCAATGACGTTCCCTCCATCATAGGGTCAGAAGTGGGGATCTTCGCTGATGATTGCAGTGTTCAGTTCCATTCGCAAATCCTCAGATAATGAAATAGTTTGTGCCCGCATGAGGCAAGATCTGGATGACCTTGAGACTTCAGCTGATAAGTGGCAAGGACCACACAAGTGCCAGGCAATGACCATCTCCAACAATAGAGTGTCTAACTACTGCCCTTTGACAGGGGGGCGGTCACCATTGACCAGAAATTTAACTGGACCAGCCACATAAATAATGTGGCCACACGAATAGGTCAGAGGCTGGGTATTCTGCTGCGAGTGCCTCACCTCCTGACTCCAAAGCTTTTCCACCATCTACAAGGTACAAGTCAGGAGTGTGATGGAAAACTATCCATTTGCCTGCATTAGTAAAGCTCCAACAACAATCAAGAAGCTCGACACCATCCAGTACAAAGCTGCCCGCTTGATTGGCACCCCATCCACCACATTAAACATTCATTCCCTCCACCAGTGGTGCACCATGGCTGCAGTGTGTACCATCTACAAAATGCATTGCAGCAACTCACCAAGGCTTCTTCGACAGCACCTCACAAACCCATAACCTCTACCACTTAGAAGGGCAAGGGCAACAGGCGCATGAGAACATCATCACCTCCAATTTCCCCTCGAAGTCACACACCATCCTGACTTGGAAATATATCGCCATTCCTTCATTGTCACTCGGTCAAAATCCTGGAACTCCCACCCTAACAGCACTCTGGGAATAACGTCACCACTCGGACGGCGCTCCTTTCCCAGCAGTACATGGAAAGCGCCATCGCACAAAGGTCACTGAATTTCCCACCGACCGAGTTTTCGCCAAAAGGGGTGAAATAGCATCAAAAACCCAGTTGCAAAATTGCCGAATTTCTATTAATGTGGGGTCGAAGGTAGTCAGAAAATGGGTATGCATACAGTAAATCAGAGACACAGACATGAACCATCATCATAGGCAGTCCCTCAGAATCGAGGAAGACTTGCTTCCACTCCTGAAGTGAGTTCTTTGGTGGCTGAACAGTCCAATACGAGAGCCACAGTCCCTGTCACAGGTGGGACAGATAGTCATTGAGGGAAGGGGTGGGTGGGACTGGTTTGACGCACACTCTTTCCGCTGCCAGTGCTTGATTTCTGTGCGCTCTTGACATTGAGACTCAAAGTGCTCAACGCCCTCCCGGATGCACTTTCTCCAATTAGGGCAGGGACTCCCAGGTGTCAGTGGTGATGTTGCATTTTATCAGGGAGGCTTTTAGGGTGTCCTTGTAACGTTTCCACTGCCCACCTTTGGCTCATTTGCCATGAAGGAGCTCTGCATAGAGCACTTGCTTTGGGAGTCTCGTGTCTGGCATGCGAACTATGTGGCCTGCCCAGCGAAGCTCATCGAATGTGGTCAGTGCTTCAATGCTGGGGATGTTAGCCTGGACAAGGACACTGATGTTGGTGCGCCTGTCCTCCCAGGGGATTTGCAGGATCTTGCGGAGACATCGTTGGTGATATATCTCCAGCGACTTGAGGTATCTTCTGTACATCGTCCATGACTCTGAGCCATACAGGAGGGCTGGTATTACTACAGCCCTGTAGGCCATGAGCTTGGTGGTAGATTTGAGGGACTGGTCTTCGAACACTCTTTTCCTCAGGCGGCCGGAGGCGGTGTTGAATCTCCGCATCAATGTCTGCATTTGTTGATAAGAGGCTCCCAAGGTGTGGTAAATGGTCCTGGGAAATAACACTGTCAACCGCAAGGGTCTATGGAGCATCCTCCTCCATTTCGGATGCCCCCAAAAGTTTGCCAACATCCTTCGCCTGCTCCACGATGACATGCAGGCCGTGATCCTTACCAATGGATCCATTACAGACCCAATCCACGTCCGGACTGGGGTCAAATAGGGCTGCGTCATCATTCTAACCCTCTTCTTAATCTTCCTCGCTGCCATGCTTCACCTCACAGTCAACAAGCTCCTCGCTGGAGTGGAACTAAATGACAGAACCAGTGGAAAGCTGTTTAACCTATGCCGCTTCCAGGTCTAAGGTCACCCCAACCTCTGTCGTTGAGCTACAGCAAGCAGACGATGCCTGCGCCTGCGCCTGCGCACTTTCTGAGGCTGAACTCCAGGATATAGTCAATGTATTTACTGAGGCATACAAAAGCATTGGCCTTACACTAAACATCCATAAGACAAAGGTCCTCCACCAGCCTGTCCTCGCCACACAGCATTGCCCCCCCAGTCATCAAGATCCATGGCGCGGCCCTCGATAACGTGAACCAGTGCCCAGGAAAAGGCAGACATTGGGAAGCAGGAAAGGAGGCAGATCAATATTAAGATATTGAGAATTTTGAACTAAAACAATAGAATTCAACTCAGAGGAAGTTGTAATCAAATTTTGGACTACTTGTGTCAGACTGCATCTTTAGTACTGTGTCCAGTTCTGGGCACCAAGACACAGGGGAAACATTCACTGCCTGGAGACTGTGCAAAGAAGAACCACAAAGCTCATCCCCTGTCTTAGAGGTTTCAATAATAAGGAAAAGCAGGGAAACATGGGCTCAAATTTAGCCTTTAAGTGAGACATCTGAGAGATGATCTTAGAAGTATACAAGATAATAAATGGTATGGAAAAGGAAAATCTGGAAAATTGCTATGAATTAAACTGTGAGAGTCAATCAAGGGGTCACAGGTTTAAAGTAGCTAAAGGCAAAAAGTGATCAACACTGAATGGAATCTCAGATAGAGTAGTGTAAGTCATAACTATGGATTCTTTTAAGAACCAGTTGGATGCACCAATAAGGAAACCTTGGCCCGGATTTTGTGGTGGTAATGATGCCGAAGCTGTCAGCGTTCATCATCATTACTCCTCTGAAACTGACCGTAATTTCAGGATTTAGCGCATGAGCAGATAAATGCAAAAATCCCGAAGATGCAGTCAGTCATTCCCTGCTCTGCCATAAGTTGCGCTGTGAAACTCCCCATAGCCGGCAATCAGTGAAATCACTTGAACTGATGAAAACTTCCCCTTCTCTGCTCTAATATCCCTGTTAAACATCCCGCAAAAAGTTAAGCCTCGTTGAAATAGGTGTAACTAGGGTTTTAACAGCGTATTAATAAAACATAAGAACATAAGAAATAGGAGCAGGAGTAGCCCATATGGCCCCTCGAGCCTGCTCCGCCATTCAATAAGATTATGGCTGATCTGATCATGGACTCAACTCCACTTCTCCGCCCGCTCCCCATAACCCCTTATCCCCTTATCATTTCTGTCTTAAATTTATTAATGTCCCAGCTTCCACAGCTCTCTGAGACAGCGAATTCCACAGATTTACAACCTTCTGAGAGAAGAAATTTCTCCTCATCTCTGTTTTAAATGGGCAGCCCCTTATTCTAAGATTATGCCCTCTAGTTCTAGTCTCTCCCATCAGTGGAAACATCCTCTCTGCATCCACCTTGTCAAGCCCCCTCATAATCTTATACGTTTCGATAAGATCACCTCTCATTCTTCTGAATTCCAATGAGTAGAGGCCCAACCTACTCAACCTTTCCTCATAATTCCTCATCCCCGGAATCAACCTAGTGAACCTTCTCTGAACTGCCTCCAAAGCAAGTATATCCTTTTGTAAATATGGAAACCAAAACTGCACGCAGTATTCCAGGTGTGGTCTCACCAATACCTTATATAGCTGTAGCAAGACTTCCCTGCTATTATACTCTATCCCCTTTGCAATAAAGGCTGAATAACTGTTCTGGCCCTGAAAATCTAATTTTATATTTGTGGAATATCAAATTTCTTCATTATGATAAAAATGACTAGATTTTAAAAATAATAAAAAATATCATTTTTATTTTGTTTCAAAGTTTGTTTGATATTTCAGCTCCTACCTTTACCCCATGTGTATGTCCCAATCTTTATTTTGCTCTCTGTAAAATGATTAAAAAGTGAATGATAATCAGTGCTTTTTATTTCCTGGTTTCAAAGGTGGCATGATGCTGAACGCTGCCAATTTGCCGTCATCCCAACCACAAATTCCGGAACAATGTTTACATTAAATTACTGCCATGTGAATCTATTCCCCAGGCCCGTTTGGGAGAAAAGCACTTTCATTTTCTCTGAGGTAAGAATGGCATTATACCATTTGGACACTCTCCCTGAGCACATTTGTGAAATGTTTGATGAGCTGTTTACCTTTAGGGGTATTATCAATTTTAAATGAGTATCTGGGAGAAAATTGGTTTGCCCAAGAAGATATCTCTTTACTGACTGAAATATTTAGGATACTTGTCACAAATTGGCTTAGAGTCAATGAGACGTAAGCTGCTTTCAACCATAGAAGCTTCCTTGCCTGGTCTGGACTATTCTCCAATGGGAAGCCATATCATTGAACAGAAGAAATGATGTAGCCCATGAGTAGGAGCTTTTTTAATAGCATGTAAAATCCAAGGATATTGGATTATGTCTCCTACAAACAACAGATAAACCTCATACCAAGAATTCCCCACAATGGAGCTCTCACTGCTTGGCCTGAGATAATGGCTGATCATCATCATAGGCAGTCCCTCGGAATCGAGGAAGACTTGCTTCCAGTCTTAGCATGAGTTCTTAGGTGGCTGTACAGTCCAATATGAGAGCTACAGTCTCTGTCACAGGTGGGACAGATAGTCATTGAGGGAAAGGGTGGGCAGGGAGCCTGGTTTGCCGCATGCTCCTTCCGCTGCCTGCGCATGATTTCTGCTTGCTCTCGGCGATGATACTCGAGGAGCTCAGCGCCCTCCCGAATGCACTTCCTCCACTTAGGGCGGTCTATGGCCAGGGACTCCCAGGTGTCAGTGGGGATGTCGCACTTTATCAGGGAGGCTTTGAGGGTGTTCTTGTAACGTTTCCTCTGCCCGCCTTTGGCTCGTTTGCCGTGGACGAGTTCTGAGTAGAGCGCCTGCTTTGGGAGTCTCGTGTCTGGCATGCGAACTACGTGGCCTGCTCAGCGGAACTGATCAAGTGTAGTCAGTGCTTCAATGCTGGGGATGTTGGCCTGGATGAGGACGCCAACGTTTGTGCGTCTGTCCTCCCAGGGTTTGCATGATCTTGCGGAGACATCGCTGGTGGTATTTCTCCAGCGATTTGAGGTGTCTGCTGTACATGGTCCATGTCTCTGAGCCATACAGGAGGGCAGGTATTACTACGGCCCTGTGATCTTGACTTCTGAATAGCATGTCATTTAAAGGGCCAGAAAACAATTAAAATCGCCACCTACTCTCGCTTAATGAAAATATAGGGAATAGGCGATGGAAACTATTGCATATCTATTCTCTTCACCTGTGGTCTCAGCCAATGGGAAGTATGTAGGAGAATGGAAATACCAACCTCCCTCTTTTCCCACTTAAAGTCACAGCTCTTTCACCCACCGCACAGTTACTAATGCTCTCTGTAAGGTCCTTCTACAGAATAACTAGATAGGATCAAAGAGTCAAATGGAAAATATTACACACAATTCAAAGAATGGGAATTAGCATGGAATAATTTAGAGAGGGATCCTTAAAAAGGTAGCAAATGTAACCCTGTTATTCAAGTACGGAGGGAGAGAGAAAACAGGGAATTACAGTTCAGTTAGCTGATATCAGTCATTGGAAAACACTGGAATATATTATTAAGAGATTGGTAACAGGACACTTAGAAAATCATAATATGATTAGGCAGCATCAACATGTTTTAAGAAAGGGAAATCGTGTTTAACAAATTTATTATAGTTTTTTTGAGGATGTCAGTAGCAGCGTAGATAAAGGGAAACCAGTGGATGTAGTATATTTAGATTTCCAAAAGGCATTCGATAAGGTGCCATAAAAGGTTACTATGCAAGATGTAGGAGATGCAGAATTACCCCACGTCCGTCCAACAGTTTATAAAGTTCGGACTTGTGGAACAGACAACTCAAAACAAATATTTTTGGAATAAGTTATCTTTACTTAAAATCAACAGAACATTACAAATAAGCATCCAATAGTACCATTACACACAGTAATCCCGGATTACTAATAAGCATGCACAGCTGGATATTGACAGTTTAAGGTGATTGAGCAATAATGTGGCAGATGGAGTATAATGTGGGGAAATGTGAGGTTATTCACTTTGATGGGAGGAATAAAAAAAACAGTATTTTTTTAAATGGTGAGAAATTATTAAGTGTTGGTGTTCAGAGAGATTTAGGTGTCCTCGTGCAGGAAACACAAAAAGTTAGTATGCAGGTACAGCATGCAATCAGGGAGACAAATGGCATGTTGGCTTTTATTGCAAGGGGGTTGGAGTACAAGAGTAAGGAAGTCTTACTACAATTGTACAGGGTTTTGGTGAGACCACAACTAGAGTACTGTTTGCAGTTGTGGTCTCCTTACCTGAGGAAGGACATACATGCCTTGGAGGCAGTGCAATGAAGGTTCACTAGATTTATCCCTAGGATGAGAGGTTTGTCCTATGAGGAGAAATTGAGTAGATTGAGCCTACTCCTGCTCCTATTTCTAATGTTGTTATGTTCTAAGATTTTGAGGGAGATTGACAGGGTAGATGCTGAGTGGTTGTGTCCACTGGCTGGAGAGTCTAGAACTAGGGGGCATAGTCTCAGGATAAGGGGTCGGCCACTTCAGACTGAGATCTGAAAGAATTTCTTCACTCAGAGGGTTGTGAATCTTTGGAATTTTCTGCACTAAAGGGATGCGGATGTTGAATTGAGTATATTCAAGTCTCAGATTGATAGATTTTTTGATTCTAGGGAAATCAAAGTATATGAAGATTAGGTGGGAAAATGGAGTTGAGGTCAAAGATCACTCAAAGGGCCATATGGCCTACTCCTACTTCTAAATCTTATACTCTTATGTTCTTATGGAACAGTAACAAATAGTAGATGTGCTACGTGCAATGTCCTACCAATATGATGAAGCCATTAAAAGAAGCCATTAGTTGAAAAGATCATAACTTGGCAGGAGAATAAACTGATTCGATATATATGATATGCGAAAGTGTGATAGTTCTTAACTTTTTATATTAAGGTTTGATGATGATGCCAATGTGACTTGCCAATGCTTATGACTTGCTTTAACTACAGTGTGTGGATGTTCACCTACATTCAAAGAAGAAAATTGCTCGCTATAACGATCGGAAATATCTTTCTTTGCCCGAGCCCTTATCATAAACGCATCAGCAGAGATTCTAGACATGAGTATTCTAACTCGGCATTACTTTTATGATAATTGAACTATTAGTCACTGTCATTTTTAATAACCATTACAAAAGTACATAGAAATATACTGAAAAATTCATTTTATCGAGACGACGTTTTTCTACACATCTCCAATCCACTAATTATAATCCCAGTGCATGTAAAATTGATTTTGGCGGGCATTTTGTAATATAGAAGCGCTGTATTTGCAGCGTGTCATTCAATCCAAAATAGTTTCCCCCTTTAAATAGTCCATTCAGCTTTATACCAATTACCTATAAACATAGCATTTGATCGCATTGAAATTTACCAAACAACTTACTTCGAACTATGTCGGGCTTCAATTAATCTATCTTCTGATTGCTGTTTTTTGGGCAAATGCCCTCAAGGTAAATATTCTTCTATAAATGTCTCCCTCAAATGAGCTTTATGAATTCTGAAAAGCGTCTTTATCACGAATTCAAGTCATCAGAGAAGTACGATAGAATTAGATTCCGTGCGATCACAAGTCAGAGAGGACTTGTAGCCCCAAACTGTGTACAATTAAATGGAATAGACTGCTTCCTGAATGTCCTTGGGTACAACTGATACAGATAGTTTCTGTCTATTTCCCCTCAACTGCCTTGATCTTCTACTTGGCCAATACATCGGAGCACCACAGTTACATGCAGCAACCAAATAGTAAAGCACATGCTAACAATATGAATAATTATTCAATAGCTTGTTAAGATCTTGTAAGGCATGTCACAATCAACATAACACGATTATATTCTATGTAAATGTGACATCAAAAGGGAATCTCAGTGTCGACTGATCTTATTCAGAATGATCTACTCAGCTACCCCGATAGCTCGTCGGTGAATTGCTGAGTCGCTCAGACCAGGCTCGATCTCTGATATCCACCAGGAAAGTGTAGGAGCACCACAATTGACCTCAGTGTTCATTGCTGAGAGAGGAAAATTGACTGGGGTTCCTGCTCCTAATTCCTATCTAGTGACCCCTGCTGGATGTTCATGAAATCTGATGGGGACAGGATTGAACGTTGTGATGATCTTCATGCTCAAATAACCCCTTGATATTATCTAAGCACACATATTAAGAATGACCGTGTAGCAAGTTCCTTAATGTGTCTAACACCAATTTTCTCCCCTCTGAAATCATACTCCAATAAGGAGTCGATGCCTTCAGAAGGGAGAAATTGGTTGAAAAAACAATTGTTGTTAATGCAGTTACATTTAACCCCATACAATTTCTGATTCTACGAAAAAAGTGAAGTTCCGAAAACTCAGGAAAATGAGAGATCCAACCAATATATAAGGGTTCTTCATGTATGTTTGAAGGAAGTTCTTGATAAATGTTAAAATGATGTCCAGTTTCTGAGACAATGCATACATCCAATTATAAAATAAATTGTAAGACTGCATGTTATCTTTAAGAACCATTATAAGAACAGCAAGTTATAAATGGCCATACCTTCACAGTCTGTTTCCATGCATTTCTCAGTGCATAGTCACTGCCTATTTAAACATCGAAGGCATTTCATCGCCTCAAGAAAGGGTGAATTGAACATAGTAATACATAGAGAAAAACAAGTGAGTGGGGAGATTGAAAAACAAACAAACTAGAGACAAAAGCAGCATATGTGAAAAGCAGAAACAGTTTAAAATATGAGAATTAGAGAGCCAAGTAAGAAAATAAGGAGGAAAAGACAAAAAACAGGTTGGTGAACTGAGGAAAAAAGAGAGCACGAGATCATAGAATATAAGTTTCTCAGCAGGGAAGGAAGCCATTTCGGCCCATCATGTCCAGCCTAATCCCACTTTCCAGTTCTCAGTCCGTAACCCTGCAGGTTGGCACTTCAAGTGCACATCCAAGTACTTTTTAAATGTGGTGAGGGTTTCTGCCTCTGCCACCCTTTCAGGCACTGAGTTCCAGACCACCACAACCCTCTGTGTGAAGAAATTTTCCCTCAAATCCCCTCTAAACCTTCTACATAGACGACAAAACCTGAAAGACAAGAAAGGCGAGAATAATATTCGTGTGTGCATGAAAGAGGGCAGAAGAATCTAACAAGTGAGTGAGTGAAAGGGCAGACAGGGCTTATCAGAGTGAGTGAAAGGGCGGACAGGGCTTATCATTGTTCACCTGGTCCAACTCCAAAACAGTTTTGGGGGATGCTATGGTAAGTGTGGTAGCTGACAGCAGGAGTAAGGAACATTAAAATAGCATGTTACAGGTATATATATCATTAGCTTACTTCAGTAATTTGGTTCAATACTTTTCTCGGTGCATTATTACGTGCTGGTATACAGGAAAATAACCAAAGAAAAACAGAGCAAACTGTAGAGTGTTAGAAACTTAAAACGAAGTTTTAGTGATCTTCTTTCATTTGCACTTCTGGTCCTACAATATATTGTAACTAAACTGTATATACTTGTAACCGATACACGAAAAATGCAAAATGTAGTCTGGAATTACCTCCCTAAACCTCTCCACCTCTCTTCCTCTCTTTAAGATGCTCCTTAAAACCTACCTCTTTGGCCAAGCTTTTTGCCATCTGCCCTAATTTCTTCTTGTGCTCGGTGTCAAATTTTGTTTGATAAAACTTATGTGAAGGATTTCGGCATGTTTAAGTATGTTAAAGGTGCTACATAAATATAAGTTGTTGTTGTTCTAGGAAGCAGAATTTTGGAAACTGATCCTCGGGGAGTGGATTGGTGGTCAGCCCATTCAATCTTGAACTGTTACAGGATGAAAGAGCTGCATTTTACACAAGTCTTGCCTTAAAACAGCTCATTCCTAGTCCTGTCTGACAAATGTTTGAGGGGGTCTGAGGCAACAGGTGCTCAGGACACATATACTGCCCGAAACACTGCAAGTTCATGCTGGAGATGTAAAACGACAAATATCAAATGAACCATTGATGATTGCACAACCTACAACCCCTGCTGTGAATTTGCTGGTTATCAGTGATCTTACTAATAAAATTATCACTTCAACCGCTAAGCTCTGCACCATGGATATCTAATAAAGTATATAATCAGACTTTGTACTTCGAAATTATATGCTGCATTGTTCAAGGTGAAAATGTTGCCTATTCTGTCCCACAAGATTTGCCCACGTTTGAAAAGAATTTGCCGGTCATGATTTTACAAAGATCCCGGATTGTTAATTCCAGGCTTCCTTTCACTGTGTGTACGTTGTCTCTTTTTAGTGAAGATATTAGTTTTCTTATGTGATGGCGTGATGTACTCCCCTTCACTTCCGAAATATTTTGTTTAGAGAAGTCTTTCCTAAAATCGGTAAGTGGTGGAGGTATACATACTCAACCACATATTCAATCCCATAATAACATCTAGAATTAAATCAACCTTTAAAAGGGAGCACTTTCAAGGAGAATGAGGCTGAGGGAAGTCTTTAGGTCTCATTTGTTCTCTCACACCTCTCAAACTCTTCCCATCAACCACCCAAAAGCCTTCTTGTAGTCAATTGTCCTCATCCTGGAACGTGCAGCGATTATTCCCTATAAATGTGTATTTTTGTTTTGCGGAGCTACATGCGCAATCCAAAATGCGGGGCAGATCGCTTGCATTTGTAAACTGTTTCACAGCAACTGTCCAGCGATGCGTACATTTTCCAGTCGTTTTATTGTGAATTGTCATATCCTTAGGTCAAGCCCCTCATGGAAAATATAACAATAATGAAACTAACTGCAGCCGCTCCCTATACTCGGGTGCAATGTGAAACCGTGTGTATATCTTGAAAAGTATTAATAGCAGCTCTCCTGTCACACTCGACTTCGTGGCTGTCATAATAATGACCAGAAAGAGGTTGGGCAGCGCTGTAATTGCAACACCTTTTGCTAAATCAAATGTTGGTGGAACAAAAATGTTTCAAATACTGCCTGCTATTGGGATCCCGAAGAAATGGATCAAACGATTGTAAAGATAGATCTGAGGAATACGAGATGTCTGTTTTCATTTAAAGTGATTACTTTTGCGACCCCGGGCAAAACAAAACCAGAATCAACTCACGTTTCGGTCGGGTATTGGCAATCTGAGTTATTTATCAGGCTCGGAAAGTCAAAGGACAAACTGTGAGAGAGGATTGCTTTCTGAATACAATAAAGAGGGGAGTCATATGACATCACGTACACGAATGGAGCAGTAACGTGTATTTTAATCCTCGGCAGAAGCTGTTGCTGCACATAGTCCAACGGCAATATTTTAACGAAGTTAAAATGGTTATATTTACAGTAATCTTGCTAATCATACTTGTTAACTTTGCTCCATATATATTTTCTGTGGACTCTGCTGATATGATGTAAAGACGATATGGGAATAGTGCCTGGTGTCAGCGTGGTCCTGTTCGTGGATCACATCTTGCGGAACAGTTTACTTTGCAGCTTCATGGGTTGTTGTGCTGAACACACTCGGGGGAACAATTCACCTGAAACTAAACGGTTGCTTCCAACACAAGTTACACTTTTAAAATAACAATACAGAGCTTTGAGCTTTGAATGGTTGGCCGTATTAATGAGATCGTTTACTTTAATTGAATGTCTTGGTCGGTGGAGACGGCACCATTTTAATCTACAGTGCGCGTCCTAAATGGTTCTGGCCCCGGAGAAGCTGTTTAAGCCTGGCTGAAGTTATACAGGCTAACGGGATTGTGCAGCCGCTGACTCAGCAGAAAGAAGGCTGACTCGGGCAAACTATCTCACGTCCCTCCTCATGCATCTCTTGATTTCCACGTAACTCACCCACGATGTCAGTTTCTTCTTCTGCGGATGACGCACAGAAGGAAAACCCCGCCCCGGAGCTGGTGCCTGCTGCTGCCTTTCAGAACCATCGACAGTTCAGAAAGAACAAAAAAACAACGTGGCTTCTTCTCTATGAAATTGTTATTGGTTTTTATTATTAGACCAATTACCTTTTCACAACGGCGGTCCCACATAACTAACGCCATTTTGGGACCATGCTTTGATCGTGCACGAATTAGGACTCCTTTAATGTATAATCAAATGCAAAAACAGATCCCTATTTACACTAGATGCGTTTCTCCAAATTCTCGAGATACACCACTGTTTAATCCTGATAATGGCATAATTAAATTGCCCAAGAATGTTACGCTTGAACCAAGATTACACTTGAATCCGGATTTCTATGTATGGCAGATAACATGGATAATTTGCAAATCTTGACTAAATTATCCATTGTGTAACAGGATCTTAAGGAGATTTTTTTCTCACACAAAATCTATCACACTTTTCACATACTTGTTGTTTTAGGTTAAGTTGACTACAATCCCATCCCTGTGCGTTTAAATGGAGCAAGCAACTTGGGACAAGGAACTCATTGAAACAGGGGCAATGGATTGACAGTATTCTGAAGTCTGATTATGAGTAATTATGTACAATATCTTGGGGACCATTCCCGAATGTCTCCGGTCACCCCATGGTGATTCTGTTGTTTTACTTGCTGGGTTCTTCTATATGGTTTCTGAGCGCTAACTTTACTGGGTTATTCGGGCAGGTGTTTATCTGCGATCCAAAGCTGGGTTGTTTCCATTCCCTGCAGTTACTCTAGTTATAGGGTAATCATTGATATCGTGCGCTTCTGGGGCTCTGTCTCACTCTTGTACCATTTCGCATTTGCCTTTCTTTCAGTCGGAATAACATGACAGGGAATAAAAAAATCACATGTTTGAGGAATCGTGATAGATTGGTGAAGCTGCGATGCATCATGTGCACTTTTTGACTATGAAGGGTCACCTTCAATAAATTATCCACCTACTATACTCAACTTAAAATATTACATGCACCAGGTCAAAAGGTGTTAGGTGTAGAGGTAACGTTACTAGTAATGTGATCAACCTGGGTTAATGGTCTGATGTTGAAATTCCAGCTTCGGCTCTTGTAAAACTGACTTTTCAGATCAGCCATGATCTTATTAAATGGCAGGTACTCGTGTACTTGAATTCCAAACGGTCTACTAACGCCAGTCTTGTGAGGAAAGAGACACCTTGTGCCTAGTAATCAGGGTGCTCAGTGTAACGAGCCGCTTGTACTAGTTGTCTATGTTTTATAGAGGAACTTTTGAGAAAAACACATATAGCCCGAAACTCAAAAGCAAGCCATTAAAAGAGATACAACACTGAGCGTACATTAAAACATATACACAAAAATAAAACAGAAATAAAACATACTTGCGATCCATTATTAAAATGTCAAATGTGAAGCTACCCTGATTAATTTGCCCGACAATGTACCTAACCCAGGCGCCCTTGTGAGATTGGGAATGGGGGTTTATGTTGAGTGGGGGGCAGGGGTGGATGTAGAAGTTTGTGCACAACACGATTTGACATTTCTGTAAGAAAGTTCCCGTTGATGGTCTTTCACTCGGCTCGTCCCCGCCCTCACCTTCGGAATCACCTGACTTAATCCCCCTTTAGCCGGTTATTTAATTCCCGCCTTTCGCGCATTATAGTACAAATATGGAGATGAGCTCAGCCAGTCATCTAGCAGAGGCTCTACCTTATAAAAAGCCATCGGAAAATACCAGCCCTTAAAATAAATAAATAAGCAGACACCCTGATGTGGCAGTGGCTGGGATCCCACTGGGTGTGGTTAGAGAGGAAAGGAGACCCGGGGGGTGGCAACGCTCTCCAGCAATCACATTCAGCCCAACTGGGTGGGCATCCCACCCAGATCCATCAGGGATCCGCCACGCCCATTCGGTCCATCCCCCGTCAGCGTTTCTCCACTGTCACCAGCGGGCTTTGACGCAGACTCCGCTGCTTTTGGGCACCCGATCGCATCCTTTGTGAACAGATCGCTCAGCGAAAAGCATTTCCCCCCACCTAGAACGTGCTGTTTTGATGGCCCTGCGCACTGGGACCACTTGGTTTGGTCAGGTCTTGCGCAGAGTTAGGTTGCAGGGATCCTGGTCCCGGCGATCGAGCAGCTTGCTTTGCCTGTCCGCCTCCGAGAAAACCATCGACGAGGACCAGTACATCTCGGATAACTTGAGCCACCGGTGCCGGGATCCTGGCTGCTGCACCCGGGCTTTCTCGGTGGACCTCGGCCGTTTGGAGACTAGGAGGGAGAACGGACATGAGCCGCTCACACGCCGCTTTTTGGAGGCCATGAAGCGGCAGAACGTGCGAACTCTATCCTTGATCATCTGCACGTTCACTTACCTGCTGGTGGGAGCCGCTGTCTTCGATGCCCTCGAGTCCGAGTTCGAAATGGAGCAGGGTGGGATGCTGAAGGAGCAGCAGATCGGGCTCAAGGGCAAGTACAACATCAGCGATGAAGACTACAAGCAACTGGAGGTGATCATCATGAAAGCGGAGCCCCATAGGGCTGGAGTTCAGTGGAAATTCGCCGGATCCTTTTATTTTGCTATCACAGTGATCACAACTATAGGTAAGGATGTGCTTTGTGGTTCCACTTTGAGCACACACATATAAAGGGATATTTATGTGCTGACTTTAGTGCTGAAAGAACAGCAACAAACGGGGAGGGAGAGCCTTCAAAACCACGAACGTTTACCGGGTTAATCACTTTCAGGGTAGCAAGAGCAGTCTCAGAACGGGAGGTGAGGTTATTTGTTTACTTCGTGTTACACGGTCTGTCTGGCGACTGAAACCAGTTTATAAACCCTATCTTCATCCAAATCTAAACTCCAAATCTAGTGTGACCTTTCCCCTGGGTGATAGCGCACCGAATGTAATCATAAAGAGAGGTGTTCATCTTCGTGTGTTTTTCTGTAAATAAATTGCTGCCCGTGGATAGAGTTTCGCTGAAAAACTCGCTACTTCAGTTATACAGCCAAGCACCTTGGCTTTTACCGTGACTTCCAGCTTCTTGAATACGGTATGTGGACTGTTTTAAATACGATCATACCTATTTTTCATCATTGTAATTTTAAGCGCATTGAGATCATAGATAGTTCCAAAGAGTGGTCCTGTATGGACAGCGACCATGTCCTTGTGGCACTCGGATCCTGATCAAATCGCAACTACACTCGAGTCTGCTTCAGTCTTTTCACTGAACTTGTGCCCTGTTGCATGCACAGTACTAAACCATCTTGTAGGGTTTAAAGCAACAGGGATCTGGTTGCCTATTGACGAAAGTACATAGGAGATCCCAAAGGTGTCTGTAAAGTGTAAGGGGAGACTATGGAGAAGGAGAGGGAGAAGGCGGGAGCTTCTATTAAGATTGTTCCCCTCACTGTGGGACGTGTTGCCTTGTAATGTCCGAAATGAAAGGAGGAATTGATTTGAAATGCTGTCAATAAAACCGCAACGTGAGCAAAACCGATGTCATAAAATAACTGCTTCTCATGTGTGTGCAGTGCAGCAAACGCGGAGGATAACGTGCTGTGTAAGAGCAGGGAATAAACATACACATGGGAAAATATTCAATGAGGTGCGCAACATAGTTTTCAGCTAAGATACATGTTGCAGTTTGTAGAATAGGGCCGAGCATTTAATGTCTATTATTCGTTCATAGGCCTATAAGAGAAGAAATATATTAAGTATCTAAAATTTTATTTATTAAACCGAGATATTTTCAGATATTAAAGGGACATGGCTATTATTGGCGGCATTTGTCAATAACATGTCTTGTGACGGGGTGACCAACCTTCTACTGCACCAAAGGCAGTAAATTCCTGTTTGGAACAAGGCACTGCAGTAAGTGACACCCAGCAGATGGGATTCACCAGCTCTCCCTTCCCCTTTGAAATTACAACAATAACCAATAATAATGATGTCATTTTACTGAAATGCGCAAGAGTGGTGATTGTGCGGAGGTGATTCACTGCTACATCACCCATGCTCTTATGCTAAACATGGGGAACCTAACTTCTCTGAAGTAGTCACGTGATTGCAATATAAAATTGTAAGTCCCACATCATGACTTCCTCATGTGAGATTGGAGTTAATTTGACCACAAGTTAACACCAACCACACCTAATCTGAATTGCAGCCTGCCTCCAATCAACTTCTAATATCTATAGATTTAATTGGTTCCCATAACTTCTCAGACAATTATATCGCAAGCGCCTTGGAACGTTTTACTACGTTAAAGGCGCTTATATAACGGCAAGTTATTCTTTTATATATTTATAACTTTCTTGGGGATAATCAAAAGATGGAATCCCAGTTACCACGGCGTGATTTCCAAGTGACTGAAAGTCCCTGTTGTAATTTGTGCTAAAGCCCCGTGTAGCGCCTGTGCCCTGAGAGTCACTGCTCTTTACTGATCCCTCAGTGTCTGAATTGACATTTCAAACCGCCTTCCCGTCACTCGATCCAGTGCACTTTTCCTGATTAATTGCTTTAAATGTTTCCACCAACGCTGCTTATTTAATTACCGACAACAAGCACAGGCTTAGAAATGCATTTAAGTTAGTATCACAACAGAGTGTCAGAACTCGGCGGGGGGACACCCACATACATTCAGGTGCGGATTGTGTGACAATAGGCTCCTCGCATCCTCCAGCACCTTGTAGGTCCCGGTATAGAACCATTGGATCTGAGGAGTGCATTCGCTGTGCAGTTTAGATGCGCTTACAATGTATAACTTATTTCCGCTGTTTTGTACATCAAATACATAAGATGTGCAATATTACTTGAATCTATGATATACTGATAACTGCACTGCGCGAGCATGAGAGTGTTTCAGTGGTACTGTAATTCCTCTTTAATAGTTCAACATGTAGAAATAATTCAGTTATTGAAGGTAAGGAAACTGCCTTGTGTTTTAAAACTCCCAGCTATCAACATATATAGCTATTCGAATTAGGTTAGGATACAAATAAACTGTCATCGCCCAGATTGTATTTTCGAGCACGCTTTATGTTCGGGAACGCAGGCGGCTCAGTGATGGATTATAGGACAGTATTTTAGTGTTAAGGTTAATGGGAGAGAACTGTAGCGCCCCCGCAAGGGAACATTTAGAATATCACACCCGTTCCCCCGTAACTTATCTCCCTTTTAATTGAATGACGATTTCGATTGGAACTTCACTAAAGTTCAGGACGTTTTATTTAATTTTGACATACGCAACACGTTTCGTTTTCTTTAATCTCAGAATTGACTGGCATTTGTTATTCAGCTTTGATTTCTGATCCACAGCCCATTCAATATAGCTTGTATTCTACATAATAGATATTGAAAACTAGTATGGCCTGCAGTAACGACAATTATATGTCGTAAAAGACAAATAAACGACGGGCCTCGAAAAGATTATTTTATTTGGTAACTAAATGGAGATATCTGATATTTCTAAGACCCAGGGGCAAATGCCCTACTTAGTAGAGAGATAACTGTGGGGGGCGGGGAACATAACTCTACGCAACCTTTTCAATCTGCTCCCCTTCAGTCCCTTGTTTTCCGTTGAACGTCACTTTCCCTAATCTTTATAGCAGATACAATTAACGAGAGCGTGGGCGCAGTTAGCAAATCTATGGTGTAGATTCCTGGATACGCATTTGATCTGTATCCGTTGACAGTTTTGTTAAAGAGGTAGATAAACGTATTTTCAAGAAGGGAACTGGAGGTTACAAGGATATCAAAAGATGATTAAAGACCGTGGGGAACTGGATCATTCCCGTGCTGCATATGGGAATGCCGTCTATGGCCAAACTTGAATAATGTACATTGCAATGTCAGATTGAAATCCTGGAGTTCTGCATGATTATTCTGGAGGTTGGGGAGACATTTTACAAAGCTCTGACTTCAGATGTCAGCAGGCAGCAATGAACAATGATTTGATGAGGTGGAGAAAGGAACAAAAGGTAGCCATTTGGAGATTACATTAAAGTGCAATTAGAGCTACCAATGGGGAGGGGCGCTACTCCAAAAGTTTTGTCTCTTCCGATCTTCAAGGTCAGTCTGGCACCAAAACCATTTCCCTCCGCACCCAGGGATGGGGAGAGGGCCACGGTAGGTCCTTACTTCTCCCGGCGCTTTTAAAAGCAAAACCACTCACAATTTGCAACATCGGCCATTTTCAGTTTCAACTTCAGCAAATCGCTCCCCCAGATGTTGACAAATCAAGAATCGTTTCCATTCGCCGTTTATTTCAGCATATCCAAATTTGGTGGTTTACATTTTCGTTATATCCTTTCTCTCTACTTTGTCATAACTCTCAGTATCATTACTTCTTTCCGAATTCATCTTGGAATAAATCTTTAGCCAAGCAGGTTGATTTTAATAGTTACATTCAACAGGCTCATAGATCAGGTTTGTTTCCAAATCTTCTAAACCCACTGCCTCTGTACCACAGCTAACTTACAGATATACCCCAATTTTATCGGAATCTATCCAGGTATGACAAAAAAAGTTAATTCTTTAAATACATATATTCCAGCGTGACGTGATCAAAATATTGGGCTACCCGGATATGGATTTACATTGATTCGTATCCTGATTGGTTTAGGGTGGAGAGTCTCGGCGGTTTTCATGAAAACTCTGAGTTGGGGTGGTTTGCAGTCCTCACTCAACCTCCCTTGAGTTCTGATCTTGTCCTTTACTTCTTGGGGTGGTGAGCGACTTACTGCTTAGTGTTCTGTGATCATTCTTCTATTAACACATTGAGGAACGGGGGAAGCCATGCCATTTCATTTTTTTTCATAATGCTTTACTGGAGTTTTGTCGGTCTCGGTTTCTGGTTGATAGCTGTGTCCCAATGGACTCGGCTCGAGAAATGGTCTCCCTTCAGCCAGGACTCAGATATAGCATTTTGCACTCTCTGCCTTTCCACACATCTTTCTCGATCTCTCCCATCTATCTGTGTTGTCCCAATCTTACATTTCTCTCCTCATATTTCCATTCATCCTCTTTTCACTCTCTTCGTCTCTCTTCCTGACTTTTCTTATCTTCTAACCGTTCAGCGTTCCTCTTTTTATTCGTTCTGTTTTACAATCTCCAAATTGACTCCCTCCGAGTGTTTTGTTGTTACAAGACTTGTTTTTACATTTTTTTTGGCAGCTTTGCAATGGAGAAAAATAATAATCTAAAAGTGTTTGAAATTGTATTCAAGCACATAATTGCCACTCTCAGAGCAAAATTACGGAGAATGAAAGAAAGGCTCAATTAAATTACCGAAGTACTATTTAACAGCCATTCACTTCCAGCAATCAATGGATCTTCTTCAAATTCATATGAAAAGTACATTTAATTCCTAACAAACTGGCCCGATGTGTTTTCTGATTTTTCTGAACCTTCTTCATTCCCGTCCAAATAATAGAGGATGCGTTTGAACAAAGCGGTGGCAAATCCCTCTTCACAACCCCAAGGGATAACGCTCTAAAACATGTTCAATTTCTTTAGCCGCAGGCTCAACATTTGCGCAGTCTGCGCAGAGCGGCAAATCGCACCGACTTCTGTTGGAGCTCAGAAGTTATTCAATCTTTTATTGCTTGTGGTCTGAACTCCTCCTGTCACTCGCGGGAATCACCTATGCTACTCATTATACTTTAAACATTAAAACGGGAAAGCATCCTTTGCATCAGTTTTAATTACTGTACCTCACAGTTCACGCTAGGATATGACCACGTGTTCACCCAGAAGGTTCCGCTCTAATTTATTTATTGTTATAAATTGGAAACTGTAACTACACACACACACAGCTGTGCCACATTTCACACACCTGTACACAGCTGTTCTGTAGGCCACACACACACAACTGTATTACATTTCACACACAAGTACACACGCTACTGTTCCATCTCTCACCCACACACACAAAACACATCCACATTACAAACACAAATTGTGCCATCTTTCATATATACACAGATTCTCCTTTGCCATATTATGGACCCCATCAATGGCCACAGTTGCCACATTACTCACTAATTTCTCAACAGCAGCAACTATTTGTTTTGTACTGAGTTCAACCAGGATGGGCTGGTAGCTGATTATATAAGCATGCGATCCACATTAGCCATATTCTACAATCAAATACCACTGAGAATGACAACAACAGACCAATTAATCGAAGATTGGGGGTTCAGCAATGGATTTCCATTATTGAACCTTCTATTCTACTGCTTCAGTGATGGTTTGTAGTTGCTGGAGCACACCAATCACACACAGGAACAGTACTACTAATCCTTTAGTGTCAATTAATGAACAAGTTTCAAGGAAAGCTGGACTGGCCATCCATTTCAATTTCTGTTCCAAAATAATATTATACTGATGCTGCAATTTTCTAAATATGGTTTGTACTTTAAAAATTGTTCCATTAACATTTTCTAACATTTTTACCGTAAATTATGGTGACTTTAACAATGTAACAGTCATTGGTATGTGAGAGTAGTTGAGGGATTGACTCTGAAGATTTTCCCTCCTTCACTCTGAAGAAGCCCTGTATCTGTTTGATTCTTTCTCTGAGGCACATTAGTACATCAACACATTATACTTCCAGCCTGTACAAAAAAACACTGTTGCATAATTCCTTGATTAAAAAGTAATAGAATTAACATATCAGCCTAGCTAATCATTTTAATTGTTAAACGTTTGAACTTACTCCCTCCAAAAATATCAAAATTAATCTTTAGTTTCTTTAGCAGCAGTAAGAAGGGTGAGGATATGTTTAGTTTGGTCATTATGCACCTCTTTCAAATTATTTTCTTCTCTATTCACCACAACTTTCTGATCTTCCCAAGTTATGCAGCTGCTATGGAAAAGGGTAGATTTGCATGTCTCCCTGACATGGGGGTGATAGAGGGTAATACGTAGTGCCCCAAAGTAGTACATGTTGCTGCATGTGTATGATTCATTAAGACCACTAAGTTCCTGATCTCAGCTGTACTGCTGTGGGGGGAGGAGGCGGGTGCAGTGGGGGGTGGTCGGTAGTGGGGGAGGACTATACAACAATATAAGAGGAGGCTTAGAAGCCTAGGTTGCTGTGACCAGTGCACTAGAAGATGCATTAGCATATGGTCCTCCCTACGGTAGTGAGGCTGAGATCAGAAAGTCAGTAGGCTTGGCGAATCTCACGCAGGCAGTAACATGTCACTACTTTACGGTACCATGCATTGGCAGTCTCAAACTCCTAGATCAGTGTGTCACACAAATTTATGTATTTAAAAAAATATTTTTAATTTCTACATGAAATACTAATATACGTCATAGAATCGTTCAGGTAAACTGTGACGTACATTGTCTTGTGATGGATTCTGTGGCTATAAAGTCTCAGTGTTAGTTTAAAGACATTTATTTTATTGCTTATGTTTAATACATGGGATGAATGAATAACTTTTCATTCTCAAGTCATATCATTGCAAAATAGCCATCATTCAGGAAGTAATTGTCTTTATGAAACTAGAGGATAGGTGTAAGAATGAAGTGTGCACATATTAATGTTCTTTTGCTCCTGCAAAAAATATGAACAAGAAAGCCTCATATGCGTAAAGAATATTTAAGCTACTCTCTAATAAAAAGCAATATAATAATTTTGCACAAACAATAGTAGTTTGATGTTGTGCAATTCTTTGATTTTATAGTCAATGTGATAACACTTGGAAAACAAATATTTTAAAATATAGGCCATCAGTATATCAACTGGACATATTTTAAAAATGTCACATTATGTTTCAAGATTACACGGTGTGATTTAAGATAACTTCGTAATGGTGATTTATAGTTGAATAACCCTAGGAGTTTGCTCAGTGTCAGTCCAGCAAGTCCAACTGTACTCTTGCCCTTGGCCCAAACTCGGAACACTGTTTTAAAATAATTATATTGTGACTTGGTGCAACATAATACTCCCTTTAAAGCTGACAGTTGGGGGCTCCTTTTGCAGGATAACTGCAATGCTGCCTGGCATTGCAGTAAAACCAGAGTGAGCGTGCCGCAGGAACATTCATTGCCAAATGTTCTTCCATAATATGGATGTTATCATTAATTCATTCCCTCCACATGTAAAGCCCACATCAAATAAGGATATGATTTCAAAAATTAAAATGAAACATGTCCCACTTTTTAAGCATGTTTAAAAATACATTTTAAAAATTAAGTTAAATTAAATAAATTGTACCCAGTGCAATTTTGCTTTGGAACCTCAGACATATTTTATGGAAGTTAGACATGAGCAGAAAACAATAATGGGAAATATCTACTTAGCAAAGCTTTTGCTTTCTCTGAGTAAAAAAAGCATTCCAGTCTCCAGGACTGTCAGCTCTCACCATTAAAACTAAACACAAGGAACAAAAAAATCCTCCTTAAAACTAATACAAAAATGCCTTTTCCGAATAACAGACTCTGATTGAAGTTGAGCTCACTAATAGTGATTCAAAACATTTATCATATGCTTTGTGCATTGTATTTAAAGAAGAACACAGCAATTCTTTGCTATTGCCATTTTAACTTGTATTTGAAATATGAAGAATTGGGGAAATTGATCTTTTATAACAGATAGGTACATATTTAATTTGCTTGAATACAATGACAATGCATTCCCAGATGCATGATGAAAATATGATGCCATTTTTTCCATTTACTGTTCTTTTATATTATATTGAATTTTCACCCTTCTGTAAATGTTGTTTTACATATGTTTAAATAGCATTAGTAATAGATGAGAGTGTCTGCAAAGCCAGCAGATCTTTGTAGTTTCAGTACATCCCTTTTGCATTTGAGGGTATCACAGACAAAGGTGAAGTTGTTTGTATGGTGGATTATAGTAAAATGCACAACATAATGGTGGTAGTTTACCCAACCTCTGTTGTCGAGCTATAGTACGCGGACGACGACTGTGTCTGCGCACATACAGAGGCTGAACTCCAGGACGTAGCCGACGTATTTACTGAGATGTACGAAAGCATGGGCCTAATGCGAAACATCAGTAAGACAAGGGTCCTCCACCAGCCTGTCCTCACCACACAGCACTACCCCCCAGTCATCAAGATCCATGGCGCGGCCCTGGATAACGTGAACCATTTCCCATTCCTCAGGAACCTCTTATCAATAAGAGCAAACATTGATGGGGAGATTCAACACTGCCTCCAGTGCACCAGTGCAGCCTTTGGCCGCCTGAGGAAAAGAGTGTTTGAAGACCAGGCCCTCAAATCTATCACCAAGCTCATGGTTTACAGGGCTGTAGTAATACCCACCCTCCTGTATGGCACAGAGACATGGATGATGTACAGTTGACATCTCAAGTCGCTGGAGAAATACCACCAACGATGTCTCCGCAAGATCCAACAAATCCCCTCGGAGGACAGATGCACCAACATTAGTGTCTTCGACCAGGCCAACATCCCCAGCATTGAAGCACTGACCACACTTGATCAGCTCCGCTGGGCAGGCCACATTGTCCGCATGCCAGACACAAGACTCCCAAAGCAAGCACTCTACTCGGAACTCCTTCACGGCAAATGAGCCAAAGATGGGCAGAGGAAATATTACAAGGACACCCTCAAAGCATCCCTGATAAAGTACAACATCCCCACCGAAACCTGGGAGTCCCTGGGCAAAGACCGCCCTAAGTGGAGGAAGTGCATCCGAGAAGGCGCTGAGCACCTCGAGTCTCATCGTCGAGAGCATGCAGAAATTAAGCACAGGCAGCGGAAAGAGCGTGCAGCAAATCTGTCCCACCCTCCCTTGCCCTCAATGACTATCTGGCCCACCTGTGACAGGGACTGTGGCTCTCGTATTGGACTGTTCAGCAACCTAAGAACTCATTTTAAGAGTGGAAGCAAGTCCGAGGGACTGCCTATGATGATATAAGAGCATAAGAACATAAGAAATAGAAACAGGAGTAGGCCATACGGCCCCTCGAGCCTGCTCTGCCATTCAATAAGATCATGGCTGATCTGATCATGGACTCAGCTCCACTTCCCCGCCCGCTCCCCATAACCCCTTATCCCCTTATCATTTAAGAAACTGTCTATTTCTGTCTTAAATTTATTCAATGTTCCAGCTTTCACAGCTCTCTGAGGCAGCAAATTCCACAGATTTACAACCCTCTGAGAGAAGAAATTTCTCCTCATCTGTTTTAAATGGGCGGCCCCTTATTCTAAGATCATGCCCTCTAGTTCTAGTCTCTCCCATCAGTGGAAAGAACCTCCCTGCATCCACCTTGTCAAGCCCCCTCATAATTTTATACGTTTCGATAAGATCACCTCTCATTCTTCTGAATTCCAATGTGTAGAGGCCCAACCTACTCAACCTTTCCTCATAAGTCAACCCCCTCATCCCCGGAATCAACCTAGTGAACCTTCTCTGAATGGCCTCCATAGCAATTGTATCCTTTTATAAATATGGAAACCAAAACTGCATGCAGTATTCCAGGCCTCACCAATACTTTATATAGCTGTAGCAAGACTTCCCTGCTTTTATACTCCATCCCCTTTGCAATAAAGGCCAAGATACCACTGGCCTTCCTGATCACTTGCTGTACCTGCATACTAGCCTTTTGCGTTTCATGCACAAGTCCCGCTGTACTGCGGCACTTTGCAATCTTTCTTTATTTAAATAATAACTCACTCTTTGATTTTTTTTCTGCCAAAATGCATGACCTCACACTTTCCAACATTATACTCCAACTGCCAAATTTCTTCCCACTCACTTAGCCCGTCTATGTCCTTTTGCAGATTTTTTGTGTCGCACATTGCTTCTCCTCCCATCTTTGTATCGTCAGCAAACTTGGCTACATTACGCTCAGTCCCTTCTTCCAAGTCGTTAATAAAGATTGTAAATAGTTGGGGTCCCAGCACTGATCCCTGCGGCACCCCACTAGTTACTGGTTGCCAACCAAAGAATGAACCATTTATCCCGACTCTCTGTTTTCTGTTAGTTAGCTAATCCTCTATCCATGCTAATATATTACCCCCAACCACGTGGGTTTATCTTGTGCAGTAACCTTTTATGTAGCACCTTGTCAAATGCCTTCTGGTAGTCCAAATACACCACATCCATTGGTTCCCCTTTATCCACCCTGTTTTTTACATCCTCAAATTGTTCAAAATTGGAATCCAAACCTCAACCTGCCTACAACCTGCTTCCCCATTAAAATCCAACCCAGTGTTTCAATGCAGTTGCTTATGTAATGATTTTTATTTCCCTAACTTTCTCCTAATCTCTTTTGAAAGCATGACTCACATTAAGATATAGTTCCATATTTGCTGGCTTCCCTGAAGTTATTCACGTGACTGGTCCATCTTCTTGTCTAAACTAACGTGTAAACTAATGTGTAAATATTGGCCCAGACTTTGCTGAAAAAATAAGGCTGTGTGAACGACGGAAATTTTACTAATGTACAAATCAGCCAGCAACTTGTGGTGAGGAAGAGCTATCCCTTGAATTACGAATCACCATAAATTTCTGGATGATTTGCACTAATCCACCATTGACAAATCTTCTGGAATTTTTTGAGGATGTTTCCAGTAGAGTGGACAAGGGAGAACCAGTTGATGTGGTATATTTGGACTTTCAGAAGGCTTTCGACAAGGTCCCACACAAGAGATTAATGTGCAAAGTTAAAGCACATGGGATTGGGGGTAGTGTGCTGACATGGATTGAGAACTGGTTGTCAGACAGGAAGCAAAGAGTAGGAGTAAATGGGGACTTTTCAGAATGGCAGGCAGTGACTAATGGGGTACCGCAAGGTTCTGTGCTGGGGCCCCAGCTGTTTACACTGTACATTAATGATTTAGACGAGGGGATTAAATGTAGTATCTCCAAATTTGCGGATGACACTAAGTTGGGTGGCAGTGTGAGCTGCGAGGAGGATGCTATGAGGCTGCAGAGCGACTTGGATAGGTTAGGTGAGTGGGCAAATGCATGGCAGATGAAGTATAATGTGGATAAATGTGAGGCTATCCACTTTGGTGGTAAAAACAGAGAGACAGATTATTATCTGAATGGTGACAGATTAGGAAAAGGGGAGGTGCAAAGAGACCTGGGTGTCATGGTACATCAGTCATTGAAGGTTGGCATGCAGGTACAGCAGGCGGTTAAGAAAGCAAATGGCATGTTGGCCTTCATAGCGAGGGGATTTGAGTACAGGGGCAGGGAGATGTTGCTACAGTTGTACAGGGCCTTGGTGAGGCCACACCTGGAGTATTGTGTACAGTTTTGGTCTCCTAACCTGAGGAAGGACATTCTTTTTATTGAGGGAGTGCAGCGAAGGTTCACCAGACTGATTCCCGGGATGGCGGGACTGACCTATCAAGAAAGACTGGATCAACTGGGCTTGTATTCACTGGAGTTCAGAAAAATGAGAGGGGACCTCATAGAAACATTTAAAATTCTGACGGGGTTAGACAGGTTAGATGCAGGAAGAATGTTCCCAATGTTGGGGAAGTCCAGAACCAGGGGACACAGTCTAAGGATAAGGGGGAAGCCATTTAGGACCGAGATGAGGAGAAAATTCTTCACCCAGAGAGTGGTGAACCTGTGGAATTCTCTACCACAGAAAGTTGTTGAGGCCAATTCACTAAATATATTCAAAAAGGAGTTAGATGAAGTCCTTACTACTAGGGGAATCAAGTGGTATGGTGAGAAAGCAGGAATGGGGTACTGAAGTTGCATGTTCAGCCATGAACTCATTGAATGGCGGTGCAGGCTAGAAGGGCTGAATGGCCTACCCCTGCACCTATTTTCTATGTTTCTATGTTTCTGTTGCTTGCAAGTAGTGACATTTGGTGGGGTTATTGTTGTTGCCTGTCTAAGAGTGGGTTACTCTGGCTGGTCTGCATTCTTCTCCTGTTAAGTGGTTTGAGTGTTTTTGGGGTGGGCTTTCAGGGTAGAAAGCCAAGTGGGTACCCAATAATGGGCTTGGTATTTCTACAGTCCCAGATGGAGATCGAACCTCACCTGCTAGAATTGGGATTTGTTACCCAGGTACTTCAGCGTTATGCTTGTGTGCAGAGGGGAGGCAATGGGGATGTATTTCACCATAGTGGGAGGATGCACTTTTTTTGCAGTTAGTACCTGGAGTAAAAAAAGGTTCACCAAATAAAACAAATTCTTTCACTAGAGCCATATTCTATTATTCTATTAGTTACTAATTTCACCTTGACCAGGATGACCTAAATTGCTACTTCCAGATTTCATGCTTACTCCAAAATCCAACAATATTTCTCGAACTTCGACATGAGATGATCCCTGGAACTGCCTAGAATTTGGGGTCAGTGGTAAAGTGACAGCGCCCACTGATGGCTTTGAAGAAAGCTGCGTACAAACATTTAGTAGGCTCTGTGGTGTAATTTCTACCTTTCCCGGTGTTAATTTCATTCTGGAGTCATCTTTAAGGGATCTCTGGCATTCAGCAACAATGATGTCATCAAGCAGACTAAGCAGCCAATCACATGGAAGAATTATCACAGACAGCAAACCAGGAAGTAAAAAGTAGGGTTTATCATTCACTTTCTATAATTTTATAGAAAACAAAATAAAGGTTGGGGTATACATATGGGAGAAGTTGAAATATCATAAACAAACTTTAAAAAACAAATAATCTTTATTATTTTAAAAATCAATGGAATTTTATCATGGAATGGAGAAAATGACAGTCTACAAATATAAAATTAGCTTTTCAGGGTCAGAGAGGCTGTTCAGCCATAATTATGACTTATTACACCACTAAAAAGCCAGTTACACCTCATTCAACAAGCCTTAACGTTTTGGGGGATTTTTACAGCAAGATTAGAGCATAAAAAGTGGTAGTCACGTCAATTCAGTAATTTCTAATTGATTTCTATCCGTGAGGACTGCAACATGGCAGCCTATGGAGGAGCCAGGTATTACTGACAGCAACTTCAGGATATCTGCATTTAAATGTGCATGTGCAGACTTCAGTTTTACAGAATAAAGTTTTGCCGTCATTATAACTGCAAATTCAATGTCTATTCCTTAGTAGTTCCCACCCCTAGACACATCTGCATCCTATGCACTATGTTCACCTTCATGACAGAAGAAAACAGATTAAACACTGGATTTTCAGCTTTGATGATTTCGGGGCGGTAATGGCAGTGGGGCGGTAAAGTTTGTGCCAGGGAACAGGTTGCGCCTCAGTAAGCAAAATTGGGCAGCTGGGCCCTGAGTCAGGGGGCGCAGCGCTAAGGGAGGCTAGCTCTTGGGTGCTAGCATGGGAAAATCCCGATTGAAGAGCCGGGCCGGGAACACTCCAAGAGATGCCTGGGGAGAAAGAAACCTAAAAAAACACCCCACAAAAACATTCCCAAAACAGTGCCCACACCACCAAAACATAAATCTCACTTACCTTAGGAGTCCATTACTTACCTCTCTGCAGTCGGTATCGTTGCACCGCCTGATTTCTCCGGCGTTCATTGTGGGGCATGCTTCCGGACGTACAGGTCGGGCTGAAGTCAAAACTCGCAACCAGGGGCTTTGCACACTGGCGTAGCTCTTCTGGGCGGTGCTCCTCCGTGCCACCGCAAAACCCATCCCGAGGATCCCTGCGGGGCGCTGGAGGCTGACTGCCCGCCCAGAAGACCTCACTGCCTTCATTGCCTCCTTCGCCTCCAGGGCAAAAAACGGAGTGCAGAAGACCTTAAAATCCGCCCCGAAGAGTTGCTTTGAAACAAGACTTAAGTATTCGGTTAAGGTAGGAGGGCTTGTCAGAGGTTTAGAGATCCTCAACATTACCACCTTCAGCAAAATATGCTAGGGCCAAGTCAAGATCATACATCATAAGGACTGTACATTCACACAAGTTCCACAAATTTAACTCCACTATATATACTCGATAATTTCAGCATTATATTGCACTGAAAAAGTGTCAGCAGTTATTTCAAATATTTGGCCAATATAGTGAGTGCAAATTCTGATCCATGAAAAAAGGCATTCAGCATATCATTCATGTTGCTTATTAATCCCTATGGCTAGCTTAAAATATAAGACCTTCTTTACCCATTAATTTGAACTGGGTTCAAATGAAAGGACAATGTTTCAAACCATTGTGCCACAAATCCTTATCCTGGCAGTTATTTAAAAAAAAATCTGGTGAAAGTTTAGTGGAAACCTGCGCATATAGGCATAGGTCTCAGAGATGTATGTTAGTTATGAACCACTCACTAGTTTTATTAGGATAATAGCAATTACAGTAGCCTTTGAATACGAAAGTTTCCCATTCCTGAGACTTCTTATCTGAAACATATGAGAATGACATCTTGATGAGTCATAAATGCTCCACATTACAATTACAGCACAAACTGATATTTATGAGTAATATTGTCTGTGAAATTACTAAATAACCTTTTTGATTTGATGTCTCAACCTCAAAAACAAATTATATTAATAAATATCCTTGAAATTGAAAAACATAAAGAAAATACTGGTAAGAAAAGAATGTATGGCTTCTTCACGTCACAGCCTACTGTTAGTCTCTTCTGTGCATCCTTTGTGATTATTCTTTGTGACTGTGACAAAGCAAACTATTCCACTTTGTCTTTCTTGACTTGTCTGCAGCCTTTGACACGGTTGACCACTCTATCCTTCTCCAATGCCTCCCCACTGTCGTCCAGCTGGGTGGGACTGCACTCGCCTGGTTCTGTTCTTATCTATCTAATCATAGCCAGAGAATCACCTGCAGCAGCTTCTCTTCCTGCATCCGCATTGTTACCTCTGGTGTCCCTCAAGGATCTATCCTTGGCCCCCTCCTATTTCTCATCGACATCCTTGGCAACATCATCCGAAAACACAGCGTCATTTTCCATATGTACGCTGATGACACCCTGCTCAACATCACTACCACTTCTCTCGATCCCTCCATGGTCTCTAAATTGTCAGACTGCTTATCCGACATCCAGTTCTGGATGAGCAGAAATTTTCTCCAATTGAATATTGGGAAGACCGAAGCCATTGTTCTTGCCCCGCCCCCCCAACAAACTCCGTTCCCTAGCCTCTGACCCCATCCCTTCTATGTCAGCTGTGTCTCAGTGGGTAGTACACTCGCCTCTGAGCCAGAAGGTTGTGGGTTCAAGTCCCACTCCAAGAACTTGAGCACATAAATCTAGGCTGACACTCCAGTGCAGTGCTGAGAGAGTGCTGCACTATCAGAGGTACCGTCTTTCAGATGAGACATTAAACCGAGGCCCCATCTGCTCTCTCAGGTGGACGTAAAAGATCTCATGGCACTATTATGAAGAAGAGCAGTGGAGTTATCCCTGGTGTCCTGGCCAATATTTATCCCTCAATCACCATAACAAAAATAGATTATCTGGTCATCATCATATTGCTGTTTGTGGGAGCTTGCTGTGTGCAAGTTGGCTGCCGCGTTTCCCACATTACAGCAGAGGCAGGGAGGTTATGCTTGAACTGTATAAAACACTAGTTAGGCCACAGCTAGGGTACTGCATGCCGTTCTGGTCACCACATTACAGGAAAGATGTGATTGCAGTAGAGAGGATACAGAGGAGATTTACGAGGATGTTGCCTGGACTGGAGAATTTTAGCTATGGGGAAAAATTGGATAGGCTGGGGTTGTCTTCTTTAGAACAGAGGAGGCTGAGGGGAGACTTAATTGAGGTGTATAAAATTATGAGGGGCCGAGATAGAGTGGATAGGACATAGATTTAAAGTAATTGGTAGAAGGTTTATAGGGGATTTGAGGGGAAATGTCTTCACCCAGAGGGTGGTGGTGGTCTGGAACTCACTGCCTGAAAGGGTGGTAGAGGCAGAAATCTTCACTACATTTAAAAAGTACATGGATGTGCACTTGAAGTTCCGTAACCTACAGGACTATGGACCAAGAGATGAAAGGTAGGATTAGGCTGGATAGCTCTTTTTTGGTAGGCGCGGACATGATGGGTCAAAATGGATTCCTTCCATGCTGTAAATTAATATGACTCTATGACTACACTCCAAAAGTACTTCATTGGCTGTAAAGCGCTTTGAGATGTCCAGTGGTCGTGAAAGGCGCTATATAAATGCAAATCTTTCTTTTTCTCTCTGCAACTTCTGTCTGAGACTGAACCAGACTGTTTGCAACCTTGGTGTCATATTTGACCCTGAAACGAGCTTTCGACCACATATCCGCAGCATAACTAAGACCGCCTATTTCCACCTCCCTAACATCGTCCGTCTCCATCCTTGCCACTGCTGAAGCCCTCATCAATGCCTTTGTGACCTCGAGACTTGACTATTCCAATGTACTTCTGGCTGGCCTCCCACATTCTACCCTACATAAACTAAAGGGTATCCAAAACTAATTTGCCCGTGTCCTAACTCACACTGTCCCGCTCACCCTGTGCTCGCTGACCTGCATTGGCTCCCGATTTCAAAATTCTCATCCTTGTTTTCAAATCCCTCCATAGCCTCATCCCTCCCTATCTCTGTAATCTTCTCCAGCCCCACAACCCCCCCGAGATGTCTGTGCTCCTCTAATTCTGCCCTCTTGAGCATCCCTGATTATAATCGCTAAATCATTGGTGGCCGTGCCTTTTGTTACCTAGGCCCTACGCCTAAACCTCTCCGTCTCCATTTCAATACATTAAAGGCGCTATATATACAAGTTGTTGTTGTTGTTGTGAAATTTTATATTTTTTCTTCTCCATCGCTCATATATTGTTCTATTCAGACATTTATTTTTCAATAGCTGAAAATAAGCTGTGGTATCGCAGTACCATTTCATCATGATCGAAAGGCCAAATTAATTTGAGACATGTGGATTCTTTGGCAAAATTAAATGAAATGATATGTCATTCTGCAATCCAATGAAATAAAAACTTTATTAATAACTCTAAGGACTAGATTTATTACAAGGTTAATTAAGGAGACAAAATAGATAATTGTCTCATTAATAATGTTATTTCATAGCATCACTCTGATCATTATTGTCCCTTGGAAGCCATTAGTGAACTGTAAGATTGCTTGGTAGGGGAATGGCTACTTAGGGCCCAATAAAATTGCAGTCCCATGAAAAGTAATGTTCCAGCTTGTCTCTATGGATTACATGGAGAAGAATGTATAAGGCAGGCAACAAATGGATATATTCTTTCTAAAATTGGTAGGCCTTTGCTAGAGTACTTTCTGATACAGTCTGACTACAGATTGTTCATAGATCCCTCACTGACCACCATCATCATGATAGGCAGTCCCTCAAAATCGAGGAAGACTTGCTTCCACTCTAAAAGTGAGTTCTCAGGTGACTGTACAGTCCAATACGGAAATTACAGTCTCTGTCACAGGTGGGACAGACAGTCGTTGAAGGAAAGGGTGCATGGGAAGTCTGGTTTGCCGCACGCTCCTTCCACTGTCTGCGCTTGGTTTCTGTATGCTCTCGGCGACGAGAATCGAGGTGCTCAGTGCCCTCCCGGACACTCTTCCTCCACTTAGGGCGATCTTGGGCCAGGGATTCCCAGGTGTCGGTGGTCCCCTCACTGATACTCATACAATGTAAGGCACACTCATATTATAATTAAGCTTTCAAAACTTTCAAAAGGTAATTGGATAAAACATGAAAAGGAACAATTTGTAGGGCTATGGGGAAAGAGAAAGGAGTAGGACTAATTGCATAGTTCTTTCAAAGATCCGGCACAGATATGATGGGCCGAATGGCCTCCTTCTGTGCTGTATTATTCTATGCTATCTTCAAAACATGCTCAAAATATAGTAATATAAGAAGGATCCAATCTTTGGATGCATATTTCTATTTGATTACATTTTATCATTGATATTTCCTCATGTTAGATCAACCAATGCAGCCTCCAATGCTGACTTGCTTTCTTTAGCAAGAACAACAAGATTGTGTAAGCCTTGGACTTCCTGTTGACACCATCAATGGAATCCTGTAAACTGCTAGCATGACAACATCAACAACAACTTGTATTTATATAGTGCCTTTAATGTAGTGAAACGTCCCAAGGCGCTCCACAGGAGTATTATGAGATGAAAAATTTGACACAGAGCCACATAAGAAGAAATTAGGGCAGGTGACCAAAAGCTTGGCCAAAGAGGTAGGTTTTAAGGAGCTTCTTAAAGTAGGAAAGAGAGGTAGAGAGGCGGAGAGGTTTAGGCCGGGAATTCCAGAGCTTGGGACCTAGGCAACAGAAGGCACAGCCACCAATGGTTGTGGGATTACAACCAGGAATGCTCAAGAGGGCAGGATTAGAGAAGCGCAGACATATCAGGGGGTTGTGGGGCCGGAGGTGATTACAGAGCTAGGGAGGGATGAGGCTATGGAGGGATTTGAAAACAAGGATGAGAATTTTGAAATCAAGGTGATGCTTAACCGGGAGCCAATGTAGGTCAGCAAGCATAGGGGTGATGGGTGAGTGGTATTTGTTGTGAGTTAAGACATGGGCAGCTGAGTTTTGGATCACCTCAAGTTTATGTAGGGTAGAATGTGGGAGGCTAGCCAGGAGTGCATTTTAATAGTCAAGTCTAGAGATAACATAAGCATGAATGAGGGCTTCAGCAGTGGATGAGCTGAGGCAAGGGTGGAGATGAGCGATGTTACGGAGGTGGAAATAGGCAGTCTTAGTTACGCTGAGGATATGTGGTCGCATGCTCATTTCAGGGTCAAATCAGACAAAGGTTGCGAACAGTCTGGTTCAGCCTCAGACAGAAGTTGGGGAGAGAAAAAAAGAAAGAGTTGCATTTATATAGCACCGTTCATGACCACTGGACGCCAATGAAATACTTTTGGTGTGTAATCACTGTTGTAATGTGGGAAACGCAGCAGGCAACTTGCGCACAGCAAACTCCCACAAACAGCAATGTGATAATGAACAGATAATATGTTTTTGTTATGTTGATGAGGGATAAATATTGGCTAGGACACTGGGGATAGATAACTCCCCTGCTCTTCTTTGAAATAGTGCCGTGGGATCTTTTACGTCCACCTGAGAGAGCAGATGGGACCTTGGTTTAATGTCTCATCCGAAAGCCGGCACCTCTGACAGTGCAGCACTCTCTCAGCACTGCACTGGAGTGTCAGCCTAGATTTATGTGCTCACGTTCTTTGCTAGTTCTTGCTGGGACTTGATCCCACAACCTTCTGACTCAGAGGCGAGCGTGCTACCCACTGAGCCACAGCTGACACAGAAGGGATAGATTCAGTGTCTAGGGAGTGGAATTTTGGAGGCGGGGGGCGGGGCGAGAACAATGGCTTTGGTCTTTCCAATATTTAATTGGAGAAAATTTCTGCTCATCCAGAACTGGATGTCGGACAAGCAGTCTGACAATTTAGAGACTGTGGAGGGATCGAGAGAAGTGGTCGTGAGGTAGAGTTGTGTGTCATCAGCGTATATGTGGAAACGATGCTGTGTTTTTGGATGATGTCGCTAAGGGGCAACATGCAGATGAGAAATAGGAGGGGGCCAAGGATTGATCCTTAGGGGACACCAGAGGTAATGATGTGGGGTGGAGGAGAAGCCGTTGCAGGTGATTCTCTGGCTATGATTGGATAGATAAGAATGGAACCAGGCGCGTGCAGTCCCCCCCAGCTGGACGACAGTGGGAAGGTGTTGGAGAAGGATAGAGTGGTTAATCATGCCAAAGGTTGCAGACAAGTCAAGAAGGATGAGGAGCGATAGCTTGCCTCTGCAACAGTCACAAAGAATGTCATTTGTGACTTTGATGAGAGCCGTTTCGTTACTACCCTAGAGAGCTGTGAAAGCTGGGTCATTGAATATATTTAAGGTGGAGATCGACAGAATTTTGAGCGATGAGGAAATAACGGGCTGTGGAGGCATGGAAACCAGATTGGAGGGATTCAAACATGGAATTGCGGGAAAGATGGGCATGGATTGGGAGATGACAACACATTGAAGGACTTTGGAGGGGAAAGGAGATGGAGCGGTAGTTTACAAGGATGGAGGGGTCAAGGGTTAGTTTTTGGAAGAGAGAGTTGATGACGGAATATTTGATGCAGAAGGGGACAGTATCTGAGGAGAGAGAACTGTTAACAATGAGAGCCTATTAGAGACCACGTGTGGAGACAGAAGATATGGGAATGGTTCTTAATGAATACTTTGCGTCTGTCTTCACAGAAGAGAGGGGCGATACAAACATTGTAATTAAGGAGGAGGAGTATGAAATATTAGATGCGATAAACATAGAGAGAGATGAAGTATTAAGAGGTTTAGCATCTTTGAAAGTAGATACAGCTGCAGGCCGGATGAAATGTAACCCAGGCTGCTAAGGGAGGCCGAAGGAAATAGTGGAGGCTCTGATCATCATTTTTCAATCCTCTCTGGCTCCAGACCTGGTGCCAGAGGACTGCTAATGTTGTGCCATTGTTTAATAAGGGAGAAAGGGATAGACCGAGCAGTCACAGGCCAGTCAGCCTAATCTTGGTGGTGGGAAAATTACCGGACAAATTTTGAGGGCCAGTATAAATCATCATTTAGAAAGTCACGAATTATTTGAGGACAGTCATCATGACTTAAGAACATAAGAAATAGGAGCAGGAGTAGGCCATTTGGCCCCTCGAGCCTGCTCTGCCACTTAATAAGATCATGGCTGATCTGATCATGGACTCAGCTCCACTTCCCTGCCCCCTCCCCGTAACCCGTTGTTTCCTCATCGCTCAAAAATCTGTCTATCTCCACCTTAAATATATTCAATGACCCAGCCTCCACAGCTCTCGAGGGCACAGAATTCCATAGATTTACAACCCTCAGAGAAGAAATTCCTCCTCATCTGTTTTAAATGGGCAGCCCCTTATTCTGAGACTATTTCCACTCGTTTCCATTTCCCCTATGAATGGAAATATCCTCTCTGCATCCACCTTGTTGAGCCCCCTCATGATCTGAAATGTTTCGATAAGACCACCTCTCATTCTTCTGAACTCCAATGAGTATAGGTCCAAACTACTCAACCTATCTTCATAAGTCAATTCCCTCATCTCCAGAATCAACCGAGTGAAGCTTCTTTGAACAGCCTCCAACGCAAGTATATCCTTCCTTAAATACGGAGACCAAAACTGTACGCAGTACTCTAGGTGTGGTCTTACCAATACCCTGTACCATTGTAGCAGACTTCCCTGCTTTTATACTCTATCCCCTTGCAATAAAGGCCAAGATTCCATTTGTCTTCCTGATTACTTGCTATACCTGCATACTAACTTTCTGTGTTTCATGCACAAGGACCCCCAAGTCCTGCTGTACTGCAGTACTTTGCAATTTTTCTCCATTTAAATTGTAATTTGCTTTTCTATTTTTTCTGCCAAAATGGATAACCTCACATTTTCCCACATTATACCCCATCTGCCAAATGTTTGCCCACTCTTTAGCCTGTCTATATCCCTTTGCAGATTTTTTTGTGTCCTCCTCACAATTTGCTTTCCCACCCATCTTTATATCGACAGAAAACTTGGCTACATTACACTCAGTCCCTTCATCCAAATCATTAATATAGATTGTAAATAATTGAGGCCCCAGCTCTGATCCCTGCGGCACCCCACTAGTTACTGTTTGTCAACTGGAAAATGACCCATTTATCCCGACTCTCTGTTTTCTATTAGTTAGCCAATCCTCTGTCCATGCTAATATATTACCCCCAACCCCGGCACCTTATCGAATGTCTTCTGAAAATCCAAATACACCACATCCACTGGTTCCCCCTGATCCACCCTGCTCATTACATCATCAAAGAACTCCAGCAAATTTGTCAAACATGACTTCCCCTTCATAAATCCATGCTGACTCTGCCTGACCGAATTATGCTTTTCCAAATGTCCTGGTACTGCTTCCTTAATAATGGACTCCAGCATTTTCACAACCACAGATGTTAGGCTAACTGGTCTATAGTTTCCTGTTTTTTGACTGCCTCCTTTTTTAAATAGGGGCGTTATATTTGCAGTTTTCCAATCCACTGGGACCTCCCCAGAATCCAGGGAATTTTGGTAGATTACAACCAATGCATCCACTATCTCTGCAGCCACTTCTTTTAAGACTCTAGGATGAAAGCCATCAGGTCCAGGGGACTTGTCCGCCTTTACTCCCATTATTTTACTGAGTGCTACTTCTTTAGTGAGACTGATTGTATTAAATTCTTCCCTCCCTATAGACCCTTGATTATCTGATACAAAATATTTATTCAACGTCTCTGCCATTTCCCTGTTCCCCATTATTAATTCCCCAGCCTCATCCTCTAGGGGACCAACATTTACTTTAGCCACTCTTTTCCTTTTTATCTACCTGTAGAAACTCTTACTATAGTGTATGGAAAAAGAGTCAGACTGAACACTGTGAGCTCAAAGTAAAGTGTGACCTTAGTCTTGTATTGCCGGTCTCCAGAGTGCCTCTCCAACCTGTGAAACCTCCTTAAATACCTGTGCTCCCAAGGGATTATTGGATCCCTTAGGACTCCAGGAGATGATCCCTCTGGTGGCTGTTCACATATATAACAACATTCCCCCCCCCCCCGCCAAAGTCTATGGTGTAACTATTTACAATGTGAGTCGATGTGGGGCCCTTCTTGCCCTGGTTGATCGCCTCGGTGTGATAAGGTAGTATTGTTGAATCATTTGTTGGACCCTTGCTGGGCTGCTATGCAGCTGGCCTTGCTGAGCTGCCTGGTGTGTTGGGCTCTGTTGGGCTGCTGTGGATGATGGGTTCTGCTTCGTGGTCAACCGGGATGCCGGTTGCCACTGGTGTGTATGTTGGGGGATCAAAAAAGGTAGGGTCCAAGGTGGGTTGCTCAGGATAGTCCGTGAATCTGAGTTTGATTTGGTCCAAGTGTTTCTGGTGAATGAATCTGTTGTGCATCTGTAAAGCATGCACTCCCATGTTCTGCCACCAGGGAACGCATTCCCTGAAGTCCCAAGGGATCCCAGCATCCCTTGGGAGCACTGTATATGAGCTGGCCCGTAAGGCCTGTTCCTCACTATGGAGTGTCTTAATAAAGACTGAGGTCAGCGTTACTTTAACCTCCCTGTGTGCAGTCTCATCTGTGTTAGGAACAGAATAACTGGCGACGAGTATACGAATCCAACGCAAAGATGCAGCAAATTGTGGGCATCCTGGAGAAGTTCTTGGAGGGTGAGGACTGGGAAGCCTATGTCGAATGGCTAGACCAATACTTTGTAGCCAACGAGCTGGATGGAGAAGGAAGTGCTGCAAAAAGGAGAGCGGTTGGTCTGCGGGGCACCGACCTACAGCCTCATGAAGAATCTTCTGGCTCCGGTGAAACCCACAGATAAGTTGTATGAGGAGCTGTGTACACTGGTTCGGGAGCACCTTAACCCGAGGGAGAGTGTGCTGATGGCAAGGCATCGGTTCTACACGTGCCAGCAATCTGAAGGTCAGGAAGTGGCGAGCTACGTCGCCGAGCTAAGGCGATTTGCAGGACAATGTGAGTTTGATGGCTACCTGGAGCAGATGCTCAGAGACTTTTTTGTACTGGGCATTGGCCACGAGACCATTCTTCGAACATTTTTCACTGTAGAGACACCGACCCTCAGTAAGGCCATTGCGATAGCACAGGCATTTATGTCCACCGGTGATAACACCAAACAAATCTCTCAGAACACAAGTGCTAGCAATGTTCATAAAATAACTGGAACTGTGTTTGTGAGCAGAAATGTACAGGGCAGAAACCATGAGTCTGCAACTGCCAGCAGGCCTCAGGTGACCCAGATGACTCAAAGTCCGCAAACAAAGGATGAATGCCAGGCAATTCACACCTTGTTGGCGTTGTGGAGACTTCCATTTGGCCTATTCATGCCGCTTCAAAGGTTATGTTTGCAAGAGCTGTGGAACAATGGGACACCCCCGACGAGCTTGCAGACGAGCTGCAAGCTCTGCAAAACCTGATAACCATCACGTGGCAGAGGCAGATCGGTCCATGGTGGATCAAAGCAATTTTGAGCCTCAGAGAGAGGAGGCAGATGGTGAAGTACACGGGGTGCACACATTTTCAACGAAATGTCCACCTATAATGCTAAATGTAAAATTGAATGGCTTACCGTAGCCATGGTACTGGACACTGGCACTAGCCAATCCATCATGAGTAATAAGATGTTTGAGAGACTGTGGTGCAACAAGGCACTCAGACTAACCCTGAGACCCATCCACACGAAACTGAGAACGTACACCAAAGAGCTCATCACTGTCCTGGGCAACGCCATGGTCAAGGTCACTTACAAGAGTAGGGTGCATGAACTGCCACTCTGGATTGTCCCGGGCGATGGCCCCACACTGCTTGGAAGGAGCTGGCTGGGCAAAACCCGCTGGAACTGGGATGACATCCGAGCGCTATCACATGTTGATGAGGCCTCATGTACCCAGGTTCTTAACAAATTTCCTTCCTTTTTGAGCCAGGCATTGGAAACTTTTCCGGGGTGAAGGTGCGGATCCACTTGGTCCTAGAGGCACAACCCATTCACCACAAGGCGCGAGCGGTACCTCACATGATGAGGGAGAGAGTGGAAATCGAGCTGGACAGGCTGCAACACGAGGGCATCATCTCCCCAGTGGAATTCAGCAAGTGGGCCAGCCCGATTGTTTCAGTATTCAAAACTGATGGCTCGGTCAGGATTTGCAGCGATTATAAAGTAACCATTAATCGTTTCTCGCGACAGGACCAATACCCGCTACCCAAGGCAGACGACCTATTTGCGATGCTGGCAGGAGGCAAGATATTCACCAAGCTCGACCTGACTTCGGCCCACATGACGCAGGAGCTGGAGGAGTCTTTGAAGGGCCTCACCTGCATCAACACGCACAAGGGACTGTTTATCTACAACATGCCTGTTTGGATTTCGGTCGGCTGCAGCGATCTTCCAGAGAAACATGGAGAGCCTACTCAAGTCGGTACCACACACGGTGGTTTTTCAGGACGACATATTGGTCACGGGTCGGGACACCGTCGAGCACCTACAAAACCTGGAGGAGGTCCTCCAGCGAATGGATCGCGTAGAGCTGCGGCTGAAGAGGTCAAAATGCATCTTCGTGGCAACAGAAGTGGAGTTTTTGGGGAGAAAGATCGTGGCAGACGGCATTCGGCCCACAGACGCCAAGACAGAGGCTATCAGGAACGCGCCCAGGCCACAGCCCGTCATGGAGCTGCGGTCGTTCCTGGGACTCCTCAACTATTTTGGTAGAGCCCCTACATGTGTTATTGCGTAAATGTGAGAACTGGGTATGGGGAAAAAAACAAGTATTTGCTTTTGAGAAAGCCAGTCGCATTTTATGCTCCAACAAGCTGCTTGTATTGTATAACCCATGTAAAAGACTTGTACTAGCATGTGATGCGTCGGCGTATGGAGTCGGGTGTGTATTACAACAAGCTAACGTTGCGGGGAAGTTGCAACCTGTCGCCTATGCCTCCAGGAGCTTATCTAAGGCTGAGAGGGCCTACAGCATGATTGAGAAAGAGGCATTAGCGTGTGTGTTCGGGGTAAAGAAAATGCATCAGTACCTGTTTGACCTCAAATTTGAACTGGAAACCGATCACAATCCTTGTTCATATCCCTGTTCGCTGAAAACAAGGGGCTAAATACTAATACCTCAGCCTGCATACAAAGGTGGGCACTCGCGCTATCAGCGTATAACTATACCATCCGCCACAGGCCAGGCACCGAGAACTGTGCGGATGCTCACAGTCGACTACCATTGCCCACCACGGGCGTGGAAATGGCGCAGCCTGCAAACTTGTTGATGATGGCGCAGCTCGCAGACTTGTTGATGGTCATGGAAGCGTTTGAAAATGATAAATCACCTGTCACAGCCCGCCAGATTAGGACTTGGACCAGCGAAGATCCTCTTATGTCCCGAGTAAAAAACGGTATACTGCATGGGAGCTGGGCCAGCATCCCCGTTGAAATGCAAGAGATAATCAAGCCGTTCCAGCGGCGAAAGGACGAGCTGACCATTCAGGCAGACTGCCTGTTGTGGCGTAACCGCGTAGTGCTACCCAAAAAAGGGCAGGGAGACGTTCATCTTGGATCTCCACAGGACACACCCGGGTATAGTAATGATGAAAGCGATAGCCAGATCCCACGTCTGGTGGCCCGGTATCGACTCTGACTTAGAGTCATATGTACGCAATGCAATGTGTGTGCCCAGTTGAGCAACGCGCCCAGAGAGGCACCACTAAGTTTGTGGTCCTGGCCCTCCAGATCATGGTCGAGGATCCATGTCGACTATGCGGGCCCATTTCTCGGTAAAATGTTCCTGGTGGTGGTGGATGCTTTTTCAAAATGGATTGAATGTGAAATAATGTCGGGAAGCACCGCCACCACCACCATTGAAAGCCTGAGGGCCATGTTAGCCACCCACGACCTGCCTGACATACTGGCCAGTGACAACGGGCCATGTTTCACCAGTGCCGAATTTAAAGAATTCATGACCCGCAATAGGATCAAACATGACACCTCGGCCCCGTTTAAACCAGCCTCCAATGGGCAGGCAGAACGGGTGGTACAAACCATCAAACAGAGTGTGCAGTACAAACAATCAAACAGAGCCTTAAATGAGTCACAGAAGGCTCACTCCAAACCCGTCTGTCCCGAGTACTGCTCAGCTACCGCACAAGACTCCACTCGCTCACAGGGGTGCCCCCGGCTGAGCTACTCATGAAAAGGACACTTAAAACGAGATTCTCGCTGGTTCACCCCGACCTGCATGATCAGGTAGAGAGCAGGCGGCAGCAACAAAATGTAAATGATGGTCGCGCCACTGTGTCACAGAAAATTGATCTGAATGACCCTGTGTATGTGGTAAACTATAGACATGGTCCCAAGTGGATCGCGGACATGGTGATAGCTAAAGAAGGGAGTAGGGTGTTTGTAGTCAAACTAGAAAATGGACAAATTTGCAGAAAGCACCTGGACCAAATGAGGCTGCGGTTCACAGACTGCCCTGAAGAACCCACAGCAGACACCACCTTTTTCGAACCCACAGCAGACACCACCTTTTTCGAGCCCACAACACACACCCAAAGGATCAACGACACCACGCTGGACCAGGAAATCGAACCCATCATGCCCAACAGCCCAGCAAGGCCAGGCCCACCCAGCAGCCCTACAGGGCCAACAACACGTCAGCCCAGCGAGGGCACAGCCAACACACCAGAACAGACATTTGTACCGAGGCGGTCCACCAGGGAAAGAAAGGCTCCCGACCGCCTCACCTTGTAAATAGTTTTCACTTTTACTTTTGCGGGAAGTGATGTTGTGTATCTGGAAAGCATGCACTCCCATGTTCTGCCACCAGGGAACGCATCCCCTGAAGTCCCAAGGGATCCCAGATTCTGACGACGCCGTTACCCTTAAGGACTGGGAAAATAGGACTGGCCCATTCGTTGAACTCGATCGGGGAAATTATGCCCTCTCTTTGCAGCTGGTCTAGCTCAATCTCTACCCTTTCTCTCATCATGTACGGTACTGGTCTCGCCTTGTGATGGATGGGTCACGCCCTCGGAATTAGGTGGATCTGCACTTTTGCTCCTTGGAATTTCCCGATGCCTGGTTCGAACAGCGAAGGAAATTTGTTTAAGACCTGTGCACACGAAGTGATAGCGCTCAGACATCGTCCCAGTTCCAGCGTATCTTTCCCAGCCAGCTCCTGCCGAGCAGCGTGGGACCATTGCCCGGTACCACCCAGAGTGATAGCTTGTGCACCGCTCCATTCTAGGAGACCTTTACGGTAGCACTGCTGATTACAGGAATCAATTCTTTCGTGTAAGTTCTTAGTTTCGTGCGAACTGGAGTTAAGACTGGCATTGAGGTCTTGTCGCACCACAACCTTTTGAACGTCTTTTTGCCCATGATGGACTGTCTCACACCTGTGTCCAGCTTCATTGACACTGGGAGTCCATTTAATTCAACATTCAACATTATCGGGGGACAATTCGTGCTGAATGTGTGCACCCCATGTACCTCTGCTTCCTCGGTCCGAGGCTCTCGTTCATCGTAATCCTCCGTGGATCTGTCCTCCTCTGCAACATGGTGGTTTGCAGGTTTAACAGGCTTTGCATCTTGCCTGCACACTCGTTGGAGGTGTCCCATTGTTCCACAACCCTTGCAAACGTACTTTTTGAATCAGCATGAATGGAAATGATGATCACCCCCGCAGCGCCAACAAGGTGTTAATGGCCTTGCATTCATCACCCTTGATGGTGGACTCTGAGACATCTGCGGACGTGTAGCTGCAGGTATGTGTGACCTGCCCTGTCCGTTACGATTCAAAAACAACATCACTTTGTTCACAGTAATTGTAGCAGCACTTGTGTGCTGAGAGATTTGCTTCATGTTGTCACTGGTGGCAATGGAACGCCTGGGCTAGCGCTATGGCCTTACTCAAGGTTGGGGTCTCTACAGTCAAAAGTTTGCGAAGTATGGTTTTGTGGCCAATGCCAAGTATGAAAAAGTCTCTGAGCATGTGCTCCAAATGTCCTTTGAATTTGCAATGCCCTGCAAGGCGTCTTAGCTCGGCGACATAACTCACCACTTCCTGGCCTTCAGACCTTGCCATCAGAACACTTTCCTTCGGGTTCAAATGCTCTCAGACCAGTGTGCACAAGTCGTCATATGATTTCTCCGTGGGTTCCATGGGAGTGAGCAGATTCTTCATGAGGCTATATGTTGGTGTCCCACAGACGGTGAGGAGGATTGCCCTTCGTTTGGCAGTACTCTCTTTACCATCTAGCTCGTTGGCCACGAAGTATTGGTCGAGTTGCTTCACAAAAGTTTCCCAATCATCTTCCTCCGAGAATTTCTCCAGGATGCCCACTGTTCTCTGCATCTTTGCGTTCGCTATCTGTATCTCGTCGCCAGTTGTAGTGTATGGAGAAAGAGTCAGACTGAACACTGTGAGCTCAAAGTAAAGTGTGACCTTAGTCTTTTATTGCAGGTCTCCAGAGTGCCTCTCCAACCTGTGAAGCCTCCTTAAATACCTGTGCTCCCAAGGGATTATGGGATCCCTTGGGACTCCAGGGGATGAGCCCTCTGGTGGCTGTACAGAGTAAATACAAGTTCACATATATAACACTTACTATCTTTTTATATTTTGTGCTAGTTTACTTTCATAATCTATCTTGCCTCTCTTTATTATTTTTTTAGTTGTTTTTTGCTGGCTTTAAAACATTTCCCAATTCTCTGGCCTCTCACTAGTCTTGGTCACATTGTATGCCCTTGTTTTCAATTTGATATCATCCCTGATTTCCTTAGTTAGCCACGGATGAATTTCCCTTCTCTTGCAGTATTTCCTTCTCATTGGCATATATTTTTGTTGTGAGTTATGAAATATATCCTTAAACGTCTGCCACAGCTCATCAACCATCCCATACTTGCTTTGTTAAGGGAAGTTCATGTCTGACTAACTTGATTGAATTTTTTGGGGATGTAATGAGGAGGGTCAATGAGGGTAGTGTATTTGATGTAATCTACATAGATGTTAGCAAGGCCTTTGACAAGGTCCCACATGGCAGCTTGGTCAGAAAAGTAAAAGTCCATGGAAACAAGTAAAATTGCCAAGTTGGATCCAAAATTCGATCAATGGTTGGAAGCAAAGCGTCGAAGGTTGTTTTTATGACTGGAAGGCTCTTTTAAGTGGAATTCCACAGGGCTCAGAACTAGGTCTCTTTCTTTTTGTGGTGTATATCAACTATTTAGACTTCAATGTAGGGAGCATGTTTTAGAAGTTTGCAGATGATACAAAAATTGGCTGTCTGGTTGATAGTGAGGAAGATAGCGATAGCAGGAAAATATCAATGGACTGGTCAGGTGGGCTGAAAAGTGACAAATGGAATTCAATCCATAGAAGTGGAGGTAATGCATCTGGGGGGGGGGGGAGGGAGGCTAACAAGACAAGGGAATATACAATAAATGGTAGGATACTGAGAAATATAGAGAACAGAGGGACAGTTTAGTGCATGTCCACAGATCCAAGGTAGCAGGACAGGTAGATAAGGTGTTTAAGAAGGCATAGGGGATACTTTCCTTTATTAACCGCGGCATAGAATATAAGAGCAGTGACGTAATGGTACAGTACTCTAGCTGTGGCCTAACTAATGTTTTATACAGTTCTACCATTACCTCACTGCTCTTATATTCTATGCCATGGCTAATAAAGGAAAGTATCCCCATTCCTTCTTAACCACCTTATCTACCTTACGCTGGATAGGAGATGGGCAAATTGCCCAACTCTTCGCCCGCGGAGGCCCTTTACTTTCGGATGCGGTGGATCTGTCAAGAGGATTTATGACAGATCGCAAGTTCCGGTTTTAGGTGCATGCGCTTCGCATACCTAAACCCGGGACTTGCGGGACCCCTACAGGCATGTGGGCACCTCAGTACATGCCCGTAGGGGCCACGAATTCAGGGCCATTATGTTTACTGGTTCAGCAAAGAGCTGGGAAGACATTCTCAATGAGGACAGTTACACTCAAGTGTCAGGCAAAGCTGGGATTTGAATTTAACCCTCTGTAGTCCATTCATCATGGCTGCCTCCCTCACAGTACAACAAACAAAGTAAAAATACTCTTTGAAGCAAAAAATTCAATTCTGTACTGCTCTGGCTGTTGATTTTTATCCAATTTTGAACTAGAAAACTGTGTATAAATTTAATAGCTAGTAAAATTATAATGTACCTTTAGCTGATTAAAACAATCTTGCTTGATGAAAATGAGCTCAGGCAATTTGTTTAACATAAAACAATTCAATTAGAATATTAATATTGAAATGCCAAATCACTAAGGCAACCGATGTAGTGGTAAAATTAGATTTGGCATGTTTAGCATATGATAATTTATAGATATATTTCTGGATTATACAGTTTCTTGCTTCATAATAAATAAAAAAATGCAAAATATAGAACCTAGTATGCAAAAGGTGCAGTAAAAATAAGCTGGAGTGTGATAGTGTCAAACCCTGTACCACAAGCTTTTTACACTTACACTACTACATGACTATCAGCAGTATTGCCCGAGGTTCTATGTCATGCAAAGGAAATTCTCATCTGGATAAGGGAAACAGAACATTTTTCATATCAAAATAATAAATCATTGTCCTTTAGACTTGCTATAAAATATGTACTGCATTCTTCACCTCAAAATAACAAGGTACTAACAGAAAACGGTTAATATTTACATTCTCTTTATTCTTCAGATTGCACACTCTTTCCCTTTGTTTTTCTCTCTCAAGCACTCACTCACAGATACACAAACACATTCATTGTCACTGACATACACTCACAGATACATACACACACTCAAAATACACATGATCTCACATAAAACTTTCTCACATATGTTGTCATGACATATGTTGACAAACCCGCTCACAGACACAGTCACTGATACTTATAAACTCACAAATGCCCAGAATAAAAAAAATCTAATATTATACACTATTGGCTAGATTTTCGGGGCATTAATTGCAGCAGGGTAGTAAAGATACTGTCTGAAAAATGTTTGCACCCTACACTGCGGAATTCGGCAAAAAATGAGGATCCATGATCGGAGGAGTTAAATCAGGCGTTACACAACAGACTTTGTGCACCCGAGCCGAAAATCGCGGCGTTAAAAAAGTTTTGTTGTTGTTTAGGGCCTTGCAACATAACGTTGTATATTGTATGGTTTTCTTTTGATGGGGGGAGCTTTTGTGAGTTTGTTGCAGTAAAATTTATGATTCAGCATTTGCCATTGGTGTCTTGTGCACCATTCCAATGTTCACCAGAGATGTGCCTTTGTGAGGGCACATAGCCCTGTTGATAAAGGATGTAGTCACTGTAATAATGAGAAACGATATTGGTTCAAATGATCAGGATGTTGAAATAGTTTGGGTAGAGATAAGGAAAAATAAGGGGAAAAAGTCACTGGTGGGCGTAGTCTATAGGCCCCTTAACAGTAGCAACTCTGTTGGTTGGAGTATAAACCAAGAAATAGTGGGGCTTGTAAAAAGGGAACAGCAATAATCATGGGTAATTTTAACCTCCATATTGATTAGACAAATCAAGTTGGTCAGGGTAGCCTTGAGGAAGAGTTCATAGAGTGCATAAGGGATGGGTTCCTTGAGCAGTATGTAATGGAACCAACCAGGGTGCAGGCTATCCTAGATCTGGTCGTGTGTAATGAGACAGGATTAATAAACAATCTAGTAAAGGATCCCCTCGGAATGAGTGATCATAGCATGGTTGAATTTCAAATTCAGATGGAGGGTGAGAAAGTTCGATCTCAAACCAGTGTACTAAGCTTAAATAAAGGAGACTACAAAGGTATGAGGGCAGAGTTGACTAAAGTGGACCGGGAAAATAGATTAAAGTGTAGGACGGTTGATGAACAGTGGTATACATTTAAGGAGATATTTCACAACTCTCAAGAAAAATATATTCCAGTGAGGAGGAAAGGGTGTAAAAGAAAAGATAGCCATCCGTGGCTAACGAAAGAAATAAAGAATGGTATACAATTAAAAACAAGGACATACAAAGTGGCCAAAACGAGTGGGAGAACAGACAATTGGGAAGCTTTTAAAAGCCAACAAAGAATGACAAAAAAATGATTAAGGGAAGATAGACTATGAAAGTAAACTAGCACAGAATATAAAAACAGATAGCAAGAGTTTCTATAGGTATATAACAAAGAAAAGAGTGGCTAAAGTAAATGTTGGTCCCTCAGAGGACGAGACCAGGGAATTCGTAATAGGGAACATGAAAATGACAGAAACTCTGAACAAATATTTTGTATCGGCCTTGACGGTAGAGGAGACTAAAAATATCCTATCAGTGGATAGTCAAGGGGCTATAGCGGGGGAGGAACTTAACACTATCACAATCACTAAGGAGGTGGTACTCAGTAAGAGTGGATAAATACCCTGGACCAGATGGCTTGCATCCTAGGGTGTGAAGAAAAGTAGTGGCAGGGATTGTGGATGCATGAGGAAGTGTGAGGTTATGCACTTTGGCAGAAGAGCAAGTTATTATTTAAATGGAGAAAAATTGCAAAGTGCTGCAGTACAGCGGGACCTAGGCGTACTTGTGCATGAAACACAAAAGGTTAGTATGCAGGTACAGCAAGTGATCAGGAAGGCCAATGGCATCTTGGCCTTTATTGCAATGGGGATGGAGTATAAAAGCAGGCAAGTGTTGCTACAGTTATACAGGGTATTGCTGAGGCCACACCTGGAATACTGCGTGCAGTTTTGGTTTCCATATTTAAGAAATGATATACTTGCTTTGGAGGCAGTTCAGCGAAGGTTCACTAGGTTGATTCTGGAGATGAGGTGGTTGACTTATGAGGAAAGGTTGAATAGGTTGGGCCTCTACCCATTGGAATTCAGAAGAATGAGAGGTGATCTTATCGAAATGGGTAAGATTATGAGGGGGCTTAACAATGCGGATCCAGAGAGGATGTTTCCACAGATAGAGGAGACTAGAAATAGGGGGCATAATCTGAGAATAAGAGGCCACCCATTTAAAACTGAGATGAGAAGGAATTTCTTCTCTCAGAAGGTTGTAAATCTGTGGAATTTGCTGCCTCATAGAGCTGTGGAAGCTGGGTCATTGAATAAATTTAAGACAGAGATAGACAGTTTCTTAAACGATAAGGGAATAAGGGGTTATGGGGAGCGGGCAGGAAAGTGGACCTGAGTCCATGATCAGATCTGCCATGATCGTATTAAATGGTGGAGCAGGCTCGAAGGGCCATATGGCGTATTCCTGCTCCTATTTCTTATGTTCTTATGTTCTCAGTTTCCTACATTTAGGAGAGCCGGTCCATTATGAGCTGGCGACATACGACTCTTGGTGCGGCAACATATCCATGCTGCCTTGCATGTGGATGGTGTGATTATCCAATGGGGGCCTCGCCAGGGTCCTCTTCGTCATTCTCCTTCTTCTGAGGTGGGCATGCAATCCCCAGTGGCAATGCCTGGCCCCTCATGATGGCCAAGTTTTGCAGCATGCAGCACACCACAATGAACTTGGATACCTGTTGAGGGGAGTATTGAAGGCTGAGTGTAGGAGATGGCATATCTCTGTCAGCACTTCCTTTCGAATGCACAGCCTTCTCCCACACTGCTCCTCAGAGAGCTGGAGGTATGAACGTTGTTGCCTGTATACCCGTGGGGGCTAAGCCCTCCTCCCCAGACATCTTTGGCCTCTCCTCATCCATGAGCTGACTTGGCCAAGAGCCCATCTTCTAGCTTGATGCCGCCTGGCAATGGCATGGAGCATGATATGCTGGTGAACTAGTAATGCCCCGATGACATTTTCTCACTCACCTTATAAGGGCACTGTAAAGGGCAGATAAAAGTGCCGTTTGCAAGTCGCAGCTTCACGCAGTATTATGTGTGCAACCGTTGCAGTCAATGTGACCTGCAATGTAGGATCCTCATCCCTCCATTTAAACAGGCTGCCAATACCACCTGCTGTATCATGGGAATGAACACCTGTTTTTTCAGATGTTTCATGGGGCAGGCATTAAATGAGGCAATAGGGCTGAATTTTGCATCCGGGGTTGATGTCATGATCTTAGTGAAACTGGAGGGCGGGGCGGTAAGTATTTGCACCACCGCAAACCATGAGTCAAATTTACTGGTCAGGCAGTAAAACCTGGAAGCCCAGTGTAACACCCAAAAACAGCATTTACCGCCCCGCTGGGGTGCAAACAGAGGTGCAAAAGAACCAAAAATCCAGCCCTAGAGATGTTTGCCTGGATTTTGCATTGAGAATAATAAGTGAGGCTAACAATGCTCACCGTTATTATGGAATAAATCGGACAGCAACTTATGGAGTACACACATGCGCAGCTAAAGGTGGAAATCCAGAAGTTGCAGTCAGAGTTACCCTACTACTCCAGAGGCTGTGCTATAACAGAACCTCGCCGATAGATTCAGAATTGAAATCAATTTAAGGGAGTGAAGTGCTGGTACTTTTTTATTCATTCATGGGATGTGGGTGTTGCTGGTAAGGCCAACATTTATTCGCCATCCCTTATTGCTCTTGAGAAGGTGGTGGTGAATCACCTTCTTGAACCTCTGCAGTCTGGGCCTACACTCATTGGAGTTTCGAAGACTTAGAGGTGATCGTATTGAAACGTATAAGATTCTGAAGAGGCTTGACAGGATAGATGCAGAGAGGATGTTTCCCCTCGTGGGGGAATCTAGAACTAGGGGCATAGTTTCAGAATAAGGAGTCACTCATTTACAACGGAAATGAGCAAGAATTTCTTTTCTCAGAGGGTCGTGAATCTTTGGAATTCTCTACCTCAGAGAGCTGTGGCGGTTGGGTCATCGAATGTATGTAAGGTGGAGATAGACAGATTTTAGATAGATAAGGGAGTCAACGGTTATGGGAAATGGGTGGTGAAGTGGAATTGAGGCCAGGATCAGATCAGCCATGATCTTATTGAATGGCGGAGCAGGTTCGAGGGGCCAAATGTTCTACTCCTGCTCTATTTCTTATGTTCTTATGTGTGGTGAAGGTACTTCCCTGATTTTGACCTTGGGACAATGAAGGAACGCGATATATTTCCAAGTCAGGATGATGTGTGACTTGGAGCGGAACTTGAAGGTGATGGTGTCCCCATGCGCCTGCTGCCCTTGTCCTTCTAGGTGGTAGAGGTCATGGGTTTGGGAGGTGCCGTCAAAGAAACCTTGGCAAGTTGCTGTAGTGTATTTTGTAGATGGTAAACACTGCAGCCTCAGTGTGCCAGTAGTGGAGGGAGTGAATGTTTAAGGTGATGGATGGGGGCCCAAACAAGTGGTCTGCTTTGTCCTGGATGGTGTCGAGCTTCTTGAGTATTCCATCACACTCCTGACTTGTGCCTTGTAGATGGTGGAAAGGCTTTGCGGAGTCAGGAGATGAGTCACTCGCAGCAGGATACCCAGTCTCTGACCTGCTCTTATAACCACGGCATTTATGTGGCTGGTCCAGTTAAGATTCTGGTCAATGGTGACCCCCAGGATGTTGATGTTGGGGCATTCAATGATGGTAATGCCATTAACTGTCAAGGGATGGAGGTTAGGCTTTCTCTTGTTGGAGGTGGTCATTGCCTCGTACTTGTGTGGTGCAAATGTTACTTGCCACTTATCAGCACAAGCCTGAATGTACAGGTTTTGCTGCTTGTGGGCATGGACTGTTTCATTATCTGAGGAGTTGCAAATGGAACTGAATATTATGCAATCATCAGCGAATATCCCCACTTCTGACCTTATGATGGAGGGATGGTCATTGATGAAGCAGCTGAAGATAGTTGGGCCTAGGACGCTATCCTGAGGAACTCCTGCAGCGATGTCCTGGGCTTGAGCTGAATGTTCTCCATCAACCACAACCATCTTCCTTTGTGCTGGGTATGGCTCCAGCCAGTGGAGAGTTTTCCCCCTGATTCCCATTGATTTCAATTTTACTCGGGCTCCTTGACACCACACTTGGTCAAATGCTGCCTTGATGTCAAGGACAGTTCCTTTCACCTAACCTCTCGAACTCAGCTCTCTTGTTCATGTTTGAACCACGGCAGTGATGAATTCAGGAGCCGAGTGATCCTGGCAGAACCAAAATTGAGCATTGGTGAGCAGGTACTGCTTGATAGCACAGTCGACCAACACCTTCCATCACTTTGCTGATGATTGAGAATAGACTGATAAGGCAGTAATTGGCTGGATTGAATTTGTCTTGCATTTTGTGGACAGGACATACTCCTGGGCAGTTTTCCACCTTGTCGGGTAGATGCCAATGTTGTAGCTCTACTGGAACAGCTTGGCTAGAGGTGTGGCTAGTTCTGGAGCATGTCTTCAGCACTACAGCCGGGATGTTGTCGGGGCTCATAGCCTTTACTGTATTCAAAGGCTCAGCTACTTCTTGATATTAGGTGGAGTGAATTGAATTGGCTGAAGACTGGCTTCTATGATGATGGGGACCTCAGTATGAGGCCGAGATGGATCATCCACTCGGCAGTTCTGCCTGAAACTGGTTGCAAATGCTTCAGCCTTGCCTTTTGCACTCATGTTCTGGGGATTGTTCATGGAGCCTCCTCCTATTAGTTGTTTAATTGGCCACCACTATTCACGACTGGAATGGCAGAACTGCAGAGCTTTGATCTGATCTGTTGGTTGTGGCTTTGCTTAGCTGTGTCTATAGAATGCTGCTTCCGCTGTTCAGAATGCATGTAGTCAGTCCTGTGTTGCAGCTTCACCAGGTTGGCACCTCATTTTTAGGTACATCTGGTGCTGCTCCTGGCATGCCCTTCTACACTCCTCATTGAATTTGGGTTGGTCCCTTGGTTTGATGGCAATGGTAGAGTGAGGGATAGAGTGAGGTCACAGATTGTGGTGGAATACAATTTTGCTGCTACTGATGGCACACAGCACCTCTGGATGCCCAGTTTTGAGATGCTAAATCTGTTCTGAATCTTTCCCATTTAGCACAGCTGGTAGTGCCACACAACACGATATAGACTGTCCTCAGTTTGAAGACGGGACTTTGTCTCCACAATGACAATGTGGTGCTCACTGCTACCAATGCTGTCATGGACAGATGCATCTGCGACAGGTAGATTGGTGAGGATGAGGTCAAGTAGGTTTTTCCCTCGTGTTGGTTCTCTCACCACCTGCTACAGGCCCAGTCTGGCAGCTATGTCCTTCAGGTCCATTCTGTTTCTTGACCTGCACACACACACACCACAGATACCCTGTAGAAGGCGCAACACTGGATCAGATGCCGGATGATGGCAAGTCTGTGCTCAAAACCCAGCAAGACCTCTGTGGGCTGCTGTTGGAGTAGTGAAGGTCGAGCGCTGTTCCTTTGCCGCTGGCTGCAAAATCTAGGCCATATTATACTCCTTTTAAGAAGTGTTTGGCTAGCTGGTGTCTGTATATCAATCATAATACAGATTTTTAAAAACAATACAGAATCATAGATTCAGCATAGGTTACATTTTTAGCAAAAATAGAAATTACTCAATTTTAACAGATAAATATTTATTTAGTACATTAAACTTACTCAGTGGTATAAAAGGCATCTGGCAGCATTATTCAGTCAATGATTTCAACTGCACATCATATGAGCCCTGAGATGAGATGAGAGATGATTGGATTAGATTAGAGGATAGAAATTTGAATCAGTGAAGTTCACAGAAATGTTTAATGTGGTCATATTATGTTCATTTATGCATTATTTCTGCACAGATGGACCTGCACATACACACACACACCACAGATGCCATGGTTTTTGGTTGGATTTTATTTTAAAATATCTATCTAACTCAGATGTGTAAACAAAATCAACTGCATTCCAAGACTCTTAAATGATGTACCAGCAAAATGTAATAAAGTGCTAATTCGGCTGACTGAGAAGTGTGAAAAAAGACATTAAGCAGATTGCACACTTCCTTAAAATAGATGTCCTTTAAAATAAGGTTAACATCTGTACAGAAATAATGCATAAATGAACATAATATGACACATTAAAGATTTATGTGAACTTTACCAAGTGCAATCATAAATATATTCATCCCTGAATAAAAGTCATGCTTTATTTCATAAACAAATGCACAAACTAATCTCTGGTGGTGCTATGTTACGCCAGTGCAAGAAATACATAGCATGTATCCAATACTGGCCTGGAATTTGTGATGAGTAATAACAGTGAGTGAATAGCGTTCGCTTTTACTACCCCTTTAAAACTGACCACAATTTCAGGATTTAGCACATGCACATCCTAACGCGGAAATCCTGAATTTGCTGTCAGTCATTCACTGCTCCAACACTGGCTGCAGTGTGGCCCCTCATAGCTAGCAATCAGTGTAATCATGGAAATTAGTGAAACTGTCAAAAACTTGGGTTTTTCTGCGGTAATATCGCTGTTAAATACTCCATTGAATGTTAGACCTTGGTGCTCTAGGTGTAATTGGGGTTTTAACAGTGTATTGACTGCTAAACAAACGTATGGCCCTGAATACGAATTTTAATTTAGTGGAGTGTCAAATTTTTCTATTATAATAAAAATTACAATTTTTAAGAAACTTAAAAAAAAATTATATTTTTAAAAAGCTTATTCATATTTATTTCAGGTTCACCTATTCCCCATGTGAGAAGACCAAATATTGTTTTCTCTCTATAACATTTTTAAAAAGTTAAAATAAAAGGAGCTTCTTCACTTCCTAGTTTCTTGTCTGTGAGAATTCTGCATAGACAACTTCTTGATGTCACAGCAGCTCGTACTATGGAATTCCCCATTAACTTACACTGATTTCAACTGCACATCGAAAAAGCCAAAGTTCTCGCCACAGGGATCGTAAGATCTTTGTGGGCAGCTTTCTTCGGGGCTAGTGGTAAACCTCTTTGCTTCGCCACTGACTACAAATTACGGGCCACCATCCTTCCAGTGGGATGCATTTCCAATATATAAGCTTTGAATTGGCACTGGGAGATTGGTCAGATCCTTATATACATCAATGACAACTTTCATTTATATAGCATCTTTAATGTAAATAATGTCCCAATTCTCTTTATGGAGTGTCTTAATAAAGACTGAGGTCACTGTTACTTTACCCTCCCTGTGTGCAGTCTCATCCGTGTTAGGAACAGAATAACTGGCGACGAGTATACGAATCCAACGCAAAGATGCAGCAAACTGTGGGCATCCTGGAGAAGTTCTCAGAAGGTGAGGACTGGGAAGCCTATGTCAAATGGCTAGACCAGTACTTTGTAGCCAACGAGCTGGACGGAGAAGGAAGCGCTGCAAAAAGGAGAGTGGTCCACCTCACAGTCTGCAGGGCACCGACCTACAGCCTCATAAAGAATTTTCTGGCTCTGGTGAAACTCACAGATAAGTCGTATGAGGAGCTGTGTACACTGGTTCGGGAGCATCTTAACCCGAGGGAGAGCATGCTGATGGCGAGGTATCAGTTCTACACGTGCCAGCGATCTGAAGGTCAGGAAGTGGCGAGTTACGTCGCCGAGCTAAGGCGACTTGCAGAACAATGTGAGTTTGATTGCTATCTGGAGCAAATGCTCAGGGACTTTTTTGTACTGGGCATTGGCCACGAGACCATCCTACGAAAACTTTTGACTGTAGAGACACCGACCCTCAGGAAGGTCATTGCGATAGCACAGGCGTTTATGTCCACCAGTGATAATACCAAACAAATCACTCAGCACACAACTGCTAGCAATGTTCATAAATTAACTGGAACTGTGTTTGCGAGGAGAAATGTACAGGGCAGAAACCACGAGTCTGCAACTACCAGCAGGCCTCAGATGACCCAGATGACTCAGAGTCCGCAACAAAGGATGAATGCAAGGCAATTCACACCTTGTTGGCGTTGTGGAGGCTTCCATTCAGCCTATTCATGCTGCTTCAAAGGGTATGTTTGCAAGAGCTGTGGAACAATGGGGCACCTCCAACGTGCTTGTAGATGAGCTGCAGGCTCTGCAAAACCTGCTAACCACCACGTGGCAGAGGAAGATTGGTCCATGGTGGATCAAAGCAATTTCGAGTCTCAGAGGAGGCAGATGCTGAAGTACACAGGTTGCACACATTTTCGACGAAATGTCCACCTATAATGCTAAATGTAAAATTGAATGGCTTACCCGTAGCCATGGAACTGGACACTGGCGCCAGCCAATCCATCATGAGTAAAAAGATGTTTGAGAGACTGTGGTGCAACAAGGCACTCAGATCAACCCTGAGCCCCATCCACACGAAACTGAGAATGTACACCAAAGAGCTTATCACTGTACTGGGCAGTGCCATGGTCAGGGTCACCTACGAGGGCATGGTGCATGAACTGCCACTCTGGATTGTCCCGGGCGATGGCGCCACACTGCTTGGAAGGAGCTGGCTAAGCAAAATCTGCTGGAACTGAGATGACATCCGAGCGCTATCACATGTCGATGAGGCCTCATGTATCCAGGTTCTTAACAAATTTCCTTCCCTTTTTGAGCCAGGCATTGGAAACTTTTCCAGGGCGAAGGTGCGGATCTACTTGGTGCCAAAGGCACGACCCATTCGCCACAAGGTGTGAGCGGTACCTCATATGATGAGGGAGAGTGGAAATCGAGCTGGACAGGCTGCAACGCGAGGGCATCATCGCCCCAGTGGAATTCAGTGAGTGGGCCAGCCCGATTGTTCCAGTACTCAAACGTGATGGCACGGTCAGGATTTGCGGCGATTATAAAGTAACTATTAATCGTTTCTCGCTACAGGACCGATACCCGCTACCTAAGGCAGACGACCTATTTGCGATGCTGGCAGGAGGCAAGACGTTCACTAAGCTCGACCTGACTTCGACCTACATGACGCAGGAGCTGGATGAGTCTTCGAAGGGCCTCACCTGCATCAACACGCACAAGGGACTGTTCATCTACAACAGATGCCCGTTTGGAATTCGGTCGACTGCAGCGATCTTCCAGAGAAACATGGAGAGCCTACTCAAGTCGGTACCATGCACGGTAGTTTTTCAGGACGACATATTGGTCACGGGTCGGGACACCGTTGAGCACCTACAAAACCTGGAGGAGGTCCTCCAGCGACTGGATTGCGTAGGGCTGTGGCTGAAGAGGTTGAAATGCATCTTCATGGCAGCAGAAGTGGAGTTTTTGGGGAGAAAGATCGCGGCGGATGGAATTCAGCCCACAGACGCCAAGACAGAGGCTATCAGGAACGTGCCCAGGCCACAGATCATCACGGAACTGCGGTCATTCCTGGGACTCCTCAACTATTTTGGTAATTTCCTACCGGGGTTAAGCACCCTCTTAGAGCACCTACATGTGTTATTGCGTAAAGGTGAGAACTGGGTATGGGGATAAAAAACAAGCAATTGCTTTTGAGAAAGCCAGAAACATTTTATGCTCCAACAAGCTGCTTGTATTGTATAACCCGTGTAACAGACTTGTGCTAGCATATGATGTGTCGTCGTACGGAGTCGGGTGTGTATTACAACAACATTGCGGGGAAGTTGCAACCTGTCGCCTATGCCTCCAGGCCGAGAGGGCCTACAGCATGATTGAGAAAGAGGCATTAGCGTGTGTGTTCGGGGTAAAGAAAATGCATCAGTACCTGTTTGGCCTCAAATTTGAGCTGGAAACCGATCACAATCCCTGTTCACATCCCTGTTCGCTGAAAACAAGGGGATAAATACTAATGCCTCAGCCCACATACAAAGGTGGGCACTCGCGCTATTAGCGTATAACTATACCATCTGCCATAGGCCAGGCACCGAGAACTGTGCGGATGCTCTCAGAGGGCTACCATTGCCCACCACGGGGATGAAAATGGCGCAGCCTGCAGACTTGTTGATGGTCATGAAAGCATTTGAAAATCATAACTCACCTGTCATGGCCCGCCAGATTAGGACTTGGGCCAGCGAAGATCCTCTGCTGTCCCTTGTAAAAAACTGGGTATTGCATGGGAGTTAGACTAGCATCCTCGTTGAAATGCAAGAGCTAATCAAGCCGTTCCAGCAGCGAAAGGACAAGCTGTCCATTCAGGCAGACTGCCTGTTGTGGGGTAACTGCGTAGTGCTACTCGAAAAGGTCAGGGAGACGTTCAACTCGGATCTCCACAGCACACACCCGGGTATAGTAATGATGAAAGCAATAGCCAGATCCCACGTGTGGTGGCCCGGTATCGACTCTGACTTAGAGTCCTGTGTACGGCAATGCAGCGTGTGTGCTCAGTTGAGCAACGCGCCCAGAGAGGCACCACTAAGTTTGTGGTCCTGGCCCTCCAGACTATGGTTAAGGATCCATGTCGACTATGCGGGCCCGTTTCTCGGTAAAATGTTCCTGGTAGTGGTGGATGCTTTTTCAAAATGGATTGAATGTGAAATAATGTCGGGAAGCACCGCCACCGCCACCATTGAAAGCCTGAGGGCCATGTTTGCCACCCACAGCCTGCCTGACATACTGGTCAGTGACAACGAGCCATGTTTCACCAGTGCCGAATTTAAAGAACTCATGACCTGCAATGGGATCAAATATGTCACCTCGGCCCCGTTTAAACTAGCCTCCAATGGGCAGGCAGAACGGGCAGTATAAACTATCAAACAGAGCCTTAAACGAGTCACAGAAGGATCACTTCAAACCCGCCTGTCCCGAGTACTGCTCAGCTACTGCACGAGACCTCACTCACTCACAGGGGTGCCCCCAGCTGAGCTACTTATGAAAAGGACACTTAAAACCAGACTCTCGCTGGTTCACCCCAACCTGCATGATCAGGTAGAGAGCAGACGGCAGCAACAAAATGTAAATGATGGTCGGGTCACTGTGTCATGGGAAATTGATCTGAATGACCCTGTGTATGTGGTAAACTATGGACATGGTCCCAAGTGGATCGCGGACATGGTGATAGCTAAAGAAGGGAGTAGGGTGTTTGTAGTCAAACTAGACAATGAACAAATTTGCAGAAAGCACCTGGACCAAACGAGGCTGCGGTTCACAGACTGCCCTGAAGAACCCACAGCAGACACCACCTTTTTCAAGCCCAAAACACACACCCAAAGGATCAACGACACCACCCCGGACCAGGAAATCGAACCCATCACACCCAACAGCCCAGCAAGGCCAGGCTCACCCAGCAGCCCTGCAGGGCCAACAACACGCCAGCCCAGCGAGGGCACAGCCAACACACCAGAACAGACATTTGTACCAAGGCGGTCCACCAGGGAAAAAAAGGCTCCCGACCGCCTCACCTTGTAAATAGTTTTCACTTTGACTTTGGTGGGGAGTGATGTTGTGTATCTGTAAAGCATGCACTCCCATGTTCCGCCACCAGGGAACGCATCCCCTGAAGTTCCAAGGGATCCCAGCATCCCTTGGGAGCACTGTATATAAGCTGGCCCCTAAGGCCTGTTCCTCACTCTGGAATGTCTTAATAAAGACTGAGGTCACTATTACTTTAACCTCCCAGTGTGCAGTCTCATCTGTGTTAGGAACAGAATAAAAGGCTTTGTGGGACGGGTAGGAAAGGTGACTAAAAGCTTGGCGAAAAAATGTGAATAGGTAGGAATGGAACCATGTGAGGGCAGTCCCACAGAGGTGTACAACAGAGGAGAGGCAATAGTGGGAGACAGCATGGTCAGCCACATTGAACGTTGCACAGTGGGTTGTGGTGAACAAGGAGCAGTAAGATGTCATGTTCAGTGAATATCATTCATTATCACTCCATGAATCAAGAAGAAAATCACTCTCCAGAGTGTTGAGATTCATTTATCAAATCCTCCAAAACAGCTGTAGAAGTCATTTGATGGATATAAAGATATCTATACGTTAAGTGAATTTAGATTTCCTTGTCCTTGTGCGGCAGGAGAGCGAGTGGGTAGGCTGCTACATCACACAACAGTGAATGGCCAATTTAAGTTTTCTTCCTACCTTTTCTTAGTAGAATGGGTTGGATGTCGGCAACCATTGGTAAGACACAAATGATCCCTTTCTTATTTTGTATATCGGAAGATAGTTTTCAATTGTGCTCAGCTCCAGACCTCATTACAGCCTTGGTCCAAACATGGACAAAAGAGCTGAATTCCAGAGGTGAGGTGAGAGTGACTGCCCTTGACATCAAGGTAGTATTTGATCGAGTGTGGCATCAAGGAGCCCTAGTAAAAGTGAAGTCAATGGGAATCAGGGGGAAAACTCTCCACTGGCTGGAGTCATATCTAGCACAAAGGAAGATGGTTGTGGTTGGAGGTCAATCATCCCAGCCCTAGAACATCGCTGCAGGAGTTCCTCAGGGCAGTGTCCAAGGCTAGTTCATTAATGACCTTCTCTCCATCATAAGATCAGACGTGGGGATGTTCGCTGATGACTGTACAGTGTGCAGTTCCATTCACAACTCCTCAGAAAATGAAGCATCCATGCTCACATGCAGCAAAATCTGGATGACATTCAGGCTTGGGCTGATAAGTAGCAAGTAACATTCATGCCACACAAGTGCCAGGCAATGACTATCTCCAACAAGGGAGAGTCTAACCACCTCCCCTTGATATTCAACAGCATTGCCTTCATGGAATCCCCTACCTCATCATCATTCTGCGATTCACCATTGACCAGAAACTTAACTGGACCAGCCACATAAATACTGTGGCTACAAGAGCAGGTCAGAGGCTGGATATTCTGCGGCGAGTGTCTCATCTTCTGACTCCTCAAAGCCTTTCCACCATCTACAAGGCACAAGTCAGGAGTGTGATGGAATACTCTCCATTTGCCTGGATGAGTGCAGTTACAACAACACTCAAGAAGCTCAACACCATCCAGGACAAAGCAGCCCACTTGATTGGCACCCAATCCACCACCTTCGACATTCACTCCCTCCACCACTGGCGCACCGTGGCTGCAGTGTGTACCATCTACAAGATGCACTGCAACAACTCATCACAGCTTCTACAGCAACACCTCCCAAACCCACCACCTCTACCACTTAGAAGGACAAGGGCAGCAGGCGCCTGGGAGCACCATCACCTGCAATTTCCCCTCCAAGTTACACACCATCCTGACTTGGAAGTATATCACTGTTCCTTCATCGTCGCTGGGTCAAAGTCCTGGGACCCCCTCCCTAGCAGCACCTTCACTACAGGACTGCAGCGGTTCAAGAAGACGGTTCACCACCACCTTCTCAAGGGCAATTAGGGATGGGCAATAAATGCTGGCCTTGCCAGTGATGCCCACAATGAATAAAACAATTGACCCAGGGCATTCCTACCAGCCCAACGCAGTATGAAATGGCAAAGTTACAGTGCACGAGCTTTAATTGACTGAGTTGTTGAGACATGCAGACCAGGAAGGTCTCAATTTTGATCTCCAGTCTCAGTCAGGACAAAAGTAGGATGATAGATTTGGCCTCTGCCTCTGCATTTGGGATGGGAACAAGTCAGCCAGAGTCCACAATAATGATTGCTATCTCCTGCTGTAAATGCATGCCTGTGGATATCAGTCTATAAGGCCCCGCCAATGAACACTCAACATTCACTGCCAAAGAAACATTTTTATTAATGCCCATTTGGATGCGATGTGGGAGGATGAGTGAGGGCTGTGGCCCTATACCTTGAAAAGCATCAACATTTCAAGTGAGAATGGGAGAGGAAAATTAGTGAAGAAATGGTAGAATGGGAAAAAATGAAAGACATCCTTATTTTGGTGGGGGTGGGGGGGAGCGGGGGGAATTTACTTTTCACTTGTTAAAAGAAAAGAGAGCAATCCCTTGACTAATTATTCACCAATTCTAATATTCTATTGTTCCCCAGTCAATGCACACCATGTATAGGAACATCAGGATTTGAGTGTGAGTAACCTGTAATTTTAATCAGTGATGGACACATGGGATGATTCATCCTAATGCTTATTGTTGACATCTGAAATCACTAGCATGATCAGCAATTCTGAAAATGGATATCCCTATTTGTTTTCTCCACACTGTGATAATGATTGTGGAGTAATACCTAAAAGTACCCAGACTCTAAGAATAGAATATGTGGTATGAATATAACAGAAAGGCCATTCTCAGATCCATGTTCAACAATGGATAGATCTTGACATCAATCTCATCTCCCATGTGGCCAAGCACTTGGTACATTATAGTGAGTAGCTTTATTAAAGTAATTTAATGGTAGCTTTTAATGCAATCCATCTGAGTGGATTTTAGGAAGACATAGATAAATTAGTAGAATGAACAGATAGGTGACAGATGCAGTTTGTGAGGAAAAACAAGCAATGGAAGTACGAACTCAATGCAAAGGCGCTGAAGTATTTGGAGGAACAGAGACACCTAAGGGTGCAAATACATCATTCCTAAAAATGTGAGTGCAGGTAGATAAAACCATAATTTGGCTAACAACATTTAGGTTTTATAAATAGTTGCCACAGAGTACATGAGGTTGTGATAAATTTGTATAAGGCAATAGTTATGCCACAATTAGAGTACTCAGTACACAATGAGAGTACACAGTTTTGCATGCCCTATTAGAGAAAGGACATTAAAGCTGTAGATGGCATACAATGTACATTCACCAGGGCAATACCAGGCAAAGTACCTGCAAAAGGGGCAGGAAAATATAGTGCAGCTACAGGAATCTCAGAAAAGCAGCTGCATGTCAGATATCATGGTATCTTCTGGCTTTTGATGGTGATCAGTAGCCATAAGGTTCAGATTGAACTTTAAAACCTGATGTTGTGAAGGTGGGATAGATAAAATAAATTGCAATCCTTCGTCTGCTCCTGTGACCCATGTAAACCCTCAGTGGGGGTTAGAGGAAGGCCACAACATCATGTTCTGGGCGCCCAGCAAGCAGCCAAACACAGAAACAAGGCAGGTGGCTGGAATTGCCACTCCTACCTCATTAGCATTCCTCTGACTGGCCTGCTCCTATCACAGTAAGTGCAAACTAAGCTCCACGTCCCTTCCAGAAAAGCCGCAGAAACCCTGTGGCTATATAAAGGAGATGGAGAACATGAATTTTGGTTTCTACTTCTTTTTCTTGATCTCTGTGTCTGGGGGACTGGATGTTCTCCATGGGTAAAGGTGGGGAAAGTCCTGCCTTATTTCTCTGCACTAACAGTGATCAATAGCTGAAAGGTTGGTTGAGGCCAGGGCTTCATGTAAAAAACAACTAGATTCTGGAATGGGAAGGCAGTAAGTCTGGAAGAATGTGATCAAATGAGCTGAAACGTCTTTGTCATCTGGACCTATCTAGTAATCTCTTCTGAAAGCCTGGACGGATGCTGGGGTGGTTCCATGAGTGATGGCCATCATCTGATATCTTACCCAACTGACCAATCTTCATGTTTAAGCCATGACAGTGAGTGTTAGCAGGCTAGCCATCTATAAAAGAGGGCATCACCACTGAATTAAATCATGTTCTCACCTGATGTCCAGGTGTCACTGCTCAATGATCAAGCGGGGTAATCCAGGCTGATTTTTCTCTTCCCTAGTCCACAGATGTTATGGCCACCCAATGTAGCATCCCAATCAACTTCTTAGCTGAGATTAGCAAACTCATCATAGAATGGGCATCAAACCTGGGGACATTCTGGTCTGTATGTTTTGGTACAATCTAATGCAGCACAGGTATCTAGTGAATCATCAAGGACGGTTATATGCACTTAAATCAAGCGTTATATTGCATTCTTGAGTGTGTGAGATCCTCTAAGCACTGCTCTTTGCAAAGGCATTTCCTGTTGCTCTTGATCCCAGCCCTCTCATCTTTAAGAAAAACTTGCCTTTTCACTCACATCAGTGTTTGGTGTTAAGGCTAAAATAAAACTGATACCACCTAGATTCTAATGCAGTGTTACCATTGAAGCCATTATAGGTTGACCTGAAGTAAGTTTCTCAGCCATTACACGTATTGTGATACAAAACTAATGTAATTCATTGAAAAACATTGTGGGCAACACAGTATTTTTAGACACAGACTGAAACTGATACTCAATGTTTTCTTGTCAGCCGAATCATTTCCTTTAATCCATAATCATGGTTCACAAAAAATGACACAATCTGTGTTTATTTAGAAATACTGTTAAATGGGGCATCGAGGTTGGAGCAAATGTGTCCCAAATATCAGGTTATCCCCCAGTGAGCAAAACTCATCTGTACTGAGTATGCAGGTGCTATCAAATCTTTTCATCTGTTTGTAATGTCCTTCCTCAGCTTTCAAAATATAAGTAAAACAACCTGTTTATTAATAGTACACTATTTATTTAAAAATGATATAAAATTGGCTACTGAGTATTACCTTTTGAAACCCCAGACACATTAACATCCAATGGGCTGCTGGAAATAATAACTAGTAATTGTACACTTCAACAGAGAGATCCTCAATTACAATCTACTTCATTTAACTGTACAGTTTTGTTTATTTTAAAGCGAAACCTTTTCTCTTATTCTTTTTCGTGACACTTGCTTGTTCTAAGTGTATGATAATATAAGTAATATCACTTTATATCTGTAACAATATGGGTTATGTAATTTTAAGTGTAGAATAATAAGGGTAATTTCACGGTAAGTGTATGGATTGTGTCATTTCAAGTGTATGGTGATGCAAGTAATGTGAGTTTAAATGTATGGTAATAAGAGTTATTGATGGGAAATTTTAGCACCCTGCCCAGTTTCTAGATAGTTAAAATAGAGCAGGAGTGTTATCTGCAGCCTTCCTGCCCGGATCCTGTCAACTGCAATTTAAATTGCAGATGCCAAGGGCACCCACCTGAAGCCAGTGAGATCCTTGTTTAAATATGCAGATCAGGTTCTGATGACGTCAATATTAACTCCAGGCCTGCATGGGGTAGTTTCACAGCTTCCGTGCCACACCAAACCTACCGGGAACAAGAGTTGGGGTCAGAAGAGGCCCAGCAAGCTAGGATTTTCAAACAAAATGATTTCCTTGTGGGCCTGGAAGAGCAGAAGTGCTCCTCCGAGTCTAAAAATGAAACCATGAGCCTTTCCCGCCCTCCACGCCATTACCTCCGGACATCTCCACTTAGCTGACACCAGAGATTGTTCCCTTGGACCTTGCTGGTGACCTCCGGCTGCCTGAAATCCCGCTCCCATCAGCATTCCTGCTGGATTTGGACAAGAGACCATCCTGCAGAATGTAAATTAGGCCTGGTCGCTAAAGCTAACTAGGGCTCCATGCTATCACTCCTGGATGGGCCAGCTGCTTACTGGGCTGCATTCCTGCCTGGAAGTTAAATCAACCCCATGGTTTTAAGTGCATAGTTTTTGTGCTGGACTTCCATTACCACCATTGTAAGTATTCATTCATTATTTGTTTGTCTATCTATTGCATTCTATCCAGTATAAAGATGTGGCTTTATCCTCTTTAGACACAAGCTTTAGATACTTAAAAACATATTTCTTTCAATGGTTATTGGCTCCAGTTACAGGAGTGTCCTGTTTCATCAATAACAGATATTCTACAATTGGTGTTAAATGACAATCATCTGTTAGATTTGGCAGGTCAGTTACAGTAATAATCTCACACTCAATCTGCTCCAATAATGTAGTCATATCTTTATGTTAAAGTTGCATAGAGGATACTAATCACCTCTCTGGATAACAAGACAAATGATCCAGTCGAGCCATTAAGATGACATGATAAATTCAAGCAGTTTACATGTCATCTAAACTCCTCGACAAGTATCTTAAATTAATTGATGACTATCTAGTAGCATTAAAAATATGAAGATGATGAATTAGTAATTGACAACAGGTGATCATTAAAAGTTTCATGTGATGAGCAATCTCACAATACTACACTGAACAAAATGATGTTTGTGCTGCTGAGCCATGAGAGGGAGAATATTGTCCAGAAAGCAGCAGGCCAGGGTTGGATAGAGTGGATGGATGAATATTCTGGATTATTTGGGGATCAAGGAGATTTTATACAAAACTTTCCTTGAAAAGATTTAATAGATGGGGTAGAGTCCATGACAGGGCAGATTATACATGATCTGCGCAAGGAGTAGGCTTGATCATCAAATCTATTTGCATGCTTTCTTTCTTATGAAAATGCTGTTCATGGTACATAGAAATATAGAAACATAGAAAATAGATGCAGGAGTAGGCCATTAGGCCCGTCGAGCCTGCACACCATTCAATAAGATCATGGCTGATCATTCACCTCAGTACCCCTTTCCTGTTTTCTCCCCATACCCCTTGATCCCTTTAGCAGTCAGGGCCATATCTAACTCCCTCTTGAATATATCTAACGAACTGGCATCAACAGTTCTCTGCGGTAGAGAATTCCACAGGTTAACAACTCTCTGAGTGAAGAAGTTTCTCCTCATCTCGGTCCTAATTGGCTTACCCCTTATCCTTAGACTGTGTCCCCTGGTTCTGGACTTCCTCAACATCGGGAACATTCTTCCTGCATCTAACTTGTCTAGTCCTGTCAAAATTTTATATGTTTCTATGAGATCCCTCTCTTCTAAACTCCAGTGAATACAGGCCCAGTCGATCCAGTCTCTCCTCATATGTCAGTCCTGCCATCCCGGGAATCAGTCTGGTGAACCTTTGCTGCACTCCCTCAATAGCAAGAGTGTCCTTCCTCAGATTAGGAGACCAAAACTGAACACAATATTCCAGGTGAGGCCTCACCAAGGTCCTGTACAACTTCATTAAGACCTCCCTGCTCCGATACTCAAATCCCCTAGCTATGAAAGCCAACATGCCATTTGCCTTCTTCACCGCCTGCTGTACCTGCATGCCAACTTTCAATTGACTGATGTACCATGACACCCAGGTCTTGTTGCACCTCCCCTATTCCTAATCTGCCGCCATTCAGATAATATTCTGCCTTCCTGTTTTTGCCCCCAAAGTTGCAACATTTATCCACATTATACTGCATCTGCCATGCATTTGCCCATTCACCTAACCTGTCCGAGTCACCCTGCAGCCTCTCAGTGTCCTCCTCACAGCTCACACCACCACCTAGCTTAGCGTCATCTGCAAACTTGGAGATATTACACTCAATTCCTTCATCTAAATCATTGATGTATATTGTAAATAGCTGGGGTCCCAGAACTGAGCCCTGCGGCACCCCAATTGTCACTGCCTGCCATTCTGAGAAGGACCCATTTATCCCTACTCTCTGCTTCCGGTCTGCCAACCAGTTCCCTATCCACGTCAATACATTACGCCAATACCATGTGCTTTAATTTTGCACACCAATCTCTTGTGTGGGACATTGTCAAAAGCCTTTTGAAAGTCCAAATACACCACATCCACTGGTTCTCCCTTGTCCACTCTACTAGTTACATCCTCAAAAAATTCTAGAAGATTTGTCAAGCATGATTTCCCTTTCATAAATCCATGCTGACTTGGACTGATCATGTCACTGCTTTCCAAATGTGCTGCTATTTCATCTTTAATAATTGATTCCAACATTTTCCCACTACTGATGTCAGGCTAACCAGTCTATAATTACCCATTTTCTCTCTCCCTCCTTTTTAAAAAAGTGCTGTTACATTAGCTACCCTCCAGTCCATAGGAACTGATCCAGAGTCGATAGACTATTGGAAAATGATTACCAATGCATCCACTATTTCTAGGGCCACTTCCTTAAGTACTCTGGGATGCAGACTATCAGGCCCTGGGGATTTATCGGCCTTCAATCCGATCAATTTCCCGAACACAATTTCCTGACTAATAAGGATTTCCTTCAGTTCCTCCTTCTCACTAGACCCTCGGTCCCCTAGTATTTCTGGAAGGTTATATGTGTCTTCCTTCGTGAAGACAGAACCAAAGTATTTGTTCAATTGGTCTGCCATTTCCTTGTTCCCCATTATAAATTCACCTGATTCTGACTGCAAGGGACCTACATTTGTCTTCACTAATCTTTTTCTCTTCACATATCTATAGAAGTTTTTGCAGTCAGTTTTTATGTTCCCAGCGTTTCCTCTCATACTCTAATTTCCCCCTCTTAATTAAACCCTCTAATTAAGCTCCTCTGCTGAATTCTAAATTTCTCCCAGTCCTCAGGTTTGCTGCTTTTTCTGGTCAATTTATATACCTCTTCCTTGGATTTAGCACTATCCCTAATTTCCCTTGTTAGCCACGGTTGAGCCACCTTCCCCATTTTATTTTTACTCCAGACAGGGATGTACAATTGTTGAAGTTCATCCACGTGATCTTTAAATATTTGCTATTGCCTATCGTATCATTCCCTTTAAGTATCATTCGCTAGCCTATTTTAGCCAATTCATGTCTCATACCATCGAAGTTACCTTTCCTTAAGCTCAAGACCCTAGTCACTGAATTAACTGTGTCACTCTCCATCTTAATAAAGAATTCTACCATATTATGGTCACTCTTCCCCAAGGGGTCGCAACAAGATTGCTAATTAGTCCTTTCTCATTACACATCACCCAGTCTAGGATGGCCAGCCCTCTAGTTGGTTCCTCGACATATTGGTCTAGAAAACCATCCCTAATACACTCCAGGAAATCCTCCTCCACCGTATTGCTACCAGTTTGGTTAGCCCAATCTATATCTAGATTAAAGTCGCCCATGATAACTGCTGTACCTTTATTGCACGCATGCCTAATTCCTTGTTTGATGCTGTCCCCAACCTCACTACTACTGTTTGGTGGTCTGTGCACAACTCCCACTAGCGTTTTCTGCCCTTTGGTATTCCGCAGCTCCACCCATACAGATTCCACATTATCCAAGCTAATGTCCTTCCTTACTATTGCGTTAATTTCCTCTTTAACCAGCAACGCTACTCCACCTCCTTTTCCTTTCTGTCTATCCTTCCTGAATATTGAATACCCCTGGATGTTGAGTTCCCAGCCTTGGTCACCCTGAGGCCATGTCTCCGAAATCCCAATTATATCATATTTGTTAATAGCTGCCTGCGCAGTTAATTCGTCCACCTTATTATGAATACTCCTTGCATTGAGGCACAGAGCCTTCAGGCTTGTCTTTTTAACACACTTTGCCCTTTTAGAATTTTGCTGCAATGTGACCCTTTTTGATTTTTGCCTTGGGTTTCTCTGCCCTCCACTTTTACCTTTCTTCTTTCTATCTTTTGCTTCTGCCCCCATTTTGCTTCCCTCTGTCTCCCTGCATAGGTTCCCATCCCCTTGCCATATTAGTTTAACCCCTCCCCAACAGCACTAGCAAACACTCCGTCCAGGACATTGATTCCGGTTCTGCCCAGGTGCAGACCGTCCGGTTTGTACTGGTCCCACCTCCCCTAGAGCGGGTTCCAATCTCCCAGGAATTTGAATCCCTCCCTGCTGCATCACTCCTCAAACCACGTATTCATCTTAATTATCCTGCCATTCCTACTCTGACTAGCATGGTACAGGCAGCAAAAGATAGGACACTTGTGTTATAGTATCACAAAGTGCTCTGGGTTATTTCCGATAATAGACTGTTTAATATTACCTAAGAGTTTTACAAATGCTATATAAATAATGCAAAATTTCAACAAGAAAGTCAGGAAAAATGTTTTAATTAAGAGAGTGGTGAGAATGTGGAACTCATTACCACGTTGAGTGGTTGAGGCGAATAAGATAGATGTATTTAAGGGGAAGCTAGATATGTACTTGAGGGAGAAAGGAATAGAAGGATATGTTGATAGAATGAGATGAAGTAAAGTGGGTGGAGGCTCATCTGGAGCATAAACACCGGCATAGACTTGCCGGCCGAATGGCCTGTTTCTGTGCTGCAAATTCTAATAGTCTAGAGATATCACAAAGAGAAAGCAGTTTGTACTTAAAGGTCAAGGTTTATGAGGAAGCAATTTTTTACCTTGCATCATGTACAAAATGTAACGTGGCCTGAACCTGCATTCATAAACACCAGGAGTAAAGCTTTAAAGTCATAATAATAAGATTATTTCTATTTGTAAAATGAACAGATTTTAAAATATAAATTTAAACTAAATTCCGAAGAAGTTTGACTGGAAAAGCTTTCCTTTCCATTAAGTGGCTTGGTAAAACCCAATTTGGCCGTCAGTTTTTATGATAAAGCAATCTTGAATACTGTTCAGATTTTGCTCCTCTTTTAATCTTTGATTGTTTGGCATTTCTGCTGAAAAGGAATTTCTCTTCCATTAATTTAACTCATAGTACCTGTGAATTCAAATGAAAAGAAAACATCAAGGGGTAGAAATTTCCCCCCGCCTGAAATGGGGCGCGCCCACCCCGTTTCGATGATATTTACCGCAGCTGCGGTTCAGGTCGCCTCTTGAGCGACATTCGGCTCTTAGTTGTTTTTTTTTTCTTGGATCTGGAAGTCGCTCTTAATGGGGGCAGTGACAACACTTGAGGGGCAGATACGGGGTGGTAGCAACACCTGAGGGGCGGAAGTTGGGGGCTCTTCACTTAAAGGGGAGAGCCTCTGTGATTTTAAAACCACTGGACCAGGTTTTGGCCGGGCCTGCGGCCTGGCACCCAAGAGCGGCTGCCAGACTGTCTGTTGGCGGCCCGGCTGAACCCGACAGCAGTATTGGCAGGCTAACAAAAAAAAACATAGCAGCAGTGCGCCCTCTCCTTTGAGGGAAGCTGCACCGCCGTTGCAGAAGGCCACAGCCTCACTGGTCCACTGGGAAAAAACAGGTTTTGGCACTGCCGGGCAGGCCGAAGGTTTTCAGAGGGGAATATTGCCATCGGGGGTGGGGGGTGGGGAGCGGGGGGAGGGATAAGATTGGTGGAGTGCACGATGATGACGTGTTAACCACAGATTGGCAGCAGTGTAGTGGTGGGGGGGTGGGGGGTGGGGTGAGTGGGGGCAGGGGCAGGTGATGGGGCACCGCCGGGAAAACTCGGGAGGGCAATTGGACTAGCAGCGGCCATTCCACAGAAAGTCGGCGGCCACTCCACTCCGCAGCGTGGCCGCCGATTTGCAGTGGCAACAGGCCTTAAGGAGAGGGGCAATTTCGGCCCCCAAATGTTTTAATCCTTTCCAATTTAGAGACTGCATTTGTCGGACAAATTTCCTGCATCGGCTAGCAATACTCAAGTATGGTTGCCAATTCCTGTCGAAACATAATGAGATTTTTAGATCAACAGATGAGAGGACAAAGACGTTCTCCGTGACCCCAAATATTTTTCCCCTCATTCTCCCATTACTTTCCATTTTAAACTAAGTTTTCTTTTCAAAATGCAGTTACCTTACTCGTTGTTATTTATTTGTATCTGGAGCTGTCTAGCATTTGCCTTGTCATTTCATATCACTTCACTTTTCCCTCTTTTTCTTTCATCGTTTATTTTCTGCTTTAGTGGATCTGTCAATTGCTTCCACCTGCTTGTTTGCTGGTGATGCAAAGTAGAAAGAGACACAGGGGAGTTTCAGACTTGAAGTGCATTAACACTACAGCAGACAATTCACAATAAATATTAAACTCTGAAGTGTGGCACTTTATTCTGATCACAATTCCTAGTTGAAAACTCTCACTTTGTCACAACTGTGCTGCCGATGTGCATCTGGGTGATATAACACCAGAGGCAAATGAGGTAGACATTTTCTATAAGAAAGAGCTTAGAACACAATAGGCTGATAATTCCATTCCAGTCTGCAAATGTGCTGAACCTGAGTTGCACTGAGTGAAAACCTTAACTTAAAATGCCGTGCATATATCAGCGATCAAATGGGACCACAAAGAGGAACGACCTTATTTTTCATGAATTGATGCGAGTTTATTTCTAAGTATCAAGACAGCATCATATGCGTATGGTTCATCATATTTTTCCTAGTATGTGCATTCCCAACTGCAATCCTCATGTACATTGCCAAGTATACCCTTTATAAGAACATAAGAACATAAGAAATAGGAGCAGGAGTAGGCCAGACGGCTCCGCCATTTAATAAGATCATGGCTGATCTGATCATGGACTCAGGTCCACTTCCCTGCCCGCCCTCCATAACCCCTTATTCCCTTATTGTTTAAGGAAACTGTCTATTTCTGTCTTAAATTTATTCAATGTCCCAGCTTCCACAGCTCTCTGAGGCAGAGAATTCCATAGATTTACAACCCTCTAAGAGAAGAAATTTCTCATTGTCTTAGTTTTAAATGGGCGGCCCTTTATTCTAAGATTATGCCCTCTAGTTCTAGTCTCCCCCATCAGTGGAAACATCGTCTCTGTATCCACCTTGTCAAGCCCCCTCATAATCTTTTCGATAAGATCACCTCTCATTCTTCTGAATTCCAATGAGTAGAGGCTCAACCTTTCCTCATAAGTCAACCCCCTCATCTCTGGAATCAACCTTGTGAACCTTCTCTGAACTGCCTCCAAAGCAAATATATTCTTTCGTAAATATGGAAACCAAAACTGCACACAGTATTCCAGGTGTGGCCTCACCCCTGTATAACTGTAGCAAGACTTCCCTGCTTTTATACTTCATCCCCTTTGCAATAAAGACCAAGATGCCATTGGCCTTCCTGATCACTTGCTGTACCTGCATACTATCCTTTTGTATTTCATGCACAAGTACCCCCAGGTCCCGCTGTTCTGCAGCACTTTGCAATCTTTCTCCATTTAAATAATAACTTGCTATTTGATTTTTTTTCCGCCAAAGTGCATGATCTCTCACTTTGCAACATTGTACTCCATCTGCAAAATTTTTGCCCACTCACTTAGCCCGTCTATGGCCTTTTGCAGATTTTGTGTGTCTTCCTCACACATTGCTTTTCCTTCCATCTTTGTATCATCGGCAAACTTGGCTACGTTACACTCAGTCCCTTCCTCCAAGTCGTTAATATAGATTGTAAATAGTTGGGGTCCCAGCACTGATCTCTGCGGCACCCCACTGGTTACTGATTGCCAACCCGAGAATGAACCATTTATCCCGACTCTCTGTTTTCTGTTCGTTAGCCAATCCTCTATCCATGCTAATATATTACCCCCTACCCCGTGAAATTTTATCTTGTGCAGTAACCTTTTATGTGACACCTTGTCAAATGCTGTCTGGAAATCCAAATACACCACATCCACTGGTTCCCCTTTATTCACCCTGTTCGTTACATCCTCCAAAGAATTCTCGCAAATTTGTCAAACATGACTTCCCCTTCATAAATCCATGTTGACTCTGCCTGCCAAAGTCTGACATAGTTCATGGAATATCTAGAAGCTGCATAATTGAAGAGTTTTAACTTGACTTTTTCAGAATTTGGCATTTTAAACAAGTGTGAGCCAAGGCAGTGATTGTTAGCATGCTATTAATGGCGATGGTCATCTCACCCTGTCCCTACAAAAGTTTTCTAGCAAGTTAGTGATCGGGAGTGGGGACCCTCACTTATTTTTTCTTTTCCCTGCCTCATGGCATTGAGATAATTTGCAGCACCACAGCTGCTACCTGGCTGATATTAATTATCTAGGTAGAATGTTTAAGGGGTTCTGTAATACTCCAAAATTAGGCCCAAGTTTTCACATGATTTGCGCCTGATTTTTAGGAGCAACTGGTGGAGAACGGACTATCTTAGAAATCGCAATTCTCCACATTTTTTTTTCTGCAGTTCTAGTCAGTTAGAACAGTTCTACTTTGGAACAGAATTTTTTCTTCAAAAGGAGGCGTGTCCGGCCACTGACGCCTGATTTGAAAGTTTCCACAGTGAAAACGTACTCCAAACTAACTTAGAATGGAGCAAGTGAAGATTTTTGTAGAACTGAAAAAACCTGTTCTACACATTAAAAAATTAGGCGCAGGTTACAAATTAGGCGTCCAGAACGAGGTGGGGGGGGGAGGGTGGGGGGAAGGGAAGGGAAGTCATTAAATTCTACAATAAATCCTTATTTATACTTCTACAAATATTATACAAATAAATCCAACCTGAATAAACATTTATAAGCAAAGAAAAGATTAAATAAACCATCTTCCTACCTGTGTGAAAGTTCTTCAGCCAGGGAGAATGCTGCAGTCAGCCTCACAAGTTGAGGCAGCCGTTCGTTCCCGCGGGGGGGGAGGAGGCGCCGGTTTGTTCCCGCGGGGGGGGAGGAGGCGCCTGTTTGTTCCCGCGGGGGGGGAGGAGGCGCCGGTTTGTTCCCGCGGGGGGGGAGGAGGCGCCTGTTTGTTCCCGCGGGGGGGGAGGAGGCGCCCGTTTGTTCCCGTGGGGGGGGGGAGGAGGCGCCCGTTTGTTCCCGCGGGGGGGGAGGAGGCGCCGGTTTGTTCCCGCGGGGGGGGGAGGAGGAGGCGCCGGTTTGTTCCCGCGGGGGGGGAGGAGGCGCCGGTTTGTTCCCGCGGGGGGGGAGGAGGCGCCGGTTTGTTCCCGCGGGGGGGGGAGGAGGAGGCGCCGGTTTGTTCCCGCGGGGGGGGAGGAGGCGCCGGTTTGTTCCCGTGGGGGGGGGGAGGAGGCGCCCGTTTGTTCCCGTGGGGGGGGGGAGGAGGCGCCGGTTTGTTCCCGCGGGGGGGGAGGAGGCGCCCGTTTGTTCCCGTGGGGGGGGGGAGGAGGCGCCGGTTTGTTCCCGTGGGGGGGGGGAGGAGGCGCCCGTTTGTTCCCGTGGGGGGGGGGAGGAGGCGCCTGTTTGTTCCCGTGGGGGGGGGGAGGAGGCGCCGGTTTGTTCCCGCGGGGGGGGAGGAGGCGCCCGTTTGTTCCCGCGGGGGGGGAGGAGGCGCCCGTTTGTTCCCGCGGGGGGGGAGGAGGCGCCCGTTCGTTCCCGTGGGGGGGGGGAGGAGGCGCCCGTTCGTTCCCGCGGGGGGGGGGGGGGGGGCGGGAAGGAGACAGTGAGAAGGCTGCAGGAAGCCTCAGTGCTGATGTGCTGATGGCAATGTGGTTTTATTAAAAAATGTTCAAAAATTAAACAGCTACAAAGAACTACAAAAATGGCCGAGTGCCAATGTTTCCTTCACACTGCGTGTGCGCGAACGCTCCAACGCGCACGCGCAGCGTTGCCGGCAGGAAAAAACTAATTTAAATGGTACCCGCCCCCTCCCACTTACAAAATCGGCGCGAGTGTAGGCTCCGCCCCCCTGGGCCGCGCCAAACAGATAAGGAGCTGCAGGGCTCTCCAGAATCGCGAGTTTTTTTTCCGGCACCATTTTAGGCGCGAAAAACGGGCGCCCAGCTCCGAGGGGCGCCCGTTTTTTATCGTGTGGAAACTTGCGCCCACAGAGTTAAAGTTTTCAGTGAGCCTCTGTATCAAATAACCATTCTCAAGACTCTGAGAATCTCAGTATTTCTACTCCCCAAAGTCTGACATAGTTTGTGGAATATCTAGAAGCTGCATGATTCAAGAGTTTTAACTTGACTTTTTCAGAATTTGGCATTTTATACAGTTGTTGCCCATCAGCATCAACCAGAAAGCTGCTATTATGTGTAAGAAATATTTGACCAAAGTCCCGTTTGATTCAAATGCTTGCCACTGCATATGCTGTGTCAGTAATGATTAACTATTATTAAACACAGGTATAGAGGAGAGGAGGGGTGCTGTAAACTAGAAACACATGTATTAAAATATTTCTTATTTTACAATTTTTGAATTAAGATGTGATTTGAAGAAAATTATTATAAGAACTTTGTTTTACTGCAATATGAAATTTAGACATCAAAATTATATAGCAATATAAAATTGGATGAAACAAAACTTTTTAAAATTTGGGAACGATAACACAGAATGCTTTACTTTAATATAAAGGCATAGTAATTTGTTTCATAAGCACAGTGTCAGCATGCAGAATGAACACAATCGTATCTTCCCCAGTCAGATGTTGAAACCAAATCAGCCACCAGCAATATCATTTCATATTCTCACAGTGAACAAAACAATTCTCAGAAAATAGTTCTGTAATTCTTTTTGAACTCATCAATGTGAAGGATGTTAGTCTGGGAATGGAACACTTTGCATTTTGAACATTCAATATCCCTGGCTAGGTATTAAAAACTATTCTCAATTTTGTTTAAGTTCTGAATTTAGTCACATCAATAAGACAAAGACATAAATGAGAAGGGTATGTTAATAAAACTGATATTTGGTATTTTACATTCAATACTCTTGCACATCCTTGTCAAAACCTTCTGCCTTGTTACATCTCCTCCGACTTTCAAAAGCCTCTTCAAAACCTATCTCTTCAAATGTGTCTGTGGTTACCTTTCCTAAAGCATCCCCCATTTCCTGCTTGGTGTCCAGCTCCTCTTTGTATAGCACTTTGTGGTAATTTGTTACATTAAAGGGACTATATAAGTGCAAGTTATTACTCATGAATGTTGTGTACTCAACAAAACACTTTTATTCATGAATATGTCTAAGAGCTGTAAACATTTAGTCAACAAATAGGCTTAATGTTTATCTTCATTGGTAATCTACATGATTTTTATTGTAACTAATTGTTTACCAGTAATTTTTTTCTCTGTTTTCTCTCTCTTTCCTCAAAGTTATGTCCCCTTCCTCACATTTAAACTTCTATATAATTCACCTGTCAGGAGAATGAAATAATATTTCCACAGAAGCTTCATCCTTGAGTCACCCATCAGGATCTGCATGAGCACTGCACGATCCTGGGGCAGACCCAAGTGTGAGTCAGTCCACACAGGAACCTGGCATAACTCCCAGATAAAGGGTGAATGCTCCAATCTTGTGCCCACCACTTATAGGCAGCCGTTTGTGCGAACGCGATTTGCCTGCTGCACGTGATAGCTTGTATAATGCAATAGAATTAATAAAATTAAAAATCATTCCAGATGGTTGCTCCTGAGTAGCTGCTGAGCAGAATTTGTCCCTAAGGATTAATTTTCGGACTAAGACAAAGGCCACGATTTCACCAGGAACGAGGCGACCGGGGTCTGTAGCACGGTCTCGGCCCACTGCGGGTTCCATCCCGCTCTGTTGAAGTGATTTTTTCTTGATGGGGCTTGTTAAGACCAACCAGCGAGGTTCCCAGCCAAGTTGATGAAGCGTCATCAGCCGGTTTCCTTAAAGGGACCATGTCCACATTGATTTTGACAGTTGTGCTGTCAGTATTCTACAATATTGAGCTGCTGCAAACATTGGCAAACACTGTACAAAGGTACCCTGCTGCAACCAGGCTCTCCCATGATTCCCTCTGTATGCTTATTGAGGGAGTCACAGCATTCAGGAAGATTCTCTTCCCTACCAATGGGCGGAAGCCACCTCCCCAGGGGATCAATGCAGCATGGTTGCACAATGCACAGGAGGACACAACCGGGGATGTCGTCAGGAGGACCTGGCTGCAGTGGCGCAAACCTTTCAACGATCTCTATAGATCACAAAACATTACTGTAAAGCCACACTCCACCTCAACCTGCTGTGTCACTCATCACATCCCCATCACTCTGCCTTCCCAACCCTACTCCTGCACATCCTTATTAACACCAACCTACCTCACACCTTCACCCATCCCTCTCTATCTATCTACATTTTCACTTCCCCATCTCACTAGCCACCCCTCACACTTGCCCTCATCCTTGTCCAAACATACAACTAACAACACACAAGGGTAGGCACTTGGGTGTTTTAGCCAATGTTCATGTAAAGTTTCTGTTAGTGTGTTATCAAACATTGAAACATTTATTTTCAACACTTTGCATTCTTGGACAGATTTGTGTACATCTTTGGAAGTGGCTTAGTGAGTTGCAGTGAATGGTGAGACGTAAAATGGTGAAAGGAATGGCTTGGTCATTGTAGAGATGTTTTATAATGCTGGTGTGGGGTGGTGCCAATCTGGCGCATCATGTGTCATGTGGCAGCGTCAAGTGAAGTAAATGTGACCAGGTGCTGATGCTCGGGCGGCAATGTGGTCTGGTGTCCTGTGCTGAATCAGTTAGTTGTAGAGAAAGTCAGTGTTGTTGGTGCTGCTGGTGTGCCTGGTGATGATGCTGTGCCTCATAATGTTGGTGTTGGGGCTGAACGTGATGGGATTCTGTGGACCAAGGTGAGAATTTTTCAATGCTGACGGAATAGATGGCAGGTGAGGTTGAGATGACAGAAGTGATCTGTTAATGGTAAGAGAGGTGTTCCAAGGAGGTGACAGTGGAGAAAGAGTTCACTCCAAACATTTCCAACCTGCATAAAGCTCAAATATGTCTTCCAAATCCTGAAGACCCCAGCTTCTAAAATTGGAATGTGAACAGCTGTGAAATGGTAGCTTTTATACCACATTTGCAGCTGTCAACTATTCAGAAGAATGGATACTGATGGAACACCCGACCTACTTACCTGACATGATCCTCGAGCGCCATGAACCTTGTGAAAAAGTTGGAAAAATGGTGAGTGCAGGGAAATTGACTTTTAACTAGATCTTAATGATCTAAATTGCCTCCCCCGCCGCTTGGTGTCAGATCTGTTAAGCACTGACAGAGCTGACACATGGGAGCCAAGTGTGGAGGTGGGTTGACAGCGGACTCCTGACCCACTGTAAATCATTTCTATTTGGCACATGACCTGCCTCTGATCCTGCCCTGTCAGCGCCAGTAAAATTCTGGCCAAAGTGTTCCGGGAAAAAACTCAGCTAAACTCAGTTTACATTGAATCAGTGTGTGGAGTGTAATACGCGTTTAAAGAGAAAAAAAAAGGGCTCAATTTTCCCCAGTAATTTGCGCCGTTCTTTTGCCGTGTGCCTCTTTTTTTGGCTTAAATTTAAAAATCCAAATTTCCCTAATCTTTGCGATTTGTTACGATTTTTTTAGGTAAGTTTTTTTGTGTCATAGGGGGTGTAACCTGATGTCTGTGCCAGTTTTTCACAATTATGGAAGTTTGGCTAATTTAAATTTCTCCAAAGACGGCGTATGTGACCACTACCGAAAGACCTTCTGGGCACTTATGAGAAACCAGTGCACATTAAAAAATTGACGCAGGAAGATGCCATTGTTTTTATGTGAAGTTTTGGCGGGAGTTAAGAACACATAAATATCCATAATCAAGCTTAAATTGTTAAAACTTAAAAAGCAGGAAATGGAAGTTTAATGGAATTCTTTAAGTTTTCATTTTTAAAAACTAACACGCCACCACCAAGCGTCTCCAAACCAGGCTCGACGGTCAGAGCATTGGCTGGCAGAATCAGTCCCTTGCCGGGACACGGGCTCGGGGCTCAGCTTCAAAAGAAGCCCGGGGGAGGGTGGATGAGGTGCTGTGGAAGGCAAACGGAAGGCAGGAGAAGCCTACACTATGCATCAAATGAAGCCCGGTTGGGGGGGGAGGGGGGGGGCGTGGTTCCCCATCATTTCATATGCTCAAACCTAGGTGTGGTCCATACTAGAGCATCGACCTTGGGGAGAGAGAACAAAGAACGTTGTCCTGCCTGCTATTTTGAGCATCTTGCAAAGGTACAATTTAATCATGAGGGCAATACTGACAATGCCATACCTTGCCATAGCAGGAGAAAATGGTAAGAATACACATTTAAAAGCTCTTTATCTGAATGCATGCAACATTCGTATCAAATTAGATGAGCTGTCGGCACAAATAGTTACAAATGGGTATGATCTGGTAGCCATAACAGAGACGTGGTTGCAAGGTGACCAAGACTAGGAACTAAACATTCAGGGGTACAGTTCAGAACCCCTGAACTGTACCCCTGACAATTCAGAAGGACAGACAGAAAGGAAAAGGAGGTGGGGTAGCCATGTTGATAAAGGATGGAATCATTGCAATAGTGAGAAACTATATTGGCTCAAATGTTCAGAATGTTGAAACGATATGGGTGGAGATAAGGAATAATAAGGGGAAACAGTCACTGGTAGGCGTAGTCTATAGGCCCCCTAATATCTGTTACGGTAGAGTATAAACCAAGAAATAGTGGGGGCTTGTTAAAAGGGTACAGCGATAATCATGGTGATTTTAACCTCCATATTGATTGGACAAATCAAATTGGTCAGGGTAGCCTTGAGGAAGAGTTCATAGAATGCATAAAGGACGGGTTCCTTGAGCAGTATGTAACTGAACCAACCAGGGGGCAGGCTATCTTAGATCTGGTCCTGTGTAATGAGACAGGATTAATAAATAATCTCCTAGTAAAGAATCCCCTTAGAATGAGTGACCTTAGCATGGTTGAATTTCAAATTCAGATGGAGGGCGAGAAAGTTGGATCTCAAACCAGCGTACTAAGCTTAAATAAAGGAGACTACAAAGGTATGAGGGCAGAGTTGGCTAAAGTGAACTGGGAAAATAGATTAAAGTGCAGGATGGTTGATGAACAGTGGCATACATTTAAGGAGATATTTCACAACTCTCAAGAAAAATATATTCCAGTGAGGAGGAAAGGGTGTAAAAGAAAAGATAGCCATCCGTGGCTAACGAAAGAAATAAAGGATGGTATCCAATTAAAAACAAGGGCACATAAAATGGCCAATACTAATGGGAGAACAGAAGACTGGGAAGCTTTTAAAAGCCAGCAAAGAATGACTAAAAAAATGATTAAGAAAGGGAAGATAGACTATGAAAGTAAACTAGCACGAAATATAAAAACAGATAGCAAGAGTTTTTACAGGTATATATAAAGGAAAAGAGTGGCTAAAGTAAATGTTGGTCCCTTAGAGGATGAGATCAGGAAATTGGTGATGGGGAACATGGAGATGGCAGAAACTGAACAAATATTTTGTATCCGTCTTTACGGTAGAGGACACTAAAAAGATCCCAACAGTGGATAGTCAAGGGGCTATTGGGGGGGGGGGGGGGGGGGAGGAACTTAACACAATCACAATCACTAAGGAGGTGGTACTCAGTAAGATAATGGGACTAAAGGCGGATAAATCCCCTGGACCTGATGGCTTGCATCCTAGGGTCTTAAGAGAAGTAACGGCAGGGATAGTGGATGCATTGGTTGTAATTTACCAAAATTCTCTGGATTCTGGGGAGGTCCCAGCAGATTTCAAACTGCAAATGTAACACCCCTATTTAAAAAAAGTAGGTAAACAAAAAGCAGGAAACTATAGACCAGTTAGCCTGACATCTGTGGTTGGGAAAATGTTGGAGTCCATTATTAAAGAAGCAGTAGCAGGACATTTGGAAAAGCATAATTCAGTCAGGCACAGTTAGTATGGATTTATGAAGGCGAAGCCATGTTTGACAAATTTGTTGGAATTCTTTGAGGATGTAACGAACAGGGTGGATAAAGGGGAACCAGTGGATGTGGTGTATTTTGGCTTCCAGAAGATATTTAACAAGGTGCCACATAAAACGTTACTGCAGAAGATAAAAGTTCACGGGGTTGGGGGTAATTATATTAGCGTGGATAGAGGATTGGCTAACTAACAGAAAATGGAGAGTCGGGATAAATGGTTCATTCTCAGGTTGGCAATCAATAACTAGTGGGGTGCTTGGACCCCAATGGAATCTTGACCTTTATTGCAAAGGGGATGGAGTATAAAAGCAAATAAGTCTTGCAACAGTTATATAGAGTATTGATGAGGCCACACCTGGAATATTGCATACAGTTTTGGTTTCCATATTTAAGAAAGGATAAACTTGCTTTGGAGGCAGTTCAGAGAAGGTTCACTCGGTTGATTCTGGGATGAAGGGGTTGACTTATGAGGAAAGGTTGAGTAGGTTGGGCCTCTACTCATTGGAATTCAGAAGAATGAGAGGTGATCTTATCGAAATGTACAAGATTATGAGGGAGCGTGACAAGGTGGATGCAGAGAGGAGGTTTCCACTGATAGAGGAGACTCGAAGGGTTATAAATCTGTGGAATTCGCTGCCTCAGAGAGCTGTGGAAGCTGGGTCATTGAATAAATTTAAGACAGAGATAGACAGTTTCTTAACTGATAAGGGAATAAGGGGTTATGGGGAGCAGGCAGGGAAGTGGACCTGAGTCCATGATTGGATCAGCCATGATCGTATTAGGCTCGAAGGGCCGTATGGCCTACTCCTGCTCCTATTTCTTATGTTGTTATGTTGTTATGTTGCGCAAGCCTTCTGCATGATGGTGCTGCGGAGGAGACAATTGACTCGATGTCATCGCATGAGGAACCTCAGAGCGCGTAGGATGATGGGCAGGAGGCCTTACTAACGTCGGGTATATCGAGAAATTTCTCAAAATGCAAAACATATCTGCATTCGGCAGGGACTGCTGCACTATATGCTCAGAGGAATGACTCCATAAAGTTCCCTATGACCGCCCAGGTAATGCGTGAAAGGGCTGTGGGCTTCTTCACAATTGTTGGCTTCCCAAAGGTACAGGGCTGCATTGATTGTACCCACATTGCCTTGCGAGCAACTTTGGAGGATTCCGAGATGTACAGGAACAGAAAAGCTTCCACTCGATTAATGTGCAGCTCGTGTGCGACGACATGCATCGCATCATGTCAGTTGTTGCAAGATACCCTGGGAGCACCGATGATGCGTTCATCCTATGTGAGAGTCTTATATTTGCCATGTTTCAGCAGCAGCCAGAAGGGCAGAAGTGGCTACTGGGAGACAAAGGATACGGCCTCGCCACCTAGCTCATGACGCCCCTACGCGTAACCCGGATGGAAGCTGACCACGAATACAACATGTCGCACATTGCGACACGCAGTTTAATAGAGATGACCATTGGCATCTTAATAGAAATGGCTGGACCATTCCGGAGGCTACTTGCAATACTCCCCTGAGATTGTCGGTCAGTTCACTGTTGTGTGCTGCATGCTGCATAACTTAGCCATCATGAGACAGCAGCAGCTGGTAGTAAAAGACCCACCTGAGGTTAGAGCAGTTTGTAAAGTCCTTACTCTATAATATGAAACCACATGAGGCACATTCTGGGGACAAGGTCACTCTGTGATCTGAACTCTTTATTCACAGGACTCCAAAGACAGTGACCCTGCATGGGACCTCCCTTTTTATACCTGAGTGATCAGGTAAGGAGTGTCTCCCACAAGTTCACCCCTTGTGGTCAAGGTGTGCATCTAGATTGAGTGTATACAGTAATACAGTAGTGTTACGTTGTGGTTACATACATGACACAGCTGATGATGATGAGGAAGATGCAGATGACAAGGAGGAGATGGAGGACGAGGATGAGGAAACCATACAACTACCTGAACCCGGAGCACGGCAGCAGAGGAGGGCAGGCTGTCGTGCCCCTTTTAACGATTGCTCGAGCCTTGCGCCAGCAGCTCATCCATGAACGCTTTGCTGCCTGAAGGCTCAGCGGCAACTATTCCACATGGACCATCTTTACTGTTTGGACCTGTTCCATAATGTTGTTTTGTGTTAATACTGGAACGAATAATGGAAATGATTCTCCTTTAGTTCAAAAAGTTGTTAATAATGGAACAAATAATGAAATTATTCAATTATAATGTAAGATATATTTCAGCCAAAAGTTTAACAAACATTTGTTTGTACTTAACTTTAATAAAAATATTCTTGTATCAAACTTTAAAGTTTTCAGTTAAGATATTTTACAAACTTTAAGATCACTTTAAGATCAAGGAAGGATATACTTGCAATGGAGGCTGTTCAGAGAAGGTTCACTAGGTTGATTCTGGAGATGAGTGGGTTGACTTATGAGGATAGGTTGAGTAGGTTGGGCCTATACACATTGGAGTTTAGAAGAATGAGAGGTGATCTTATTGGAACTTATAGATAATGAGGGGGCTCGACAAGGTGGATGCAGCAAGGATATTTCCACTCATACGAGAAACTAAAACTAGGGGAGCTAGTCTTAGAATAACGGGCCGCCCATTTAAAACTGAGATGAGGAGAAATTTTTTCTGAGGGTTGTAAATCTATGGAATTCTCTGCCCCAGAGAGCTATGGAAGCTGGATCATTGAATATATTTAAGGTGGAGATAGACAAATCTTTGAGTGATAAGGGAGTAAAGGGCTTTGGGGAGAGGGCAGGGAAGTAGAGCTGAGTCCATGATCAGATCAGCCATGATCTTATTGAATGGCGGAGCAGGCTTGAGGGGCCAAATGGCCTACTCCTGCTCCTATTTCTTATGTTGCTTATGTTTCTTATAGAAACATAGAAATTTACAGTGCAGAAGGAGGCCATTCCGGCCCATTGTGTCCGCGCCAGCCGACAAAGAGCCACACGGCCCTTGGTCAGCAGCCCCAAAGGTTACATATAAACCTATGAACAATGACGGAAAGGCAAAGAGCACACAGCCCAACCAATCCACCTCACCACAATTGCGACACCCCTTATACTAAAACATTCTACACTCCACCCCAACCGGAGCCATGTGATCTCCTGGGAGAGGCAAAAACCAGATAAAAATCCAGGCCAATTTAGGGAGAAAAAAATCTGGGAAAACTCCTCTCTGACCCATCCAGTCGATCAAAACGAGTCCAGGAGATCACCCTGGCCATATTCTATTCCCTGCAGTACTTACCATTATATCTGCTCTGTCCAACAAAAGGTCATCCAGTTTAATCCCAATTACCAGCTCTAGGTCCGTAATCCTGCAGGTTACTGCATTTTAAGTGCCCATCCAACCATCTCTTAAAAGTGGTGAGGGTTTCTGCATCCACCACTCTTCCAGGCAACGAGTTCCAGATCCCCACAACCCTCTGCGTAAAGAAGCACCCCCTCAATCTCCTTTAAACCTTCCACCAACCACCTTAAAACTATGCCCCCTCATACTAGAACCCTTCACCAATGGAAATAGACCATTACTATCCACTATGTCCAGGCCCCTCAATATTTTGTACACCTCAATGAGGTCTCCTCGCAACCTCCTCTGTTCCAATGGGAACAAACCCAGCCTATCCAATCTGTCCTCATAACTAAGATTCTCCATTCCAGGCAGCATCCTAGTAAATCTCCTCTGCATCCTCTCTAGTGCAATCACGTCCTTCCTATAATACGGTGACCAGAACTGCACGCAATACTCCAGCTGTGGCCTAACCAAAGTATTATACAATTTAAGCATAACCTCCCTGCTCTTATATTCTATGCCTCAGCCAATAAAGGCAAGCATTCTGTATGCCTTCTTAACCACCTTATCCCCCTGATCTGCTACTTTCAGGGATCTGTGGACAAGCACTCCAAGGTCCCTTTGTTCATCTACACTATTAAGTGGCCTACCGCTTAATGTGTATACCCCTTCCTTATTAGCCCTCCCAAAGTGCATCAGCTCACACTTCTCTGAATTAAATTCCATTTGCCACTGTTCTGCCCACCTGACCAGTAGATTGATATCGTCCTGCAGCCCATGACTTTCCTCTTCATTATCAACCACACAGCCAATTTTAGTGTCGTCTGCAAACTTCTTAATCATATTCCCTATATTCAAATCTAAATCGTTGATATACACCACAAAAAGCAAGGGTCCCAGTACTGAGCCCTGCAGAACCCCACTGGAAACATCCTTCCAGTCACAAAAACATCCATCAATCATTACCTTTTGCTTCCTTCCTCCAAGCCAATTTTGGATCCAACTTGACAATTTGCCCTCTATCCCATGTGCTTTAACCTTCATGACCAGTCTACCATGTGGGACCTTATCAAAAGCCTTGCTAAAGTCCATATATACTACATTGTATGCACTACCCTCATTGAGCCTCTTGGTTACCTCCTCAAAAAATTCAATCACGTTAGTCAGACACGATCTTCCCTTAACAAATCCGTGTTGACTGTCCCTAATTAATCCTTGCTTTTCCAAATGCAGATTTATCCTGTCTTTCAGGATTTTTTCCCATAATTTTCCCACCACTGAAGTTAGGCTGACAGGCCTGTAATTACTCGGCCTGTCCCTTTCTCCCTTCTTAAACAAGGGTACCACATTAGCAGTCCTCCAATCCTCTGGCACCATGCTCAGTTCCAAAGAGGACTGGAAAATGATGGTCAAGGCCTCTACTATTTCCTCTTTTACTTCGCTCAACAGCCTGAGATGCATTTCATCTGGGCCCTGGAACCTATCTACTTTCAAAGCTGCTAAACCTCTTAACACTTCCTCTCTCATTATATTTATTTTATCCAGAATATCACACTCCTCCTCGACAGCAGTATCTGCATTGCCCCTTTCCTTTGTGAAAACAGATGCAAAGTATTCGTTAAGAACCCTACCAACATCTTCTGCCTCCACACAAAGATTACCCTCGTGGTCTCTAAAAGGCCCTACCCTTTCTTTAATTGCCCTCTTACTCTTAATATATTTATAGAACATCTTAGGATTTTCCTTAATTTTACTGGCCACAAATTTCTCATGCATTCCTAATATGCTTTTTAATTTTGCCCCTTAACTTTCTATATTTCTCTAAAATTCAAGAATATTTAGCCGTTGATATATGACATAAGCGTCCCTTTTTTTCTTAATCCTCCCCTGTAAGTTGCTAGACATCCGGGAGGCTCCAGAATTATTTTTTCCAACCTTTTTCTTCAAGGGCACCTGTTTAGCCTGAACCTTCCGGATCTCCTCCTTAAATGCCTCCCACTGTTCCTACACTGATTTACCCACAAGTAGCTGTTTCCAGTCCACTGTGGCCAAATCACTCCTTAACTTAGCAAAATTAGCTTTTCCCCAATTCGGAACATTTATTCCAGGCCTATTCTTGTCATTATCCATAACCAACTTGAATCTGACTGAATTATGGTCACTGGCACCCAAGTGCTCTCCCACTAATACCCTTTCAACCTGCCCAGCTTCATTCCCCAAAACTAAATCCAAGACCGCCCCCTCTCGTGTTGGGCTTGCTACATACTGACTAAAAAAAATTCTCTTGAATGCATTTCAAGAATTCCGCACCCTCTATACCCCTTCACACTAAATTTGTCCCAATCAATATTTGGATAGCTAAAATCCCCCACTATTACTACCCTATGGTTTTTGGATTTCACAGCAATTTGCCTACATATTTGCTCCTCTGTCTCCCTCCCACTGTTTGGGGGTCTATAATACACGCCCAGCAGTGTGATCGCCCCTTTTTTATTTTTCAATTCGACCCATGTGGCCTCATTTGATGATCCTTCTAACATATCATCCCTCTTCACCACTATAATATTTTCTTTAATCAGTACCACAACCTTGCCCCCCTTTTTACCCCCCTCTCTATCTTGTCTAAAAATCCTGTAACCAGGAATATTGATCTGCCAAACCTGCCCCTCTTTCAGCCATGTTTCTGTAATGGCTATAATGTCAGACTCCCAAGTGTCAACCTGTGCTCTTAGCTCATTCATCTTATTCGCTATACTCCTTGCATTAAAATAGATATCATTCAGCACAGGAAGACCTCCTTGCTTACTACATATTAAACCCCATTTCCTCTGTCTTACAGATTCGCTTTCTTGCAATCCAATTTCAGCTTTACTTCCTTCGCTTTTGAATTCGTTCTGAGGTTCCCATCCCCTCTCCCCAACAGCACTAGCAAAACTCCCCACGAGAATATTGGTCCCGGCGCTGTTGAGGTGCAACCCGTCCGGTTTGTATCAGTCCCATCTCCCCCAAAGCAGTCCCAATGCCTCAAAAATTTAAAGCCCTCCCTCCTGTTGTGTATCTGTAAAGCATACACTCCCATATTATGCCACCAGGGAGCGCATCCCCTGAAGTCCCAAGGGATCCCAGCATCCCTTGGGAGCACTGTATATAAGCCGGCCCCTAAGGCCTGTTCCTCACTCTGGAGTGTTTTAATAAAGACTGAGGTCACTGTTACTTTAACCTCTCTGTGTGCAGTCTCATCTGTGTTAGGAACACAGTAACTGGCGACGAGTATACGAATCCAACACAAAGATGCAGCAAACTGTGGGCATCCTGGAGAAGTTCTCGGAGGGTGAGGACCGGGGCGCCTATGTCAAACGGCTAGACCAGTACTTTGTAGCCAACGAGCTGGACAGAGAAGGAAGCGCTGCAAAAAGGAGAGCGGTTCTCCTCACGGTCTGCGGGGCACCGACCTAAAGCCTCATGAAGAATCTTCTCGCTCTGGTGAAACCCACAGATAAGTTGTATGAGGAACTGTGTACACTGGTTCAGGAGCATATTAACCTGAGGGAGAGCGTGCTGATGGCACGGTATCGGTTCTACACGTGCCAGCGATCTGAAGGTCAGGAAGTGGCGAGCTACGTCGCCGAGCTAAGGTGACTTGCAGGACAATGTGAGTTTGATGGCTATCTGGAGTAGATGCTAAGAGACTTTTTTGTACTGAGCATTGGCCATGAGACCATCCCACGAAAACTTTTGACTGTAGAGACACCGACCCTCAATAAGGCCATTGTGATAGCAGAGGCGTTTATGTCCACCAGTGATAACACCAAACAAATCTCTGAGCACACAAGTGCTAGCAATGTTCAGAAAATAACTAGAACTGTGTTTGTGAACAGAAATGTACAGGGCAACTGCCAGCAGGCCTCAGGTGACCCAGATGACTTAGAATCTGCAACGAAGGATGAATGCAAGGCAATTCATACCTTGTTGGCGTTGTGGAGGCTTCCATTCAGCCTATTCATGCCGATTCAAAGGATATATTTGCAAGAGCTGTGGAACAATGGGGCACCTCCAATGAGTTTGCAGATGAGCTGCAAGCTCTGCAAAACTTGCTAAACACCACATGGCAGAGAAAGATTGGTCCATGGTGGATCAAAGCAAATTCGAGTCTCAGAGAGAGGAGGCAGATGCTGAAGTACATGGGGTGCATACATTTTTGATGAAATGTCCACCTATAATGCTAAATGTAAAATTGAATGGCTTACCCATAGCCATGGAACTGGACACTGGCGCTACCCAAGCCATCATGAGTAAAAAGATGTTTGAGAGACTGTGGTGCAAAAAGGCACTCAGATCAGCCCTGAGCCCCATCCACAAGAAAATGAGAACATACACCAAAGGGCTCAACACTGTCCTGGTCAACATCACCTACGAGGGCACGGTGCACGAACTGCTACTCTGGATTGTCCCAGGCAATGGTCCCATACTATTTGGAAGGAGCTGGCTGAGCAAAATCCGCTGGAACTGGGATGACATCTGAGCGCTATCACATGTCGATGAGGCCTCATGTACCCAGGTTCTTAACAAATTTCCTTCCCTTTTTGAGCCAGGCATTGGAAACTCTTCCGGAGCGAAGGTGCGGATCCACTTGGTCCCAGAGGCACGACCCATTCCCCACAAGGCGCGAGCAGTACCTCACATGATGAGGGAGAGAATGGAAATCGAGCTGAACAGGCTGCAATGCGAGGGCATCATCTCCCCAGTGGAATTCAGCGAGTGGGTCAGCCCGATTGTTCCAGGACTCAAAACTGATGGCACGGTCAGGATTTGCGGCGATTATAAAGTAACTATTAATCATTTCTCGCTATAGGGCCAATACTCGCTACCTAAGGCAGATGACTTATTTGCGACGCTGGCAGGAGGCAAGACGTTCACCAAGCTCGACCTGACTTCGGCCTACATGACGCAGGAGCTGGAGGAGTCTTCGAAGGGCCTCATCTGCATCAACACGCACAAGGGACTGTTCATCTACAACAGATGCCCGTTTGAAATTCGGTCGGCTGCAGCGATATTGCAGAGAAACATGGAGAGCCGACTCAAGTCAGTACCATGCACGGTGGTTTTTCAGGACGACATATTGGTCACGGGTCAGGACACCGTCGAGCACCTACAAAACCTGGAGGAGATCCTCCAGCAACTGGATCGCGTCGGGCTGCGGCTGACGAGGTCGAAATGTGTCTTCATGGCAACAGAAGTGGAGTTTTTGGGGAGAAAGATCGTGGCAGACAGCATTCGGCCCACAGACGCTAAGACAGAGGCTATCAGGAATGCGCCCAGGCCACAGAATGTCACGGAGCTGCGGTCATTCCTGGGACTCCTCAACTATTTTGGTAACTTCCTACCGGGGTTAAGCACCCTCTTAGAGCCCCTACATGTGTTATTGCGCAAAGGTGAGAACTGGGTATGGGAAAAAAAAACAAGTAATTGCTTTTGAGAAAGCCAGAAACATTTTATGCTCCAACAAGCTGCTTGTATTGTATAACCCATGTAAAAGACTAGTGTTAGCATGTGATGCGTTGTCGTACGGAGTCGGCTGTGTATTACAACAAGCTAATGTTGCGGGGAAGTTGCAACCTGTCGCCTCTGCCTCCAGGAGCTTGTCTAAGGCCGAGAGGGCCTACAGCATGATTGAGAAAGAGGCATTAGCGTGTGTGTTCGGGGTAAAGAAAATGCATCAATACCTGTTTGGCCTCAAATTTGAACTGGAAACCGATCACAAGTCCCTCATATCCCTGTTCGCTGAAAACAAGGGGATAAATACTAATGCCTCAGCCCGCATACAAAGCTGGACACTTGCGCTATCAGCATATAACTATACCATCCGCCACAGGCCAGGCACCGAGAACTGTGCAGATGCTCTCAGTCGGCTACCATTGACCACCACGGGGGTGGAAATGGCGCAGCCTGCAAACTTGTTGATGGTGGCGCAGCCCGCAGACTTGTTGATGGTCATGGAAGCATTTGAAAATAATAAATCACCTGTCACGGCCTGCCAGATTAGGACTTGGATCAGCGAAGATCCTCTGCTGTCCCTAGTACAAAACTGTGTACTGCATGGTAGCTGGGCCAGCATCCCCGTTGAAATGCAAGAGCTAATCAAGCCGTTCCAGCGGCGAAAGGACGAGCTGTCCATTCAGGCAGACTGCCTGTTGTGGGGTAACTGCGTAGTACTACCCAAAAAGGGCAGGGAGACGTTCATCTCGGATCTCCACAGCACACACCCGGGTATAGTAATGATGAAAGTGATAGCCAGATCCCACGTGTGGTGGCCCGGTATTGACTCTGACTTAGAGTCCTGTGTACGGCAATGCCGCGTGTGTGCTCAGTTGAGCAACGTGCCCAGAGAGGCACCACTAAGTTTATGGTCCTGGCCCTCCAGACCATGGTCTAGGATCCATGTCGACTATGCGGGCCCATTTCTCGGTAAAATGTTCCTGGTGGTGGTGGATGCTTTTTCAAAATGGATTGAATGTGAAGCACCGCCACCGCCACCATTGAAAGCCTGAGGGCCATGTTTGCCACCCATGGCCTGCCTGACATACTGGTCAGTGACAACGGGCCATGTTTCACCAGTGCCGAATTTAAACAATTCATGACCTGCAATGGGATCAAACATGTCACCTCGGCCCCGTTTAAACCAGCCTCCAATGGGCAGGCAGAGCGGGCAGTACAAACAATCAAACAGAGCCTCAAACGAGTCAAAGAAGGCTCACTCCAAACCCGCCTGTCCCGAATACTGCTCAGCTACCGCACGAGACCCCACTCGCTCACAGGGGTGCCCCTGGCTGAGCTACTCATGAAAAGGACACTTAAAACCAGACTCTCGCTGGTCCACCACAACCTGCATGATCAGGTAGAGAGTAGGCGACAGCAACAAAATGTAAATGATGGTCGCGCCACTGTGTCACGCGAAATTGATCTGAATGACCCTGTGTGTGTGCTAAACTATGGACATGGTCCCAAGTGGATCGTGGGCACGGTGAAAGCTAAAGAAGGGAGTAGGGTGTTTGTAGTCAAACTAGACAATGGACAAATTTGCAGAAAGCACCTGGACCAAATGAGGCTGCGGTTCACAGACTGCCCTGAACAACCCACAGCAGACACCACCTTTTTTGAGCCCACAACACGCACCCAAATGAGCAACCACGCCACCCCGGACCAGGAAATTGAACCCATCACACCCAACAGCCCAGCAAGGCCAGGCTCACCCAGCAGGGCCAACAACACGACAGCCCAGCGAGGGCACAGCCAATACACCAGAACAGACATTTGTACCGAGGCGGTCCACCAGGGAAAGAATGGCTTCCCATTGCCTCACCTTGTAAATAGTTTTTACTTTGACTTTGGGGGTGAGTGATATTGTGTATCTGTAAAGCATGCACTCCCATGTTCCGCCACCAGGGAGCGCATCCCATGAAGTCCCAAGGGATCCCAGCATCCCTTGGGAGCACTGTATATAAGCCAGCCCCTAAGGCCTGTTCCTCACTCTGGAGTGTCTTCATAAAGACTGAAGTCACTGTTACTTTAACCTCCCTGTGTGCAGTCTCATCTGTGTTAGGAACACAATACCTCCTACACCAACTTTCCAGCCATGTGTTCATCCTCTCTATTGTATTCTTATACTCATTAGCACGTGGCACCGGTAGTAACCCGGAGATTACTACCTTTTTATCCTACTCTTTAATTTTCTTCCTAACTCCCTGAATTCTTCCTGTACGACCTCATCCCTTATTTTACCTATGTCGTTGGTCCCGATATGGACCACAACTTCTAGCTGTTTACCCTCCCGCTCCCCTCTCCAAGGATGCGCTGCGTCCGCTCTGTGACATCCTTGACCCTGACACCAGGGAGGCACAAAACCATTCAGGAGTCATGTCTACAGCCGCAGAAACGCCTGTCTGTTCCCCTAACTACAGAATCCCCTACCACTAGAGCTCTTTTATTTTTCGTCCCTCCCCCCTGTGCAGCTTAGCCACCCATGGTGCCTTGGAATTGGCTTTGGCTGCACTCCCCAGAGACACCATTGTCCTTACCGATACTCAGAAGTGAATATTGGTTTGAAAGCGAGATGGACTCTCAGGGCAGGGTTGGGAGAGGACTCCGGCGCTACCTGCCTAGCACAGTTACCACGTCTGGTGGTCACCCACTTCCCCTCTACCTGCACGCCTTTAAACTGCGGGGTGACCACCTCCTGAAACGTGCTATCCACGTAGTTCTCAGCCTCGCGGATGCACCTTATTGACTCCATCCGCTGCTCCAGTTCCAAAACGCGGAGCTCGAGCAGTTGAAGCTGGAGACACCTGCTGCACACATAGTTGTCTAGGTTGCGCGAAGCGTCCAGGACTTCCCACATGCCGCAGGATGTGCACTCCACGGGACTGAGCTGCATTGCCATCCCTCCAGTTAGCTTTATCTAGTTTAAAATCTACTTAAAAAGAAATAGAGAAAAGAGAGCTACTTACCAACTCATCTCACCGACCTCTGTGGCCTCCTGACCTCACCGACCTTTGTGGCCTCCCGACCTCTTGGCCTCCGAACTCCCAACCTAAAAGAAATAGAGAAAAGAGAGCTCTAAAATCTCTTAAAAATTTTAAGGTGACTTACAAACTTGTAAACTTGTAAATTTTAATAACTTACAAAAAACTTTGAATTTGAGAACAGTTACAATAGTAACAACAATAATGGCCCGAAAATTTCGGTCGGAGGCTTCCCGTGGGCAATTGCCTTTTGACTGGAGATTTTTTACGAAAGTACCTGGTGGTCTAGGAGGCGCCCTGGATTCCAGTGGGGAGGCCTTCTTTTCCCGTGCTGCGAAGCGCGCTCCCGTTCGGAGGGTTCCCACGCAGAAGATGCAGTCACATGTGACCGCTCAGCCAATCAGGTAGGTAGTTCACAGATTCCCATTAATAGCACTGAGACTCGCGTATCTACGAGTTCTCAGTGCTATTAATGGGGAAAAAAAACACACACTAATAAAAAAAAATACACCTCACATAATTAAAATTAATTGAAATTAAAGTTAATAAATGCCTCAGAAAAAAACAATATATTTCTGATTTTTTTTTAAAGTTTTATAATTCGGATTAAAAATAAACTTACCTTGGTGGGCAGAGTTTTTAACAATACAATGTGTTTATTTTATTTTATTTGATTGTATTTATATGTGTTTTTAAACACTTTCGCCTGTAAAAGTAGGCTATGCACCTGCTTTTTCAGGTGCAAGATTTTTGAGGACATTTGCTGGGCAAGATATGTGTAAATCCCGCAATCTTGCCCGTACAAATGTCCTCGCTCCTGATCTGCGGATGACCTGTCAAGCTCCAGCCTTCTCTGGTCCGTAGAAACTACACACGGGCCCGGGACGTCAGAATTTCTACCCCAATAATAACAACAACAGCAGCAAAGAAAGGCTGCACCCATCTCTCCTCCACCTTATTTTAAGACCACCTGCTGTGCTTGGTCTTGGTGACTCCACCCCTGCCCGTAGGCAGTGGCACAGTGTTTCTGGGGTTGGTACCAAGCTTATTCTTTCGAACATCTTGGGTAATGCGCACTTCTTGATGGGGGGGGCAAGGGGGGGGGGGGCGGTCGCAGGCGATAATGTGGAAGGCCTGAGTTGAGCCCGTTCAGAGGCTGGTGTGGGGATTGGAGTGGGAGTGGCAGTTGATTCTATCAATGGGCGCGGGGTCTGGGCGTGTTCCCTTATTGCAGCAGCTAACTCCAACATTCCCTCCCTCATGTGCCCTGACAATGTGTCTACTACCTGCAACATTCCCTCCCTCATGTTTGCCAACGGTGTCTCAGCTACCTTTGACGTACCCTCCCTCGTGTTCACTGACAGCGCATCAACTACCTGCGACAATCCTTCCCTCATGTGCACCGACATTTTTTCAGCTGACTGGGACATTCCCTCCCTCATGTTCCCGGACAGTGTTTCTAATTCTCGTGAGAGTATTGTTACTTCTCCCGACAGTCCCGATACCTCATCACCCACCCCACTGATGGTGTCCAGGAATGATCGTGTAAGGTCAATGCTCTCCCCACTCATTGCCATCATCTGAACCACATCTGGTAGATCCTGCACCTCAGGAGAGCGCTGTTGAGCTCTCCTTTCCCTCCTCACCCTGGGTGTGCCTTGCTGCATCCCACTGGGACCCGCAGCCTTGGATGGTGGGGCCCTGGGTGTGCCTCGCTGCACCCTACTGGAATCTCCAGCCTTGGATGGTGAGAAACCATGGAATGTCCCACCAACAAACCACTCGGGGAAGGGGCTGGCACCTCAATGGGCGGCACCTGCACCCCCTCCAGAGTGAGTACAACAGTGGGGCCTTCATCCATCACCTCCCCATCCTCCGTCTCCTCACCCTTATGCCCATGGAGGGTGGGATTGGAAGATGTTCTCCTCTTCAGACTTGTCCACACTCAATCTTCTTCTGCATCGTCAGGATTGGCCTCAAGATCTGCAAAATATAACAGAACAGACAAATGGTTAGCAGCAGAGGAGGGGGCAGGGTGGGTGGCATGAGTAGACTCACACAGTGCAGGCAGCTGGCTCATTTGAAGGACCACGATCAATGATAGCACATTGCACCAACCGAAGCATGCTGGAGACATCCCCATGAACCGAAGCATGGCTAGCTCGCGCAGTATTTAACATTTAGCAAAGCCAGACTGTGGAATTTGCAGGACTTACCCTCTCCCTTGAGTGTGGGTCCAGCTTGTGCAGTGGTGGTTGCTTTTCTCCAGCAGGACCCATCAAAGCAGTGACTCTCTCTTCCAAGGGTGTCAGTGGCTGCAAATTTGCCAGGCCTCCTCTTGTTCAAGTTCTTTCTCGTTTGTTGTGTGCCACTTTCCTCTGCAAAGATGAAAAGGTGTCTTTCTGCTGGGTGGGACATATACAGCTGGTCACATTTACAATTGCAATTCCATTGAATAAATGAAAATATTACTTAGACTAACTACTTGACCAAGGTCCTGCCACTTCTTTTTGCACTGGCCTCCAGACCTCGGGGTAGTCAGCATTGCACAGTAATCTGTGTAAGTTGGTTCCAGTGTTTCTTCATTTCTTTTGGTGGAACTTTTATGTGACCTCTGCTGGTGTCCAGCTTGTGCCATCTGCCCTCAATCACAGTAACTAGTACCTCCACTTCATCCTGTAAGAAATTCTTGGTCCTTGCGCCGTGTTGCATCTTGTATTGCAGCTCCGATTTTTCCAATGAGAATTAAAATTCTCACACACAACTGGCTCTTTAAAAATGGCGGAATTCAGACCGGGAGCTGTACTGGGCATGCGTGCCCATAACAATCATGTCAAAAGCATCCTTTTTTTCCCCGCGCATGTGCAGAAGAGGCGGCATCATTTAGTCGGCGCAGACATTAGGCTCCACCCACTGAGGCGACAGGACAGGCTGCACGGCAGCAATTTCAAAAAATAGAGTTGGGAAACTTGGTACTTTTTTTTTGGAGTAGTTGGGGCTAAGAAAAACAGGCGTAACTCTAGCAATACGCCAAAAAACAACATTGGGGAAAATTGAGCCCAAAGACTTGGATTTATATCGTGCCTTTCACGACCACTGGACGTTTCAAAGCGATTTACAGCCAATTAAGTATTTTTGGAGTGTAGTCACTGTTGTAATGTTTAGGAGACCTATCTTGGACACATGCAAAGAACTTTATTCCCTGGACAATATTTTTCATGATCTTGTTGAATGGCGGAGCAGGCTCGAGGGGCTAGATGGCCTACTCCTGTTCCTAATTCTTATGTTCTTATGTTCTTATGTTCTTATTAATGTTGGGGAAGTCCAGAACCAGGGGTCACAGTCTAAGGATAAGGGGTAAGCCATTTAGGACCGAGATGAGGAGAAACTTCTTCACCCAGAGAGTGGTGAACCTGTGGAATTCTCTACCACAGAAAGTTGTTGAGGTCAATTCACTAAATATATTCAAAAAGGAGTTATATGTAGTCCTTACTACTAGGGGGATCAAGGGGTATGGCGAGAAAGCAGGAATGGGGTACTGAAGTTGCATGTTCAGCCATGAACTCATTGAATGGCGGTGCAGGCTTGAAGGGCCGAATGGCCTACTCCTGCACCTATTTTCTATGTTTCTATGTTTCTATGATCGGATAGACAAACTGTCTGCTTTATTCTAGCATTAAAACAAATTCCATGCAAAGTTTTCTAAGTTTCTATTAGCTCTTAAAATGCAACTTTGGGCTACAATTTTGCTATACCAAATAGACACCAGAGCCTCCTGGATTTAATGTGCTTGGCAGCCATAGTGGGATCAGTTTCTCAAGTTACTATATACTTTCATGTAATTATACGAACTAGTGAGTAAACACAACTGTTTCTGCCTGAAATAATTGCAGCACTTAAGACGCTACAACCAGAAACATTGAAATTGAAATTAATGCAAATGTCTAATGGTTATCACTTTTTGGCTGATATAAGCGGTGGATGTTTTAAATGGTGGGAACGGTATTTTCCTTTATGCCACCCATCAGTTTTTCTTCATGCTGTCTCTTAATATTCTAATTGCCTTTTTTGCTTCCCCTCTATTATTTTCAAAGCTCTGCTTGATTTTCTTTTATACTTGACTTAGATTTGCACATGTCTCTTTCTTAAGTATCATTTTTAAGTTTTCTATTCATTCAAAGAGCCTCAGCTTTTGCTACACCCCTGTGCAAATACATTTGGTTTATACTGTAAACATTTCCTGTTTGAAAGCTTCCCATAATTTATCCACTGACTATTGGCCAACTCTTATTTCTAATTAATCTGAAGTAGTTTTCTTTTTATCTCATTGAAATTGGCTTTTTTAGTTAAATATCTTTAGCTTTTAACTTTTCTTTTCAATTTTGATACCAAACCTAATTATGTTATGGTTATTGTTTCCTCGATGTTTGCCATCCCTAATAATACCTATTTGCTCCACTTAATTTCCTAGAGCTAGATCCAGCATTGCCACCTTCCTTGTTGGGCTAAAAACATACTGATCTAGAATGCAGTTCTGGGCGCATTGTAGAAACACTTCTTCTTTGCCACTTATATTACCAAAATTATCTGCAGTCCTTCTATTATTTTTGCTCTCATAGTTTAATATTTATCCATATGCACATGCAATGATGTAATAGCATTAATATGCCGATATCTTAAATATATGTCTTCAGAGTAATAGTGTACAGTACACTCCTTCAATTGAAAATGCCACTAATCACCAATAAACATAAGATGAAAAAGGCACTGTTCATGAAATATACAGAACGTAATCAGCCTGGCCATAAAATATAAAATGGTTGAACTAGCTCTGTTGGAAATCATAACTGGAGAAAATCATCATTGCTAAAATACAACAGATTAGCAAATGGTAGAATCTCATTCTCTAATTGTTTTGATGGCTGTGAGGTGGAAAAAATTACATTGGTAAAGTTATTTAAGACGATAAAGAATGACTTGCATTTATATACGCATCTCTGAAATGTCTCAATGTTTCACATACAATGAATTCATTTGAAACACAGTGACAACAACAACAACTTGCATTTATAAAGAACCATTAATGTAGAAATAATGTCCTAAGGTGTTTAATTGTTATGTAGGCAAATGCAGCAGCCATTTTACGCACAAAGACGATCCCACAAACACCAATCAGATGACAAAGTAGTTAATAGTCCGGAATTTCCTCGATCCGACTCATGCTGTAATTACACTGAGCTTGATGATGGCAACTTATGCAAAAATTTCCCGTGAATCTCACTGCCCAAATGTAAAAAAAGTGTAAAAATAGCAGAAAGCGATGTAAACAATTGGTGCGCAAGGTAATTCCAGGCCAATATGTTTTCTGGTGGTGTTTGGTGAAATAATCTTGCAAGGTTGTGTATAGATGTGAAGGAAATGTATCAAATATTTAACTGTATTTTTGTCTTCATTCAATGAATTATTACTACAGTAATTTTACTGTTTCCCTCCCTCTGGCACAACCACACTTTGCCCTTCAGTTAAGAGTGTGACAGGCTGACCTGCTGGCACTGCAGTGGGTCCTGACACTGTTTCTTGTAATGCTATTATTATAATTTGTATAACCTTTGTTCACATTGGAGGATCCAATTGTAAAATGTAATTGTAGCAAAACATTCCCCATTTTTTTCTCCACTGTTTAGTATTACAAAACTAGACAAAGCTCTCTAATTGTGTTTTTTACAAGTCCACAGGATACTAGATGTTGATAATATAGGGCCCAAATTTCCCCAGGAGTTGCTCTGTTTTTTTTGGAGCAACTTGATTTTTCTGGAGTATCTTTTTAGTTACAATTCTGGCCATTTAATTTGCACCAGTGTAAGTGAGTTAGCTAGGTATTTTTTTAGTTTAGTTTTTTTTTCAAAAAGGGGCGTGTCCAGCCACTTACGGCTGTTTTGGCGATTTAAGCAAGTTTGGCCAGCAAATAGTTGCTCCAAACTAACTTAGGCCAGCGTTATTGCCACTTCTGTCCGCACAGATAAACCTTACCTAGAGTTAAGGAATCGGCACAAGTAACTACATTTAAAGCACCACCAAGCACCAAACAAAGCACAAAAAGTAATAAGCATTCAATAAAAATAAAGAACTGAAGTAAATAATTAAATTAACAAATAAAGAACTGAAGTAAATCCTACCTTCAACTAAACTCGGCAGCAGCTGGCCGTGTGGGAGTCCCTTCGGCCTGGGATAGATGCGGCAGAACGCGGCATCTGAACGGGCGGGGGGGGGGGGGGTGGGAGGAAGGGAGGGAGAAGGCTCAACGCAGAAGGCTGGAGGTGGTGGGTGGTGAACGGGGCATCTTAACGGGGAGGGGGGAGGGGGGAGAGCGGATTTCTTGAGATAGAGAGAGACACACACGCACGAAATGTATTCGATTTGGTCAACAAAATAACGCCACGAACCGATATTGGATTGTTTCCAGCAACTGTTGGTTGTTTGCCTTGGTTCGTTCAAACTTTGCTTTTCTGGCCTCAGCCAGCTTGGTAATTCAGCTCGAGCCGGGTCCCCATCTGCCTTGCCCCCGCTTGGCCTGTTCCTTCGCTTTCACATGCTGCATGACACCATCCCCACACTCTGAATACTTCATGTGCCCCACATGCACATTAACCCTGTTGCCGAGCATCTCCTGATTTTTACTTGCTGGTTGACAATAACGCCTTCGGCAAGTTACACTGTAAAGATCCCAATCATCATAAGATATTCAAGATACTTTAAATCAAAGCGTGCGCCCATACATAGGCACAGCCACTGAAATAATGCTGCTCGGGCCAGTGGGGGCCTGCTTACATGAACACGGCATTGTGGGAGCCCATTCGGCCAGGGCTAAGGGTGGCGTGCTTCGGGCCCCTCACACACAGCCTGCAGAGATTTGGGCTGTGAGGAGCTACTGCACATGCGCACACACTCTAGTGCACATGTGCAGAGGTCCCGGCACTATTTTCAGCGCTGGGACCTGGCTCCGCCCTCCACGCGTTCTGCTGTGCTGTGCCAAGGGCCTGGATCGACCAGATTGTGGGGAGAATACGAAGGTAAATAATGGGCGCCGTTTCTGTTCTAAAAAGTCGGTGCACTACACGGAGGTGCGCCGTTCTAACTCTGGGGGCAAACTTGGGCCCAATGTTGCTACATTTAACCCGGAGGTAACAGCACATTTTAGAAGCCAAACTATTTTGTGTTTAGTGTTTTACATGTCTTTGAATTGGTGGCTGAATGAAAGGATAACTAGGTACTAGAGGCTATTTTTATCTAGTTGTTGTTGATGAAATCCCAATTAAAATTTTGGCAATCCAGTAATGTATTTATTAGATTTGAAGAGTACATATTTAGAAGCTGAGTGGTATTATATAAGAACATAAGAAATAGGAACAGGAATAGGCCATACGGCTCCTCGAGCCTGCTCCGCTATTTAATAAGATCATGGCTGATCTGATCATGGACTCAGCTCCACTTCCCCGCCTGCTCCCCATAACCCCTTATCCCCTTATTGTTTAAAAAACTGTCTATTTCTGAATTAAATTTATTCAATGTCCCAGCTTCCACAGCTCTCTGAGGCAGCGAATTCCACAGATTTACAACCCTCTGAGAGAATAAGTTTTTCCTCATCTGTTTTAAATGGGCGGCCCCTTATTCTAAGATCGTGCCCTCTAATTCTAGTCTTCCCCATCAGTGGAAACATCCTCTCTGCATCCAACTTGTCAAGCCCCCTCATAATCTTATACGTTTTGATAAGATCGCCTCTCATTCTTCTGCATTTCATAGAGGCCCAACCTACTCAACCTTTCCTCATAAATCAACCCCCTCATCCCCGGAATCAACCTAGTGAACCTTCTCTGAACTGCCTCCAAAGCAAGTATATCCTTTCGTAAATATGGAAACCAAAACTGCACACAGTATTCCAGGTGTGGCCTCACCAATACCTATATAGCTGTAGTAAGACTTCCCTGCTTTCATACTCCATCCCCTTTGCAATAAAGGCCACGATACCATTGGCCTTCCTGATCACTTGCTGTACCTTCATACTATCCTTTTGTGTTTCATGCACAAGTACCCCCAGGTCCCGCTGTACTGCAGCACTTTGCAATCCTTCTCCATTTAAATAATAACTTACTCTTTGATTTTTTTCTGCCAAAGTGCATAACCTCACACTTTCCAACATTATACTCCATCTGCCAAATTTTTGCTCACTCACGTAGCCTGTCTGTCCTTTTGCAGATTTTTTGTGTCCTCCTCACACATTGCTTTTCCTCCCATCTTTGTATCGTCAACAAACTTGGCTACGTTACACTCGGTCCCTTCTTCCAAGTCGTTAATATAGATTGTAAATAGTTGGGGTCCCAGCACTGATCCCTGCGGCACCCCACTAGTTACTGGATTGTGGATTGAAACCTCGAGACATGGGTCCAAGTGCATTCCAGTAATGAACATTACCTTTACCAATGTCACATGTTAAATGAGTTTGGTTGATCTTGGTCAAGTCCCCAGTCTCCAGTCCCCAAATCAACTTGAATCCACAGTATAACAATTCTCACATGTTTTCTTTCTAAAACATGTCAATTTATATTTGTCAGACATTAGGTTCATATTGTAGCAGAATGAATTGCGGTGCTTCCTTAAATTTACAGTAATTCCATGCTTTTAGTTACCATTGTTGATTGTTGTCAGCATTCAAACTTGATGTGAAATCACTTAAATTTTAAGGTTTTTGTTCTATCATGCTTTAATGAAAATATATTTGAGAATTTTTCATTCCTATGTGATGGTTATGTGTACACTTTAAACATTTCAAAGACATAGGTTGCAGTATGGAGAGAGCACAACACTTGTCAGGTGTCAAAGGTCAACAAAAAATAATGAGGAATAATATAATCTTCAAAATTGAATATTTTCTAGTAAGTAAGGGTTAGCACTTATTGTCCAGGGTATTTTGTAAAGTTTTATGATTAAGTACACAGACACCCAAAGTCTCTGGGTGTGCAATTTGACTAATGAATGTGTTTTTTTTTGCTTTGCAGGATATGGCCATGCAGCTCCAGACACTGATGCAGGTAAAGCTTTTTGCATGTTTTATGCTGTGCTGGGAATACCACTGACCCTAGTCATGTTCCAGAGTCTGGGAGAACGGATGAACACGTTTGTCAAATATCTTTTGAAACGAATAAAGAAATGCCTCGGCATGAAAAGCACGGATGTGTCTATGGAGAACATGGTGACCGTGGGTTTCTTCTCTTGCATGGGGACCCTGTGCATCGGAGCAGCCGCTTTCGCACATTATGAAGAGTGGAACTTTTTTCACGCGTATTACTACTGCTTCATCACATTGACTACAATAGGGTTTGGGGACTATGTGGCCCTCCAGAAAGATAAGGCCCTGCAGAAAAGACCGCTCTATGTGGCCTTTAGCTTTATGTATATTTTAGTGGGTTTAACGGTTATTGGAGCTTTCCTCAACCTAGTGGTTCTCAGGTTTTTGACCATGAACAGCGAAGACGAGCGGCGAGATGCCGAAGAGCGAGCTTCTTTGGCGGGGAATAGGAACAGCATGATCATCCACATCCAGGAGGACCCCCAACAGGGCCGGCAGCGGTACAAAACTGAGGTGACAGACCTGCAGTCTGTTTGCTCCTGCATGTGCTACAGGTCCCACGAGTATACCAACCAGGTGGTATCTCACCAGAATTCATTCAGTTCCCAACTCAACCCTCAGTACTTTCACTCAGTATCTTACAAGATAGAAGAGATTTCACCGAGCACATTGAAAAACAGTCTGTTCCCATCTCCTGTGAGCTCTGTGTCGCCAGGTTTGCACAGCTTCAACGAGAACCACAGGCTCATGAGAAGGAGGAAGTCCATTTGAAACACTTTTTATTTTATTTTGTTTTTGAGTGTGCTGGAGAAGAAGAAGAAGAAAAAAAGAAGCCTTTCTCTGGAACTCAGAAACCAAGCATGAAGCATGGTTAATAACAGCTCCACAGCAGTAACAATATGCCTTACATGTGGCAGTTGGAATTTTAGGTACAAGCAACCTGTTGGGCATCCATCGAAACTACGTGCAAGAGGACTCATTTGATTGGCGTTAATCTGCTTCGGAGAGACTGTTAGAATGAGAGAGTGTTATTGATGAAAGTGGTTTGTGTGAGGAAACATTGCATTAGGTATTAATTTTGTAAAATTTTAAATACTGAGTTTCAGACTTGACCAACAGAACAGAACAGAAGAACCCAAATCCTGTTGCCAAAACAGCATGCACGCTGACACATGAAGCAGTCGGTATACCGGATGTGCCATTGTATTTTCAACAGCTGGCTCTTTATTACTGGATTGTAAAGTGCAGAAAGATCATTTTAGCATGCCAGTTAAAATGCATGCGCTTAGTAAAACTGGTATGCATTGTAACTTACCTGAAAACACAACTTAACTAGCAATGAAATTAATAAAGCAATTAATATTTATTGACTTATGATGAGTATTCATGCTTTTGCAGCAATTCCAGCCATTTGCTCTTTCTTGCCTTTTTGGGGGGAGGGGAGTAAAAACGAATGGCTGGAGTAGCATTTAGTAACTTTAGTGCAGTTATGACCTGCATGACCTGGAATTAGTTTTTGAATGCCTGGATAAAGAGAGTAAGACTAGAAAAACAACAACAAAAGATTTTCCTCACCAGAAGTTCTAACAGTTTAAGTGATTTTAACTGTTATTACCAAAACTGTGCATTTTTTTGCTGTTCTATGAAATAGTTCAAATGATAGGAAGCTGTAACAAAATGTTTACAACTCAAGGTAGATCTCAAACTCATGTATAACATGTAATTATTGAGGTTGCTTCTTTTTTGTAATGAATGCACTAACATGTATATATTTTACATTGTCTTTACAATTACTGCAATGTTGTAAAATAATGCACTTTTCTATTTTTTTCATTAAAATATGGCACGTTTCAAAATGTGCATTATTGCTTTTATAACAAATGTACATGTTTAAGGAAAATCCTGTAAATTTGCACCACAGAAGCTAACTGCAGTGATCGTATTTTGTACAAAAAATGGGCATCTATAGAGATTTATGAATATATATATATATTCAAACTTGAATGAAAATGTACAGAGAAGATTTAACTGATGAATTTAAGTATAAAGAGATGTTATAAATGACAAATATTTTGCATGCAATAAAAAGTACATTTTTGACAAGTGTTGTGCAAAGTGACATTCACAAATTTTCCCCAAATCAGATTT